>NW_028126594.1:0-600000 GCF_965194825.1 Balaenoptera physalus
TTCCTTGCTATATGGTCGGTCTTTTTGATAAATGTATATTATATGTATTTGTATACATATGGTAATGCTAATCTTCATTTATCCATTCCCCCCACCTTTCCTTTTAGATAAGCATAGTTTTTTTAATAAGTCTGTGATTGACTTTCTGTGTGGAAATATGTTCATTTGTGTCAGTTATTAGATAACGCCTATAAATGATATCATAGGATATAGGACATTTGCTTTCCGACTTACCTCATGTTCTGTGATTATCTCCAAGATCATCTATGGTGCCTCAAAGAGCAGTGTTTCATTGTTTTCCATGGCTAGTATTCATTGTGTACATGGACCACTTCTTCTTTATCCTTTCATCTGTTGATGGACATTTTGGTTGCTTCACTGTCTTGTCTATTGTGAATCAGGCTGCAGTGCAGCTTTTGCAGCCCGGGTCTTCTTCATTCTGTTCTTCTCAGGTGAGAGGCCCATTGCTGCGCCTCCTGGATTGAATGGTACCTCAATTTTTCCTTTTAAACGCAGCTCCTTTCTGTTCACATTATTAGCGTTTAACCCTCTTACATCTCACCAGCAGCTAGAGGGTACACAGTTCTCTAAAACCTCTTCAGCATTTATTGTTTGTAGACTTTTTGCCAATGGTCAGTCGACTGGTGTGAGTTGAAAAGTTTTTGTAGATTAGATTGCATGAGTCTAATACTTCCTGAGGCTGAGCTTTTATCCATTTTCCTTTCTTTAAAATGAGAGTGAGTAAAACGTACCTCTTCATACTATCTTCGTGAACATTTTGCCTGTTTTGAATTCTTTTATCCATTCCCTACCTCAGCACAATTTTGAGGGCAGGTGTCCTTTACCGCCCTGAGTCCTTGTGAATGGTTAGTGACCATTAGCTGTGGGTTAAAAGCTGCTCTTGCGGGAATCGGCCACAAGGCGGCAGCATTTCTCCTTTACCAAATCTGGTTACTAGGGCAACAGAGCCTTACTGGAAGTGGTGTTCTAGGTTGTAAATTAGAATGGAATGTGCGAGGAAAAAGCCCTTTAAGTTTATGTCTCATTACTTCTTGTTGGTATTTTTCACTTAATTTTTATTTTTTATCACAGCAAACTTGATTACAATGTTTTGTTTGTTCTAGGTGTGCAAAATGTGGTTCTTTCACACATATAGATATATCTATTCTTCTTCGGATCCTTTTCCCATGTAGGTTATGACACAATGTTGAGTAGTCTTCCCTTGGTATTGCGTAGGTCTTTGGTGATTATATATTTCACATGTGTTTGTATCTCTCTGTTAACCTCAATATGGTAATCTATCCAATCCTCACACCTTTCCATTTGGTGAACCATAAGTTTTTTTAATGAACCTATGATAGTGTTTGTCTGTGGAAATATCTTTGTTTGTAACATTTTTTAGGTAACCCCTATATGTGATATGATAGGATATGTGTCTTTCGCTTTCTTACTTACTCCAAGTTGCGTGATTACTTCTAGACTCATCTATGGTGCTGCAAATGGCATTGTTTCATTTTTTCACTAGCTCATATTCCATCTGTACAGGTAGAAGTTCTTCTTTGTCCACCCATCTGTCCGTGGACTTTTTGGTTACTTCCATATCTTGGCTATTGTAATACTATGGAATGCAGATTTGCGTGGAATGTCCTTCCAAATCTGTCTTCTTAGTTTATAGGTCCAGGAATAGGTCTGCTGGATCATATGGTAGCTCAATGTTTACCTTTTAAAGGCACCTCTGTTCTGTTCTCCTTAGTGGCTCTTTCCAGGTTACGTCCCACTTAAAGTGCAGGGCATGTATTTCTTCCCAGCACCTTCAGGATTTATTCTTTGTAGTTTGTGCTGATGATTATTCTGAGTGGTGTGAGCTGATACCTCTTTGTGGTTGAATTTGCATGTGTTTCATAATGCATTGAAATTGAGCTTTAAGACATGTCCTTTTTATTTTTCCAGCTGTGATTAGAGCTTATTTCTTCAAAGTGTTTTCTTAAAGTATGTGTCACCGTTTGAAATATTTTGGCCATTATCTCCCTCAAGACATTTTGAGGGCAGGTTTCATTTACAGCCCTACAGTACTTGTTCATATGAAGTGACCATTAGCTCAGGCTTTAAACCTGCGTTTGCAGGTAACGGCCAGAGAGCGGCAGCCTTTCTACATTCCCCTTGCTGGTACTAGGGAAACAGACCTACCGGCCAGTGGTGTTCTTCGGTTATAAATTAGACTGCAATGTGCCCGGATAAACCTACAAATGTTGATGTCTCCTTGCTTTTGTTTGTTTTTAAATTTAATTTATATTTATTATTAGAGTAATATTCCATTGTGTACGTGGACCATTTCTTCCTGGTGCATTCCTCGGTTGATGGACATTTTCATTGCTTCCAAGTGCTGGCTATGGTAAATCTTGCTGGCGTACAGGTTTGCCAGCCTGTGACTTTTGGATTCTCATTTTCTCAGGTGATAGGCCAAGCAGTGGTTGTGATTAATTGACTGGTAGCTCAATGTTTCCCTTTTCAAAGCACCTACACTGTGTTTTCATTAGTGGCTCTTTACATGCCCCCCCTTACAACCGAGGGTACGCATTTCTCCACACTCCCTTCACCGTTTATTTTTTGCAGCATTTTTCCTAATGGCCATTCTGACTGCTGTGCGCTGATAGGTTTTCGTAATATGGGTATGCATGTCATTAAAATTTTTTAAATTCGTCATATTCCTACCCCTTTTTCTTTTCTCTTAAAATAAAACCCCGTGAGTACTATATATCTCTTGAAATTGTCTTCTTCGAAGGTTGCCCTCTTCTGAAGTTTTTGGTCGATTTTTGACCCCACAAATTTTCTGGAGGGCAGGTGTCATTTACAGAACTGCAAGTTGGTGAAAATTTAGTGACCTTTTGCAGTGGGTTCAAAGCTGCTGTTGTGAGAAACGGCCACAAGGAGGTAGCATTTCTCCATTCCCCAATCTGGGTACTAGGGCAGCAGAGCCTTTCTGGAAGTCATTGTCCTAGGTTGTAAATTAGAATGGAATGTGCCAGGAGAAATCCCCGTAAGTTTATGTCTCATTACTTCTTTTTGGTTTTTAAAATTTTTTTAATCTGGGTAATGTTTAGAATATTGTTTGTCCTAGGTGTACACAATCTGGTTCATTTTACATTATGTATGTCTATTAATGTACAGATCCTCTTCCCATGTTAAATATTACAATGTTCCGTCGACCTCCCTTGCTATATGTACGGTCTTTTTGATACATGTATATAATCTGTATTTGTATATGTAGAGTAACACTAATCTTCATTTCTCAATTTCCCCCCTCCTTTCCTTTCAGATGAGCATAGTTTGTTTTCTAAGCCTGTGAGTGTCTTTCTCTTTGGAAATATGTTCATCTGTGTCAGTTATTAGATAATGCCATAAGTGATAATATAGGATATAGGTGTTTTGCTTTCCGACCTACTTCATGTTTTGTGATTATCTCCAGGCTCATCTATGGTGCCTCAAAGAGCAGTGCTTCAATGTTTTCCATGGCTAATATTCCATTGTGTACATGGACCACTTCTTCTTGGTGCATTCCTCTGTTGATGGACATTTTCGTTGCTTCCAAGGGTTGCCTATGGTAAACATTGCTGGAGTGCAGGATTGCCAGCCTGTGATTTTTGATTTTCATTTTCTCAGGTGATAGACCCAGCAGTGGGTATGATTGATTGACTGGTATGGTAGCTCAACGTTTACCTTTTCAAGGCACCTCAATTGTGCTTTCATTAGTGGCTCTTACCACGTCCCCCTTAGAATTGAGGGTACGCATTTCTCCACAATCACGTCAGCATTTATTGTTTGCAGCATTTTTGTTGATGGCCGTTCTGACTGGTGTGAGCTGATAGGTTTTTGTAATTTGGGTTTACATGTCTGTAAAAATTCATACAATTCATCATTTTTCCACGCCTTTTTCTTTTCTGTTAAAAGAAAAAAGCAAAAAATTGTGACTATAATATACCTCTTCAAGTTTTCTTTTGGAAGGTTGCACTCTGGAATTTTTTGGTCGAATTTCGACCTCAGTATTTTTTGGAGGGCCCGTGTCATTTACAGACCTGCAATTGGTGAATATTTAGTGACCTTTTGCAGTGGGTTTAAAGCTGCTCTTGTGGGAAACGGCCAGAAGGATGCAGCATTTCTCCATTCCCAAATCTGGGTACTAGGGCAGCAGAGCCGTTCTGGAAGTTGTTTGCCTATGTTTTAAATTTGGATGGAATGTGCCAGGAAAACCCCCCATAAGTTTATGTCTCATTACTCCTAGTTCGTTGTTTTAATTTTTTCAATTGGGGTAATGGTTAGAATGTTGCTCGTCCAAGGTGTACACACTCTGGTTCATCTACATATTGTATGTAACTATTTATGTAGAGATCCTCTTCCCGTGTAAATTATTACAGAGCGTTCCATAATCCTTCCTTGCTATATGGTCGGTCTTTTTGATAAATGTATATTATATGTATTTGTATACATATGGTAATGCTAATCTTCATTTATCCATTCCCCCCACCTTTCCTTTTAGATAAGCATAGTTTTTTTAATAAGTCTGTGATTGACTTTCTGTGTGGAAATATGTTCATTTGTGTCAGTTATTAGATAACGCCTATAAATGATATCATAGGATATAGGACATTTGCTTTCCGACTTACCTCATGTTCTGTGATTATCTCCAAGATCATCTATGGTGCCTCAAAGAGCAGTGTTTCATTGTTTTCCATGGCTAGTATTCATTGTGTACATGGACCACTTCTTCTTTATCCTTTCATCTGTTGATGGACATTTTGGTTGCTTCACTGTCTTGTCTATTGTGAATCAGGCTGCAGTGCAGCTTTTGCAGCCCGGGTCTTCTTCATTCTGTTCTTCTCAGGTGAGAGGCCCATTGCTGCGCCTCCTGGATTGAATGGTACCTCAATTTTTCCTTTTAAACGCAGCTCCTTTCTGTTCACATTATTAGCGTTTAACCCTCTTACATCTCACCAGCAGCTAGAGGGTACACAGTTCTCTAAAACCTCTTCAGCATTTATTGTTTGTAGACTTTTTGCCAATGGTCAGTCGACTGGTGTGAGTTGAAAAGTTTTTGTAGATTAGATTGCATGAGTCTAATACTTCCTGAGGCTGAGCTTTTATCCATTTTCCTTTCTTTAAAATGAGAGTGAGTAAAACGTACCTCTTCATACTATCTTCGTGAACATTTTGCCTGTTTTGAATTCTTTTATCCATTCCCTACCTCAGCACAATTTTGAGGGCAGGTGTCCTTTACCGCCCTGAGTCCTTGTGAATGGTTAGTGACCATTAGCTGTGGGTTAAAAGCTGCTCTTGCGGGAATCGGCCACAAGGCGGCAGCATTTCTCCTTTACCAAATCTGGTTACTAGGGCAACAGAGCCTTACTGGAAGTGGTGTTCTAGGTTGTAAATTAGAATGGAATGTGCGAGGAAAAAGCCCTTTAAGTTTATGTCTCATTACTTCTTGTTGGTATTTTTCACTTAATTTTTATTTTTTATCACAGCAAACTTGATTACAATGTTTTGTTTGTTCTAGGTGTGCAAAATGTGGTTCTTTCACACATATAGATATATCTATTCTTCTTCGGATCCTTTTCCCATGTAGGTTATGACACAATGTTGAGTAGTCTTCCCTTGGTATTGCGTAGGTCTTTGGTGATTATATATTTCACATGTGTTTGTATCTCTCTGTTAACCTCAATATGGTAATCTATCCAATCCTCACACCTTTCCATTTGGTGAACCATAAGTTTTTTTAATGAACCTATGATAGTGTTTGTCTGTGGAAATATCTTTGTTTGTAACATTTTTTAGGTAACCCCTATATGTGATATGATAGGATATGTGTCTTTCGCTTTCTTACTTACTCCAAGTTGCGTGATTACTTCTAGACTCATCTATGGTGCTGCAAATGGCATTGTTTCATTTTTTCACTAGCTCATATTCCATCTGTACAGGTAGAAGTTCTTCTTTGTCCACCCATCTGTCCGTGGACTTTTTGGTTACTTCCATATCTTGGCTATTGTAATACTATGGAATGCAGATTTGCGTGGAATGTCCTTCCAAATCTGTCTTCTTAGTTTATAGGTCCAGGAATAGGTCTGCTGGATCATATGGTAGCTCAATGTTTACCTTTTAAAGGCACCTCTGTTCTGTTCTCCTTAGTGGCTCTTTCCAGGTTACGTCCCACTTAAAGTGCAGGGCATGTATTTCTTCCCAGCACCTTCAGGATTTATTCTTTGTAGTTTGTGCTGATGATTATTCTGAGTGGTGTGAGCTGATACCTCTTTGTGGTTGAATTTGCATGTGTTTCATAATGCATTGAAATTGAGCTTTAAGACATGTCCTTTTTATTTTTCCAGCTGTGATTAGAGCTTATTTCTTCAAAGTGTTTTCTTAAAGTATGTGTCACCGTTTGAAATATTTTGGCCATTATCTCCCTCAAGACATTTTGAGGGCAGGTTTCATTTACAGCCCTACAGTACTTGTTCATATGAAGTGACCATTAGCTCAGGCTTTAAACCTGCGTTTGCAGGTAACGGCCAGAGAGCGGCAGCCTTTCTACATTCCCCTTGCTGGTACTAGGGAAACAGACCTACCGGCCAGTGGTGTTCTTCGGTTATAAATTAGACTGCAATGTGCCCGGATAAACCTACAAATGTTGATGTCTCCTTGCTTTTGTTTGTTTTTAAATTTAATTTATATTTATTATTAGAGTAATATTCCATTGTGTACGTGGACCATTTCTTCCTGGTGCATTCCTCGGTTGATGGACATTTTCATTGCTTCCAAGTGCTGGCTATGGTAAATCTTGCTGGCGTACAGGTTTGCCAGCCTGTGACTTTTGGATTCTCATTTTCTCAGGTGATAGGCCAAGCAGTGGTTGTGATTAATTGACTGGTAGCTCAATGTTTCCCTTTTCAAAGCACCTACACTGTGTTTTCATTAGTGGCTCTTTACATGCCCCCCCTTACAACCGAGGGTACGCATTTCTCCACACTCCCTTCACCGTTTATTTTTTGCAGCATTTTTCCTAATGGCCATTCTGACTGCTGTGCGCTGATAGGTTTTCGTAATATGGGTATGCATGTCATTAAAATTTTTTAAATTCGTCATATTCCTACCCCTTTTTCTTTTCTCTTAAAATAAAACCCCGTGAGTACTATATATCTCTTGAAATTGTCTTCTTCGAAGGTTGCCCTCTTCTGAAGTTTTTGGTCGATTTTTGACCCCACAAATTTTCTGGAGGGCAGGTGTCATTTACAGAACTGCAAGTTGGTGAAAATTTAGTGACCTTTTGCAGTGGGTTCAAAGCTGCTGTTGTGAGAAACGGCCACAAGGAGGTAGCATTTCTCCATTCCCCAATCTGGGTACTAGGGCAGCAGAGCCTTTCTGGAAGTCATTGTCCTAGGTTGTAAATTAGAATGGAATGTGCCAGGAGAAATCCCCGTAAGTTTATGTCTCATTACTTCTTTTTGGTTTTTAAAATTTTTTTAATCTGGGTAATGTTTAGAATATTGTTTGTCCTAGGTGTACACAATCTGGTTCATTTTACATTATGTATGTCTATTAATGTACAGATCCTCTTCCCATGTTAAATATTACAATGTTCCGTCGACCTCCCTTGCTATATGTACGGTCTTTTTGATACATGTATATAATCTGTATTTGTATATGTAGAGTAACACTAATCTTCATTTCTCAATTTCCCCCCTCCTTTCCTTTCAGATGAGCATAGTTTGTTTTCTAAGCCTGTGAGTGTCTTTCTCTTTGGAAATATGTTCATCTGTGTCAGTTATTAGATAATGCCATAAGTGATAATATAGGATATAGGTGTTTTGCTTTCCGACCTACTTCATGTTTTGTGATTATCTCCAGGCTCATCTATGGTGCCTCAAAGAGCAGTGCTTCAATGTTTTCCATGGCTAATATTCCATTGTGTACATGGACCACTTCTTCTTGGTGCATTCCTCTGTTGATGGACATTTTCGTTGCTTCCAAGGGTTGCCTATGGTAAACATTGCTGGAGTGCAGGATTGCCAGCCTGTGATTTTTGATTTTCATTTTCTCAGGTGATAGACCCAGCAGTGGGTATGATTGATTGACTGGTATGGTAGCTCAACGTTTACCTTTTCAAGGCACCTCAATTGTGCTTTCATTAGTGGCTCTTACCACGTCCCCCTTAGAATTGAGGGTACGCATTTCTCCACAATCACGTCAGCATTTATTGTTTGCAGCATTTTTGTTGATGGCCGTTCTGACTGGTGTGAGCTGATAGGTTTTTGTAATTTGGGTTTACATGTCTGTAAAAATTCATACAATTCATCATTTTTCCACGCCTTTTTCTTTTCTGTTAAAAGAAAAAAGCAAAAAATTGTGACTATAATATACCTCTTCAAGTTTTCTTTTGGAAGGTTGCACTCTGGAATTTTTTGGTCGAATTTCGACCTCAGTATTTTTTGGAGGGCCCGTGTCATTTACAGACCTGCAATTGGTGAATATTTAGTGACCTTTTGCAGTGGGTTTAAAGCTGCTCTTGTGGGAAACGGCCAGAAGGATGCAGCATTTCTCCATTCCCAAATCTGGGTACTAGGGCAGCAGAGCCGTTCTGGAAGTTGTTTGCCTATGTTTTAAATTTGGATGGAATGTGCCAGGAAAACCCCCCATAAGTTTATGTCTCATTACTCCTAGTTCGTTGTTTTAATTTTTTCAATTGGGGTAATGGTTAGAATGTTGCTCGTCCAAGGTGTACACACTCTGGTTCATCTACATATTGTATGTAACTATTTATGTAGAGATCCTCTTCCCGTGTAAATTATTACAGAGCGTTCCATAATCCTTCCTTGCTATATGGTCGGTCTTTTTGATAAATGTATATTATATGTATTTGTATACATATGGTAATGCTAATCTTCATTTATCCATTCCCCCCACCTTTCCTTTTAGATAAGCATAGTTTTTTTAATAAGTCTGTGATTGACTTTCTGTGTGGAAATATGTTCATTTGTGTCAGTTATTAGATAACGCCTATAAATGATATCATAGGATATAGGACATTTGCTTTCCGACTTACCTCATGTTCTGTGATTATCTCCAAGATCATCTATGGTGCCTCAAAGAGCAGTGTTTCATTGTTTTCCATGGCTAGTATTCATTGTGTACATGGACCACTTCTTCTTTATCCTTTCATCTGTTGATGGACATTTTGGTTGCTTCACTGTCTTGTCTATTGTGAATCAGGCTGCAGTGCAGCTTTTGCAGCCCGGGTCTTCTTCATTCTGTTCTTCTCAGGTGAGAGGCCCATTGCTGCGCCTCCTGGATTGAATGGTACCTCAATTTTTCCTTTTAAACGCAGCTCCTTTCTGTTCACATTATTAGCGTTTAACCCTCTTACATCTCACCAGCAGCTAGAGGGTACACAGTTCTCTAAAACCTCTTCAGCATTTATTGTTTGTAGACTTTTTGCCAATGGTCAGTCGACTGGTGTGAGTTGAAAAGTTTTTGTAGATTAGATTGCATGAGTCTAATACTTCCTGAGGCTGAGCTTTTATCCATTTTCCTTTCTTTAAAATGAGAGTGAGTAAAACGTACCTCTTCATACTATCTTCGTGAACATTTTGCCTGTTTTGAATTCTTTTATCCATTCCCTACCTCAGCACAATTTTGAGGGCAGGTGTCCTTTACCGCCCTGAGTCCTTGTGAATGGTTAGTGACCATTAGCTGTGGGTTAAAAGCTGCTCTTGCGGGAATCGGCCACAAGGCGGCAGCATTTCTCCTTTACCAAATCTGGTTACTAGGGCAACAGAGCCTTACTGGAAGTGGTGTTCTAGGTTGTAAATTAGAATGGAATGTGCGAGGAAAAAGCCCTTTAAGTTTATGTCTCATTACTTCTTGTTGGTATTTTTCACTTAATTTTTATTTTTTATCACAGCAAACTTGATTACAATGTTTTGTTTGTTCTAGGTGTGCAAAATGTGGTTCTTTCACACATATAGATATATCTATTCTTCTTCGGATCCTTTTCCCATGTAGGTTATGACACAATGTTGAGTAGTCTTCCCTTGGTATTGCGTAGGTCTTTGGTGATTATATATTTCACATGTGTTTGTATCTCTCTGTTAACCTCAATATGGTAATCTATCCAATCCTCACACCTTTCCATTTGGTGAACCATAAGTTTTTTTAATGAACCTATGATAGTGTTTGTCTGTGGAAATATCTTTGTTTGTAACATTTTTTAGGTAACCCCTATATGTGATATGATAGGATATGTGTCTTTCGCTTTCTTACTTACTCCAAGTTGCGTGATTACTTCTAGACTCATCTATGGTGCTGCAAATGGCATTGTTTCATTTTTTCACTAGCTCATATTCCATCTGTACAGGTAGAAGTTCTTCTTTGTCCACCCATCTGTCCGTGGACTTTTTGGTTACTTCCATATCTTGGCTATTGTAATACTATGGAATGCAGATTTGCGTGGAATGTCCTTCCAAATCTGTCTTCTTAGTTTATAGGTCCAGGAATAGGTCTGCTGGATCATATGGTAGCTCAATGTTTACCTTTTAAAGGCACCTCTGTTCTGTTCTCCTTAGTGGCTCTTTCCAGGTTACGTCCCACTTAAAGTGCAGGGCATGTATTTCTTCCCAGCACCTTCAGGATTTATTCTTTGTAGTTTGTGCTGATGATTATTCTGAGTGGTGTGAGCTGATACCTCTTTGTGGTTGAATTTGCATGTGTTTCATAATGCATTGAAATTGAGCTTTAAGACATGTCCTTTTTATTTTTCCAGCTGTGATTAGAGCTTATTTCTTCAAAGTGTTTTCTTAAAGTATGTGTCACCGTTTGAAATATTTTGGCCATTATCTCCCTCAAGACATTTTGAGGGCAGGTTTCATTTACAGCCCTACAGTACTTGTTCATATGAAGTGACCATTAGCTCAGGCTTTAAACCTGCGTTTGCAGGTAACGGCCAGAGAGCGGCAGCCTTTCTACATTCCCCTTGCTGGTACTAGGGAAACAGACCTACCGGCCAGTGGTGTTCTTCGGTTATAAATTAGACTGCAATGTGCCCGGATAAACCTACAAATGTTGATGTCTCCTTGCTTTTGTTTGTTTTTAAATTTAATTTATATTTATTATTAGAGTAATATTCCATTGTGTACGTGGACCATTTCTTCCTGGTGCATTCCTCGGTTGATGGACATTTTCATTGCTTCCAAGTGCTGGCTATGGTAAATCTTGCTGGCGTACAGGTTTGCCAGCCTGTGACTTTTGGATTCTCATTTTCTCAGGTGATAGGCCAAGCAGTGGTTGTGATTAATTGACTGGTAGCTCAATGTTTCCCTTTTCAAAGCACCTACACTGTGTTTTCATTAGTGGCTCTTTACATGCCCCCCCTTACAACCGAGGGTACGCATTTCTCCACACTCCCTTCACCGTTTATTTTTTGCAGCATTTTTCCTAATGGCCATTCTGACTGCTGTGCGCTGATAGGTTTTCGTAATATGGGTATGCATGTCATTAAAATTTTTTAAATTCGTCATATTCCTACCCCTTTTTCTTTTCTCTTAAAATAAAACCCCGTGAGTACTATATATCTCTTGAAATTGTCTTCTTCGAAGGTTGCCCTCTTCTGAAGTTTTTGGTCGATTTTTGACCCCACAAATTTTCTGGAGGGCAGGTGTCATTTACAGAACTGCAAGTTGGTGAAAATTTAGTGACCTTTTGCAGTGGGTTCAAAGCTGCTGTTGTGAGAAACGGCCACAAGGAGGTAGCATTTCTCCATTCCCCAATCTGGGTACTAGGGCAGCAGAGCCTTTCTGGAAGTCATTGTCCTAGGTTGTAAATTAGAATGGAATGTGCCAGGAGAAATCCCCGTAAGTTTATGTCTCATTACTTCTTTTTGGTTTTTAAAATTTTTTTAATCTGGGTAATGTTTAGAATATTGTTTGTCCTAGGTGTACACAATCTGGTTCATTTTACATTATGTATGTCTATTAATGTACAGATCCTCTTCCCATGTTAAATATTACAATGTTCCGTCGACCTCCCTTGCTATATGTACGGTCTTTTTGATACATGTATATAATCTGTATTTGTATATGTAGAGTAACACTAATCTTCATTTCTCAATTTCCCCCCTCCTTTCCTTTCAGATGAGCATAGTTTGTTTTCTAAGCCTGTGAGTGTCTTTCTCTTTGGAAATATGTTCATCTGTGTCAGTTATTAGATAATGCCATAAGTGATAATATAGGATATAGGTGTTTTGCTTTCCGACCTACTTCATGTTTTGTGATTATCTCCAGGCTCATCTATGGTGCCTCAAAGAGCAGTGCTTCAATGTTTTCCATGGCTAATATTCCATTGTGTACATGGACCACTTCTTCTTGGTGCATTCCTCTGTTGATGGACATTTTCGTTGCTTCCAAGGGTTGCCTATGGTAAACATTGCTGGAGTGCAGGATTGCCAGCCTGTGATTTTTGATTTTCATTTTCTCAGGTGATAGACCCAGCAGTGGGTATGATTGATTGACTGGTATGGTAGCTCAACGTTTACCTTTTCAAGGCACCTCAATTGTGCTTTCATTAGTGGCTCTTACCACGTCCCCCTTAGAATTGAGGGTACGCATTTCTCCACAATCACGTCAGCATTTATTGTTTGCAGCATTTTTGTTGATGGCCGTTCTGACTGGTGTGAGCTGATAGGTTTTTGTAATTTGGGTTTACATGTCTGTAAAAATTCATACAATTCATCATTTTTCCACGCCTTTTTCTTTTCTGTTAAAAGAAAAAAGCAAAAAATTGTGACTATAATATACCTCTTCAAGTTTTCTTTTGGAAGGTTGCACTCTGGAATTTTTTGGTCGAATTTCGACCTCAGTATTTTTTGGAGGGCCCGTGTCATTTACAGACCTGCAATTGGTGAATATTTAGTGACCTTTTGCAGTGGGTTTAAAGCTGCTCTTGTGGGAAACGGCCAGAAGGATGCAGCATTTCTCCATTCCCAAATCTGGGTACTAGGGCAGCAGAGCCGTTCTGGAAGTTGTTTGCCTATGTTTTAAATTTGGATGGAATGTGCCAGGAAAACCCCCCATAAGTTTATGTCTCATTACTCCTAGTTCGTTGTTTTAATTTTTTCAATTGGGGTAATGGTTAGAATGTTGCTCGTCCAAGGTGTACACACTCTGGTTCATCTACATATTGTATGTAACTATTTATGTAGAGATCCTCTTCCCGTGTAAATTATTACAGAGCGTTCCATAATCCTTCCTTGCTATATGGTCGGTCTTTTTGATAAATGTATATTATATGTATTTGTATACATATGGTAATGCTAATCTTCATTTATCCATTCCCCCCACCTTTCCTTTTAGATAAGCATAGTTTTTTTAATAAGTCTGTGATTGACTTTCTGTGTGGAAATATGTTCATTTGTGTCAGTTATTAGATAACGCCTATAAATGATATCATAGGATATAGGACATTTGCTTTCCGACTTACCTCATGTTCTGTGATTATCTCCAAGATCATCTATGGTGCCTCAAAGAGCAGTGTTTCATTGTTTTCCATGGCTAGTATTCATTGTGTACATGGACCACTTCTTCTTTATCCTTTCATCTGTTGATGGACATTTTGGTTGCTTCACTGTCTTGTCTATTGTGAATCAGGCTGCAGTGCAGCTTTTGCAGCCCGGGTCTTCTTCATTCTGTTCTTCTCAGGTGAGAGGCCCATTGCTGCGCCTCCTGGATTGAATGGTACCTCAATTTTTCCTTTTAAACGCAGCTCCTTTCTGTTCACATTATTAGCGTTTAACCCTCTTACATCTCACCAGCAGCTAGAGGGTACACAGTTCTCTAAAACCTCTTCAGCATTTATTGTTTGTAGACTTTTTGCCAATGGTCAGTCGACTGGTTTGAGTTGAAAAGTTTTTGTAGATTAGATTGCATGAGTCTAATACTTCCTGAGGCTGAGCTTTTATCCATTTTCCTTTCTTTAAAATGAGAGTGAGTAAAACGTACCTCTTCATACTATCTTCGTGAACATTTTGCCTGTTTTGAATTCTTTTATCCATTCCCTACCTCAGCACAATTTTGAGGGCAGGTGTCCTTTACCGCCCTGAGTCCTTGTGAATGGTTAGTGACCATTAGCTGTGGGTTAAAAGCTGCTCTTGCGGGAATCGGCCACAAGGCGGCAGCATTTCTCCTTTACCAAATCTGGTTACTAGGGCAACAGAGCCTTACTGGAAGTGGTGTTCTAGGTTGTAAATTAGAATGGAATGTGCGAGGAAAAAGCCCTTTAAGTTTATGTCTCATTACTTCTTGTTGGTATTTTTCACTTAATTTTTATTTTTTATCACAGCAAACTTGATTACAATGTTTTGTTTGTTCTAGGTGTGCAAAATGTGGTTCTTTCACACATATAGATATATCTATTCTTCTTCGGATCCTTTTCCCATGTAGGTTATGACACAATGTTGAGTAGTCTTCCCTTGGTATTGCGTAGGTCTTTGGTGATTATATATTTCACATGTGTTTGTATCTCTCTGTTAACCTCAATATGGTAATCTATCCAATCCTCACACCTTTCCATTTGGTGAACCATAAGTTTTTTTAATGAACCTATGATAGTGTTTGTCTGTGGAAATATCTTTGTTTGTAACATTTTTTAGGTAACCCCTATATGTGATATGATAGGATATGTGTCTTTCGCTTTCTTACTTACTCCAAGTTGCGTGATTACTTCTAGACTCATCTATGGTGCTGCAAATGGCATTGTTTCATTTTTTCACTAGCTCATATTCCATCTGTACAGGTAGAAGTTCTTCTTTGTCCACCCATCTGTCCGTGGACTTTTTGGTTACTTCCATATCTTGGCTATTGTAATACTATGGAATGCAGATTTGCGTGGAATGTCCTTCCAAATCTGTCTTCTTAGTTTATAGGTCCAGGAATAGGTCTGCTGGATCATATGGTAGCTCAATGTTTACCTTTTAAAGGCACCTCTGTTCTGTTCTCCTTAGTGGCTCTTTCCAGGTTACGTCCCACTTAAAGTGCAGGGCATGTATTTCTTCCCAGCACCTTCAGGATTTATTCTTTGTAGTTTGTGCTGATGATTATTCTGAGTGGTGTGAGCTGATACCTCTTTGTGGTTGAATTTGCATGTGTTTCATAATGCATTGAAATTGAGCTTTAAGACATGTCCTTTTTATTTTTCCAGCTGTGATTAGAGCTTATTTCTTCAAAGTGTTTTCTTAAAGTATGTGTCACCGTTTGAAATATTTTGGCCATTATCTCCCTCAAGACATTTTGAGGGCAGGTTTCATTTACAGCCCTACAGTACTTGTTCATATGAAGTGACCATTAGCTCAGGCTTTAAACCTGCGTTTGCAGGTAACGGCCAGAGAGCGGCAGCCTTTCTACATTCCCCTTGCTGGCACTAGGGAAACAGACCTACCGGCCAGTGGTGTTCTTCGGTTATAAATTAGACTGCAATGTGCCCGGATAAACCTACAAATGTTGATGTCTCCTTGCTTTTGTTTGTTTTTAAATTTAATTTATATTTATTATTAGAGTAATATTCCATTGTGTACGTGGACCATTTCTTCCTGGTGCATTCCTCGGTTGATGGACATTTTCATTGCTTCCAAGTGCTGGCTATGGTAAATCTTGCTGGCGTACAGGTTTGCCAGCCTGTGACTTTTGGATTCTCATTTTCTCAGGTGATAGGCCAAGCAGTGGTTGTGATTAATTGACTGGTAGCTCAATGTTTCCCTTTTCAAAGCACCTACACTGTGTTTTCATTAGTGGCTCTTTACATGCCCCCCCTTACAACCGAGGGTACGCATTTCTCCACACTCCCTTCACCGTTTATTTTTTGCAGCATTTTTCCTAATGGCCATTCTGACTGCTGTGCGCTGATAGGTTTTCGTAATATGGGTATGCATGTCATTAAAATTTTTTAAATTCGTCATATTCCTACCCCTTTTTCTTTTCTCTTAAAATAAAACCCCGTGAGTACTATATATCTCTTGAAATTGTCTTCTTCGAAGGTTGCCCTCTTCTGAAGTTTTTGGTCGATTTTTGACCCCACAAATTTTCTGGAGGGCAGGTGTCATTTACAGAACTGCAAGTTGGTGAAAATTTAGTGACCTTTTGCAGTGGGTTCAAAGCTGCTGTTGTGAGAAACGGCCACAAGGAGGTAGCATTTCTCCATTCCCCAATCTGGGTACTAGGGCAGCAGAGCCTTTCTGGAAGTCATTGTCCTAGGTTGTAAATTAGAATGGAATGTGCCAGGAGAAATCCCCGTAAGTTTATGTCTCATTACTTCTTTTTGGTTTTTAAAATTTTTTTAATCTGGGTAATGTTTAGAATATTGTTTGTCCTAGGTGTACACAATCTGGTTCATTTTACATTATGTATGTCTATTAATGTACAGATCCTCTTCCCATGTTAAATATTACAATGTTCCGTCGACCTCCCTTGCTATATGTACGGTCTTTTTGATACATGTATATAATCTGTATTTGTATATGTAGAGTAACACTAATCTTCATTTCTCAATTTCCCCCCTCCTTTCCTTTCAGATGAGCATAGTTTGTTTTCTAAGCCTGTGAGTGTCTTTCTCTTTGGAAATATGTTCATCTGTGTCAGTTATTAGATAATGCCATAAGTGATAATATAGGATATAGGTGTTTTGCTTTCCGACCTACTTCATGTTTTGTGATTATCTCCAGGCTCATCTATGGTGCCTCAAAGAGCAGTGCTTCAATGTTTTCCATGGCTAATATTCCATTGTGTACATGGACCACTTCTTCTTGGTGCATTCCTCTGTTGATGGACATTTTCGTTGCTTCCAAGGGTTGCCTATGGTAAACATTGCTGGAGTGCAGGATTGCCAGCCTGTGATTTTTGATTTTCATTTTCTCAGGTGATAGACCCAGCAGTGGGTATGATTGATTGACTGGTATGGTAGCTCAACGTTTACCTTTTCAAGGCACCTCAATTGTGCTTTCATTAGTGGCTCTTACCACGTCCCCCTTAGAATTGAGGGTACGCATTTCTCCACAATCACGTCAGCATTTATTGTTTGCAGCATTTTTGTTGATGGCCGTTCTGACTGGTGTGAGCTGATAGGTTTTTGTAATTTGGGTTTACATGTCTGTAAAAATTCATACAATTCATCATTTTTCCACGCCTTTTTCTTTTCTGTTAAAAGAAAAAAGCAAAAAATTGTGACTATAATATACCTCTTCAAGTTTTCTTTTGGAAGGTTGCACTCTGGAATTTTTTGGTCGAATTTCGACCTCAGTATTTTTTGGAGGGCCCGTGTCATTTACAGACCTGCAATTGGTGAATATTTAGTGACCTTTTGCAGTGGGTTTAAAGCTGCTCTTGTGGGAAACGGCCAGAAGGATGCAGCATTTCTCCATTCCCAAATCTGGGTACTAGGGCAGCAGAGCCGTTCTGGAAGTTGTTTGCCTATGTTTTAAATTTGGATGGAATGTGCCAGGAAAACCCCCCATAAGTTTATGTCTCATTACTCCTAGTTCGTTGTTTTAATTTTTTCAATTGGGGTAATGGTTAGAATGTTGCTCGTCCAAGGTGTACACACTCTGGTTCATCTACATATTGTATGTAACTATTTATGTAGAGATCCTCTTCCCGTGTAAATTATTACAGAGCGTTCCATAATCCTTCCTTGCTATATGGTCGGTCTTTTTGATAAATGTATATTATATGTATTTGTATACATATGGTAATGCTAATCTTCATTTATCCATTCCCCCCACCTTTCCTTTTAGATAAGCATAGTTTTTTTAATAAGTCTGTGATTGACTTTCTGTGTGGAAATATGTTCATTTGTGTCAGTTATTAGATAACGCCTATAAATGATATCATAGGATATAGGACATTTGCTTTCCGACTTACCTCATGTTCTGTGATTATCTCCAAGATCATCTATGGTGCCTCAAAGAGCAGTGTTTCATTGTTTTCCATGGCTAGTATTCATTGTGTACATGGACCACTTCTTCTTTATCCTTTCATCTGTTGATGGACATTTTGGTTGCTTCACTGTCTTGTCTATTGTGAATCAGGCTGCAGTGCAGCTTTTGCAGCCCGGGTCTTCTTCATTCTGTTCTTCTCAGGTGAGAGGCCCATTGCTGCGCCTCCTGGATTGAATGGTACCTCAATTTTTCCTTTTAAACGCAGCTCCTTTCTGTTCACATTATTAGCGTTTAACCCTCTTACATCTCACCAGCAGCTAGAGGGTACACAGTTCTCTAAAACCTCTTCAGCATTTATTGTTTGTAGACTTTTTGCCAATGGTCAGTCGACTGGTGTGAGTTGAAAAGTTTTTGTAGATTAGATTGCATGAGTCTAATACTTCCTGAGGCTGAGCTTTTATCCATTTTCCTTTCTTTAAAATGAGAGTGAGTAAAACGTACCTCTTCATACTATCTTCGTGAACATTTTGCCTGTTTTGAATTCTTTTATCCATTCCCTACCTCAGCACAATTTTGAGGGCAGGTGTCCTTTACCGCCCTGAGTCCTTGTGAATGGTTAGTGACCATTAGCTGTGGGTTAAAAGCTGCTCTTGCGGGAATCGGCCACAAGGCGGCAGCATTTCTCCTTTACCAAATCTGGTTACTAGGGCAACAGAGCCTTACTGGAAGTGGTGTTCTAGGTTGTAAATTAGAATGGAATGTGCGAGGAAAAAGCCCTTTAAGTTTATGTCTCATTACTTCTTGTTGGTATTTTTCACTTAATTTTTATTTTTTATCACAGCAAACTTGATTACAATGTTTTGTTTGTTCTAGGTGTGCAAAATGTGGTTCTTTCACACATATAGATATATCTATTCTTCTTCGGATCCTTTTCCCATGTAGGTTATGACACAATGTTGAGTAGTCTTCCCTTGGTATTGCGTAGGTCTTTGGTGATTATATATTTCACATGTGTTTGTATCTCTCTGTTAACCTCAATATGGTAATCTATCCAATCCTCACACCTTTCCATTTGGTGAACCATAAGTTTTTTTAATGAACCTATGATAGTGTTTGTCTGTGGAAATATCTTTGTTTGTAACATTTTTTAGGTAACCCCTATATGTGATATGATAGGATATGTGTCTTTCGCTTTCTTACTTACTCCAAGTTGCGTGATTACTTCTAGACTCATCTATGGTGCTGCAAATGGCATTGTTTCATTTTTTCACTAGCTCATATTCCATCTGTACAGGTAGAAGTTCTTCTTTGTCCACCCATCTGTCCGTGGACTTTTTGGTTACTTCCATATCTTGGCTATTGTAATACTATGGAATGCAGATTTGCGTGGAATGTCCTTCCAAATCTGTCTTCTTAGTTTATAGGTCCAGGAATAGGTCTGCTGGATCATATGGTAGCTCAATGTTTACCTTTTAAAGGCACCTCTGTTCTGTTCTCCTTAGTGGCTCTTTCCAGGTTACGTCCCACTTAAAGTGCAGGGCATGTATTTCTTCCCAGCACCTTCAGGATTTATTCTTTGTAGTTTGTGCTGATGATTATTCTGAGTGGTGTGAGCTGATACCTCTTTGTGGTTGAATTTGCATGTGTTTCATAATGCATTGAAATTGAGCTTTAAGACATGTCCTTTTTATTTTTCCAGCTGTGATTAGAGCTTATTTCTTCAAAGTGTTTTCTTAAAGTATGTGTCACCGTTTGAAATATTTTGGCCATTATCTCCCTCAAGACATTTTGAGGGCAGGTTTCATTTACAGCCCTACAGTACTTGTTCATATGAAGTGACCATTAGCTCAGGCTTTAAACCTGCGTTTGCAGGTAACGGCCAGAGAGCGGCAGCCTTTCTACATTCCCCTTGCTGGCACTAGGGAAACAGACCTACCGGCCAGTGGTGTTCTTCGGTTATAAATTAGACTGCAATGTGCCCGGATAAACCTACAAATGTTGATGTCTCCTTGCTTTTGTTTGTTTTTAAATTTAATTTATATTTATTATTAGAGTAATATTCCATTGTGTACGTGGACCATTTCTTCCTGGTGCATTCCTCGGTTGATGGACATTTTCATTGCTTCCAAGTGCTGGCTATGGTAAATCTTGCTGGCGTACAGGTTTGCCAGCCTGTGACTTTTGGATTCTCATTTTCTCAGGTGATAGGCCAAGCAGTGGTTGTGATTAATTGACTGGTAGCTCAATGTTTCCCTTTTCAAAGCACCTACACTGTGTTTTCATTAGTGGCTCTTTACATGCCCCCCCTTACAACCGAGGGTACGCATTTCTCCACACTCCCTTCACCGTTTATTTTTTGCAGCATTTTTCCTAATGGCCATTCTGACTGCTGTGCGCTGATAGGTTTTCGTAATATGGGTATGCATGTCATTAAAATTTTTTAAATTCGTCATATTCCTACCCCTTTTTCTTTTCTCTTAAAATAAAACCCCGTGAGTACTATATATCTCTTGAAATTGTCTTCTTCGAAGGTTGCCCTCTTCTGAAGTTTTTGGTCGATTTTTGACCCCACAAATTTTCTGGAGGGCAGGTGTCATTTACAGAACTGCAAGTTGGTGAAAATTTAGTGACCTTTTGCAGTGGGTTCAAAGCTGCTGTTGTGAGAAACGGCCACAAGGAGGTAGCATTTCTCCATTCCCCAATCTGGGTACTAGGGCAGCAGAGCCTTTCTGGAAGTCATTGTCCTAGGTTGTAAATTAGAATGGAATGTGCCAGGAGAAATCCCCGTAAGTTTATGTCTCATTACTTCTTTTTGGTTTTTAAAATTTTTTTAATCTGGGTAATGTTTAGAATATTGTTTGTCCTAGGTGTACACAATCTGGTTCATTTTACATTATGTATGTCTATTAATGTACAGATCCTCTTCCCATGTTAAATATTACAATGTTCCGTCGACCTCCCTTGCTATATGTACGGTCTTTTTGATACATGTATATAATATGTATTTGTATATGTAGAGTAACACTAATCTTCATTTCTCAATTTCCCCCCTCCTTTCCTTTCAGATGAGCATAGTTTGTTTTCTAAGCCTGTGAGTGTCTTTCTCTTTGGAAATATGTTCATCTGTGTCAGTTATTAGATAATGCCATAAGTGATAATATAGGATATAGGTGTTTTGCTTTCCGACCTACTTCATGTTTTGTGATTATCTCCAGGCTCATCTATGGTGCCTCAAAGAGCAGTGCTTCAATGTTTTCCATGGCTAATATTCCATTGTGTACATGGACCACTTCTTCTTGGTGCATTCCTCTGTTGATGGACATTTTCGTTGCTTCCAAGGGTTGCCTATGGTAAACATTGCTGGAGTGCAGGATTGCCAGCCTGTGATTTTTGATTTTCATTTTCTCAGGTGATAGACCCAGCAGTGGGTATGATTGATTGACTGGTATGGTAGCTCAACGTTTACCTTTTCAAGGCACCTCAATTGTGCTTTCATTAGTGGCTCTTACCACGTCCCCCTTAGAATTGAGGGTATGCATTTCTCCACAATCACGTCAGCATTTATTGTTTGCAGCATTTTTGTTGATGGCCGTTCTGACTGGTGTGAGCTGATAGGTTTTTGTAATTTGGGTTTACATGTCTGTAAAAATTCATACAATTCATCATTTTTCCACGCCTTTTTCTTTTCTGTTAAAAGAAAAAAGCAAAAAATTGTGACTATAATATACCTCTTCAAGTTTTCTTTTGGAAGGTTGCACTCTGGAATTTTTTGGTCGAATTTCGACCTCAGTATTTTTTGGAGGGCCCGTGTCATTTACAGACCTGCAATTGGTGAATATTTAGTGACCTTTTGCAGTGGGTTTAAAGCTGCTCTTGTGGGAAACGGCCAGAAGGATGCAGCATTTCTCCATTCCCAAATCTGGGTACTAGGGCAGCAGAGCCGTTCTGGAAGTTGTTTGCCTATGTTTTAAATTTGGATGGAATGTGCCAGGAAAACCCCCCATAAGTTTATGTCTCATTACTCCTAGTTCGTTGTTTTAATTTTTTCAATTGGGGTAATGGTTAGAATGTTGCTCGTCCAAGGTGTACACACTCTGGTTCATCTACATATTGTATGTAACTATTTATGTAGAGATCCTCTTCCCGTGTAAATTATTACAGAGCGTTCCATAATCCTTCCTTGCTATATGGTCGGTCTTTTTGATAAATGTATATTATATGTATTTGTATACATATGGTAATGCTAATCTTCATTTATCCATTCCCCCCACCTTTCCTTTTAGATAAGCATAGTTTTTTTAATAAGTCTGTGATTGACTTTCTGTGTGGAAATATGTTCATTTGTGTCAGTTATTAGATAACGCCTATAAATGATATCATAGGATATAGGACATTTGCTTTCCGACTTACCTCATGTTCTGTGATTATCTCCAAGATCATCTATGGTGCCTCAAAGAGCAGTGTTTCATTGTTTTCCATGGCTAGTATTCATTGTGTACATGGACCACTTCTTCTTTATCCTTTCATCTGTTGATGGACATTTTGGTTGCTTCACTGTCTTGTCTATTGTGAATCAGGCTGCAGTGCAGCTTTTGCAGCCCGGGTCTTCTTCATTCTGTTCTTCTCAGGTGAGAGGCCCATTGCTGCGCCTCCTGGATTGAATGGTACCTCAATTTTTCCTTTTAAACGCAGCTCCTTTCTGTTCACATTATTAGCGTTTAACCCTCTTACATCTCACCAGCAGCTAGAGGGTACACAGTTCTCTAAAACCTCTTCAGCATTTATTGTTTGTAGACTTTTTGCCAATGGTCAGTCGACTGGTGTGAGTTGAAAAGTTTTTGTAGATTAGATTGCATGAGTCTAATACTTCCTGAGGCTGAGCTTTTATCCATTTTCCTTTCTTTAAAATGAGAGTGAGTAAAACGTACCTCTTCATACTATCTTCGTGAACATTTTGCCTGTTTTGAATTCTTTTATCCATTCCCTACCTCAGCACAATTTTGAGGGCAGGTGTCCTTTACCGCCCTGAGTCCTTGTGAATGGTTAGTGACCATTAGCTGTGGGTTAAAAGCTGCTCTTGCGGGAATCGGCCACAAGGCGGCAGCATTTCTCCTTTACCAAATCTGGTTACTAGGGCAACAGAGCCTTACTGGAAGTGGTGTTCTAGGTTGTAAATTAGAATGGAATGTGCGAGGAAAAAGCCCTTTAAGTTTATGTCTCATTACTTCTTGTTGGTATTTTTCACTTAATTTTTATTTTTTATCACAGCAAACTTGATTACAATGTTTTGTTTGTTCTAGGTGTGCAAAATGTGGTTCTTTCACACATATAGATATATCTATTCTTCTTCGGATCCTTTTCCCATGTAGGTTATGACACAATGTTGAGTAGTCTTCCCTTGGTATTGCGTAGGTCTTTGGTGATTATATATTTCACATGTGTTTGTATCTCTCTGTTAACCTCAATATGGTAATCTATCCAATCCTCACACCTTTCCATTTGGTGAACCATAAGTTTTTTTAATGAACCTATGATAGTGTTTGTCTGTGGAAATATCTTTGTTTGTAACATTTTTTAGGTAACCCCTATATGTGATATGATAGGATATGTGTCTTTCGCTTTCTTACTTACTCCAAGTTGCGTGATTACTTCTAGACTCATCTATGGTGCTGCAAATGGCATTGTTTCATTTTTTCACTAGCTCATATTCCATCTGTACAGGTAGAAGTTCTTCTTTGTCCACCCATCTGTCCGTGGACTTTTTGGTTACTTCCATATCTTGGCTATTGTAATACTATGGAATGCAGATTTGCGTGGAATGTCCTTCCAAATCTGTCTTCTTAGTTTATAGGTCCAGGAATAGGTCTGCTGGATCATATGGTAGCTCAATGTTTACCTTTTAAAGGCACCTCTGTTCTGTTCTCCTTAGTGGCTCTTTCCAGGTTACGTCCCACTTAAAGTGCAGGGCATGTATTTCTTCCCAGCACCTTCAGGATTTATTCTTTGTAGTTTGTGCTGATGATTATTCTGAGTGGTGTGAGCTGATACCTCTTTGTGGTTGAATTTCCATGTGTTTCATAATGCATTGAAATTGAGCTTTAAGACATGTCCTTTTTATTTTTCCAGCTGTGATTAGAGCTTATTTCTTCAAAGTGTTTTCTTAAAGTATGTGTCACCGTTTGAAATATTTTGGCCATTATCTCCCTCAAGACATTTTGAGGGCAGGTTTCATTTACAGCCCTACAGTACTTGTTCATATGAAGTGACCATTAGCTCAGGCTTTAAACCTGCGTTTGCAGGTAACGGCCAGAGAGCGGCAGCCTTTCTACATTCCCCTTGCTGGTACTAGGGAAACAGACCTACCGGCCAGTGGTGTTCTTCGGTTATAAATTAGACTGCAATGTGCCCGGATAAACCTACAAATGTTGATGTCTCCTTGCTTTTGTTTGTTTTTAAATTTAATTTATATTTATTATTAGAGTAATATTCCATTGTGTACGTGGACCATTTCTTCCTGGTGCATTCCTCGGTTGATGGACATTTTCATTGCTTCCAAGTGCTGGCTATGGTAAATCTTGCTGGCGTACAGGTTTGCCAGCCTGTGACTTTTGGATTCTCATTTTCTCAGGTGATAGGCCAAGCAGTGGTTGTGATTAATTGACTGGTAGCTCAATGTTTCCCTTTTCAAAGCACCTACACTGTGTTTTCATTAGTGGCTCTTTACATGCCCCCCCTTACAACCGAGGGTACGCATTTCTCCACACTCCCTTCACCGTTTATTTTTTGCAGCATTTTTCCTAATGGCCATTCTGACTGCTGTGCGCTGATAGGTTTTCGTAATATGGGTATGCATGTCATTAAAATTTTTTAAATTCGTCATATTCCTACCCCTTTTTCTTTTCTCTTAAAATAAAACCCCGTGAGTACTATATATCTCTTGAAATTGTCTTCTTCGAAGGTTGCCCTCTTCTGAAGTTTTTGGTCGATTTTTGACCCCACAAATTTTCTGGAGGGCAGGTGTCATTTACAGAACTGCAAGTTGGTGAAAATTTAGTGACCTTTTGCAGTGGGTTCAAAGCTGCTGTTGTGAGAAACGGCCACAAGGAGGTAGCATTTCTCCATTCCCCAATCTGGGTACTAGGGCAGCAGAGCCTTTCTGGAAGTCATTGTCCTAGGTTGTAAATTAGAATGGAATGTGCCAGGAGAAATCCCCGTAAGTTTATGTCTCATTACTTCTTTTTGGTTTTTAAAATTTTTTTAATCTGGGTAATGTTTAGAATATTGTTTGTCCTAGGTGTACACAATCTGGTTCATTTTACATTATGTATGTCTATTAATGTACAGATCCTCTTCCCATGTTAAATATTACAATGTTCCGTCGACCTCCCTTGCTATATGTACGGTCTTTTTGATACATGTATATAATATGTATTTGTATATGTAGAGTAACACTAATCTTCATTTCTCAATTTCCCCCCTCCTTTCCTTTCAGATGAGCATAGTTTGTTTTCTAAGCCTGTGAGTGTCTTTCTCTTTGGAAATATGTTCATCTGTGTCAGTTATTAGATAATGCCATAAGTGATAATATAGGATATAGGTGTTTTGCTTTCCGACCTACTTCATGTTTTGTGATTATCTCCAGGCTCATCTATGGTGCCTCAAAGAGCAGTGCTTCAATGTTTTCCATGGCTAATATTCCATTGTGTACATGGACCACTTCTTCTTGGTGCATTCCTCTGTTGATGGACATTTTCGTTGCTTCCAAGGGTTGCCTATGGTAAACATTGCTGGAGTGCAGGATTGCCAGCCTGTGATTTTTGATTTTCATTTTCTCAGGTGATAGACCCAGCAGTGGGTATGATTGATTGACTGGTATGGTAGCTCAACGTTTACCTTTTCAAGGCACCTCAATTGTGCTTTCATTAGTGGCTCTTACCACGTCCCCCTTAGAATTGAGGGTACGCATTTCTCCACAATCACGTCAGCATTTATTGTTTGCAGCATTTTTGTTGATGGCCGTTCTGACTGGTGTGAGCTGATAGGTTTTTGTAATTTGGGTTTACATGTCTGTAAAAATTCATACAATTCATCATTTTTCCACGCCTTTTTCTTTTCTGTTAAAAGAAAAAAGCAAAAAATTGTGACTATAATATACCTCTTCAAGTTTTCTTTTGGAAGGTTGCACTCTGGAATTTTTTGGTCGAATTTCGACCTCAGTATTTTTTGGAGGGCCCGTGTCATTTACAGACCTGCAATTGGTGAATATTTAGTGACCTTTTGCAGTGGGTTTAAAGCTGCTCTTGTGGGAAACGGCCAGAAGGATGCAACATTTCTCCATTCCCAAATCTGGGTACTAGGGCAGCAGAGCCGTTCTGGAAGTTGTTTGCCTATGTTTTAAATTTGGATGGAATGTGCCAGGAAAACCCCCCATAAGTTTATGTCTCATTACTCCTAGTTCGTTGTTTTAATTTTTTCAATTGGGGTAATGGTTAGAATGTTGCTCGTCCAAGGTGTACACACTCTGGTTCATCTACATATTGTATGTAACTATTTATGTAGAGATCCTCTTCCCGTGTAAATTATTACAGAGCGTTCCATAATCCTTCCTTGCTATATGGTCGGTCTTTTTGATAAATGTATATTATATGTATTTGTATACATATGGTAATGCTAATCTTCATTTATCCATTCCCCCCACCTTTCCTTTTAGATAAGCATAGTTTTTTTAATAAGTCTGTGATTGACTTTCTGTGTGGAAATATGTTCATTTGTGTCAGTTATTAGATAACGCCTATAAATGATATCATAGGATATAGGACATTTGCTTTCCGACTTACCTCATGTTCTGTGATTATCTCCAAGATCATCTATGGTGCCTCAAAGAGCAGTGTTTCATTGTTTTCCATGGCTAGTATTCATTGTGTACATGGACCACTTCTTCTTTATCCTTTCATCTGTTGATGGACATTTTGGTTGCTTCACTGTCTTGTCTATTGTGAATCAGGCTGCAGTGCAGCTTTTGCAGCCCGGGTCTTCTTCATTCTGTTCTTCTCAGGTGAGAGGCCCATTGCTGCGCCTCCTGGATTGAATGGTACCTCAATTTTTCCTTTTAAACGCAGCTCCTTTCTGTTCACATTATTAGCGTTTAACCCTCTTACATCTCACCAGCAGCTAGAGGGTACACAGTTCTCTAAAACCTCTTCAGCATTTATTGTTTGTAGACTTTTTGCCAATGGTCAGTCGACTGGTGTGAGTTGAAAAGTTTTTGTAGATTAGATTGCATGAGTCTAATACTTCCTGAGGCTGAGCTTTTATCCATTTTCCTTTCTTTAAAATGAGAGTGAGTAAAACGTACCTCTTCATACTATCTTCGTGAACATTTTGCCTGTTTTGAATTCTTTTATCCATTCCCTACCTCAGCACAATTTTGAGGGCAGGTGTCCTTTACCGCCCTGAGTCCTTGTGAATGGTTAGTGACCATTAGCTGTGGGTTAAAAGCTGCTCTTGCGGGAATCGGCCACAAGGCGGCAGCATTTCTCCTTTACCAAATCTGGTTACTAGGGCAACAGAGCCTTACTGGAAGTGGTGTTCTAGGTTGTAAATTAGAATGGAATGTGCGAGGAAAAAGCCCTTTAAGTTTATGTCTCATTACTTCTTGTTGGTATTTTTCACTTAATTTTTATTTTTTATCACAGCAAACTTGATTACAATGTTTTGTTTGTTCTAGGTGTGCAAAATGTGGTTCTTTCACACATATAGATATATCTATTCTTCTTCGGATCCTTTTCCCATGTAGGTTATGACACAATGTTGAGTAGTCTTCCCTTGGTATTGCGTAGGTCTTTGGTGATTATATATTTCACATGTGTTTGTATCTCTCTGTTAACCTCAATATGGTAATCTATCCAATCCTCACACCTTTCCATTTGGTGAACCATAAGTTTTTTTAATGAACCTATGATAGTGTTTGTCTGTGGAAATATCTTTGTTTGTAACATTTTTTAGGTAACCCCTATATGTGATATGATAGGATATGTGTCTTTCGCTTTCTTACTTACTCCAAGTTGCGTGATTACTTCTAGACTCATCTATGGTGCTGCAAATGGCATTGTTTCATTTTTTCACTAGCTCATATTCCATCTGTACAGGTAGAAGTTCTTCTTTGTCCACCCATCTGTCCGTGGACTTTTTGGTTACTTCCATATCTTGGCTATTGTAATACTATGGAATGCAGATTTGCGTGGAATGTCCTTCCAAATCTGTCTTCTTAGTTTATAGGTCCAGGAATAGGTCTGCTGGATCATATGGTAGCTCAATGTTTACCTTTTAAAGGCACCTCTGTTCTGTTCTCCTTAGTGGCTCTTTCCAGGTTACGTCCCACTTAAAGTGCAGGGCATGTATTTCTTCCCAGCACCTTCAGGATTTATTCTTTGTAGTTTGTGCTGATGATTATTCTGAGTGGTGTGAGCTGATACCTCTTTGTGGTTGAATTTGCATGTGTTTCATAATGCATTGAAATTGAGCTTTAAGACATGTCCTTTTTATTTTTCCAGCTGTGATTAGAGCTTATTTCTTCAAAGTGTTTTCTTAAAGTATGTGTCACCGTTTGAAATATTTTGGCCATTATCTCCCTCAAGACATTTTGAGGGCAGGTTTCATTTACAGCCCTACAGTACTTGTTCATATGAAGTGACCATTAGCTCAGGCTTTAAACCTGCGTTTGCAGGTAACGGCCAGAGAGCGGCAGCCTTTCTACATTCCCCTTGCTGGTACTAGGGAAACAGACCTACCGGCCAGTGGTGTTCTTCGGTTATAAATTAGACTGCAATGTGCCCGGATAAACCTACAAATGTTGATGTCTCCTTGCTTTTGTTTGTTTTTAAATTTAATTTATATTTATTATTAGAGTAATATTCCATTGTGTACGTGGACCATTTCTTCCTGGTGCATTCCTCGGTTGATGGACATTTTCATTGCTTCCAAGTGCTGGCTATGGTAAATCTTGCTGGCGTACAGGTTTGCCAGCCTGTGACTTTTGGATTCTCATTTTCTCAGGTGATAGGCCAAGCAGTGGTTGTGATTAATTGACTGGTAGCTCAATGTTTCCCTTTTCAAAGCACCTACACTGTGTTTTCATTAGTGGCTCTTTACATGCCCCCCCTTACAACCGAGGGTACGCATTTCTCCACACTCCCTTCACCGTTTATTTTTTGCAGCATTTTTCCTAATGGCCATTCTGACTGCTGTGCGCTGATAGGTTTTCGTAATATGGGTATGCATGTCATTAAAATTTTTTAAATTCGTCATATTCCTACCCCTTTTTCTTTTCTCTTAAAATAAAACCCCGTGAGTACTATATATCTCTTGAAATTGTCTTCTTCGAAGGTTGCCCTCTTCTGAAGTTTTTGGTCGATTTTTGACCCCACAAATTTTCTGGAGGGCAGGTGTCATTTACAGAACTGCAAGTTGGTGAAAATTTAGTGACCTTTTGCAGTGGGTTCAAAGCTGCTGTTGTGAGAAACGGCCACAAGGAGGTAGCATTTCTCCATTCCCCAATCTGGGTACTAGGGCAGCAGAGCCTTTCTGGAAGTCATTGTCCTAGGTTGTAAATTAGAATGGAATGTGCCAGGAGAAATCCCCGTAAGTTTATGTCTCATTACTTCTTTTTGGTTTTTAAAATTTTTTTAATCTGGGTAATGTTTAGAATATTGTTTGTCCTAGGTGTACACAATCTGGTTCATTTTACATTATGTATGTCTATTAATGTACAGATCCTCTTCCCATGTTAAATATTACAATGTTCCGTCGACCTCCCTTGCTATATGTACGGTCTTTTTGATACATGTATATAATATGTATTTGTATATGTAGAGTAACACTAATCTTCATTTCTCAATTTCCCCCCTCCTTTCCTTTCAGATGAGCATAGTTTGTTTTCTAAGCCTGTGAGTGTCTTTCTCTTTGGAAATATGTTCATCTGTGTCAGTTATTAGATAATGCCATAAGTGATAATATAGGATATAGGTGTTTTGCTTTCCGACCTACTTCATGTTTTGTGATTATCTCCAGGCTCATCTATGGTGCCTCAAAGAGCAGTGCTTCAATGTTTTCCATGGCTAATATTCCATTGTGTACATGGACCACTTCTTCTTGGTGCATTCCTCTGTTGATGGACATTTTCGTTGCTTCCAAGGGTTGCCTATGGTAAACATTGCTGGAGTGCAGGATTGCCAGCCTGTGATTTTTGATTTTCATTTTCTCAGGTGATAGACCCAGCAGTGGGTATGATTGATTGACTGGTATGGTAGCTCAACGTTTACCTTTTCAAGGCACCTCAATTGTGCTTTCATTAGTGGCTCTTACCACGTCCCCCTTAGAATTGAGGGTACGCATTTCTCCACAATCACGTCAGCATTTATTGTTTGCAGCATTTTTGTTGATGGCCGTTCTGACTGGTGTGAGCTGATAGGTTTTTGTAATTTGGGTTTACATGTCTGTAAAAATTCATACAATTCATCATTTTTCCACGCCTTTTTCTTTTCTGTTAAAAGAAAAAAGCAAAAAATTGTGACTATAATATACCTCTTCAAGTTTTCTTTTGGAAGGTTGCACTCTGGAATTTTTTGGTCGAATTTCGACCTCAGTATTTTTTGGAGGGCCCGTGTCATTTACAGACCTGCAATTGGTGAATATTTAGTGACCTTTTGCAGTGGGTTTAAAGCTGCTCTTGTGGGAAACGGCCAGAAGGATGCAGCATTTCTCCATTCCCAAATCTGGGTACTAGGGCAGCAGAGCCGTTCTGGAAGTTGTTTGCCTATGTTTTAAATTTGGATGGAATGTGCCAGGAAAACCCCCCATAAGTTTATGTCTCATTACTCCTAGTTCGTTGTTTTAATTTTTTCAATTGGGGTAATGGTTAGAATGTTGCTCGTCCAAGGTGTACACACTCTGGTTCATCTACATATTGTATGTAACTATTTATGTAGAGATCCTCTTCCCGTGTAAATTATTACAGAGCGTTCCATAATCCTTCCTTGCTATATGGTCGGTCTTTTTGATAAATGTATATTATATGTATTTGTATACATATGGTAATGCTAATCTTCATTTATCCATTCCCCCCACCTTTCCTTTTAGATAAGCATAGTTTTTTTAATAAGTCTGTGATTGACTTTCTGTGTGGAAATATGTTCATTTGTGTCAGTTATTAGATAACGCCTATAAATGATATCATAGGATATAGGACATTTGCTTTCCGACTTACCTCATGTTCTGTGATTATCTCCAAGATCATCTATGGTGCCTCAAAGAGCAGTGTTTCATTGTTTTCCATGGCTAGTATTCATTGTGTACATGGACCACTTCTTCTTTATCCTTTCATCTGTTGATGGACATTTTGGTTGCTTCACTGTCTTGTCTATTGTGAATCAGGCTGCAGTGCAGCTTTTGCAGCCCGGGTCTTCTTCATTCTGTTCTTCTCAGGTGAGAGGCCCATTGCTGCGCCTCCTGGATTGAATGGTACCTCAATTTTTCCTTTTAAACGCAGCTCCTTTCTGTTCACATTATTAGCGTTTAACCCTCTTACATCTCACCAGCAGCTAGAGGGTACACAGTTCTCTAAAACCTCTTCAGCATTTATTGTTTGTAGACTTTTTGCCAATGGTCAGTCGACTGGTGTGAGTTGAAAAGTTTTTGTAGATTAGATTGCATGAGTCTAATACTTCCTGAGGCTGAGCTTTTATCCATTTTCCTTTCTTTAAAATGAGAGTGAGTAAAACGTACCTCTTCATACTATCTTCGTGAACATTTTGCCTGTTTTGAATTCTTTTATCCATTCCCTACCTCAGCACAATTTTGAGGGCAGGTGTCCTTTACCGCCCTGAGTCCTTGTGAATGGTTAGTGACCATTAGCTGTGGGTTAAAAGCTGCTCTTGCGGGAATCGGCCACAAGGCGGCAGCATTTCTCCTTTACCAAATCTGGTTACTAGGGCAACAGAGCCTTACTGGAAGTGGTGTTCTAGGTTGTAAATTAGAATGGAATGTGCGAGGAAAAAGCCCTTTAAGTTTATGTCTCATTACTTCTTGTTGGTATTTTTCACTTAATTTTTATTTTTTATCACAGCAAACTTGATTACAATGTTTTGTTTGTTCTAGGTGTGCAAAATGTGGTTCTTTCACACATATAGATATATCTATTCTTCTTCGGATCCTTTTCCCATGTAGGTTATGACACAATGTTGAGTAGTCTTCCCTTGGTATTGCGTAGGTCTTTGGTGATTATATATTTCACATGTGTTTGTATCTCTCTGTTAACCTCAATATGGTAATCTATCCAATCCTCACACCTTTCCATTTGGTGAACCATAAGTTTTTTTAATGAACCTATGATAGTGTTTGTCTGTGGAAATATCTTTGTTTGTAACATTTTTTAGGTAACCCCTATATGTGATATGATAGGATATGTGTCTTTCGCTTTCTTACTTACTCCAAGTTGCGTGATTACTTCTAGACTCATCTATGGTGCTGCAAATGGCATTGTTTCATTTTTTCACTAGCTCATATTCCATCTGTACAGGTAGAAGTTCTTCTTTGTCCACCCATCTGTCCGTGGACTTTTTGGTTACTTCCATATCTTGGCTATTGTAATACTATGGAATGCAGATTTGCGTGGAATGTCCTTCCAATTCTGTCTTCTTAGTTTATAGGTCCAGGAATAGGTCTGCTGGATCATATGGTAGCTCAATGTTTACCTTTTAAAGGCACCTCTGTTCTGTTCTCCTTAGTGGCTCTTTCCAGGTTACGTCCCACTTAAAGTGCAGGGCATGTATTTCTTCCCAGCACCTTCAGGATTTATTCTTTGTAGTTTGTGCTGATGATTATTCTGAGTGGTGTGAGCTGATACCTCTTTGTGGTTGAATTTGCATGTGTTTCATAATGCATTGAAATTGAGCTTTAAGACATGTCCTTTTTATTTTTCCAGCTGTGATTAGAGCTTATTTCTTCAAAGTGTTTTCTTAAAGTATGTGTCACCGTTTGAAATATTTTGGCCATTATCTCCCTCAAGACATTTTGAGGGCAGGTTTCATTTACAGCCCTACAGTACTTGTTCATATGAAGTGACCATTAGCTCAGGCTTTAAACCTGCGTTTGCAGGTAACGGCCAGAGAGCGGCAGCCTTTCTACATTCCCCTTGCTGGTACTAGGGAAACAGACCTACCGGCCAGTGGTGTTCTTCGGTTATAAATTAGACTGCAATGTGCCCGGATAAACCTACAAATGTTGATGTCTCCTTGCTTTTGTTTGTTTTTAAATTTAATTTATATTTATTATTAGAGTAATATTCCATTGTGTACGTGGACCATTTCTTCCTGGTGCATTCCTCGGTTGATGGACATTTTCATTGCTTCCAAGTGCTGGCTATGGTAAATCTTGCTGGCGTACAGGTTTGCCAGCCTGTGACTTTTTGATTCTCATTTTCTCAGGTGATAGGCCAAGCAGTGGTTGTGATTGATTGACTGGTAGCTCAATGTTTCCCTTTTCAAAGCACCTACACTGTGTTTTCATTAGTGGCTCTTTACATGCCCCCCCTTACAACCGAGGGTACGCATTTCTCCACACTCCCTTCACCGTTTATTTTTTGCAGCATTTTTCCTAATGGCCATTCTGACTGCTGTGCGCTGATAGGTTTTCGTAATATGGGTATGCATGTCATTAAAATTTTTTAAATTCGTCATATTCCTACCCCTTTTTCTTTTCTCTTAAAATAAAACCCCGTGAGTACTATATATCTCTTGAAATTGTCTTCTTCGAAGGTTGCCCTCTTCTGAAGTTTTTGGTCGATTTTTGACCCCACAAATTTTCTGGAGGGCAGGTGTCATTTACAGAACTGCAAGTTGGTGAAAATTTAGTGACCTTTTGCAGTGGGTTCAAAGCTGCTGTTGTGAGAAACGGCCACAAGGAGGTAGCATTTCTCCATTCCCCAATCTGGGTACTAGGGCAGCAGAGCCTTTCTGGAAGTCATTGTCCTAGGTTGTAAATTAGAATGGAATGTGCCAGGAGAAATCCCCGTAAGTTTATGTCTCATTACTTCTTTTTGGTTTTTAAAATTTTTTTAATCTGGGTAATGTTTAGAATATTGTTTGTCCTAGGTGTACACAATCTGGTTCATTTTACATTATGTATGTCTATTAATGTACAGATCCTCTTCCCATGTTAAATATTACAATGTTCCGTCGACCTCCCTTGCTATATGTACGGTCTTTTTGATACATGTATATAATATGTATTTGTATATGTAGAGTAACACTAATCTTCATTTCTCAATTTCCCCCCTCCTTTCCTTTCAGATGAGCATAGTTTGTTTTCTAAGCCTGTGAGTGTCTTTCTCTTTGGAAATATGTTCATCTGTGTCAGTTATTAGATAATGCCATAAGTGATAATATAGGATATAGGTGTTTTGCTTTCCGACCTACTTCATGTTTTGTGATTATCTCCAGGCTCATCTATGGTGCCTCAAAGAGCAGTGCTTCAATGTTTTCCATGGCTAATATTCCATTGTGTACATGGACCACTTCTTCTTGGTGCATTCCTCTGTTGATGGACATTTTCGTTGCTTCCAAGGGTTGCCTATGGTAAACATTGCTGGAGTGCAGGATTGCCAGCCTGTGATTTTTGATTTTCATTTTCTCAGGTGATAGACCCAGCAGTGGGTATGATTGATTGACTGGTATGGTAGCTCAACGTTTACCTTTTCAAGGCACCTCAATTGTGCTTTCATTAGTGGCTCTTACCACGTCCCCCTTAGAATTGAGGGTACGCATTTCTCCACAATCACGTCAGCATTTATTGTTTGCAGCATTTTTGTTGATGGCCGTTCTGACTGGTGTGAGCTGATAGGTTTTTGTAATTTGGGTTTACATGTCTGTAAAAATTCATACAATTCATCATTTTTCCACGCCTTTTTCTTTTCTGTTAAAAGAAAAAAGCAAAAAATTGTGACTATAATATACCTCTTCAAGTTTTCTTTTGGAAGGTTGCACTCTGGAATTTTTTGGTCGAATTTCGACCTCAGTATTTTTTGGAGGGCCCGTGTCATTTACAGACCTGCAATTGGTGAATATTTAGTGACCTTTTGCAGTGGGTTTAAAGCTGCTCTTGTGGGAAACGGCCAGAAGGATGCAGCATTTCTCCATTCCCAAATCTGGGTACTAGGGCAGCAGAGCCGTTCTGGAAGTTGTTTGCCTATGTTTTAAATTTGGATGGAATGTGCCAGGAAAACCCCCCATAAGTTTATGTCTCATTACTCCTAGTTCGTTGTTTTAATTTTTTCAATTGGGGTAATGGTTAGAATGTTGCTCGTCCAAGGTGTACACACTCTGGTTCATCTACATATTGTATGTAACTATTTATGTAGAGATCCTCTTCCCGTGTAAATTATTACAGAGCGTTCCATAATCCTTCCTTGCTATATGGTCGGTCTTTTTGATAAATGTATATTATATGTATTTGTATACATATGGTAATGCTAATCTTCATTTATCCATTCCCCCCACCTTTCCTTTTAGATAAGCATAGTGTTTTTAATAAGTCTGTGATTGACTTTCTGTGTGGAAATATGTTCATTTGTGTCAGTTATTAGATAACGCCTATAAATGATATCATAGGATATAGGACATTTGCTTTCCGACTTACCTCATGTTCTGTGATTATCTCCAAGATCATCTATGGTGCCTCAAAGAGCAGTGTTTCATTGTTTTCCATGGCTAGTATTCATTGTGTACATGGACCACTTCTTCTTTATCCTTTCATCTGTTGATGGACATTTTGGTTGCTTCACTGTCTTGTCTATTGTGAATCAGGCTGCAGTGCAGCTTTTGCAGCCCGGGTCTTCTTCATTCTGTTCTTCTCAGGTGAGAGGCCCATTGCTGCGCCTCCTGGATTGAATGGTACCTCAATTTTTCCTTTTAAACGCAGCTCCTTTCTGTTCACATTATTAGCGTTTAACCCTCTTACATCTCACCAGCAGCTAGAGGGTACACAGTTCTCTAAAACCTCTTCAGCATTTATTGTTTGTAGACTTTTTGCCAATGGTCAGTCGACTGGTGTGAGTTGAAAAGTTTTTGTAGATTAGATTGCATGAGTCTAATACTTCCTGAGGCTGAGCTTTTATCCATTTTCCTTTCTTTAAAATGAGAGTGAGTAAAACGTACCTCTTCATACTATCTTCGTGAACATTTTGCCTGTTTTGAATTCTTTTATCCATTCCCTACCTCAGCACAATTTTGAGGGCAGGTGTCCTTTACCGCCCTGAGTCCTTGTGAATGGTTAGTGACCATTAGCTGTGGGTTAAAAGCTGCTCTTGCGGGAATCGGCCACAAGGCGGCAGCATTTCTCCTTTACCAAATCTGGTTACTAGGGCAACAGAGCCTTACTGGAAGTGGTGTTCTAGGTTGTAAATTAGAATGGAATGTGCGAGGAAAAAGCCCTTTAAGTTTATGTCTCATTACTTCTTGTTGGTATTTTTCACTTAATTTTTATTTTTTATCACAGCAAACTTGATTACAATGTTTTGTTTGTTCTAGGTGTGCAAAATGTGGTTCTTTCACACATATAGATATATCTATTCTTCTTCGGATCCTTTTCCCATGTAGGTTATGACACAATGTTGAGTAGTCTTCCCTTGGTATTGCGTAGGTCTTTGGTGATTATATATTTCACATGTGTTTGTATCTCTCTGTTAACCTCAATATGGTAATCTATCCAATCCTCACACCTTTCCATTTGGTGAACCATAAGTTTTTTTAATGAACCTATGATAGTGTTTGTCTGTGGAAATATCTTTGTTTGTAACATTTTTTAGGTAACCCCTATATGTGATATGATAGGATATGTGTCTTTCGCTTTCTTACTTACTCCAAGTTGCGTGATTACTTCTAGACTCATCTATGGTGCTGCAAATGGCATTGTTTCATTTTTTCACTAGCTCATATTCCATCTGTACAGGTAGAAGTTCTTCTTTGTCCACCCATCTGTCCGTGGACTTTTTGGTTACTTCCATATCTTGGCTATTGTAATACTATGGAATGCAGATTTGCGTGGAATGTCCTTCCAAATCTGTCTTCTTAGTTTATAGGTCCAGGAATAGGTCTGCTGGATCATATGGTAGCTCAATGTTTACCTTTTAAAGGCACCTCTGTTCTGTTCTCCTTAGTGGCTCTTTCCAGGTTACGTCCCACTTAAAGTGCAGGGCATGTATTTCTTCCCAGCACCTTCAGGATTTATTCTTTGTAGTTTGTGCTGATGATTATTCTGAGTGGTGTGAGCTGATACCTCTTTGTGGTTGAATTTGCATGTGTTTCATAATGCATTGAAATTGAGCTTTAAGACATGTCCTTTTTATTTTTCCAGCTGTGATTAGAGCTTATTTCTTCAAAGTGTTTTCTTAAAGTATGTGTCACCGTTTGAAATATTTTGGCCATTATCTCCCTCAAGACATTTTGAGGGCAGGTTTCATTTACAGCCCTACAGTACTTGTTCATATGAAGTGACCATTAGCTCAGGCTTTAAACCTGCGTTTGCAGGTAACGGCCAGAGAGCGGCAGCCTTTCTACATTCCCCTTGCTGGCACTAGGGAAACAGACCTACCGGCCAGTGGTGTTCTTCGGTTATAAATTAGACTGCAATGTGCCCGGATAAACCTACAAATGTTGATGTCTCCTTGCTTTTGTTTGTTTTTAAATTTAATTTATATTTATTATTAGAGTAATATTCCATTGTGTACGTGGACCATTTCTTCCTGGTGCATTCCTCGGTTGATGGACATTTTCATTGCTTCCAAGTGCTGGCTATGGTAAATCTTGCTGGCGTACAGGTTTGCCAGCCTGTGACTTTTGGATTCTCATTTTCTCAGGTGATAGGCCAAGCAGTGGTTGTGATTAATTGACTGGTAGCTCAATGTTTCCCTTTTCAAAGCACCTACACTGTGTTTTCATTAGTGGCTCTTTACATGCCCCCCCTTACAACCGAGGGTACGCATTTCTCCACACTCCCTTCACCGTTTATTTTTTGCAGCATTTTTCCTAATGGCCATTCTGACTGCTGTGCGCTGATAGGTTTTCGTAATATGGGTATGCATGTCATTAAAATTTTTTAAATTCGTCATATTCCTACCCCTTTTTCTTTTCTCTTAAAATAAAACCCCGTGAGTACTATATATCTCTTGAAATTGTCTTCTTCGAAGGTTGCCCTCTTCTGAAGTTTTTGGTCGATTTTTGACCCCACAAATTTTCTGGAGGGCAGGTGTCATTTACAGAACTGCAAGTTGGTGAAAATTTAGTGACCTTTTGCAGTGGGTTCAAAGCTGCTGTTGTGAGAAACGGCCACAAGGAGGTAGCATTTCTCCATTCCCCAATCTGGGTACTAGGGCAGCAGAGCCTTTCTGGAAGTCATTGTCCTAGGTTGTAAATTAGAATGGAATGTGCCAGGAGAAATCCCCGTAAGTTTATGTCTCATTACTTCTTTTTGGTTTTTAAAATTTTTTTAATCTGGGTAATGTTTAGAATATTGTTTGTCCTAGGTGTACACAATCTGGTTCATTTTACATTATGTATGTCTATTAATGTACAGATCCTCTTCCCATGTTAAATATTACAATGTTCCGTCGACCTCCCTTGCTATATGTACGGTCTTTTTGATACATGTATATAATATGTATTTGTATATGTAGAGTAACACTAATCTTCATTTCTCAATTTCCCCCCTCCTTTCCTTTCAGATGAGCATAGTTTGTTTTCTAAGCCTGTGAGTGTCTTTCTCTTTGGAAATATGTTCATCTGTGTCAGTTATTAGATAATGCCATAAGTGATAATATAGGATATAGGTGTTTTGCTTTCCGACCTACTTCATGTTTTGTGATTATCTCCAGGCTCATCTATGGTGCCTCAAAGAGCAGTGCTTCAATGTTTTCCATGGCTAATATTCCATTGTGTACATGGACCACTTCTTCTTGGTGCATTCCTCTGTTGATGGACATTTTCGTTGCTTCCAAGGGTTGCCTATGGTAAACATTGCTGGAGTGCAGGATTGCCAGCCTGTGATTTTTGATTTTCATTTTCTCAGGTGATAGACCCAGCAGTGGGTATGATTGATTGACTGGTATGGTAGCTCAACGTTTACCTTTTCAAGGCACCTCAATTGTGCTTTCATTAGTGGCTCTTACCACGTCCCCCTTAGAATTGAGGGTACGCATTTCTCCACAATCACGTCAGCATTTATTGTTTGCAGCATTTTTGTTGATGGCCGTTCTGACTGGTGTGAGCTGATAGGTTTTTGTAATTTGGGTTTACATGTCTGTAAAAATTCATACAATTCATCATTTTTCCACGCCTTTTTCTTTTCTGTTAAAAGAAAAAAGCAAAAAATTGTGACTATAATATACCTCTTCAAGTTTTCTTTTGGAAGGTTGCACTCTGGAATTTTTTGGTCGAATTTCGACCTCAGTATTTTTTGGAGGGCCCGTGTCATTTACAGACCTGCAATTGGTGAATATTTAGTGACCTTTTGCAGTGGGTTTAAAGCTGCTCTTGTGGGAAACGGCCAGAAGGATGCAGCATTTCTCCATTCCCAAATCTGGGTACTAGGGCAGCAGAGCCGTTCTGGAAGTTGTTTGCCTATGTTTTAAATTTGGATGGAATGTGCCAGGAAAACCCCCCATAAGTTTATGTCTCATTACTCCTAGTTCGTTGTTTTAATTTTTTCAATTGGGGTAATGGTTAGAATGTTGCTCGTCCAAGGTGTACACACTCTGGTTCATCTACATATTGTATGTAACTATTTATGTAGAGATCCTCTTCCCGTGTAAATTATTACAGAGCGTTCCATAATCCTTCCTTGCTATATGGTCGGTCTTTTTGATAAATGTATATTATATGTATTTGTATACATATGGTAATGCTAATCTTCATTTATCCATTCCCCCCACCTTTCCTTTTAGATAAGCATAGTTTTTTTAATAAGTCTGTGATTGACTTTCTGTGTGGAAATATGTTCATTTGTGTCAGTTATTAGATAACGCCTATAAATGATATCATAGGATATAGGACATTTGCTTTCCGACTTACCTCATGTTCTGTGATTATCTCCAAGATCATCTATGGTGCCTCAAAGAGCAGTGTTTCATTGTTTTCCATGGCTAGTATTCATTGTGTACATGGACCACTTCTTCTTTATCCTTTCATCTGTTGATGGACATTTTGGTTGCTTCACTGTCTTGTCTATTGTGAATCAGGCTGCAGTGCAGCTTTTGCAGCCCGGGTCTTCTTCATTCTGTTCTTCTCAGGTGAGAGGCCCATTGCTGCGCCTCCTGGATTGAATGGTACCTCAATTTTTCCTTTTAAACGCAGCTCCTTTCTGTTCACATTATTAGCGTTTAACCCTCTTACATCTCACCAGCAGCTAGAGGGTACACAGTTCTCTAAAACCTCTTCAGCATTTATTGTTTGTAGACTTTTTGCCAATGGTCAGTCGACTGGTGTGAGTTGAAAAGTTTTTGTAGATTAGATTGCATGAGTCTAATACTTCCTGAGGCTGAGCTTTTATCCATTTTCCTTTCTTTAAAATGAGAGTGAGTAAAACGTACCTCTTCATACTATCTTCGTGAACATTTTGCCTGTTTTGAATTCTTTTATCCATTCCCTACCTCAGCACAATTTTGAGGGCAGGTGTCCTTTACCGCCCTGAGTCCTTGTGAATGGTTAGTGACCATTAGCTGTGGGTTAAAAGCTGCTCTTGCGGGAATCGGCCACAAGGCGGCAGCATTTCTCCTTTACCAAATCTGGTTACTAGGGCAACAGAGCCTTACTGGAAGTGGTGTTCTAGGTTGTAAATTAGAATGGAATGTGCGAGGAAAAAGCCCTTTAAGTTTATGTCTCATTACTTCTTGTTGGTATTTTTCACTTAATTTTTATTTTTTATCACAGCAAACTTGATTACAATGTTTTGTTTGTTCTAGGTGTGCAAAATGTGGTTCTTTCACACATATAGATATATCTATTCTTCTTCGGATCCTTTTCCCATGTAGGTTATGACACAATGTTGAGTAGTCTTCCCTTGGTATTGCGTAGGTCTTTGGTGATTATATATTTCACATGTGTTTGTATCTCTCTGTTAACCTCAATATGGTAATCTATCCAATCCTCACACCTTTCCATTTGGTGAACCATAAGTTTTTTTAATGAACCTATGATAGTGTTTGTCTGTGGAAATATCTTTGTTTGTAACATTTTTTAGGTAACCCCTATATGTGATATGATAGGATATGTGTCTTTCGCTTTCTTACTTACTCCAAGTTGCGTGATTACTTCTAGACTCATCTATGGTGCTGCAAATGGCATTGTTTCATTTTTTCACTAGCTCATATTCCATCTGTACAGGTAGAAGTTCTTCTTTGTCCACCCATCTGTCCGTGGACTTTTTGGTTACTTCCATATCTTGGCTATTGTAATACTATGGAATGCAGATTTGCGTGGAATGTCCTTCCAAATCTGTCTTCTTAGTTTATAGGTCCAGGAATAGGTCTGCTGGATCATATGGTAGCTCAATGTTTACCTTTTAAAGGCACCTCTGTTCTGTTCTCCTTAGTGGCTCTTTCCAGGTTACGTCCCACTTAAAGTGCAGGGCATGTATTTCTTCCCAGCACCTTCAGGATTTATTCTTTGTAGTTTGTGCTGATGATTATTCTGAGTGGTGTGAGCTGATACCTCTTTGTGGTTGAATTTGCATGTGTTTCATAATGCATTGAAATTGAGCTTTAAGACATGTCCTTTTTATTTTTCCAGCTGTGATTAGAGCTTATTTCTTCAAAGTGTTTTCTTAAAGTATGTGTCACCGTTTGAAATATTTTGGCCATTATCTCCCTCAAGACATTTTGAGGGCAGGTTTCATTTACAGCCCTACAGTACTTGTTCATATGAAGTGACCATTAGCTCAGGCTTTAAACCTGCGTTTGCAGGTAACGGCCAGAGAGCGGCAGCCTTTCTACATTCCCCTTGCTGGTACTAGGGAAACAGACCTACCGGCCAGTGGTGTTCTTCGGTTATAAATTAGACTGCAATGTGCCCGGATAAACCTACAAATGTTGATGTCTCCTTGCTTTTGTTTGTTTTTAAATTTAATTTATATTTATTATTAGAGTAATATTCCATTGTGTACGTGGACCATTTCTTCCTGGTGCATTCCTCGGTTGATGGACATTTTCATTGCTTCCAAGTGCTGGCTATGGTAAATCTTGCTGGCGTACAGGTTTGCCAGCCTGTGACTTTTGGATTCTCATTTTCTCAGGTGATAGGCCAAGCAGTGGTTGTGATTAATTGACTGGTAGCTCAATGTTTCCCTTTTCAAAGCACCTACACTGTGTTTTCATTAGTGGCTCTTTACATGCCCCCCCTTACAACCGAGGGTACGCATTTCTCCACACTCCCTTCACCGTTTATTTTTTGCAGCATTTTTCCTAATGGCCATTCTGACTGCTGTGCACTGATAGGTTTTCGTAATATGGGTATGCATGTCATTAAAATTTTTTAAATTCGTCATATTCCTACCCCTTTTTCTTTTCTCTTAAAATAAAACCCCGTGAGTACTATATATCTCTTGAAATTGTCTTCTTCGAAGGTTGCCCTCTTCTGAAGTTTTTGGTCGATTTTTGACCCCACAAATTTTCTGGAGGGCAGGTGTCATTTAGAGAACTGCAAGTTGGTGAAAATTTAGTGACCTTTTGCAGTGGGTTCAAAGCTGCTGTTGTGAGAAACGGCCACAAGGAGGTAGCATTTCTCCATTCCCCAATCTGGGTACTAGGGCAGCAGAGCCTTTCTGGAAGTCATTGTCCTAGGTTGTAAATTAGAATGGAATGTGCCAGGAGAAATCCCCGTAAGTTTATGTCTCATTACTTCTTTTTGGTTTTTAAAATTTTTTTAATCTGGGTAATGTTTAGAATATTGTTTGTCCTAGGTGTACACAATCTGGTTCATTTTACATTATGTATGTCTATTAATGTACAGATCCTCTTCCCATGTTAAATATTACAATGTTCCGTCGACCTCCCTTGCTATATGTACGGTCTTTTTGATACATGTATATAATATGTATTTGTATATGTAGAGTAACACTAATCTTCATTTCTCAATTTCCCCCCTCCTTTCCTTTCAGATGAGCATAGTTTGTTTTCTAAGCCTGTGAGTGTCTTTCTCTTTGGAAATATGTTCATCTGTGTCAGTTATTAGATAATGCCATAAGTGATAATATAGGATATAGGTGTTTTGCTTTCCGACCTACTTCATGTTTTGTGATTATCTCCAGGCTCATCTATGGTGCCTCAAAGAGCAGTGCTTCAATGTTTTCCATGGCTAATATTCCATTGTGTACATGGACCACTTCTTCTTGGTGCATTCCTCTGTTGATGGACATTTTCGTTGCTTCCAAGGGTTGCCTATGGTAAACATTGCTGGAGTGCAGGATTGCCAGCCTGTGATTTTTGATTTTCATTTTCTCAGGTGATAGACCCAGCAGTGGGTATGATTGATTGACTGGTATGGTAGCTCAACGTTTACCTTTTCAAGGCACCTCAATTGTGCTTTCATTAGTGGCTCTTACCACGTCCCCCTTAGAATTGAGGGTACGCATTTCTCCACAATCACGTCAGCATTTATTGTTTGCAGCATTTTTGTTGATGGCCGTTCTGACTGGTGTGAGCTGATAGGTTTTTGTAATTTGGGTTTACATGTCTGTAAAAATTCATACAATTCATCATTTTTCCACGCCTTTTTCTTTTCTGTTAAAAGAAAAAAGCAAAAAATTGTGACTATAATATACCTCTTCAAGTTTTCTTTTGGAAGGTTGCACTCTGGAATTTTTTGGTCGAATTTCGACCTCAGTATTTTTTGGAGGGCCCGTGTCATTTACAGACCTGCAATTGGTGAATATTTAGTGACCTTTTGCAGTGGGTTTAAAGCTGCTCTTGTGGGAAACGGCCAGAAGGATGCAGCATTTCTCCATTCCCAAATCTGGGTACTAGGGCAGCAGAGCCGTTCTGGAAGTTGTTTGCCTATGTTTTAAATTTGGATGGAATGTGCCAGGAAAACCCCCCATAAGTTTATGTCTCATTACTCCTAGTTCGTTGTTTTAATTTTTTCAATTGGGGTAATGGTTAGAATGTTGCTCGTCCAAGGTGTACACACTCTGGTTCATCTACATATTGTATGTAACTATTTATGTAGAGATCCTCTTCCCGTGTAAATTATTACAGAGCGTTCCATAATCCTTCCTTGCTATATGGTCGGTCTTTTTGATAAATGTATATTATATGTATTTGTATACATATGGTAATGCTAATCTTCATTTATCCATTCCCCCCACCTTTCCTTTTAGATAAGCATAGTGTTTTTAATAAGTCTGTGATTGACTTTCTGTGTGGAAATATGTTCATTTGTGTCAGTTATTAGATAACGCCTATAAATGATATCATAGGATATAGGACATTTGCTTTCCGACTTACCTCATGTCCTGTGATTATCTCCAAGATCATCTATGGTGCCTCAAAGAGCAGTGTTTCATTGTTTTCCATGGCTAGTATTCATTGTGTACATGGACCACTTCTTCTTTATCCTTTCATCTGTTGATGGACATTTTGGTTGCTTCACTGTCTTGTCTATTGTGAATCAGGCTGCAGTGCAGCTTTTGCAGCCCGGGTCTTCTTCATTCTGTTCTTCTCAGGTGAGAGGCCCATTGCTGCGCCTCCTGGATTGAATGGTACCTCAATTTTTCCTTTTAAACGCAGCTCCTTTCTGTTCACATTATTAGCGTTTAACCCTCTTACATCTCACCAGCAGCTAGAGGGTACACAGTTCTCTAAAACCTCTTCAGCATTTATTGTTTGTAGACTTTTTGCCAATGGTCAGTCGACTGGTGTGAGTTGAAAAGTTTTTGTAGATTAGATTGCATGAGTCTAATACTTCCTGAGGCTGAGCTTTTATCCATTTTCCTTTCTTTAAAATGAGAGTGAGTAAAACGTACCTCTTCATACTATCTTCGTGAACATTTTGCCTGTTTTGAATTCTTTTATCCATTCCCTACCTCAGCACAATTTTGAGGGCAGGTGTCCTTTACCGCCCTGAGTCCTTGTGAATGGTTAGTGACCATTAGCTGTGGGTTAAAAGCTGCTCTTGCGGGAATCGGCCACAAGGCGGCAGCATTTCTCCTTTACCAAATCTGGTTACTAGGGCAACAGAGCCTTACTGGAAGTGGTGTTCTAGGTTGTAAATTAGAATGGAATGTGCGAGGAAAAAGCCCTTTAAGTTTATGTCTCATTACTTCTTGTTGGTATTTTTCACTTAATTTTTATTTTTTATCACAGCAAACTTGATTACAATGTTTTGTTTGTTCTAGGTGTGCAAAATGTGGTTCTTTCACACATATAGATATATCTATTCTTCTTCGGATCCTTTTCCCATGTAGGTTATGACACAATGTTGAGTAGTCTTCCCTTGGTATTGCGTAGGTCTTTGGTGATTATATATTTCACATGTGTTTGTATCTCTCTGTTAACCTCAATATGGTAATCTATCCAATCCTCACACCTTTCCATTTGGTGAACCATAAGTTTTTTTAATGAACCTATGATAGTGTTTGTCTGTGGAAATATCTTTGTTTGTAACATTTTTTAGGTAACCCCTATATGTGATATGATAGGATATGTGTCTTTCGCTTTCTTACTTACTCCAAGTTGCGTGATTACTTCTAGACTCATCTATGGTGCTGCAAATGGCATTGTTTCATTTTTTCACTAGCTCATATTCCATCTGTACAGGTAGAAGTTCTTCTTTGTCCACCCATCTGTCCGTGGACTTTTTGGTTACTTCCATATCTTGGCTATTGTAATACTATGGAATGCAGATTTGCGTGGAATGTCCTTCCAATTCTGTCTTCTTAGTTTATAGGTCCAGGAATAGGTCTGCTGGATCATATGGTAGCTCAATGTTTACCTTTTAAAGGCACCTCTGTTCTGTTCTCCTTAGTGGCTCTTTCCAGGTTACGTCCCACTTAAAGTGCAGGGCATGTATTTCTTCCCAGCACCTTCAGGATTTATTCTTTGTAGTTTGTGCTGATGATTATTCTGAGTGGTGTGAGCTGATACCTCTTTGTGGTTGAATTTGCATGTGTTTCATAATGCATTGAAATTGAGCTTTAAGACATGTCCTTTTTATTTTTCCAGCTGTGATTAGAGCTTATTTCTTCAAAGTGTTTTCTTAAAGTATGTGTCACCGTTTGAAATATTTTGGCCATTATCTCCCTCAAGACATTTTGAGGGCAGGTTTCATTTACAGCCCTACAGTACTTGTTCATATGAAGTGACCATTAGCTCAGGCTTTAAACCTGCGTTTGCAGGTAACGGCCAGAGAGCGGCAGCCTTTCTACATTCCCCTTGCTGGTACTAGGGAAACAGACCTACCGGCCAGTGGTGTTCTTCGGTTATAAATTAGACTGCAATGTGCCCGGATAAACCTACAAATGTTGATGTCTCCTTGCTTTTGTTTGTTTTTAAATTTAATTTATATTTATTATTAGAGTAATATTCCATTGTGTACGTGGACCATTTCTTCCTGGTGCATTCCTCGGTTGATGGACATTTTCATTGCTTCCAAGTGCTGGCTATGGTAAATCTTGCTGGCGTACAGGTTTGCCAGCCTGTGACTTTTGGATTCTCATTTTCTCAGGTGATAGGCCAAGCAGTGGTTGTGATTAATTGACTGGTAGCTCAATGTTTCCCTTTTCAAAGCACCTACACTGTGTTTTCATTAGTGGCTCTTTACATGCCCCCCCTTACAACCGAGGGTACGCATTTCTCCACACTCCCTTCACCGTTTATTTTTTGCAGCATTTTTCCTAATGGCCATTCTGACTGCTGTGCGCTGATAGGTTTTCGTAATATGGGTATGCATGTCATTAAAATTTTTTAAATTCGTCATATTCCTACCCCTTTTTCTTTTCTCTTAAAATAAAACCCCGTGAGTACTATATATCTCTTGAAATTGTCTTCTTCGAAGGTTGCCCTCTTCTGAAGTTTTTGGTCGATTTTTGACCCCACAAATTTTCTGGAGGGCAGGTGTCATTTACAGAACTGCAAGTTGGTGAAAATTTAGTGACCTTTTGCAGTGGGTTCAAAGCTGCTGTTGTGAGAAACGGCCACAAGGAGGTAGCATTTCTCCATTCCCCAATCTGGGTACTAGGGCAGCAGAGCCTTTCTGGAAGTCATTGTCCTAGGTTGTAAATTAGAATGGAATGTGCCAGGAGAAATCCCCGTAAGTTTATGTCTCATTACTTCTTTTTGGTTTTTAAAATTTTTTTAATCTGGGTAATGTTTAGAATATTGTTTGTCCTAGGTGTACACAATCTGGTTCATTTTACATTATGTATGTCTATTAATGTACAGATCCTCTTCCCATGTTAAATATTACAATGTTCCGTCGACCTCCCTTGCTATATGTACGGTCTTTTTGATACATGTATATAATATGTATTTGTATATGTAGAGTAACACTAATCTTCATTTCTCAATTTCCCCCCTCCTTTCCTTTCAGATGAGCATAGTTTGTTTTCTAAGCCTGTGAGTGTCTTTCTCTTTGGAAATATGTTCATCTGTGTCAGTTATTAGATAATGCCATAAGTGATAATATAGGATATAGGTGTTTTGCTTTCCGACCTACTTCATGTTTTGTGATTATCTCCAGGCTCATCTATGGTGCCTCAAAGAGCAGTGCTTCAATGTTTTCCATGGCTAATATTCCATTGTGTACATGGACCACTTCTTCTTGGTGCATTCCTCTGTTGATGGACATTTTCGTTGCTTCCAAGGGTTGCCTATGGTAAACATTGCTGGAGTGCAGGATTGCCAGCCTGTGATTTTTGATTTTCATTTTCTCAGGTGATAGACCCAGCAGTGGGTATGATTGATTGACTGGTATGGTAGCTCAACGTTTACCTTTTCAAGGCACCTCAATTGTGCTTTCATTAGTGGCTCTTACCACGTCCCCCTTAGAATTGAGGGTACGCATTTCTCCACAATCACGTCAGCATTTATTGTTTGCAGCATTTTTGTTGATGGCCGTTCTGACTGGTGTGAGCTGATAGGTTTTTGTAATTTGGGTTTACATGTCTGTAAAAATTCATACAATTCATCATTTTTCCACGCCTTTTTCTTTTCTGTTAAAAGAAAAAAGCAAAAAATTGTGACTATAATATACCTCTTCAAGTTTTCTTTTGGAAGGTTGCACTCTGGAATTTTTTGGTCGAATTTCGACCTCAGTATTTTTTGGAGGGCCCGTGTCATTTACAGACCTGCAATTGGTGAATATTTAGTGACCTTTTGCAGTGGGTTTAAAGCTGCTCTTGTGGGAAACGGCCAGAAGGATGCAGCATTTCTCCATTCCCAAATCTGGGTACTAGGGCAGCAGAGCCGTTCTGGAAGTTGTTTGCCTATGTTTTAAATTTGGATGGAATGTGCCAGGAAAACCCCCCATAAGTTTATGTCTCATTACTCCTAGTTCGTTGTTTTAATTTTTTCAATTGGGGTAATGGTTAGAATGTTGCTCGTCCAAGGTGTACACACTCTGGTTCATCTACATATTGTATGTAACTATTTATGTAGAGATCCTCTTCCCGTGTAAATTATTACAGAGCGTTCCATAATCCTTCCTTGCTATATGGTCGGTCTTTTTGATAAATGTATATTATATGTATTTGTATACATATGGTAATGCTAATCTTCATTTATCCATTCCCCCCACCTTTCCTTTTAGATAAGCATAGTTTTTTTAATAAGTCTGTGATTGACTTTCTGTGTGGAAATATGTTCATTTGTGTCAGTTATTAGATAACGCCTATAAATGATATCATAGGATATAGGACATTTGCTTTCCGACTTACCTCATGTTCTGTGATTATCTCCAAGATCATCTATGGTGCCTCAAAGAGCAGTGTTTCATTGTTTTCCATGGCTAGTATTCATTGTGTACATGGACCACTTCTTCTTTATCCTTTCATCTGTTGATGGACATTTTGGTTGCTTCACTGTCTTGTCTATTGTGAATCAGGCTGCAGTGCAGCTTTTGCAGCCCGGGTCTTCTTCATTCTGTTCTTCTCAGGTGAGAGGCCCATTGCTGCGCCTCCTGGATTGAATGGTACCTCAATTTTTCCTTTTAAACGCAGCTCCTTTCTGTTCACATTATTAGCGTTTAACCCTCTTACATCTCACCAGCAGCTAGAGGGTACACAGTTCTCTAAAACCTCTTCAGCATTTATTGTTTGTAGACTTTTTGCCAATGGTCAGTCGACTGGTGTGAGTTGAAAAGTTTTTGTAGATTAGATTGCATGAGTCTAATACTTCCTGAGGCTGAGCTTTTATCCATTTTCCTTTCTTTAAAATGAGAGTGAGTAAAACGTACCTCTTCATACTATCTTCGTGAACATTTTGCCTGTTTTGAATTCTTTTATCCATTCCCTACCTCAGCACAATTTTGAGGGCAGGTGTCCTTTACCGCCCTGAGTCCTTGTGAATGGTTAGTGACCATTAGCTGTGGGTTAAAAGCTGCTCTTGCGGGAATCGGCCACAAGGCGGCAGCATTTCTCCTTTACCAAATCTGGTTACTAGGGCAACAGAGCCTTACTGGAAGTGGTGTTCTAGGTTGTAAATTAGAATGGAATGTGCGAGGAAAAAGCCCTTTAAGTTTATGTCTCATTACTTCTTGTTGGTATTTTTCACTTAATTTTTATTTTTTATCACAGCAAACTTGATTACAATGTTTTGTTTGTTCTAGGTGTGCAAAATGTGGTTCTTTCACACATATAGATATATCTATTCTTCTTCGGATCCTTTTCCCATGTAGGTTATGACACAATGTTGAGTAGTCTTCCCTTGGTATTGCGTAGGTCTTTGGTGATTATATATTTCACATGTGTTTGTATCTCTCTGTTAACCTCAATATGGTAATCTATCCAATCCTCACACCTTTCCATTTGGTGAACCATAAGTTTTTTTAATGAACCTATGATAGTGTTTGTCTGTGGAAATATCTTTGTTTGTAACATTTTTTAGGTAACCCCTATATGTGATATGATAGGATATGTGTCTTTCGCTTTCTTACTTACTCCAAGTTGCGTGATTACTTCTAGACTCATCTATGGTGCTGCAAATGGCATTGTTTCATTTTTTCACTAGCTCATATTCCATCTGTACAGGTAGAAGTTCTTCTTTGTCCACCCATCTGTCCGTGGACTTTTTGGTTACTTCCATATCTTGGCTATTGTAATACTATGGAATGCAGATTTGCGTGGAATGTCCTTCCAAATCTGTCTTCTTAGTTTATAGGTCCAGGAATAGGTCTGCTGGATCATATGGTAGCTCAATGTTTACCTTTTAAAGGCACCTCTGTTCTGTTCTCCTTAGTGGCTCTTTCCAGGTTACGTCCCACTTAAAGTGCAGGGCATGTATTTCTTCCCAGCACCTTCAGGATTTATTCTTTGTAGTTTGTGCTGATGATTATTCTGAGTGGTGTGAGCTGATACCTCTTTGTGGTTGAATTTGCATGTGTTTCATAATGCATTGAAATTGAGCTTTAAGACATGTCCTTTTTATTTTTCCAGCTGTGATTAGAGCTTATTTCTTCAAAGTGTTTTCTTAAAGTATGTGTCACCGTTTGAAATATTTTGGCCATTATCTCCCTCAAGACATTTTGAGGGCAGGTTTCATTTACAGCCCTACAGTACTTGTTCATATGAAGTGACCATTAGCTCAGGCTTTAAACCTGCGTTTGCAGGTAACGGCCAGAGAGCGGCAGCCTTTCTACATTCCCCTTGCTGGTACTAGGGAAACAGACCTACCGGCCAGTGGTGTTCTTCGGTTATAAATTAGACTGCAATGTGCCCGGATAAACCTACAAATGTTGATGTCTCCTTGCTTTTGTTTGTTTTTAAATTTAATTTATATTTATTATTAGAGTAATATTCCATTGTGTACGTGGACCATTTCTTCCTGGTGCATTCCTCGGTTGATGGACATTTTCATTGCTTCCAAGTGCTGGCTATGGTAAATCTTGCTGGCGTACAGGTTTGCCAGCCTGTGACTTTTGGATTCTCATTTTCTCAGGTGATAGGCCAAGCAGTGGTTGTGATTAATTGACTGGTAGCTCAATGTTTCCCTTTTCAAAGCACCTACACTGTGTTTTCATTAGTGGCTCTTTACATGCCCCCCCTTACAACCGAGGGTACGCATTTCTCCACACTCCCTTCACCGTTTATTTTTTGCAGCATTTTTCCTAATGGCCATTCTGACTGCTGTGCGCTGATAGGTTTTCGTAATATGGGTATGCATGTCATTAAAATTTTTTAAATTCGTCATATTCCTACCCCTTTTTCTTTTCTCTTAAAATAAAACCCCGTGAGTACTATATATCTCTTGAAATTGTCTTCTTCGAAGGTTGCCCTCTTCTGAAGTTTTTGGTCGATTTTTGACCCCACAAATTTTCTGGAGGGCAGGTGTCATTTACAGAACTGCAAGTTGGTGAAAATTTAGTGACCTTTTGCAGTGGGTTCAAAGCTGCTGTTGTGAGAAACGGCCACAAGGAGGTAGCATTTCTCCATTCCCCAATCTGGGTACAAGGGCAGCAGAGCCTTTCTGGAAGTCATTGTCCTAGGTTGTAAATTAGAATGGAATGTGCCAGGAGAAATCCCCGTAAGTTTATGTCTCACTACTTCTTTTTGGTTTTTAAAATTTTTTTAATCTGGGTAATGTTTAGAATATTGTTTGTCCTAGGTGTACACAATCTGGTTCATTTTACATTATGTATGTCTATTAATGTACAGATCCTCTTCCCATGTTAAATATTACAATGTTCCGTCGACCTCCCTTGCTATATGTACGGTCTTTTTGATACATGTATATAATATGTATTTGTATATGTAGAGTAACACTAATCTTCATTTCTCAATTTCCCCCCTCCTTTCCTTTCAGATGAGCATAGTTTGTTTTCTAAGCCTGTGAGTGTCTTTCTCTTTGGAAATATGTTCATCTGTGTCAGTTATTAGATAATGCCATAAGTGATAATATAGGATATAGGTGTTTTGCTTTCCGACCTACTTCATGTTTTGTGATTATCTCCAGGCTCATCTATGGTGCCTCAAAGAGCTGTGCTTCAATGTTTTCCATGGCTAATATTCCATTGTGTACATGGACCACTTCTTCTTGGTGCATTCCTCTGTTGATGGACATTTTCGTTGCTTCCAAGGGTTGCCTATGGTAAACATTGCTGGAGTGCAGGATTGCCAGCCTGTGATTTTTGATTTTCATTTTCTCAGGTGATAGACCCAGCAGTGGGTATGATTGATTGACTGGTATGGTAGCTCAACGTTTACCTTTTCAAGGCACCTCAATTGTGCTTTCATTAGTGGCTCTTACCACGTCCCCCTTAGAATTGAGGGTACGCATTTCTCCACAATCACGTCAGCATTTATTGTTTGCAGCATTTTTGTTGATGGCCGTTCTGACTGGTGTGAGCTGATAGGTTTTTGTAATTTGGGTTTACATGTCTGTAAAAATTCATACAATTCATCATTTTTCCACGCCTTTTTCTTTTCTGTTAAAAGAAAAAAGCAAAAAATTGTGACTATAATATACCTCTTCAAGTTTTCTTTTGGAAGGTTGCACTCTGGAATTTTTTGGTCGAATTTCGACCTCAGTATTTTTTGGAGGGCCCGTGTCATTTACAGACCTGCAATTGGTGAATATTTAGTGACCTTTTGCAGTGGGTTTAAAGCTGCTCTTGTGGGAAACGGCCAGAAGGATGCAGCATTTCTCCATTCCCAAATCTGGGTACTAGGGCAGCAGAGCCGTTCTGGAAGTTGTTTGCCTATGTTTTAAATTTGGATGGAATGTGCCAGGAAAACCCCCCATAAGTTTATGTCTCATTACTCCTAGTTCGTTGTTTTAATTTTTTCAATTGGGGTAATGGTTAGAATGTTGCTCGTCCAAGGTGTACACACTCTGGTTCATCTACATATTGTATGTAACTATTTATGTAGAGATCCTCTTCCCGTGTAAATTATTACAGAGCGTTCCATAATCCTTCCTTGCTATATGGTCGGTCTTTTTGATAAATGTATATTATATGTATTTGTATACATATGGTAATGCTAATCTTCATTTATCCATTCCCCCCACCTTTCCTTTTAGATAAGCATAGTTTTTTTAATAAGTCTGTGATTGACTTTCTGTGTGGAAATATGTTCATTTGTGTCAGTTATTAGATAACGCCTATAAATGATATCATAGGATATAGGACATTTGCTTTCCGACTTACCTCATGTTCTGTGATTATCTCCAAGATCATCTATGGTGCCTCAAAGAGCAGTGTTTCATTGTTTTCCATGGCTAGTATTCATTGTGTACATGGACCACTTCTTCTTTATCCTTTCATCTGTTGATGGACATTTTGGTTGCTTCACTGTCTTGTCTACTGTGAATCAGGCTGCAGTGCAGCTTTTGCAGCCCGGGTCTTCTTCATTCTGTTCTTCTCAGGTGAGAGGCCCATTGCTGCGCCTCCTGGATTGAATGGTACCTCAATTTTTCCTTTTAAACGCAGCTCCTTTCTGTTCACATTATTAGCGTTTAACCCTCTTACATCTCACCAGCAGCTAGAGGGTACACAGTTCTCTAAAACCTCTTCAGCATTTATTGTTTGTAGACTTTTTGCCAATGGTCAGTCGACTGGTGTGAGTTGAAAAGTTTTTGTAGATTAGATTGCATGAGTCTAATACTTCCTGAGGCTGAGCTTTTATCCATTTTCCTTTCTTTAAAATGAGAGTGAGTAAAACGTACCTCTTCATACTATCTTCGTGAACATTTTGCCTGTTTTGAATTCTTTTATCCATTCCCTACCTCAGCACAATTTTGAGGGCAGGTGTCCTTTACCGCCCTGAGTCCTTGTGAATGGTTAGTGACCATTAGCTGTGGGTTAAAAGCTGCTCTTGCGGGAATCGGCCACAAGGCGGCAGCATTTCTCCTTTACCAAATCTGGTTACTAGGGCAACAGAGCCTTACTGGAAGTGGTGTTCTAGGTTGTAAATTAGAATGGAATGTGCGAGGAAAAAGCCCTTTAAGTTTATGTCTCATTACTTCTTGTTGGTATTTTTCACTTAATTTTTATTTTTTATCACAGCAAACTTGATTACAATGTTTTGTTTGTTCTAGGTGTGCAAAATGTGGTTCTTTCACACATATAGATATATCTATTCTTCTTCGGATCCTTTTCCCATGTAGGTTATGACACAATGTTGAGTAGTCTTCCCTTGGTATTGCGTAGGTCTTTGGTGATTATATATTTCACATGTGTTTGTATCTCTCTGTTAACCTCAATATGGTAATCTATCCAATCCTCACACCTTTCCATTTGGTGAACCATAAGTTTTTTTAATGAACCTATGATAGTGTTTGTCTGTGGAAATATCTTTGTTTGTAACATTTTTTAGGTAACCCCTATATGTGATATGATAGGATATGTGTCTTTCGCTTTCTTACTTACTCCAAGTTGCGTGATTACTTCTAGACTCATCTATGGTGCTGCAAATGGCATTGTTTCATTTTTTCACTAGCTCATATTCCATCTGTACAGGTAGAAGTTCTTCTTTGTCCACCCATCTGTCCGTGGACTTTTTGGTTACTTCCATATCTTGGCTATTGTAATACTATGGAATGCAGATTTGCGTGGAATGTCCTTCCAAATCTGTCTTCTTAGTTTATAGGTCCAGGAATAGGTCTGCTGGATCATATGGTAGCTCAATGTTTACCTTTTAAAGGCACCTCTGTTCTGTTCTCCTTAGTGGCTCTTTCCAGGTTACGTCCCACTTAAAGTGCAGGGCATGTATTTCTTCCCAGCACCTTCAGGATTTATTCTTTGTAGTTTGTGCTGATGATTATTCTGAGTGGTGTGAGCTGATACCTCTTTGTGGTTGAATTTGCATGTGTTTCATAATGCATTGAAATTGAGCTTTAAGACATGTCCTTTTTATTTTTCCAGCTGTGATTAGAGCTTATTTCTTCAAAGTGTTTTCTTAAAGTATGTGTCACCGTTTGAAATATTTTGGCCATTATCTCCCTCAAGACATTTTGAGGGCAGGTTTCATTTACAGCCCTACAGTACTTGTTCATATGAAGTGACCATTAGCTCAGGCTTTAAACCTGCGTTTGCAGGTAACGGCCAGAGAGCGGCAGCCTTTCTACATTCCCCTTGCTGGTACTAGGGAAACAGACCTACCGGCCAGTGGTGTTCTTCGGTTATAAATTAGACTGCAATGTGCCCGGATAAACCTACAAATGTTGATGTCTCCTTGCTTTTGTTTGTTTTTAAATTTAATTTATATTTATTATTAGAGTAATATTCCATTGTGTACGTGGACCATTTCTTCCTGGTGCATTCCTCGGTTGATGGACATTTTCATTGCTTCCAAGTGCTGGCTATGGTAAATCTTGCTGGCGTACAGGTTTGCCAGCCTGTGACTTTTGGATTCTCATTTTCTCAGGTGATAGGCCAAGCAGTGGTTGTGATTAATTGACTGGTAGCTCAATGTTTCCCTTTTCAAAGCACCTACACTGTGTTTTCATTAGTGGCTCTTTACATGCCCCCCCTTACAACCGAGGGTACGCATTTCTCCACACTCCCTTCACCGTTTATTTTTTGCAGCATTTTTCCTAATGGCCATTCTGACTGCTGTGCGCTGATAGGTTTTCGTAATATGGGTATGCATGTCATTAAAATTTTTTAAATTCGTCATATTCCTACCCCTTTTTCTTTTCTCTTAAAATAAAACCCCGTGAGTACTATATATCTCTTGAAATTGTCTTCTTCGAAGGTTGCCCTCTTCTGAAGTTTTTGGTCGATTTTTGACCCCACAAATTTTCTGGAGGGCAGGTGTCATTTACAGAACTGCAAGTTGGTGAAAATTTAGTGACCTTTTGCAGTGGGTTCAAAGCTGCTGTTGTGAGAAACGGCCACAAGGAGGTAGCATTTCTCCATTCCCCAATCTGGGTACTAGGGCAGCAGAGCCTTTCTGGAAGTCATTGTCCTAGGTTGTAAATTAGAATGGAATGTGCCAGGAGAAATCCCCGTAAGTTTATGTCTCATTACTTCTTTTTGGTTTTTAAAATTTTTTTAATCTGGGTAATGTTTAGAATATTGTTTGTCCTAGGTGTACACAATCTGGTTCATTTTACATTATGTATGTCTATTAATGTACAGATCCTCTTCCCATGTTAAATATTACAATGTTCCGTCGACCTCCCTTGCTATATGTACGGTCTTTTTGATACATGTATATAATATGTATTTGTATATGTAGAGTAACACTAATCTTCATTTCTCAATTTCCCCCCTCCTTTCCTTTCAGATGAGCATAGTTTGTTTTCTAAGCCTGTGAGTGTCTTTCTCTTTGGAAATATGTTCATCTGTGTCAGTTATTAGATAATGCCATAAGTGATAATATAGGATATAGGTGTTTTGCTTTCCGACCTACTTCATGTTTTGTGATTATCTCCAGGCTCATCTATGGTGCCTCAAAGAGCAGTGCTTCAATGTTTTCCATGGCTAATATTCCATTGTGTACATGGACCACTTCTTCTTGGTGCATTCCTCTGTTGATGGACATTTTCGTTGCTTCCAAGGGTTGCCTATGGTAAACATTGCTGGAGTGCAGGTTTGCCAGCCTGTGATTTTTGATTTTCATTTTCTCAGGTGATAGACCCAGCAGTGGGTATGATTGATTGACTGGTATGGTAGCTCAACGTTTACCTTTTCAAGGCACCTCAATTGTGCTTTCATTAGTGGCTCTTACCACGTCCCCCTTAGAATTGAGGGTACGCATTTCTCCACAATCACGTCAGCATTTATTGTTTGCAGCATTTTTGTTGATGGCCGTTCTGACTGGTGTGAGCTGATAGGTTTTTGTAATTTGGGTTTACATGTCTGTAAAAATTCATACAATTCATCATTTTTCCACGCCTTTTTCTTTTCTGTTAAAAGAAAAAAGCAAAAAATTGTGACTATAATATACCTCTTCAAGTTTTCTTTTGGAAGGTTGCACTCTGGAATTTTTTGGTCGAATTTCGACCTCAGTATTTTTTGGAGGGCCCGTGTCATTTACAGACCTGCAATTGGTGAATATTTAGTGACCTTTTGCAGTGGGTTTAAAGCTGCTCTTGTGGGAAACGGCCAGAAGGATGCAGCATTTCTCCATTCCCAAATCTGGGTACTAGGGCAGCAGAGCCGTTCTGGAAGTTGTTTGCCTATGTTTTAAATTTGGATGGAATGTGCCAGGAAAACCCCCCATAAGTTTATGTCTCATTACTCCTAGTTCGTTGTTTTAATTTTTTCAATTGGGGTAATGGTTAGAATGTTGCTCGTCCAAGGTGTACACACTCTGGTTCATCTACATATTGTATGTAACTATTTATGTAGAGATCCTCTTCCCGTGTAAATTATTACAGAGCGTTCCATAATCCTTCCTTGCTATATGGTCGGTCTTTTTGATAAATGTATATTATATGTATTTGTATACATATGGTAATGCTAATCTTCATTTATCCATTCCCCCCACCTTTCCTTTTAGATAAGCATAGTGTTTTTAATAAGTCTGTGATTGACTTTCTGTGTGGAAATATGTTCATTTGTGTCAGTTATTAGATAACGCCTATAAATGATATCATAGGATATAGGACATTTGCTTTCCGACTTACCTCATGTTCTGTGATTATCTCCAAGATCATCTATGGTGCCTCAAAGAGCAGTGTTTCATTGTTTTCCATGGCTAGTATTCATTGTGTACATGGACCACTTCTTCTTTATCCTTTCATCTGTTGATGGACATTTTGGTTGCTTCACTGTCTTGTCTATTGTGAATCAGGCTGCAGTGCAGCTTTTGCAGCCCGGGTCTTCTTCATTCTGTTCTTCTCAGGTGAGAGGCCCATTGCTGCGCCTCCTGGATTGAATGGTACCTCAATTTTTCCTTTTAAACGCAGCTCCTTTCTGTTCACATTATTAGCGTTTAACCCTCTTACATCTCACCAGCAGCTAGAGGGTACACAGTTCTCTAAAACCTCTTCAGCATTTATTGTTTGTAGACTTTTTGCCAATGGTCAGTCGACTGGTGTGAGTTGAAAAGTTTTTGTAGATTAGATTGCATGAGTCTAATACTTCCTGAGGCTGAGCTTTTATCCATTTTCCTTTCTTTAAAATGAGAGTGAGTAAAACGTACCTCTTCATACTATCTTCGTGAACATTTTGCCTGTTTTGAATTCTTTTATCCATTCCCTACCTCAGCACAATTTTGAGGGCAGGTGTCCTTTACCGCCCTGAGTCCTTGTGAATGGTTAGTGACCATTAGCTGTGGGTTAAAAGCTGCTCTTGCGGGAATCGGCCACAAGGCGGCAGCATTTCTCCTTTACCAAATCTGGTTACTAGGGCAACAGAGCCTTACTGGAAGTGGTGTTCTAGGTTGTAAATTAGAATGGAATGTGCGAGGAAAAAGCCCTTTAAGTTTATGTCTCATTACTTCTTGTTGGTATTTTTCACTTAATTTTTATTTTTTATCACAGCAAACTTGATTACAATGTTTTGTTTGTTCTAGGTGTGCAAAATGTGGTTCTTTCACACATATAGATATATCTATTCTTCTTCGGATCCTTTTCCCATGTAGGTTATGACACAATGTTGAGTAGTCTTCCCTTGGTATTGCGTAGGTCTTTGGTGATTATATATTTCACATGTGTTTGTATCTCTCTGTTAACCTCAATATGGTAATCTATCCAATCCTCACACCTTTCCATTTGGTGAACCATAAGTTTTTTTAATGAACCTATGATAGTGTTTGTCTGTGGAAATATCTTTGTTTGTAACATTTTTTAGGTAACCCCTATATGTGATATGATAGGATATGTGTCTTTCGCTTTCTTACTTACTCCAAGTTGCGTGATTACTTCTAGACTCATCTATGGTGCTGCAAATGGCATTGTTTCATTTTTTCACTAGCTCATATTCCATCTGTACAGGTAGAAGTTCTTCTTTGTCCACCCATCTGTCCGTGGACTTTTTGGTTACTTCCATATCTTGGCTATTGTAATACTATGGAATGCAGATTTGCGTGGAATGTCCTTCCAATTCTGTCTTCTTAGTTTATAGGTCCAGGAATAGGTCTGCTGGATCATATGGTAGCTCAATGTTTACCTTTTAAAGGCACCTCTGTTCTGTTCTCCTTAGTGGCTCTTTCCAGGTTACGTCCCACTTAAAGTGCAGGGCATGTATTTCTTCCCAGCACCTTCAGGATTTATTCTTTGTAGTTTGTGCTGATGATTATTCTGAGTGGTGTGAGCTGATACCTCTTTGTGGTTGAATTTGCATGTGTTTCATAATGCATTGAAATTGAGCTTTAAGACATGTCCTTTTTATTTTTCCAGCTGTGATTAGAGCTTATTTCTTCAAAGTGTTTTCTTAAAGTATGTGTCACCGTTTGAAATATTTTGGCCATTATCTCCCTCAAGACATTTTGAGGGCAGGTTTCATTTACAGCCCTACAGTACTTGTTCATATGAAGTGACCATTAGCTCAGGCTTTAAACCTGCGTTTGCAGGTAACGGCCAGAGAGCGGCAGCCTTTCTACATTCCCCTTGCTGGTACTAGGGAAACAGACCTACCGGCCAGTGGTGTTCTTCGGTTATAAATTAGACTGCAATGTGCCCGGATAAACCTACAAATGTTGATGTCTCCTTGCTTTTGTTTGTTTTTAAATTTAATTTATATTTATTATTAGAGTAATATTCCATTGTGTACGTGGACCATTTCTTCCTGGTGCATTCCTCGGTTGATGGACATTTTCATTGCTTCCAAGTGCTGGCTATGGTAAATCTTGCTGGCGTACAGGTTTGCCAGCCTGTGACTTTTTGATTCTCATTTTCTCAGGTGATAGGCCAAGCAGTGGTTGTGATTGATTGACTGGTAGCTCAATGTTTCCCTTTTCAAAGCACCTACACTGTGTTTTCATTAGTGGCTCTTTACATGCCCCCCCTTACAACCGAGGGTACGCATTTCTCCACACTCCCTTCACCGTTTATTTTTTGCAGCATTTTTCCTAATGGCCATTCTGACTGCTGTGCGCTGATAGGTTTTCGTAATATGGGTATGCATGTCATTAAAATTTTTTAAATTCGTCATATTCCTACCCCTTTTTCTTTTCTCTTAAAATAAAACCCCGTGAGTACTATATATCTCTTGAAATTGTCTTCTTCGAAGGTTGCCCTCTTCTGAAGTTTTTGGTCGATTTTTGACCCCACAAATTTTCTGGAGGGCAGGTGTCATTTACAGAACTGCAAGTTGGTGAAAATTTAGTGACCTTTTGCAGTGGGTTCAAAGCTGCTGTTGTGAGAAACGGCCACAAGGAGGTAGCATTTCTCCATTCCCCATTCTGGGTACTAGGGCAGCAGAGCCTTTCTGGAAGTCATTGTCCTAGGTTGTAAATTAGAATGGAATGTGCCAGGAGAAATCCCCGTAAGTTTATGTCTCATTACTTCTTTTTGGTTTTTAAAATTTTTTTAATCTGGGTAATGTTTAGAATATTGTTTGTCCTAGGTGTACACAATCTGGTTCATTTTACATTATGTATGTCTATTAATGTACAGATCCTCTTCCCATGTTAAATATTACAATGTTCCGTCGACCTCCCTTGCTATATGTACGGGCTTTTTGATACATGTATATAATATGTATTTGTATATGTAGAGTAACACTAATCTTCATTTCTCAATTTCCCCCCTCCTTTCCTTTCAGATGAGCATAGTTTGTTTTCTAAGCCTGTGAGTGTCTTTCTCTTTGGAAATATGTTCATCTGTGTCAGTTATTAGATAATGCCATAAGTGATAATATAGGATATAGGTGTTTTGCTTTCCGACCTACTTCATGTTTTGTGATTATCTCCAGGCTCATCTATGGTGCCTCAAAGAGCAGTGCTTCAATGTTTTCCATGGCTAATATTCCATTGTGTACATGGACCACTTCTTCTTGGTGCATTCCTCTGTTGATGGACATTTTCGTTGCTTCCAAGGGTTGCCTATGGTAAACATTGCTGGAGTGCAGGATTGCCAGCCTGTGATTTTTGATTTTCATTTTCTCAGGTGATAGACCCAGCAGTGGGTATGATTGATTGACTGGTATGGTAGCTCAACGTTTACCTTTTCAAGGCACCTCAATTGTGCTTTCATTAGTGGCTCTTACCACGTCCCCCTTAGAATTGAGGGTACGCATTTCTCCACAATCACGTCAGCATTTATTGTTTGCAGCATTTTTGTTGATGGCCGTTCTGACTGGTGTGAGCTGATAGGTTTTTGTAATTTGGGTTTACATGTCTGTAAAAATTCATACAATTCATCATTTTTCCACGCCTTTTTCTTTTCTGTTAAAAGAAAAAAGCAAAAAATTGTGACTATAATATACCTCTTCAAGTTTTCTTTTGGAAGGTTGCACTCTGGAATTTTTTGGTCGAATTTCGACCTCAGTATTTTTTGGAGGGCCCGTGTCATTTACAGACCTGCAATTGGTGAATATTTAGTGACCTTTTGCAGTGGGTTTAAAGCTGCTCTTGTGGGAAACGGCCAGAAGGACGCAGCATTTCTCCATTCCCAAATCTGGGTACTAGGGCAGCAGAGCCGTTCTGGAAGTTGTTTGCCTATGTTTTAAATTTGGATGGAATGTGCCAGGAAAACCCCCCATAAGTTTATGTCTCATTACTCCTAGTTCGTTGTTTTAATTTTTTCAATTGGGGTAATGGTTAGAATGTTGCTCGTCCAAGGTGTACACACTCTGGTTCATCTACATATTGTATGTAACTATTTATGTAGAGATCCTCTTCCCGTGTAAATTATTACAGAGCGTTCCATAATCCTTCCTTGCTATATGGTCGGTCTTTTTGATAAATGTATATTATATGTATTTGTATACATATGGTAATGCTAATCTTCATTTATCCATTCCCCCCACCTTTCCTTTTAGATAAGCATAGTTTTTTTAATAAGTCTGTGATTGACTTTCTGTGTGGAAATATGTTCATTTGTGTCAGTTATTAGATAACGCCTATAAATGATATCATAGGATATAGGACATTTGCTTTCCGACTTACCTCATGTTCTGTGATTATCTCCAAGATCATCTATGGTGCCTCAAAGAGCAGTGTTTCATTGTTTTCCATGGCTAGTATTCATTGTGTACATGGACCACTTCTTCTTTATCCTTTCATCTGTTGATGGACATTTTGGTTGCTTCACTGTCTTGTCTATTGTGAATCAGGCTGCAGTGCAGCTTTTGCAGCCCGGGTCTTCTTCATTCTGTTCTTCTCAGGTGAGAGGCCCATTGCTGCGCCTCCTGGATTGAATGGTACCTCAATTTTTCCTTTTAAACGCAGCTCCTTTCTGTTCACATTATTAGCGTTTAACCCTCTTACATCTCACCAGCAGCTAGAGGGTACACAGTTCTCTAAAACCTCTTCAGCATTTATTGTTTGTAGACTTTTTGCCAATGGTCAGTCGACTGGTGTGAGTTGAAAAGTTTTTGTAGATTAGATTGCATGAGTCTAATACTTCCTGAGGCTGAGCTTTTATCCATTTTCCTTTCTTTAAAATGAGAGTGAGTAAAACGTACCTCTTCATACTATCTTCGTGAACATTTTGCCTGTTTTGAATTCTTTTATCCATTCCCTACCTCAGCACAATTTTGAGGGCAGGTGTCCTTTACCGCCCTGAGTCCTTGTGAATGGTTAGTGACCATTAGCTGTGGGTTAAAAGCTGCTCTTGCGGGAATCGGCCACAAGGCGGCAGCATTTCTCCTTTACCAAATCTGGTTACTAGGGCAACAGAGCCTTACTGGAAGTGGTGTTCTAGGTTGTAAATTAGAATGGAATGTGCGAGGAAAAAGCCCTTTAAGTTTATGTCTCATTACTTCTTGTTGGTATTTTTCACTTAATTTTTATTTTTTATCACAGCAAACTTGATTACAATGTTTTGTTTGTTCTAGGTGTGCAAAATGTGGTTCTTTCACACATATAGATATATCTATTCTTCTTCGGATCCTTTTCCCATGTAGGTTATGACACAATGTTGAGTAGTCTTCCCTTGGTATTGCGTAGGTCTTTGGTGATTATATATTTCACATGTGTTTGTATCTCTCTGTTAACCTCAATATGGTAATCTATCCAATCCTCACACCTTTCCATTTGGTGAACCATAAGTTTTTTTAATGAACCTATGATAGTGTTTGTCTGTGGAAATATCTTTGTTTGTAACATTTTTTAGGTAACCCCTATATGTGATATGATAGGATATGTGTCTTTCGCTTTCTTACTTACTCCAAGTTGCGTGATTACTTCTAGACTCATCTATGGTGCTGCAAATGGCATTGTTTCATTTTTTCACTAGCTCATATTCCATCTGTACAGGTAGAAGTTCTTCTTTGTCCACCCATCTGTCCGTGGACTTTTTGGTTACTTCCATATCTTGGCTATTGTAATACTATGGAATGCAGATTTGCGTGGAATGTCCTTCCAATTCTGTCTTCTTAGTTTATAGGTCCAGGAATAGGTCTGCTGGATCATATGGTAGCTCAATGTTTACCTTTTAAAGGCACCTCTGTTCTGTTCTCCTTAGTGGCTCTTTCCAGGTTACGTCCCACTTAAAGTGCAGGGCATGTATTTCTTCCCAGCACCTTCAGGATTTATTCTTTGTAGTTTGTGCTGATGATTATTCTGAGTGGTGTGAGCTGATACCTCTTTGTGGTTGAATTTGCATGTGTTTCATAATGCATTGAAATTGAGCTTTAAGACATGTCCTTTTTATTTTTCCAGCTGTGATTAGAGCTTATTTCTTCAAAGTGTTTTCTTAAAGTATGTGTCACCGTTTGAAATATTTTGGCCATTATCTCCCTCAAGACATTTTGAGGGCAGGTTTCATTTACAGCCCTACAGTACTTGTTCATATGAAGTGACCATTAGCTCAGGCTTTAAACCTGCGTTTGCAGGTAACGGCCAGAGAGCGGCAGCCTTTCTACATTCCCCTTGCTGGTACTAGGGAAACAGACCTACCGGCCAGTGGTGTTCTTCGGTTATAAATTAGACTGCAATGTGCCCGGATAAACCTACAAATGTTGATGTCTCCTTGCTTTTGTTTGTTTTTAAATTTAATTTATATTTATTATTAGAGTAATATTCCATTGTGTACGTGGACCATTTCTTCCTGGTGCATTCCTCGGTTGATGGACATTTTCATTGCTTCCAAGTGCTGGCTATGGTAAATCTTGCTGGCGTACAGGTTTGCCAGCCTGTGACTTTTGGATTCTCATTTTCTCAGGTGATAGGCCAAGCAGTGGTTGTGATTAATTGACTGGTAGCTCAATGTTTCCCTTTTCAAAGCACCTACACTGTGTTTTCATTAGTGGCTCTTTACATGCCCCCCCTTACAACCGAGGGTACGCATTTCTCCACACTCCCTTCACCGTTTATTTTTTGCAGCATTTTTCCTAATGGCCATTCTGACTGCTGTGCGCTGATAGGTTTTCGTAATATGGGTATGCATGTCATTAAAATTTTTTAAATTCGTCATATTCCTACCCCTTTTTCTTTTCTCTTAAAATAAAACCCCGTGAGTACTATATATCTCTTGAAATTGTCTTCTTCGAAGGTTGCCCTCTTCTGAAGTTTTTGGTCGATTTTTGACCCCACAAATTTTCTGGAGGGCAGGTGTCATTTACAGAACTGCAAGTTGGTGAAAATTTAGTGACCTTTTGCAGTGGGTTCAAAGCTGCTGTTGTGAGAAACGGCCACAAGGAGGTAGCATTTCTCCATTCCCCAATCTGGGTACTAGGGCAGCAGAGCCTTTCTGGAAGTCATTGTCCTAGGTTGTAAATTAGAATGGAATGTGCCAGGAGAAATCCCCGTAAGTTTATGTCTCATTACTTCTTTTTGGTTTTTAAAATTTTTTTAATCTGGGTAATGTTTAGAATATTGTTTGTCCTAGGTGTACACAATCTGGTTCATTTTACATTATGTATGTCTATTAATGTACAGATCCTCTTCCCATGTTAAATATTACAATGTTCCGTCGACCTCCCTTGCTATATGTACGGGCTTTTTGATACATGTATATAATATGTATTTGTATATGTAGAGTAACACTAATCTTCATTTCTCAATTTCCCCCCTCCTTTCCTTTCAGATGAGCATAGTTTGTTTTCTAAGCCTGTGAGTGTCTTTCTCTTTGGAAATATGTTCATCTGTGTCAGTTATTAGATAATGCCATAAGTGATAATATAGGATATAGGTGTTTTGCTTTCCGACCTACTTCATGTTTTGTGATTATCTCCAGGCTCATCTATGGTGCCTCAAAGAGCAGTGCTTCAATGTTTTCCATGGCTAATATTCCATTGTGTACATGGACCACTTCTTCTTGGTGCATTCCTCTGTTGATGGACATTTTCGTTGCTTCCAAGGGTTGCCTATGGTAAACATTGCTGGAGTGCAGGATTGCCAGCCTGTGATTTTTGATTTTCATTTTCTCAGGTGATAGACCCAGCAGTGGGTATGATTGATTGACTGGTATGGTAGCTCAACGTTTACCTTTTCAAGGCACCTCAATTGTGCTTTCATTAGTGGCTCTTACCACGTCCCCCTTAGAATTGAGGGTACGCATTTCTCCACAATCACGTCAGCATTTATTGTTTGCAGCATTTTTGTTGATGGCCGTTCTGACTGGTGTGAGCTGATAGGTTTTTGTAATTTGGGTTTACATGTCTGTAAAAATTCATACAATTCATCATTTTTCCACGCCTTTTTCTTTTCTGTTAAAAGAAAAAAGCAAAAAATTGTGACTATAATATACCTCTTCAAGTTTTCTTTTGGAAGGTTGCACTCTGGAATTTTTTGGTCGAATTTCGACCTCAGTATTTTTTGGAGGGCCCGTGTCATTTACAGACCTGCGATTGGTGAATATTTAGTGACCTTTTGCAGTGGGTTTAAAGCTGCTCTTGTGGGAAACGGCCAGAAGGATGCAGCATTTCTCCATTCCCAAATCTGGGTACTAGGGCAGCAGAGCCGTTCTGGAAGTTGTTTGCCTATGTTTTAAATTTGGATGGAATGTGCCAGGAAAACCCCCCATAAGTTTATGTCTCATTACTCCTAGTTCGTTGTTTTAATTTTTTCAATTGGGGTAATGGTTAGAATGTTGCTCGTCCAAGGTGTACACACTCTGGTTCATCTACATATTGTATGTAACTATTTATGTAGAGATCCTCTTCCCGTGTAAATTATTACAGAGCGTTCCATAATCCTTCCTTGCTATATGGTCGGTCTTTTTGATAAATGTATATTATATGTATTTGTATACATATGGTAATGCTAATCTTCATTTATCCATTCCCCCCACCTTTCCTTTTAGATAAGCATAGTTTTTTTAATAAGTCTGTGATTGACTTTCTGTGTGGAAATATGTTCATTTGTGTCAGTTATTAGATAACGCCTATAAATGATATCATAGGATATAGGACATTTGCTTTCCGACTTACCTCATGTTCTGTGATTATCTCTAAGATCATCTATGGTGCCTCAAAGAGCAGTGTTTCATTGTTTTCCATGGCTAGTATTCATTGTGTACATGGACCACTTCTTCTTTATCCTTTCATCTGTTGATGGACATTTTGGTTGCTTCACTGTCTTGTCTATTGTGAATCAGGCTGCAGTGCAGCTTTTGCAGCCCGGGTCTTCTTCATTCTGTTCTTCTCAGGTGAGAGGCCCATTGCTGTGCCTCCTGGATTGAATGGTACCTCAATTTTTCCTTTTAAACGCAGCTCCTTTCTGTTCACATTATTAGCGTTTAACCCTCTTACATCTCACCAGCAGCTAGAGGGTACACAGTTCTCTAAAACCTCTTCAGCATTTATTGTTTGTAGACTTTTTGCCAATGGTCAGTCGACTGGTGTGAGTTGAAAAGTTTTTGTAGATTAGATTGCATGAGTCTAATACTTCCTGAGGCTGAGCTTTTATCCATTTTCCTTTCTTTAAAATGAGAGTGAGTAAAACGTACCTCTTCATACTATCTTCGTGAACATTTTGCCTGTTTTGAATTCTTTTATCCATTCCCTACCTCAGCACAATTTTGAGGGCAGGTGTCCTTTACCGCCCTGAGTCCTTGTGAATGGTTAGTGACCATTAGCTGTGGGTTAAAAGCTGCTCTTGCGGGAATCGGCCACAAGGCGGCAGCATTTCTCCTTTACCAAATCTGGTTACTAGGGCAACAGAGCCTTACTGGAAGTGGTGTTCTAGGTTGTAAATTAGAATGGAATGTGCGAGGAAAAAGCCCTTTAAGTTTATGTCTCATTACTTCTTGTTGGTATTTTTCACTTAATTTTTATTTTTTATCACAGCAAACTTGATTACAATGTTTTGTTTGTTCTAGGTGTGCAAAATGTGGTTCTTTCACACATATAGATATATCTATTCTTCTTCGGATCCTTTTCCCATGTAGGTTATGACACAATGTTGAGTAGTCTTCCCTTGGTATTGCGTAGGTCTTTGGTGATTATATATTTCACATGTGTTTGTATCTCTCTGTTAACCTCAATATGGTAATCTATCCAATCCTCACACCTTTCCATTTGGTGAACCATAAGTTTTTTTAATGAACCTATGATAGTGTTTGTCTGTGGAAATATCTTTGTTTGTAACATTTTTTAGGTAACCCCTATATATGATATGATAGGATATGTGTCTTTCGCTTTCTTACTTACTCCAAGTTGCGTGATTACTTCTAGACTCATCTATGGTGCTGCAAATGGCATTGTTTCATTTTTTCACTAGCTCATATTCCATCTGTACAGGTAGAAGTTCTTCTTTGTCCACCCATCTGTCCGTGGACTTTTTGGTTACTTCCATATCTTGGCTATTGTAATACTATGGAATGCAGATTTGCGTGGAATGTCCTTCCAATTCTGTCTTCTTAGTTTATAGGTCCAGGAATAGGTCTGCTGGATCATATGGTAGCTCAATGTTTACCTTTTAAAGGCACCTCTGTTCTGTTCTCCTTAGTGGCTCTTTCCATGTTACGTCCCACTTAAAGTGCAGGGCATGTATTTCTTCCCAGCACCTTCAGGATTTATTCTTTGTAGTTTGTGCTGATGATTATTCTGAGTGGTGTGAGCTGATACCTCTTTGTGGTTGAATTTGCATGTGTTTCATAATGCATTGAAATTGAGCTTTAAGACATGTCCTTTTTATTTTTCCAGCTGTGATTAGAGCTTATTTCTTCAAAGTGTTTTCTTAAAGTATGTGTCACCGTTTGAAATATTTTGGCCATTATCTCCCTCAAGACATTTTGAGGGCAGGTTTCATTTACAGCCCTACAGTACTTGTTCATATGAAGTGACCATTAGCTCAGGCTTTAAACCTGCGTTTGCAGGTAACGGCCAGAGAGCGGCAGCCTTTCTACATTCCCCTTGCTGGTACTAGGGAAACAGACCTACCGGCCAGTGGTGTTCTTCGGTTATAAATTAGACTGCAATGTGCCCGGATAAACCTACAAATGTTGATGTCTCCTTGCTTTTGTTTGTTTTTAAATTTAATTTATATTTATTATTAGAGTAATATTCCATTGTGTACGTGGACCATTTCTTCCTGGTGCATTCCTCGGTTGATGGACATTTTCATTGCTTCCAAGTGCTGGCTATGGTAAATCTTGCTGGCGTACAGGTTTGCCAGCCTGTGACTTTTTGATTCTCATTTTCTCAGGTGATAGGCCAAGCAGTGGTTGTGATTAATTGACTGGTAGCTCAATGTTTCCCTTTTCAAAGCACCTACACTGTGTTTTCATTAGTGGCTCTTTACATGCCCCCCCTTACAACCGAGGGTACGCATTTCTCCACACTCCCTTCACCGTTTATTTTTTGCAGCATTTTTCCTAATGGCCATTCTGACTGCTGTGCGCTGATAGGTTTTCGTAATATGGGTATGCATGTCATTAAAATTTTTTAAATTCGTCATATTCCTACCCCTTTTTCTTTTCTCTTAAAATAAAACCCCGTGAGTACTATATAGCTCTTGAAATTGTCTTCTTCGAAGGTTGCCCTCTTCTGAAGTTTTTGGTCGATTTTTGACCCCACAAATTTTCTGGAGGGCAGGTGTCATTTACAGAACTGCAAGTTGGTGAAAATTTAGTGACCTTTTGCAGTGGGTTCAAAGCTGCTGTTGTGAGAAACGGCCACAAGGAGGTAGCATTTCTCCATTCCCCAATCTGGGTACTAGGGCAGCAGAGCCTTTCTGGAAGTCATTGTCCTAGGTTGTAAATTAGAATGGAATGTGCCAGGAGAAATCCCCGTAAGTTTATGTCTCATTACTTCTTTTTGGTTTTTAAAATTTTTTTAATCTGGGTAATGTTTAGAATATTGTTTGTCCTAGGTGTACACAATCTGGTTCATTTTACATTATGTATGTCTATTAATGTACAGATCCTCTTCCCATGTTAAATATTACAATGTTCCGTCGACCTCCCTTGCTATATGTACGGGCTTTTTGATACATGTATATAATATGTATTTGTATATGTAGAGTAACACTAATCTTCATTTCTCAATTTCCCCCCTCCTTTCCTTTCAGATGAGCATAGTTTGTTTTCTAAGCCTGTGAGTGTCTTTCTCTTTGGAAATATGTTCATCTGTGTCAGTTATTAGATAATGCCATAAGTGATAATATAGGATATAGGTGTTTTGCTTTCCGACCTACTTCATGTTTTGTGATTATCTCCAGGCTCATCTATGGTGCCTCAAAGAGCAGTGCTTCAATGTTTTCCATGGCTAATATTCCATTGTGTACATGGACCACTTCTTCTTGGTGCATTCCTCTGTTGATGGACATTTTCGTTGCTTCCAAGGGTTGCCTATGGTAAACATTGCTGGAGTGCAGGATTGCCAGCCTGTGATTTTTGATTTTCATTTTCTCAGGTGATAGACCCAGCAGTGGGTATGATTGATTGACTGGTATGGTAGCTCAACGTTTACCTTTTCAAGGCACCTCAATTGTGCTTTCATTAGTGGCTCTTACCACGTCCCCCTTAGAATTGAGGGTACGCATTTCTCCACAATCACGTCAGCATTTATTGTTTGCAGCATTTTTGTTGATGGCCGTTCTGACTGGTGTGAGCTGATAGGTTTTTGTAATTTGGGTTTACATGTCTGTAAAAATTCATACAATTCATCATTTTTCCACGCCTTTTTCTTTTCTGTTAAAAGAAAAAAGCAAAAAATTGTGACTATAATATACCTCTTCAAGTTTTCTTTTGGAAGGTTGCACTCTGGAATTTTTTGGTCGAATTTCGACCTCAGTATTTTTTGGAGGGCCCGTGTCATTTACAGACCTGCAATTGGTGAATATTTAGTGACCTTTTGCAGTGGGTTTAAAGCTGCTCTTGTGGGAAACGGCCAGAAGGATGCAGCATTTCTCCATTCCCAAATCTGGGTACTAGGGCAGCAGAGCCGTTCTGGAAGTTGTTTGCCTATGTTTTAAATTTGGATGGAATGTGCCAGGAAAACCCCCCATAAGTTTATGTCTCATTACTCCTAGTTCGTTGTTTTAATTTTTTCAATTGGGGTAATGGTTAGAATGTTGCTCGTCCAAGGTGTACACACTCTGGTTCATCTACATATTGTATGTAACTATTTATGTAGAGATCCTCTTCCCGTGTAAATTATTACAGAGCGTTCCATAATCCTTCCTTGCTATATGGTCGGTCTTTTTGATAAATGTATATTATATGTATTTGTATACATATGGTAATGCTAATCTTCATTTATCCATTCCCCCCACCTTTCCTTTTAGATAAGCATAGTTTTTTTAATAAGTCTGTGATTGACTTTCTGTGTGGAAATATGTTCATTTGTGTCAGTTATTAGATAACGCCTATAAATGATATCATAGGATATAGGACATTTGCTTTCCGACTTACCTCATGTTCTGTGATTATCTCCAAGATCATCTATGGTGCCTCAAAGAGCAGTGTTTCATTGTTTTCCATGGCTAGTATTCATTGTGTACATGGACCACTTCTTCTTTATCCTTTCATCTGTTGATGGACATTTTGGTTGCTTCACTGTCTTGTCTATTGTGAATCAGGCTGCAGTGCAGCTTTTGCAGCCCGGGTCTTCTTCATTCTGTTCTTCTCAGGTGAGAGGCCCATTGCTGCGCCTCCTGGATTGAATGGTACCTCAATTTTTCCTTTTAAACGCAGCTCCTTTCTGTTCACATTATTAGCGTTTAACCCTCTTACATCTCACCAGCAGCTAGAGGGTACACAGTTCTCTAAAACCTCTTCAGCATTTATTGTTTGTAGACTTTTTGCCAATGGTCAGTCGACTGGTGTGAGTTGAAAAGTTTTTGTAGATTAGATTGCATGAGTCTAATACTTCCTGAGGCTGAGCTTTTATCCATTTTCCTTTCTTTAAAATGAGAGTGAGTAAAACGTACCTCTTCATACTATCTTCGTGAACATTTTGCCTGTTTTGAATTCTTTTATCCATTCCCTACCTCAGCACAATTTTGAGGGCAGGTGTCCTTTACCGCCCTGAGTCCTTGTGAATGGTTAGTGACCATTAGCTGTGGGTTAAAAGCTGCTCTTGCGGGAATCGGCCACAAGGCGGCAGCATTTCTCCTTTACCAAATCTGGTTACTAGGGCAACAGAGCCTTACTGGAAGTGGTGTTCTAGGTTGTAAATTAGAATGGAATGTGCGAGGAAAAAGCCCTTTAAGTTTATGTCTCATTACTTCTTGTTGGTATTTTTCACTTAATTTTTATTTTTTATCACAGCAAACTTGATTACAATGTTTTGTTTGTTCTAGGTGTGCAAAATGTGGTTCTTTCACACATATAGATATATCTATTCTTCTTCGGATCCTTTTCCCATGTAGGTTATGACACAATGTTGAGTAGTCTTCCCTTGGTATTGCGTAGGTCTTTGGTGATTATATATTTCACATGTGTTTGTATCTCTCTGTTAACCTCAATATGGTAATCTATCCAATCCTCACACCTTTCCATTTGGTGAACCATAAGTTTTTTTAATGAACCTATGATAGTGTTTGTCTGTGGAAATATCTTTGTTTGTAACATTTTTTAGGTAACCCCTATATGTGATATGATAGGATATGTGTCTTTCGCTTTCTTACTTACTCCAAGTTGCGTGATTACTTCTAGACTCATCTATGGTGCTGCAAATGGCATTGTTTCATTTTTTCACTAGCTCATATTCCATCTGTACAGGTAGAAGTTCTTCTTTGTCCACCCATCTGTCCGTGGACTTTTTGGTTACTTCCATATCTTGGCTATTGTAATACTATGGAATGCAGATTTGCGTGGAATGTCCTTCCAATTCTGTCTTCTTAGTTTATAGGTCCAGGAATAGGTCTGCTGGATCATATGGTAGCTCAATGTTTACCTTTTAAAGGCACCTCTGTTCTGTTCTCCTTAGTGGCTCTTTCCAGGTTACGTCCCACTTAAAGTGCAGGGCATGTATTTCTTCCCAGCACCTTCAGGATTTATTCTTTGTAGTTTGTGCTGATGATTATTCTGAGTGGTGTGAGCTGATACCTCTTTGTGGTTGAATTTGCATGTGTTTCATAATGCATTGAAATTGAGCTTTAAGACATGTCCTTTTTATTTTTCCAGCTGTGATTAGAGCTTATTTCTTCAAAGTGTTTTCTTAAAGTATGTGTCACCGTTTGAAATATTTTGGCCATTATCTCCCTCAAGACATTTTGAGGGCAGGTTTCATTTACAGCCCTACAGTACTTGTTCATATGAAGTGACCATTAGCTCAGGCTTTAAACCTGCGTTTGCAGGTAACGGCCAGAGAGCGGCAGCCTTTCTACATTCCCCTTGCTGGTACTAGGGAAACAGACCTACCGGCCAGTGGTGTTCTTCGGTTATAAATTAGACTGCAATGTGCCCGGATAAACCTACAAATGTTGATGTCTCCTTGCTTTTGTTTGTTTTTAAATTTAATTTATATTTATTATTAGAGTAATATTCCATTGTGTACGTGGACCATTTCTTCCTGGTGCATTCCTCGGTTGATGGACATTTTCATTGCTTCCAAGTGCTGGCTATGGTAAATCTTGCTGGCGTACAGGTTTGCCAGCCTGTGACTTTTTGATTCTCATTTTCTCAGGTGATAGGCCAAGCAGTGGTTGTGATTAATTGACTGGTAGCTCAATGTTTCCCTTTTCAAAGCACCTACACTGTGTTTTCATTAGTGGCTCTTTACATGCCCCCCCTTACAACCGAGGGTACGCATTTCTCCACACTCCCTTCACCGTTTATTTTTTGCAGCATTTTTCCTAATGGCCATTCTGACTGCTGTGCGCTGATAGGTTTTCGTAATATGGGTATGCATGTCATTAAAATTTTTTAAATTCGTCATATTCCTACCCCTTTTTCTTTTCTCTTAAAATAAAACCCCGTGAGTACTATATATCTCTTGAAATTGTCTTCTTCGAAGGTTGCCCTCTTCTGAAGTTTTTGGTCGATTTTTGACCCCACAAATTTTCTGGAGGGCAGGTGTCATTTACAGAACTGCAAGTTGGTGAAAATTTAGTGACCTTTTGCAGTGGGTTCAAAGCTGCTGTTGTGAGAAACGGCCACAAGGAGGTAGCATTTCTCCATTCCCCAATCTGGGTACTAGGGCAGCAGAGCCTTTCTGGAAGTCATTGTCCTAGGTTGTAAATTAGAATGGAATGTGCCAGGAGAAATCCCCGTAAGTTTATGTCTCATTACTTCTTTTTGGTTTTTAAAATTTTTTTAATCTGGGTAATGTTTAGAATATTGTTTGTCCTAGGTGTACACAATCTGGTTCATTTTACATTATGTATGTCTATTAATGTACAGATCCTCTTCCCATGTTAAATATTACAATGTTCCGTCGACCTCCCTTGCTATATGTACGGGCTTTTTGATACATGTATATAATATGTATTTGTATATGTAGAGTAACACTAATCTTCATTTCTCAATTTCCCCCCTCCTTTCCTTTCAGATGAGCATAGTTTGTTTTCTAAGCCTGTGAGTGTCTTTCTCTTTGGAAATATGTTCATCTGTGTCAGTTATTAGATAATGCCATAAGTGATAATATAGGATATAGGTGTTTTGCTTTCCGACCTACTTCATGTTTTGTGATTATCTCCAGGCTCATCTATGGTGCCTCAAAGAGCAGTGCTTCAATGTTTTCCATGGCTAATATTCCATTGTGTACATGGACCACTTCTTCTTGGTGCATTCCTCTGTTGATGGACATTTTCGTTGCTTCCAAGGGTTGCCTATGGTAAACATTGCTGGAGTGCAGGATTGCCAGCCTGTGATTTTTGATTTTCATTTTCTCAGGTGATAGACCCAGCAGTGGGTATGATTGATTGACTGGTATGGTAGCTCAACGTTTACCTTTTCAAGGCACCTCAATTGTGCTTTCATTAGTGGCTCTTACCACGTCCCCCTTAGAATTGAGGGTACGCATTTCTCCACAATCACGTCAGCATTTATTGTTTGCAGCATTTTTGTTGATGGCCGTTCTGACTGGTGTGAGCTGATAGGTTTTTGTAATTTGGGTTTACATGTCTGTAAAAATTCATACAATTCATCATTTTTCCACGCCTTTTTCTTTTCTGTTAAAAGAAAAAAGCAAAAAATTGTGACTATAATATACCTCTTCAAGTTTTCTTTTGGAAGGTTGCACTCTGGAATTTTTTGGTCGAATTTCGACCTCAGTATTTTTTGGAGGGCCCGTGTCATTTACAGACCTGCAATTGGTGAATATTTAGTGACCTTTTGCAGTGGGTTTAAACCTGCTCTTGTGGGAAACGGCCAGAAGGATGCAGCATTTCTCCATTCCCAAATCTGGGTACTAGGGCAGCAGAGCCGTTCTGGAAGTTGTTTGCCTATGTTTTAAATTTGGATGGAATGTGCCAGGAAAACCCCCCATAAGTTTATGTCTCATTACTCCTAGTTCGTTGTTTTAATTTTTTCAATTGGGGTAATGGTTAGAATGTTGCTCGTCCAAGGTGTACACACTCTGGTTCATCTACATATTGTATGTAACTATTTATGTAGAGATCCTCTTCCCGTGTAAATTATTACAGAGCGTTCCATAATCCTTCCTTGCTATATGGTCGGTCTTTTTGATAAATGTATATTATATGTATTTGTATACATATGGTAATGCTAATCTTCATTTATCCATTCCCCCCACCTTTCCTTTTAGATAAGCATAGTTTTTTTAATAAATCTGTGATTGACTTTCTGTGTGGAAATATGTTCATTTGTGTCAGTTATTAGATAACGCCTATAAATGATATCATAGGATACAGGACATTTGCTTTCCGACTTACCTCATGTTCTGTGATTATCTCCAAGATCATCTATGGTGCCTCAAAGAGCAGTGTTTCATTGTTTTCCATGGCTAGTATTCATTGTGTACATGGACCACTTCTTCTTTATCCTTTCATCTGTTGATGGACATTTTGGTTGCTTCACTGTCTTGTCTATTGTGAATCAGGCTGCAGTGCAGCTTTTGCAGCCCGGGTCTTCTTCATTCTGTTCTTCTCAGGTGAGAGGCCCATTGCTGCGCCTCCTGGATTGAATGGTACCTCAATTTTTCCTTTTAAACGCAGCTCCTTTCTGTTCACATTATTAGCATTTAACCCTCTTACATCTCACCAGCAGCTAGAGGGTACACAGTTCTCTAAAACCTCTTCAGCATTTATTGTTTGTAGACTTTTTGCCAATGGTCAGTCGACTGGTGTGAGTTGAAAAGTTTTTGTAGATTAGATTGCATGAGTCTAATACTTCCTGAGGCTGAGCTTTTATCCATTTTCCTTTCTTTAAAATGAGAGTGAGTAAAACGTACCTCTTCATACTATCTTCGTGAACATTTTGCCTGTTTTGAATTCTTTTATCCATTCCCTACCTCAGCACAATTTTGAGGGCAGGTGTCCTTTACCGCCCTGAGTCCTTGTGAATGGTTAGTGACCATTAGCTGTGGGTTAAAAGCTGCTCTTGCGGGAATCGGCCACAAGGCGGCAGCATTTCTCCTTTACCAAATCTGGTTACTAGGGCAACAGAGCCTTACTGGAAGTGGTGTTCTAGGTTGTAAATTAGAATGGAATGTGCGAGGAAAAAGCCCTTTAAGTTTATGTCTCATTACTTCTTGTTGGTATTTTTCACTTAATTTTTATTTTTTATCACAGCAAACTTGATTACAATGTTTTGTTTGTTCTAGGTGTGCAAAATGTGGTTCTTTCACACATATAGATATATCTATTCTTCTTCGGATCCTTTTCCCATGTAGGTTATGACACAATGTTGAGTAGTCTTCCCTTGGTATTGCGTAGGTCTTTGGTGATTATATATTTCACATGTGTTTGTATCTCTCTGTTAACCTCAATATGGTAATCTATCCAATCCTCACACCTTTCCATTTGGTGAACCATAAGTTTTTTTAATGAACCTATGATAGTGTTTGTCTGTGGAAATATCTTTGTTTGTAACATTTTTTAGGTAACCCCTATATGTGATATGATAGGATATGTATCTTTCGCTTTCTTACTTACTCCAAGTTGCGTGATTACTTCTAGACTCATCTATGGTGCTGCAAATGGCATTGTTTCATTTTTTCACTAGCTCATATTCCATCTGTACAGGTAGAAGTTCTTCTTTGTCCACCCATCTGTCCGTGGACTTTTTGGTTACTTCCATATCTTGGCTATTGTAATACTATGGAATGCAGATTTGCGTGGAATGTCCTTCCAATTCTGTCTTCTTAGTTTATAGGTCCAGGAATAGGTCTGCTGGATCATATGGTAGCTCAATGTTTACCTTTTAAAGGCACCTCTGTTCTGTTCTCCTTAGTGGCTCTTTCCAGGTTACGTCCCACTTAAAGTGCAGGGCATGTATTTCTTCCCAGCACCTTCAGGCTTTATTCTTTGTAGTTTGTGCTGATGATTATTCTGAGTGGTGTGAGCTGATACCTCTTTGGGGTTGAATTTGCATGTGTTTCATAATGCATTGAAATTGAGCTTTAAGACATGTCCTTTTTATTTTTCCAGCTGTGATTAGAGCTTATTTCTTCAAAGTGTTTTCTTAAAGTATGTGTCACCGTTTGAAATATTTTGGCCATTATCTCCCTCAAGACATTTTGAGGGCAGGTTTCATTTACAGCCCTACAGTACTTGTTCATATGAAGTGACCATTAGCTCAGGCTTTAAACCTGCGTTTGCAGGTAACGGCCAGAGAGCGGCAGCCTTTCTACATTCCCCTTGCTGGTACTAGGGAAACAGACCTACCGGCCAGTGGTGTTCTTCGGTTATAAATTAGACTGCAATGTGCCCGGATAAACCTACAAATGTTGATGTCTCCTTGCTTTTGTTTGTTTTTAAATTTAATTTATATTTATTATTAGAGTAATATTCCATTGTGTACGTGGACCATTTCTTCCTGGTGCATTCCTCGGTTGATGGACATTTTCATTGCTTCCAAGTGCTGGCTATGGTAAATCTTGCTCGCGTACAGGTTTGCCAGCCTGTGACTTTTTGATTCTCATTTTCTCAGGTGATAGGCCAAGCAGTGGTTGTGATTAATTGACTGGTAGCTCAATGTTTCCCTTTTCAAAGCACCTACACTGTGTTTTCATTAGTGGCTCTTTACATGCCCCCCCTTACAACCGAGGGTACGCATTTCTCCACACTCCCTTCACCGTTTATTTTTTGCAGCATTTTTCCTAATGGCCATTCTGACTGCTGTGCGCTGATAGGTTTTCGTAATATGGGTATGCATGTCATTAAAATTTTTTAAATTCGTCATATTCCTACCCCTTTTTCTTTTCTCTTAAAATAAAACCCCGTGAGTACTATATATCTCTTGAAATTGTCTTCTTCGAAGGTTGCCCTCTTCTGAAGTTTTTGGTCGATTTTTGACCCCACAAATTTTCTGGAGGGCAGGTGTCATTTACAGAACTGCAAGTTGGTGAAAATTTAGTGACCTTTTGCAGTGGGTTCAAAGCTGCTGTTGTGAGAAACGGCCACAAGGAGGTAGCATTTCTCCATTCCCCAATCTGGGTACTAGGGCAGCAGAGCCTTTCTGGAAGTCATTGTCCTAGGTTGTAAATTAGAATGGAATGTGCCAGGAGAAATCCCCGTAAGTTTATGTCTCATTACTTCTTTTTGGTTTTTAAAATTTTTTTAATCTGGGTAATGTTTAGAATATTGTTTGTCCTAGGTGTACACAATCTGGTTCATTTTACATTATGTATGTCTATTAATGTACAGATCCTCTTCCCATGTTAAATATTACAATGTTCCGTCGACCTCCCTTGCTATATGTACGGGCTTTTTGATACATGTATATAATATGTATTTGTATATGTAGAGTAACACTAATCTTCATTTCTCAATTTCCCCCCTCCTTTCCTTTCAGATGAGCATAGTTTGTTTTCTAAGCCTGTGAGTGTCTTTCTCTTTGGAAATATGTTCATCTGTGTCAGTTATTAGATAATGCCATAAGTGATAATATAGGATATAGGTGTTTTGCTTTCCGACCTACTTCATGTTTTGTGATTATCTCCAGGCTCATCTATGGTGCCTCAAAGAGCAGTGCTTCAATGTTTTCCATGGCTAATATTCCATTGTGTACATGGACCACTTCTTCTTGGTGCATTCCTCTGTTGATGGACATTTTCGTTGCTTCCAAGGGTTGCCTATGGTAAACATTGCTGGAGTGCAGGATTGCCAGCCTGTGATTTTTGATTTTCATTTTCTCAGGTGATAGACCCAGCAGTGGGTATGATTGATTGACTGGTATGGTAGCTCAACGTTTACCTTTTCAAGGCACCTCAATTGTGCTTTCATTAGTGGCTCTTACCACGTCCCCCTTAGAATTGAGGGTACGCATTTCTCCACAATCACGTCAGCATTTATTGTTTGCAGCATTTTTGTTGATGGCCGTTCTGACTGGTGTGAGCTGATAGGTTTTTGTAATTTGGGTTTACATGTCTGTAAAAATTCATACAATTCATCATTTTTCCACGCCTTTTTCTTTTCTGTTAAAAGAAAAAAGCAAAAAATTGTGACTATAATATACCTCTTCAAGTTTTCTTTTGGAAGGTTGCACTCTGGAATTTTTTGGTCGAATTTCGACCTCAGTATTTTTTGGAGGGCCCGTGTCATTTACAGACCTGCGATTGGTGAATATTTAGTGACCTTTTGCAGTGGGTTTAAAGCTGCTCTTGTGGGAAACGGCCAGAAGGTTGCAGCATTTCTCCATTCCCAAATCTGGGTACTAGGGCAGCAGAGCCGTTCTGGAAGTTGTTTGCCTATGTTTTAAATTTGGATGGAATGTGCCAGGAAAACCCCCCATAAGTTTATGTCTCATTACTCCTAGTTCGTTGTTTTAATTTTTTCAATTGGGGTAATGGTTAGAATGTTGCTCGTCCAAGGTGTACACACTCTGGTTCATCTACATATTGTATGTAACTATTTATGTAGAGATCCTCTTCCCGTGTAAATTATTACAGAGCGTTCCATAATCCTTCCTTGCTATATGGTCGGTCTTTTTGATAAATGTATATTATATGTATTTGTATACATATGGTAATGCTAATCTTCATTTATCCATTCCCCCCACCTTTCCTTTTAGATAAGCATAGTTTTTTTAATAAGTCTGTGATTGACTTTCTGTGTGGAAATATGTTCATTTGTGTCAGTTATTAGATAACGCCTATAAATGATATCATAGGATATAGGACATTTGCTTTCCGACTTACCTCATGTTCTGTGATTATCTCCAAGATCATCTATGGTGCCTCAAAGAGCAGTGTTTCATTGTTTTCCATGGCTAGTATTCATTGTGTACATGGACCACTTCTTCTTTATCCTTTCATCTGTTGATGGACATTTTGGTTGCTTCACTGTCTTGTCTATTGTGAATCAGGCTGCAGTGCAGCTTTTGCAGCCCGGGTCTTCTTCATTCTGGTCTTCTCAGGTGAGAGGCCCATTGCTGCGCCTCCTGGATTGAATGGTACCTCAATTTTTCCTTTTAAACGCAGCTCCTTTCTGTTCACATTATTAGCGTTTAACCCTCTTACATCTCACCAGCAGCTAGAGGGTACACAGTTCTCTAAAACCTCTTCAGCATTTATTGTTTGTAGACTTTTTGCCAATGGTCAGTCGACTGGTGTGAGTTGAAAAGTTTTTGTAGATTAGATTGCATGAGTCTAATACTTCCTGAGGCTGAGCTTTTATCCATTTTCCTTTCTTTAAAATGAGAGTGAGTAAAACGTACCTCTTCATACTATCTTCGTGAACATTTTGCCTGTTTTGAATTCTTTTATCCATTCCCTACCTCAGCACAATTTTGAGGGCAGGTGTCCTTTACCGCCCTGAGTCCTTGTGAATGGTTAGTGACCATTAGCTGTGGGTTAAAAGCTGCTCTTGCGGGAATCGGCCACAAGGCGGCAGCATTTCTCCTTTACCAAATCTGGTTACTAGGGCAACAGAGCCTTACTGGAAGTGGTGTTCTAGGTTGTAAATTAGAATGGAATGTGCGAGGAAAAAGCCCTTTAAGTTTATGTCTCATTACTTCTTGTTGGTATTTTTCACTTAATTTTTATTTTTTATCACAGCAAACTTGATTACAATGTTTTGTTTGTTCTAGGTGTGCAAAATGTGGTTCTTTCACACATATAGATATATCTATTCTTCTTCGGATCCTTTTCCCATGTAGGTTATGACACAATGTTGAGTAGTCTTCCCTTGGTATTGCGTAGGTCTTTGGTGATTATATATTTCACATGTGTTTGTATCTCTCTGTTAACCTCAATATGGTAATCTATCCAATCCTCACACCTTTCCATTTGGTGAACCATAAGTTTTTTTAATGAACCTATGATAGTGTTTGTCTGTGGAAATATCTTTGTTTGTAACATTTTTTAGGTAACCCCTATATATGATATGATAGGATATGTGTCTTTCGCTTTCTTACTTACTCCAAGTTGCGTGATTACTTCTAGACTCATCTATGGTGCTGCAAATGGCATTGTTTCATTTTTTCACTAGCTCATATTCCATCTGTACAGGTAGAAGTTCTTCTTTGTCCACCCATCTGTCCGTGGACTTTTTGGTTACTTCCATATCTTGGCTATTGTAATACTATGGAATGCAGATTTGCGTGGAATGTCCTTCCAATTCTGTCTTCTTAGTTTATAGGTCCAGGAATAGGTCTGCTGGATCATATGGTAGCTCAATGTTTACCTTTTAAAGGCACCTCTGTTCTGTTCTCCTTAGTGGCTCTTTCCATGTTACGTCCCACTTAAAGTGCAGGGCATGTATTTCTTCCCAGCACCTTCAGGATTTATTCTTTGTAGTTTGTGCTGATGATTATTCTGAGTGGTGTGAGCTGATACCTCTTTGTGGTTGAATTTGCATGTGTTTCATAATGCATTGAAATTGAGCTTTAAGACATGTCCTTTTTATTTTTCCAGCTGTGATTAGAGCTTATTTCTTCAAAGTGTTTTCTTAAAGTATGTGTCACCGTTTGAAATATTTTGGCCATTATCTCCCTCAAGACATTTTGAGGGCAGGTTTCATTTACAGCCCTACAGTACTTGTTCATATGAAGTGACCATTAGCTCAGGCTTTAAACCTGCGTTTGCAGGTAACGGCCAGAGAGCGGCAGCCTTTCTACATTCCCCTTGCTGGTACTAGGGAAACAGACCTACCGGCCAGTGGTGTTCTTCGGTTATAAATTAGACTGCAATGTGCCCGGATAAACCTACAAATGTTGATGTCTCCTTGCTTTTGTTTGTTTTTAAATTTAATTTATATTTATTATTAGAGTAATATTCCATTGTGTACGTGGACCATTTCTTCCTGGTGCATTCCTCGGTTGATGGACATTTTCATTGCTTCCAAGTGCTGGCTATGGTAAATCTTGCTGGCGTACAGGTTTGCCAGCCTGTGACTTTTTGATTCTCATTTTCTCAGGTGATAGGCCAAGCAGTGGTTGTGATTAATTGACTGGTAGCTCAATGTTTCCCTTTTCAAAGCACCTACACTGTGTTTTCATTAGTGGCTCTTTACATGCCCCCCCTTACAACCGAGGGTACGCATTTCTCCACACTCCCTTCACCGTTTATTTTTTGCAGCATTTTTCCTAATGGCCATTCTGACTGCTGTGCGCTGATAGGTTTTCGTAATATGGGTATGCATGTCATTAAAATTTTTTAAATTCGTCATATTCCTACCCCTTTTTCTTTTCTCTTAAAATAAAACCCCGTGAGTACTATATAGCTCTTGAAATTGTCTTCTTCGAAGGTTGCCCTCTTCTGAAGTTTTTGGTCGATTTTTGACCCCACAAATTTTCTGGAGGGCAGGTGTCATTTACAGAACTGCAAGTTGGTGAAAATTTAGTGACCTTTTGCAGTGGGTTCAAAGCTGCTGTTGTGAGAAACGGCCACAAGGAGGTAGCATTTCTCCATTCCCCAATCTGGGTACTAGGGCAGCAGAGCCTTTCTGGAAGTCATTGTCCTAGGTTGTAAATTAGAATGGAATGTGCCAGGAGAAATCCCCGTAAGTTTATGTCTCATTACTTCTTTTTGGTTTTTAAAATTTTTTTAATCTGGGTAATGTTTAGAATATTGTTTGTCCTAGGTGTACACAATCTGGTTCATTTTACATTATGTATGTCTATTAATGTACAGATCCTCTTCCCATGTTAAATATTACAATGTTCCGTCGACCTCCCTTGCTATATGTACGGGCTTTTTGATACATGTATATAATATGTATTTGTATATGTAGAGTAACACTAATCTTCATTTCTCAATTTCCCCCCTCCTTTCCTTTCAGATGAGCATAGTTTGTTTTCTAAGCCTGTGAGTGTCTTTCTCTTTGGAAATATGTTCATCTGTGTCAGTTATTAGATAATGCCATAAGTGATAATATAGGATATAGGTGTTTTGCTTTCCGACCTACTTCATGTTTTGTGATTATCTCCAGGCTCATCTATGGTGCCTCAAAGAGCAGTGCTTCAATGTTTTCCATGGCTAATATTCCATTGTGTACATGGACCACTTCTTCTTGGTGCATTCCTCTGTTGATGGACATTTTCGTTGCTTCCAAGGGTTGCCTATGGTAAACATTGCTGGAGTGCAGGATTGCCAGCCTGTGATTTTTGATTTTCATTTTCTCAGGTGATAGACCCAGCAGTGGGTATGATTGATTGACTGGTATGGTAGCTCAACGTTTACCTTTTCAAGGCACCTCAATTGTGCTTTCATTAGTGGCTCTTACCACGTCCCCCTTAGAATTGAGGGTACGCATTTCTCCACAATCACGTCAGCATTTATTGTTTGCAGCATTTTTGTTGATGGCCGTTCTGACTGGTGTGAGCTGATAGGTTTTTGTAATTTGGGTTTACATGTCTGTAAAAATTCATACAATTCATCATTTTTCCACGCCTTTTTCTTTTCTGTTAAAAGAAAAAAGCAAAAAATTGTGACTATAATATACCTCTTCAAGTTTTCTTTTGGAAGGTTGCACTCTGGAATTTTTTGGTCGAATTTCGACCTCAGTATTTTTTGGAGGGCCCGTGTCATTTACAGACCTGCAATTGGTGAATATTTAGTGACCTTTTGCAGTGGGTTTAAACCTGCTCTTGTGGGAAACGGCCAGAAGGATGCAGCATTTCTCCATTCCCAAATCTGGGTACTAGGGCAGCAGAGCCGTTCTGGAAGTTGTTTGCCTATGTTTTAAATTTGGATGGAATGTGCCAGGAAAACCCCCCATAAGTTTATGTCTCATTACTCCTAGTTCGTTGTTTTAATTTTTTCAATTGGGGTAATGGTTAGAATGTTGCTCGTCCAAGGTGTACACACTCTGGTTCATCTACATATTGTATGTAACTATTTATGTAGAGATCCTCTTCCCGTGTAAATTATTACAGAGCGTTCCATAATCCTTCCTTGCTATATGGTCGGTCTTTTTGATAAATGTATATTATATGTATTTGTATACATATGGTAATGCTAATCTTCATTTATCCATTCCCCCCACCTTTCCTTTTAGATAAGCATAGTTTTTTTAATAAATCTGTGATTGACTTTCTGTGTGGAAATATGTTCATTTGTGTCAGTTATTAGATAACGCCTATAAATGATATCATAGGATACAGGACATTTGCTTTCCGACTTACCTCATGTTCTGTGATTATCTCCAAGATCATCTATGGTGCCTCAAAGAGCAGTGTTTCATTGTTTTCCATGGCTAGTATTCATTGTGTACATGGACCACTTCTTCTTTATCCTTTCATCTGTTGATGGACATTTTGGTTGCTTCACTGTCTTGTCTATTGTGAATCAGGCTGCAGTGCAGCTTTTGCAGCCCGGGTCTTCTTCATTCTGTTCTTCTCAGGTGAGAGGCCCATTGCTGCGCCTCCTGGATTGAATGGTACCTCAATTTTTCCTTTTAAACGCAGCTCCTTTCTGTTCACATTATTAGCATTTAACCCTCTTACATCTCACCAGCAGCTAGAGGGTACACAGTTCTCTAAAACCTCTTCAGCATTTATTGTTTGTAGACTTTTTGCCAATGGTCAGTCGACTGGTGTGAGTTGAAAAGTTTTTGTAGATTAGATTGCATGAGTCTAATACTTCCTGAGGCTGAGCTTTTATCCATTTTCCTTTCTTTAAAATGAGAGTGAGTAAAACGTACCTCTTCATACTATCTTCGTGAACATTTTGCCTGTTTTGAATTCTTTTATCCATTCCCTACCTCAGCACAATTTTGAGGGCAGGTGTCCTTTACCGCCCTGAGTCCTTGTGAATGGTTAGTGACCATTAGCTGTGGGTTAAAAGCTGCTCTTGCGGGAATCGGCCACAAGGCGGCAGCATTTCTCCTTTACCAAATCTGGTTACTAGGGCAACAGAGCCTTACTGGAAGTGGTGTTCTAGGTTGTAAATTAGAATGGAATGTGCGAGGAAAAAGCCCTTTAAGTTTATGTCTCATTACTTCTTGTTGGTATTTTTCACTTAATTTTTATTTTTTATCACAGCAAACTTGATTACAATGTTTTGTTTGTTCTAGGTGTGCAAAATGTGGTTCTTTCACACATATAGATATATCTATTCTTCTTCGGATCCTTTTCCCATGTAGGTTATGACACAATGTTGAGTAGTCTTCCCTTGGTATTGCGTAGGTCTTTGGTGATTATATATTTCACATGTGTTTGTATCTCTCTGTTAACCTCAATATGGTAATCTATCCAATCCTCACACCTTTCCATTTGGTGAACCATAAGTTTTTTTAATGAACCTATGATAGTGTTTGTCTGTGGAAATATCTTTGTTTGTAACATTTTTTAGGTAACCCCTATATGTGATATGATAGGATATGTATCTTTCGCTTTCTTACTTACTCCAAGTTGCGTGATTACTTCTAGACTCATCTATGGTGCTGCAAATGGCATTGTTTCATTTTTTCACTAGCTCATATTCCATCTGTACAGGTAGAAGTTCTTCTTTGTCCACCCATCTGTCCGTGGACTTTTTGGTTACTTCCATATCTTGGCTATTGTAATACTATGGAATGCAGATTTGCGTGGAATGTCCTTCCAATTCTGTCTTCTTAGTTTATAGGTCCAGGAATAGGTCTGCTGGATCATATGGTAGCTCAATGTTTACCTTTTAAAGGCACCTCTGTTCTGTTCTCCTTAGTGGCTCTTTCCAGGTTACGTCCCACTTAAAGTGCAGGGCATGTATTTCTTCCCAGCACCTTCAGGCTTTATTCTTTGTAGTTTGTGCTGATGATTATTCTGAGTGGTGTGAGCTGATACCTCTTTGGGGTTGAATTTGCATGTGTTTCATAATGCATTGAAATTGAGCTTTAAGACATGTCCTTTTTATTTTTCCAGCTGTGATTAGAGCTTATTTCTTCAAAGTGTTTTCTTAAAGTATGTGTCACCGTTTGAAATATTTTGGCCATTATCTCCCTCAAGACATTTTGAGGGCAGGTTTCATTTACAGCCCTACAGTACTTGTTCATATGAAGTGACCATTAGCTCAGGCTTTAAACCTGCGTTTGCAGGTAACGGCCAGAGAGCGGCAGCCTTTCTACATTCCCCTTGCTGGTACTAGGGAAACAGACCTACCGGCCAGTGGTGTTCTTCGGTTATAAATTAGACTGCAATGTGCCCGGATAAACCTACAAATGTTGATGTCTCCTTGCTTTTGTTTGTTTTTAAATTTAATTTATATTTATTATTAGAGTAATATTCCATTGTGTACGTGGACCATTTCTTCCTGGTGCATTCCTCGGTTGATGGACATTTTCATTGCTTCCAAGTGCTGGCTATGGTAAATCTTGCTGGCGTACAGGTTTGCCAGCCTGTGACTTTTGGATTCTCATTTTCTCAGGTGATAGGCCAAGCAGTGGTTGTGATTAATTGACTGGTAGCTCAATGTTTCCCTTTTCAAAGCACCTACACTGTGTTTTCATTAGTGGCTCTTTACATGCCCCCCCTTACAACCGAGGGTACGCATTTCTCCACACTCCCTTCACCGTTTATTTTTTGCAGCATTTTTCCTAATGGCCATTCTGACTGCTGTGTGCTGATAGGTTTTCGTAATATGGGTATGCATGTCATTAAAATTTTTTAAATTCGTCATATTCCTACCCCTTTTTCTTTTCTCTTAAAATAAAACCCCGTGAGTACTATATATCTCTTGAAATTGTCTTCTTCGAAGGTTGCCCTCTTCTGAAGTTTTTGGTCGATTTTTGACCCCACAAATTTTCTGGAGGGCAGGTGTCATTTACAGAACTGCAAGTTGGTGAAAATTTAGTGACCTTTTGCAGTGGGTTCAAAGCTGCTGTTGTGAGAAACGGCCACAAGGAGGTAGCATTTCTCCATTCCCCAATCTGGGTACTAGGGCAGCAGAGCCTTTCTGGAAGTCATTGTCCTAGGTTGTAAATTAGAAAGGAATGTGCCAGGAGAAATCCCCATAAGTTTATGTCTCATTACTTCTTTTTGGTTTTTAAAATTTTTTTAATCTGGGTAATGTTTAGAATATTGTTTGTCCTAGGTGTACACAATCTGGTTCATTTGTACATTATGTATGTCTATTAATGTACAGATCCTCTTCCCATGTAAAATATTACAGTGTTCCGTCGACCTCTCTTGCTATATGTTCGGTCTTTTTGATACATGTATATAATATGTATTTGTATATGTAGAGTAGCACTAATCTTCATTTCTCAATTTCCCCCCTCCTTTCCTTTCAGATGAGCATAGTTTGTTTTCTAAGCCTGTGAGTGTCTTTCTCTTTGGAAATATGTTCATCTGTGTCAGTTATTAGATAATGCCATAAGTGATAATATAGGATATAGGTGTTTTGCTTTCCGACCTACTTCATGTTTTGTGATTATCTCCAGGCTCATCTATGGTGCCTCAAAGAGCAGTGCTTCAATGTTTTCCATGGCTAATATTCCATTGTGTACTTGGACCACTTCTTCTTGGTGCATTCCTCTGTTGATGGACATTTTCGTTGCTTCCAAGTGTTGCCTATGGTAAATATTGCTGGAGTGCAGGATTGCCAGCCTGTGATTTTTGATTTTCATTTTCTCAGATGATAGACCCAGCAGTGGGTATGATTGATTGACTGGTATGGTAGCTCAACGTTTACCTTTTCAAGGCACCTCAATTGTGCTTTCATTAGTGGCTCTTACCACGTCCCCCTTAGAATCGAGGGTACGCATTTCTCCACAATCACGTCAGCATTTATTCTTTGCAGCATTTTTGTTGATGGCCATTCTGACTGGTGTGAGCTGATAGGTTTTTGTAATTTGGGTTTACATGTCTGTAAAAATTCCTACATTTCATCATTTTTCCACGCCTTTTTCTTTTCTGTTAAAAGAAAAAAGCAAAAAAGTGTGACTATAATATACCTCTTCAAATTTTCTTTTTGGAAGGTTACACTCTGGAATTTTTTGGTCGATTTTCGACCTCAGTATTTTTTGGAGGGCCAGTGTCATTTACAGACCTGCAATTGGTGAATATTTAGTAACCTTTTGCAGTGGGTTTAAAGCTGCTCTTGTGGGAAACGGCCAGAAGGATGCAGCATTTCTCCATTCCCAAATCTGGGTACTAGGCAGCAGAGCCGTTCTGGAAGTTGTTTGCCTAGGTTTTAAATTTGGATGGAATGTGCCAGGAAAACCCCCCATAAGTTTATGTCTCATTACTCCTAGTTCGTTGTTTTAATTTTTTCAATTGGGGTAATGGTTAGAATGTTGCTCGTCCAAGGTGTACACACTCTGGTTCATCTACATATTCTATATAACTATTTATGTAGAGATCCTCTTCCCGTGTAAATTATTACAGAGTGTTCTGTATTCCTTCCGTGCTATATGGTCGATCTCTTTGATATATGTATATAATATGTATTTTATACATATGGTAATGCTAATCTTCATTTATCCATTTCCCCCACCTTTCCTTTAAATAAGCATAGTTTTTTTTTAATAAGTCTGTGATTGACTTTCTCTGTGGAAATATGTTCATTTGTGTCAGTTATTAGATAACGCCTATATGTGATATCATAGGATATAGGACTTTTGCTTTCCGACTTACCTCATGTTCTGTGATTATCTCCAAGATCATCTATGGTGCCTCAAAGAGCAGTGTTTCATTATTTTCCATGGCTAGTATTCATTGTGTACATGGACCACTTCTTCTTTATCCTTTCATCTGTTGATGGACATTTTGGTTGCTTCACTGTCTTGTCTATTGTGAATCAGGCTGCAGTGCAGCTTTTGCAGCCCGGGTCTTCTTCATTCTGGTCTTCTCAGGTGAGAGGCCCATTGGTGCGCCTGCTGGATTGAATGGTACCTCAATTTTTCCTTTTAAACGCAGCTCCTTTCTGTTCTCATTATTAGCGTTTAACCCTCTTACATCTCACCAGCAGCTAGAGGGTACACAGTTCTCTAAAACCTCTTCAGCATTTATTGTTTGTAGACTTTTTGCCAATGGTCAGTCGACTGGTGTGAGTTGAAAAGTTTTCGTAGATTAGATTGCATGAGTCTAATAGTTCCTGAGGCTGAGCTTTTATCCATTTTCCTTTCTTTAAAAAGAGAGTGAGTAAAACTGACCTCTTCATACTCTCTTCTTGAACATCTTGCCTTTTTTGAATCCTTTTATCCATTCCCTACCTCAGCACAATTTTGAGGGCAGGTGTCCTTTACAGCCTTGAGTCATTTTGAATGGCAAGTGACCATTAGCTGTGGGTTAAAAGCTGCTCTTGCGGGAATTGGCCACAAGGCGGCAGCATTTCCCCTTTACCAAGTCTGGTTACTAGGGCAACAGAGCCTTACTGGAAGTGGTGTTCTAGGTTGTAAATAAGAATGGAATTTGCAAGGAAAAAGCCCTTTATGTCTCATTACTTCTTGTTGGTATTTTTAACTTAATTTTTATTTTTTATCACAGCAAACTTGATTACAATGTTTTGTTTGTTCTAGGTGTGCAAGATGTGGTTCTTTCACACATATACATATATCTATTCTTCTTCGGATCCTTTTCCCATGTAGGTTATGACACAATGTTGAGTAGTCTTCTCTTGGTATTGTGTAGGTCTTTGGTGATTATATATTTCACATGTGTTTGTAACTCTCTGTTAACCTAAATATGGTAATGTATCCAATCCTCACATCTTTCTATTTGGTGAACCATAAGATTTATTTATTTATTTATTTATTTATTTATTTTTTTAAAGTTTGTTAACATTCTGATTTTTTTTTAGAAATTCACGTTCTTTTATTTATCTATTTATGACTGTGTTGGGTCTTCTTTTCTGTGCGAGGGCTTTCTCTAGTTGTGGCAAGTGGGTACCACTCTTCATCGCGGTGCGCGGGCCTCTCACCATCGTGGCCTCTCTGGTTGTGGAGCACAGGCTCCACACGCGCAGGCTCAGTAATTGTGGCTCACGGCCCAGTTGCTCCGTGGCATGTGGGATCTTCCCAGACCAGGGCTCGAACCTGTGTCCCCTGCATTGGCAGGCAGATTCTCAAGCACTGCGCCACCAGGGAAGCCCCAATATTTTAATGAATCTATGATAGTGTTTGTCTGTGGAAATATCTTTGTTTGTATCATTTTTTCGGTAACCCCTATACGTGATATGATAGGATATGTGTCTTTCGCTTTCTCACTTACTCCAAGTTGCGTGATTACTTCTAGACTCATCTATGGTGCTGCAAATGGCATTGTTTCATTTTTTCACTAGCTCATATTCCATCTGTACAGGTAGCAGTTCTTCTTTGTCCACCCATCTGTCAGTGGACTTTTTGGTTACTTCCATATCTTGGCTATTGTAAAACTATGGAATGCAGATTTGCGTGGCTGTGCCCTTCCAATTCTGTCTTCTTAGTTTATAGGTCCAGGAATAGGTCTGCTGGATCATATGGTAGATCAATGTTTACCTTTTAAAGGCACCTCTGTTCTGTTGTCCTTAGTGGCTCTTTCCAGGTTACGTCCCACTTAAAGTGCAGGGCATGTATTTCTTCCCAGCACCTTCAGGCTTTATTCTTTGTAGTTTTTGCTCATGATTATTCTGAGTGGTGTGAACTGATACCTCTTTGTGGTTGAATTTGCATGTGTTTCATAATGCATTGAAATTGAGCTTTAAGACATGTCCTTTTTATTTTTCCAGCTGTGATTAGAGCTTATTTCTTCAAAGTGTTTTCTTAAAGTATGTGTCACCCTTTGAAATATTTTGGCCATTATCTCCTTCAAGACATTTTGAGGGTAGGTTTCATTTACAGGCCTGCAGTACTTGTTCATATGAAGTGACCATTACTTCAGGCTTTAAACCTGCGTTTGCAGGTAACGGCCAGAGAGCGGCAGCCTTTCTACATTCCCCTTGCTGGTACTAGGGAAACAGACCTACCGGCCAGTGGTGTTCATCGGTTATAAATTAGAGTGCAATGTGCCCGGATAAACCCACAAATGTTGATGTCTCCTTGCTTTTGTTTGTTTTTAAATTTAATTTATATTTATTATTAGAGTAATATTCCATTGTGTACGTGGACCATTTCTTCCTGGTGCATTCCTCGGTTGATGGACATTTTCATTGCTTCCAAGTGCTGGCTATGGTAAATCTTGCTGGCGTACAGGTTTGCCAGCCTGTGACTTTTGGATTCTCATTTTCTCAGGTGATAGGCCAAGCAGTGGTTGTGATTGATTGACTGGTAGCTCAATGTTTCCCTTTTCAAAGCACCTACACTGTGTTTTCATTAGTGGCTCTTTACATGCCCCCCCTTACAACCGAGGGTACGCATTTCTCCACACTCCCTTCACCGTTTATTTTTTGCAGCATTTTTCCTAATGGCCATTCTGACTGCTGTGCGCTGATAGGTTTTCGTAATATGGGTATGCATGTCATTAAAATTTTTTAAATTCGTCATATTCCTACCCCTTTTTCTTTTCTCTTAAAATAAAGCCCCGTGAGTACTATATAGCTCTTGAAATTGTCTTCTTCGAAGGTTGCCCTCTTGTGAAGTTTTTGGTCGATTTTTGACCCCAAAAATATTCTGGAGGGCAGGTGTCATTTGCAGAACTGCAAGTTGGTGAAAATTTAGTGACCTTTTGCAGTGGGTTCAAAGCTGCTGTTGTGAGAAACGGCCACAAGGAGGTAGCATTTCTCCATTCCCCAATCTGGGTACTAGGGCAGCAGAGCCTTTCTGGAAGTCATTGTCCTAGGTTGTAAATTAGAATGGAATGTGCCAGGAGAAATCCCCGTAAGTTTATGTCTCATTACTTCTTTTTGGTTTTTAAAATTTTTTTAATCTGGGTAATGTTTAGAATATTGTTTGTCCTAGGTGTACACAATCTGGTTCATTTGTACATTATGTATGTCTATTAATGTACAGATCCTCTTCCCATGTAAAATATTACAGTGTTCCGTCGACCTCTCTTGCTATATGTTCGGTCTTTTTGATACATGTATATAATATGTATTTGTATATGTAGAGTAACACTAATCTTCATTTCTCAATTTCCCCCCTCCTTTCCTTTCAGATGAGCATAGTTTGTTTTCTAAGCCTGTGAGTGTCTTTCTCTTTGGAAATATGTTCTTCTGTGTCAGTTATTAGATAATGCCATAAGTGATAATATAGGATATAGGTGTTTTGCTTTCCGACCTACTTCATGTTTTGTGATTATCTCCAGGCTCATCTATGGTGCCTCAAAGAGCAGTGCTTCAATGTTTTCCATGGCTAATATTCCATTGTGTACTTGGACCACTTCTTCTTGGTGCATTCCTCTGTTGATGGACATTTTCGTTGCTTCCAATTGTTGCCTATGGTAAATATTGCTGGAGTGCAGGATTGCCAGCCTGTGATTTTTGATTTTCATTTTCTCAGATGATAGACCCAGCAGTGGGTATGATTGATTGACTGGTATGGTAGCTCAACGTTTACCTTTTCAAGGCACCTCAATTGTGCTTTCATTAGTGGCTCTTACCACGTCCCCCTTAGAATCGAGGGTACGCATTTCTCCACAATCACGTCAGCATTTATTCTTTGCAGCATTTTTGTTGATGGCCATTCTGACTGGTGTGAGCTGATAGGTTTTTGTAATTTGGGTTTACATGTCTGTAAAAATTCCTACATTTCATCATTTTTCCACGCCTTTTTCTTTTCTGTTAAAAGAAAAAAGCAAAAAAGTGTGACTATAATATACCTCTTCAAATTTTCTTTTTGGAAGGTTACACTCTGGAATTTTTTGGTCGATTTTCGACCTCAGTATTTTTTGGAGGGCCAGTGTCATTTACAGACCTGCAATTGGTGAATATTTAGTGACCTTTTGCAGTGGGTTTAAAGCTGCTCTTGTGGGAAACGGCCAGAAGGATGCAGCATTTCTCCATTCCCAAATCTGGGTACTAGGCAGCAGAGCCGTTCTGGAAGTTGTTTGCCTAGGTTTTAAATTTGGATGGAATGTGCCAGGAAAACCCCCCATAAGTTTATGTCTCATTACTCCTAGTTCGTTGTTTTAATTTTTTCAATTGGGGTAATGGTTAGAATGTTGCTCGTCCAAGGTGTACACACTCTGGTTCATCTACATATTCTATATAACTATTTATGTAGAGATCCTCTTCCCGTGTAAATTATTACAGAGTGTTCTGTATTCCTTCCGTGCTATATGGTCGGTCTCTTTGATATATGTATATAATATGTATTTTATACATATGGTAATGCTAATCTTCATTTATCCATTTCCCCCACCTTTCCTTTAAATAAGCATAGTTTTTTTTTAATAAGTCTGTGATTGACTTTCTCTGTGGAAATATGTTCATTTGTGTCAGTTATTAGATAACGCCTATATGTGATATCATAGGATATAGGACTTTTGCTTTCCGACTTACCTCATGTTCTGTGATTATCTCCAAGATCATCTATGGTGCCTCAAAGAGCAGTGTTTCATTATTTTCCATGGCTAGTATTCATTGTGTACATGGACCACTTCTTCTTTATCCTTTCATCTGTTGATGGACATTTTGGTTGCTTCACTGTCTTGTCTATTGTGAATCAGGCTGCAGTGCAGCTTTTGCAGCCCGGGTCTTCTTCATTCTGGTCTTCTCAGGTGAGAGGCCCATTGGTGCGCCTGCTGGATTGAATGGTACCTCAATTTTTCCTTTTAAACGCAGCTCCTTTCTGTTCTCATTATTAGCGTTTAACCCTCTTACATCTCACCAGCAGCTAGAGGGTACACAGTTCTCTAAAACCTCTTCAGCATTTATTGTTTGTAGACTTTTTGCCAATGGTCAGTCGACTGGTGTGAGTTGAAAAGTTTTCGTAGATTAGATTGCATGAGTCTAATAGTTCCTGAGGCTGAGCCTTTATCCATTTTCCTTTCTTTAAAAAGAGAGTGAGTAAAACTGACCTCTTCATACTCTCTTCTTGAACATCTTGCCTTTTTTGAATCCTTTTATCCATTCCCTACCTCAGCACAATTTTGAGGGCAGGTGTCCTTTACAGCCTTGAGTCATTTTGAATGGCGAGTGACCATTAGCTGTGGGTTAAAAGCTGCTCTTGCGGGAATTGGCCACAAGGCGGCAGCATTTCCCCTTTACCAAGTCTGGTTACTAGGGCAACAGAGCCTTACTGGAAGTGGTGTTCTAGGTTGTAAATAAGAATGGAATTTGCGAGGAAAAAGCCCTTTATGTCTCATTACTTCTTGTTGGTATTTTTAACTTAATTTTTATTTTTTATCACAGCAAACTTGATTACAATGTTTTGTTTGTTCTAGGTGTGCAAGATGTGGTTCTTTCACACATATACATATATCTATTCTTCTTCGGATCCTTTTCCCATGTAGGTTATGACACAATGTTGAGTAGTCTTCTCTTGGTATTGTGTAGGTCTTTGGTGATTATATATTTCACATGTGTTTGTAACTCTCTGTTAACCTAAATATGGTAAAGTATCCAATCCTCACATCTTTCTATTTGGTGAACCATAAGATTTATTTATTTATTTATTTCTTTATTTATTTTTTTAAAGTTTGTTAACATTCTGATTTTTTTTTAGAAATTCACGTTCTTTTATTTATCTATTTATGACTGTGTTGGGTCCTCTTTTCTGTGCGAGGGCTTTCTCTAGTTGTGGCAAGTGGGGACCACTCTTCATCGCGGTGCGCGGGCCTCTCACCATCGTGGCCTCTCTGGTTGTGGAGCACAGGCTCCAGACGCGCAGGCTCAGTAATTGTGGCTCACGGCCCAGTTGCTCCGTGGCATGTGGGATCTTCCCAGACCAGGGCTCGAACCTGTGTCCCCTGCATTGGCAGGCAGATTCTCAAGCACTGCGCCACCAGGGAAGCCCCAATATTTTAATGAATCTATGATAGTGTTTGTCTGTGGAAATATCTTTGTTTGTATCATTTTTTCGGTAACCCCTATACGTGATATGATAGGATATGTGTCTTTCGCTTTCTCACTTACTCCAAGTTGCGTGATTACTTCTAGACTCATCTATGGTGCTGCAAATGGCATTGTTTCATTTTTTCACTAGCTCATATTCCATCTGTACAGGTAGCAGTTCTTCTTTGTCCACCCATCTGTCAGTGGACTTTTTGGTTACTTCCATATCTTGGCTATTGTAAAACTATGGAATGCAGATTTGCGTGGCTGTGCCCTTCCAATTCTGTCTTCTTAGTTTATAGGTCCAGGAATAGGTCTGCTGGATCATATGGTAGCTCAATGTTTACCTTTTAAAGGCACCTCTGTTCTGTTGTCCTTAGTGGCTCTTTCCAGGTTACGTCCCACTTAAAGTGCAGGGCATGTATTTCTTCCCAGCACCTTCAGGCTTTATTCTTTGTAGTTTTTGCTCATGATTATTCTGAGTGGTGTGAACTGATACCTCTTTGTGGTTGAATTTGCATGTGTTTCATAATGCATTGAAATTGAGCTTTAAGACATGTCCTTTTTATTTTTCCAGCTGTGATTAGAGCTTATTTCTTCAAAGTGTTTTCTTAAAGTATGTGTCACCCTTTGAAATATTTTGGCCATTATCTCCTTCAAGACATTTTGAGGGTAGGTTTCATTTACAGGCCTGCAGTACTTGTTCATATGAAGTGACCATTACTTCAGGCTTTAAACCTGCGTTTGCAGGTAACGGCCAGAGAGCGGCAGCCTTTCTACATTCCCCTTGCTGGTACTAGGGAAACAGACCTACCGGCCAGTGGTGTTCATCGGTTATAAATTAGAGTGCAATGTGCCCGGATAAACCCACAAATGTTGATGTCTCCTTGCTTTTGTTTGTTTTTAAATTTAATTTATATTTATTATTAGAGTAATATTCCATTGTGTACGTGGACCATTTCTTCCTGGTGCATTCCTCGGTTGATGGACATTTTCATTGCTTCCAAGTGCTGGCTATGGTAAATCTTGCTGGCGTACAGGTTTGCCAGCCTGTGACTTTTGGATTCTCATTTTCTCAGGTGATAGGCCAAGCAGTGGTTGTGATTGATTGACTGGTAGCTCAATGTTTCCCTTTTCAAAGCACCTACACTGTGTTTTCATTAGTGGCTCTTTACATGCCCCCCCTTACAACCGAGGGTACGCATTTCTCCACACTCCCTTCACCGTTTATTTTTTGCAGCATTTTTCCTAATGGCCATTCTGACTGCTGTGCGCTGATAGGTTTTCGTAATATGGGTATGCATGTCATTAAAATTTTTTAAATTCGTCATATTCCTACCCCTTTTTCTTTTCTCTTAAAATAAAACCCCGTGAGTACTATATAGCTCTTGAAATTGTCTTCTTCGAAGGTTGCCCTCTTGTGAAGTTTTTGGTCGATTTTTGACCCCAAAAATATTCTGGAGGGCAGGTGTCATTTGCAGAACTGCAAGTTGGTGAAAATTTAGTGACCTTTTGCAGTGGGTTCAAAGCTGCTGTTGTGAGAAACGGCCACAAGGAGGTAGCATTTCTCCATTCCCCAATCTGGGTACTAGGGCAGCAGAGCCTTTCTGGAAGTCATTGTCCTAGGTTGTAAATTAGAATGGAATGTGCCAGGAGAAATCCCCGTAAGTTTATGTCTCATTACTTCTTTTTGGTTTTTAAAATTTTTTTAATCTGGGTAATGTTTAGAATATTGTTTGTCCTAGGTGTACACAATCTGGTTCATTTGTACATTATGTATGTCTATTAATGTACAGATCCTCTTCCCATGTAAAATATTACAGTGTTCCGTCGACCTCTCTTGCTATATGTTCGGTCTTTTTGATACATGTATATAATATGTATTTGTATATGTAGAGTAACACTAATCTTCATTTCTCAATTTCCCCCCTCCTTTCCTTTCAGATGAGCATAGTTTGTTTTCTAAGCCTGTGAGTGTCTTTCTCTTTGGAAATATGTTCTTCTGTGTCAGTTATTAGATAATGCCATAAGTGATAATATAGGATATAGGTGTTTTGCTTTCCGACCTACTTCATGTTTTGTGATTATCTCCAGGCTCATCTATGGTGCCTCAAAGAGCAGTGCTTCAATGTTTTCCATGGCTAATATTCCATTGTGTACTTGGACCACTTCTTCTTGGTGCATTCCTCTGTTGATGGACATTTTCGTTGCTTCCAATTGTTGCCTATGGTAAATATTGCTGGAGTGCAGGATTGCCAGCCTGTGATTTTTGATTTTCATTTTCTCAGATGATAGACCCAGCAGTGGGTATGATTGATTGACTGGTATGGTAGCTCAACGTTTACCTTTTCAAGGCACCTCAATTGTGCTTTCATTAGTGGCTCTTACCACGTCCCCCTTAGAATCGAGGGTACGCATTTCTCCACAATCACGTCAGCATTTATTCTTTGCAGCATTTTTGTTGATGGCCATTCTGACTGGTGTGAGCTGATAGGTTTTTGTAATTTGGGTTTACATGTCTGTAAAAATTCCTACATTTCATCATTTTTCCACGCCTTTTTCTTTTCTGTTAAAAGAAAAAAGCAAAAAAGTGTGACTATAATATACCTCTTCAAATTTTCTTTTTGGAAGGTTACACTCTGGAATTTTTTGGTCGATTTTCGACCTCAGTATTTTTTGGAGGGCCAGTGTCATTTACAGACCTGCAATTGGTGAATATTTAGTGACCTTTTGCAGTGGGTTTAAAGCTGCTCTTGTGGGAAACGGCCAGAAGGATGCAGCATTTCTCCATTCCCAAATCTGGGTACTAGGCAGCAGAGCCGTTCTGGAAGTTGTTTGCCTAGGTTTTAAATTTGGATGGAATGTGCCAGGAAAACCCCCCATAAGTTTATGTCTCATTACTCCTAGTTCGTTGTTTTAATTTTTTCAATTGGGGTAATGGTTAGAATGTTGCTCGTCCAAGGTGTACACACTCTGGTTCATCTACATATTCTATATAACTATTTATGTAGAGATCCTCTTCCCGTGTAAATTATTACAGAGTGTTCTGTATTCCTTCCGTGCTATATGGTCGGTCTCTTTGATATATGTATATAATATGTATTTTATACATATGGTAATGCTAATCTTCATTTATCCATTTCCCCCACCTTTCCTTTAAATAAGCATAGTTTTTTTTTAATAAGTCTGTGATTGACTTTCTCTGTGGAAATATGTTCATTTGTGTCAGTTATTAGATAACGCCTATATGTGATATCATAGGATATAGGACTTTTGCTTTCCGACTTACCTCATGTTCTGTGATTATCTCCAAGATCATCTATGGTGCCTCAAAGAGCAGTGTTTCATTATTTTCCATGGCTAGTATTCATTGTGTACATGGACCACTTCTTCTTTATCCTTTCATCTGTTGATGGACATTTTGGTTGCTTCACTGTCTTGTCTATTGTGAATCAGGCTGCAGTGCAGCTTTTGCAGCCCGGGTCTTCTTCATTCTGGTCTTCTCAGGTGAGAGGCCCATTGGTGCGCCTGCTGGATTGAATGGTACCTCAATTTTTCCTTTTAAACGCAGCTCCTTTCTGTTCTCATTATTAGCGTTTAACCCTCTTACATCTCACCAGCAGCTAGAGGGTACACAGTTCTCTAAAACCTCTTCAGCATTTATTGTTTGTAGACTTTTTGCCAATGGTCAGTCGACTGGTGTGAGTTGAAAAGTTTTCGTAGATTAGATTGCATGAGTCTAATAGTTCCTGAGGCTGAGCCTTTATCCATTTTCCTTTCTTTAAAAAGAGAGTGAGTAAAACTGACCTCTTCATACTCTCTTCTTGAACATCTTGCCTTTTTTGAATCCTTTTATCCATTCCCTACCTCAGCACAATTTTGAGGGCAGGTGTCCTTTACAGCCTTGAGTCATTTTGAATGGCGAGTGACCATTAGCTGTGGGTTAAAAGCTGCTCTTGCGGGAATTGGCCACAAGGCGGCAGCATTTCCCCTTTACCAAGTCTGGTTACTAGGGCAACAGAGCCTTACTGGAAGTGGTGTTCTAGGTTGTAAATAAGAATGGAATTTGCGAGGAAAAAGCCCTTTATGTCTCATTACTTCTTGTTGGTATTTTTAACTTAATTTTTATTTTTTATCACAGCAAACTTGATTACAATGTTTTGTTTGTTCTAGGTGTGCAAGATGTGGTTCTTTCACACATATACATATATCTATTCTTCTTCGGATCCTTTTCCCATGTAGGTTATGACACAATGTTGAGTAGTCTTCTCTTGGTATTGTGTAGGTCTTTGGTGATTATATATTTCACATGTGTTTGTAACTCTCTGTTAACCTAAATATGGTAATGTATCCAATCCTCACATCTTTCTATTTGGTGAACCATAAGATTTATTTATTTATTTATTTATTTATTTATTTTTTTAAAGTTTGTTAACATTCTGATTTTTTTTTAGAAATTCACGTTCTTTTATTTATCTATTTATGACTGTGTTGGGTCCTCTTTTCTGTGCGAGGGCTTTCTCTAGTTGTGGCAAGTGGGGACCACTCTTCATCGCGGTGCGCGGGCCTCTCACCATCGTGGCCTCTCTGGTTGTGGAGCACAGGCTCCAGACGCGCAGGCTCAGTAATTGTGGCTCACGGCCCAGTTGCTCCGTGGCATGTGGGATCTTCCCAGACCAGGGCTCGAACCTGTGTCCCCTGCATTGGCAGGCAGATTCTCAAGCACTGCGCCACCAGGGAAGCCCCAATATTTTAATGAATCTATGATAGTGTTTGTCTGTGGAAATATCTTTGTTTGTATCATTTTTTCGGTAACCCCTATACGTGATATGATAGGATATGTGTCTTTCGCTTTCTCACTTACTCCAAGTTGCGTGATTACTTCTAGACTCATCTATGGTGCTGCAAATGGCATTGTTTCATTTTTTCACTAGCTCATATTCCATCTGTACAGGTAGCAGTTCTTCTTTGTCCACCCATCTGTCAGTGGACTTTTTGGTTACTTCCATATCTTGGCTATTGTAAAACTATGGAATGCAGATTTGCGTGGCTGTGCCCTTCCAATTCTGTCTTCTTAGTTTATAGGTCCAGGAATAGGTCTGCTGGATCATATGGTAGCTCAATGTTTACCTTTTAAAGGCACCTCTGTTCTGTTGTCCTTAGTGGCTCTTTCCAGGTTACGTCCCACTTAAAGTGCAGGGCATGTATTTCTTCCCAGCACCTTCAGGCTTTATTCTTTGTAGTTTTTGCTCATGATTATTCTGAGTGGTGTGAACTGATACCTCTTTGTGGTTGAATTTGCATGTGTTTCATAATGCATTGAAATTGAGCTTTAAGACATGTCCTTTTTATTTTTCCAGCTGTGATTAGAGCTTATTTCTTCAAAGTGTTTTCTTAAAGTATGTGTCACCCTTTGAAATATTTTGGCCATTATCTCCTTCAAGACATTTTGAGGGTAGGTTTCATTTACAGGCCTGCAGTACTTGTTCATATGAAGTGACCATTACTTCAGGCTTTAAACCTGCGTTTGCAGGTAACGGCCAGAGAGCGGCAGCCTTTCTACATTCCCCTTGCTGGTACTAGGGAAACAGACCTACCGGCCAGTGGTGTTCATCGGTTATAAATTAGAGTGCAATGTGCCCGGATAAACCCACAAATGTTGATGTCTCCTTGCTTTTGTTTGTTTTTAAATTTAATTTATATTTATTATTAGAGTAATATTCCATTGTGTACGTGGACCATTTCTTCCTGGTGCATTCCTCGGTTGATGGACATTTTCATTGCTTCCAAGTGCTGGCTATGGTAAATCTTGCTGGCGTACAGGTTTGCCAGCCTGTGACTTTTGGATTCTCATTTTCTCAGGTGATAGGCCAAGCAGTGGTTGTGATTGATTGACTGGTAGCTCAATGTTTCCCTTTTCAAAGCACCTACACTGTGTTTTCATTAGTGGCTCTTTACATGCCCCCCCTTACAACCGAGGGTACGCATTTCTCCACACTCCCTTCACCGTTTATTTTTTGCAGCATTTTTCCTAATGGCCATTCTGACTGCTGTGAGCTGATAGGTTTTCGTAATATGGGTATGCATGTCATTAAAATTTTTTAAATTCGTCATATTCCTACCCCTTTTTCTTTTCTCTTAAAATAAAATCCCATGAGTACTATATAGCTCTTGAAATTGTCTTCTTCGAAGGTTGCCCTCTTGTGAAGTTTTTGGTCGATTTTTGACCCCAAAAATATTCTGGAGGGCAGGTGTCATTTGCAGAACTGCAAGTTGGTGAAAATTTAGTGACCTTTTGCAGTGGGTTCAAAGCTGCTGTTGTGAGAAACGGCCACAAGGAGGTAGCATTTCTCCATTCCCCAATCTGGGTACTAGGGCAGCAGAGCCTTTCTGGAAGTCATTGTCCTAGGTTGTAAATTAGAATGGAATGTGCCAGGAGAAATCCCCGTAAGTTTATGTCTCATTACTTCTTTTTGGTTTTTAAAATTTTTTTAATCTGGGTAATGTTTAGAATATTGTTTGTCCTAGGTGTACACAATCTGGTTCATTTGTACATTATGTATGTCTATTAATGTACAGATCCTCTTCCCATGTAAAATATTACAGTGTTCCGTCGACCTCTCTTGCTATATGTTCGGTCTTTTTGATACATGTATATAATATGTATTTGTATATGTAGAGTAACACTAATCTTCATTTCTCAATTTCCCCCCTCCTTTCCTTTCAGATGAGCATAGTTTGTTTTCTAAGCCTGTGAGTGTCTTTCTCTTTGGAAATATGTTCTTCTGTGTCAGTTATTAGATAATGCCATAAGTGATAATATAGGATATAGGTGTTTTGCTTTCCGACCTACTTCATGTTTTGTGATTATCTCCAGGCTCATCTATGGTGCCTCAAAGAGCAGTGCTTCAATGTTTTCCATGGCTAATATTCCATTGTGTACTTGGACCACTTCTTCTTGGTGCATTCCTCTGTTGATGGACATTTTCGTTGCTTCCAATTGTTGCCTATGGTAAATATTGCTGGAGTGCAGGATTGCCAGCCTGTGATTTTTGATTTTCATTTTCTCAGATGATAGACCCAGCAGTGGGTATGATTGATTGACTGGTATGGTAGCTCAACGTTTACCTTTTCAAGGCACCTCAATTGTGCTTTCATTAGTGGCTCTTACCACGTCCCCCTTAGAATCGAGGGTACGCATTTCTCCACAATCACGTCAGCATTTATTCTTTGCAGCATTTTTGTTGATGGCCATTCTGACTGGTGTGAGCTGATAGGTTTTTGTAATTTGGGTTTACATGTCTGTAAAAATTCCTACATTTCATCATTTTTCCACGCCTTTTTCTTTTCTGTTAAAAGAAAAAAGCAAAAAAGTGTGACTATAATATACCTCTTCAAATTTTCTTTTTGGAAGGTTACACTCTGGAATTTTTTGGTCGATTTTCGACCTCAGTATTTTTTGGAGGGCCAGTGTCATTTACAGACCTGCAATTGGTGAATATTTAGTGACCTTTTGCAGTGGGTTTAAAGCTGCTCTTGTGGGAAACGGCCAGAAGGATGCAGCATTTCTCCATTCCCAAATCTGGGTACTAGGCAGCAGAGCCGTTCTGGAAGTTGTTTGCCTAGGTTTTAAATTTGGATGGAATGTGCCAGGAAAACCCCCCATAAGTTTATGTCTCATTACTCCTAGTTCGTTGTTTTAATTTTTTCAATTGGGGTAATGGTTAGAATGTTGCTCGTCCAAGGTGTACACACTCTGGTTCATCTACATATTCTATATAACTATTTATGTAGAGATCCTCTTCCCGTGTAAATTATTACAGAGTGTTCTGTATTCCTTCCGTGCTATATGGTCGGTCTCTTTGATATATGTATATAATATGTATTTTATACATATGGTAATGCTAATCTTCATTTATCCATTTCCCCCACCTTTCCTTTAAATAAGCATAGTTTTTTTTTAATAAGTCTGTGATTGACTTTCTCTGTGGAAATATGTTCATTTGTGTCAGTTATTAGATAACGCCTATATGTGATATCATAGGATATAGGACTTTTGCTTTCCGACTTACCTCATGTTCTGTGATTATCTCCAAGATCATCTATGGTGCCTCAAAGAGCAGTGTTTCATTATTTTCCATGGCTAGTATTCATTGTGTACATGGACCACTTCTTCTTTATCCTTTCATCTGTTGATGGACATTTTGGTTGCTTCACTGTCTTGTCTATTGTGAATCAGGCTGCAGTGCAGCTTTTGCAGCCCGGGTCTTCTTCATTCTGGTCTTCTCAGGTGAGAGGCCCATTGGTGCGCCTGCTGGATTGAATGGTACCTCAATTTTTCCTTTTAAACGCAGCTCCTTTCTGTTCTCATTATTAGCGTTTAACCCTCTTACATCTCACCAGCAGCTAGAGGGTACACAGTTCTCTAAAACCTCTTCAGCATTTATTGTTTGTAGACTTTTTGCCAATGGTCAGTCGACTGGTGTGAGTTGAAAAGTTTTCGTAGATTAGATTGCATGAGTCTAATAGTTCCTGAGGCTGAGCCTTTATCCATTTTCCTTTCTTTAAAAAGAGAGTGAGTAAAACTGACCTCTTCATACTCTCTTCTTGAACATCTTGCCTTTTTTGAATCCTTTTATCCATTCCCTACCTCAGCACAATTTTGAGGGCAGGTGTCCTTTACAGCCTTGAGTCATTTTGAATGGCGAGTGACCATTAGCTGTGGGTTAAAAGCTGCTCTTGCGGGAATTGGCCACAAGGCGGCAGCATTTCCCCTTTACCAAGTCTGGTTACTAGGGCAACAGAGCCTTACTGGAAGTGGTGTTCTAGGTTGTAAATAAGAATGGAATTTGCGAGGAAAAAGCCCTTTATGTCTCATTACTTCTTGTTGGTATTTTTAACTTAATTTTTATTTTTTATCACAGCAAACTTGATTACAATGTTTTGTTTGTTCTAGGTGTGCAAGATGTGGTTCTTTCACACATATACATATATCTATTCTTCTTCGGATCCTTTTCCCATGTAGGTTATGACACAATGTTGAGTAGTCTTCTCTTGGTATTGTGTAGGTCTTTGGTGATTATATATTTCACATGTGTTTGTAACTCTCTGTTAACCTAAATATGGTAAAGTATCCAATCCTCACATCTTTCTATTTGGTGAACCATAAGATTTATTTATTTATTTCTTTCTTTATTTATTTTTTTAAAGTTTGTTAACATTCTGATTTTTTTTTAGAAATTCACGTTCTTTTATTTATCTATTTATGACTGTGTTGGGTCCTCTTTTCTGTGCGAGGGCTTTCTCTAGTTGTGGCAAGTGGGGACCACTCTTCATCGCGGTGCGCGGGCCTCTCACCATCGTGGCCTCTCTGGTTGTGGAGCACAGGCTCCAGACGCGCAGGCTCAGTAATTGTGGCTCACGGCCCAGTTGCTCCGTGGCATGTGGGATCTTCCCAGACCAGGGCTCGAACCTGTGTCCCCTGCATTGGCAGGCAGATTCTCAAGCACTGCGCCACCAGGGAAGCCCCAATATTTTAATGAATCTATGATAGTGTTTGTCTGTGGAAATATCTTTGTTTGTATCATTTTTTCGGTAACCCCTATACGTGATATGATAGGATATGTGTCTTTCGCTTTCTCACTTACTCCAAGTTGCGTGATTACTTCTAGACTCATCTATGGTGCTGCAAATGGCATTGTTTCATTTTTTCACTAGCTCATATTCCATCTGTACAGGTAGCAGTTCTTCTTTGTCCACCCATCTGTCAGTGGACTTTTTGGTTACTTCCATATCTTGGCTATTGTAAAACTATGGAATGCAGATTTGCGTGGCTGTGCCCTTCCAATTCTGTCTTCTTAGTTTATAGGTCCAGGAATAGGTCTGCTGGATCATATGGTAGCTCAATGTTTACCTTTTAAAGGCACCTCTGTTCTGTTGTCCTTAGTGGCTCTTTCCAGGTTACGTCCCACTTAAAGTGCAGGGCATGTATTTCTTCCCAGCACCTTCAGGCTTTATTCTTTGTAGTTTTTGCTCATGATTATTCTGAGTGGTGTGAACTGATACCTCTTTGTGGTTGAATTTGCATGTGTTTCATAATGCATTGAAATTGAGCTTTAAGACATGTCCTTTTTATTTTTCCAGCTGTGATTAGAGCTTATTTCTTCAAAGTGTTTTCTTAAAGTATGTGTCACCCTTTGAAATATTTTGGCCATTATCTCCTTCAAGACATTTTGAGGGTAGGTTTCATTTACAGGCCTGCAGTACTTGTTCATATGAAGTGACCATTACTTCAGGCTTTAAACCTGCGTTTGCAGGTAACGGCCAGAGAGCGGCAGCCTTTCTACATTCCCCTTGCTGGTACTAGGGAAACAGACCTACCGGCCAGTGGTGTTCATCGGTTATAAATTAGAGTGCAATGTGCCCGGATAAACCCACAAATGTTGATGTCTCCTTGCTTTTGTTTGTTTTTAAATTTAATTTATATTTATTATTAGAGTAATATTCCATTGTGTACGTGGACCATTTCTTCCTGGTGCATTCCTCGGTTGATGGACATTTTCATTGCTTCCAAGTGCTGGCTATGGTAAATCTTGCTGGCGTACAGGTTTGCCAGCCTGTGACTTTTGGATTCTCATTTTCTCAGGTGATAGGCCAAGCAGTGGTTGTGATTGATTGACTGGTAGCTCAATGTTTCCCTTTTCAAAGCACCTACACTGTGTTTTCATTAGTGGCTCTTTACATGCCCCCCCTTACAACCGAGGGTACGCATTTCTCCACACTCCCTTCACCGTTTATTTTTTGCAGCATTTTTCCTAATGGCCATTCTGACTGCTGTGAGCTGATAGGTTTTCGTAATATGGGTATGCATGTCATTAAAATTTTTTAAATTCGTCATATTCCTACCCCTTTTTCTTTTCTCTTAAAATAAAATCCCGTGAGTACTATATAGCTCTTGAAATTGTCTTCTTCGAAGGTTGCCCTCTTGTGAAGTTTTTGGTCGATTTTTGACCCCAAAAATATTCTGGAGGGCAGGTGTCATTTGCAGAACTGCAAGTTGGTGAAAATTTAGTGACCTTTTGCAGTGGGTTCAAAGCTGCTGTTGTGAGAAACGGCCACAAGGAGGTAGCATTTCTCCATTCCCCAATCTGGGTACTAGGGCAGCAGAGCCTTTCTGGAAGTCATTGTCCTAGGTTGTAAATTAGAATGGAATGTGCCAGGAGAAATCCCCGTAAGTTTATGTCTCATTACTTCTTTTTGGTTTTTAAAATTTTTTTAATCTGGGTAATGTTTAGAATATTGTTTGTCCTAGGTGTACACAATCTGGTTCATTTGTACATTATGTATGTCTATTAATGTACAGATCCTCTTCCCATGTAAAATATTACAGTGTTCCGTCGACCTCTCTTGCTATATGTTCGGTCTTTTTGATACATGTATATAATATGTATTTGTATATGTAGAGTAACACTAATCTTCATTTCTCAATTTCCCCCCTCCTTTCCTTTCAGATGAGCATAGTTTGTTTTCTAAGCCTGTGAGTGTCTTTCTCTTTGGAAATATGTTCTTCTGTGTCAGTTATTAGATAATGCCATAAGTGATAATATAGGATATAGGTGTTTTGCTTTCCGACCTACTTCATGTTTTGTGATTATCTCCAGGCTCATCTATGGTGCCTCAAAGAGCAGTGCTTCAATGTTTTCCATGGCTAATATTCCATTGTGTACTTGGACCACTTCTTCTTGGTGCATTCCTCTGTTGATGGACATTTTCGTTGCTTCCAATTGTTGCCTATGGTAAATATTGCTGGAGTGCAGGATTGCCAGCCTGTGATTTTTGATTTTCATTTTCTCAGATGATAGACCCAGCAGTGGGTATGATTGATTGACTGGTATGGTAGCTCAACGTTTACCTTTTCAAGGCACCTCAATTGTGCTTTCATTAGTGGCTCTTACCACGTCCCCCTTAGAATCGAGGGTACGCATTTCTCCACAATCACGTCAGCATTTATTCTTTGCAGCATTTTTGTTGATGGCCATTCTGACTGGTGTGAGCTGATAGGTTTTTGTAATTTGGGTTTACATGTCTGTAAAAATTCCTACATTTCATCATTTTTCCACGCCTTTTTCTTTTCTGTTAAAAGAAAAAAGCAAAAAAGTGTGACTATAATATACCTCTTCAAATTTTCTTTTTGGAAGGTTACACTCTGGAATTTTTTGGTCGATTTTCGACCTCAGTATTTTTTGGAGGGCCAGTGTCATTTACAGACCTGCAATTGGTGAATATTTAGTGACCTTTTGCAGTGGGTTTAAAGCTGCTCTTGTGGGAAACGGCCAGAAGGATGCAGCATTTCTCCATTCCCAAATCTGGGTACTAGGCAGCAGAGCCGTTCTGGAAGTTGTTTGCCTAGGTTTTAAATTTGGATGGAATGTGCCAGGAAAACCCCCCATAAGTTTATGTCTCATTACTCCTAGTTCGTTGTTTTAATTTTTTCAATTGGGGTAATGGTTAGAATGTTGCTCGTCCAAGGTGTACACACTCTGGTTCATCTACATATTCTATATAACTATTTATGTAGAGATCCTCTTCCCGTGTAAATTATTACAGAGTGTTCTGTATTCCTTCCGTGCTATATGGTCGGTCTCTTTGATATATGTATATAATATGTATTTTATACATATGGTAATGCTAATCTTCATTTATCCATTTCCCCCACCTTTCCTTTAAATAAGCATAGTTTTTTTTTAATAAGTCTGTGATTGACTTTCTCTGTGGAAATATGTTCATTTGTGTCAGTTATTAGATAACGCCTATATGTGATATCATAGGATATAGGACTTTTGCTTTCCGACTTACCTCATGTTCTGTGATTATCTCCAAGATCATCTATGGTGCCTCAAAGAGCAGTGTTTCATTATTTTCCATGGCTAGTATTCATTGTGTACATGGACCACTTCTTCTTTATCCTTTCATCTGTTGATGGACATTTTGGTTGCTTCACTGTCTTGTCTATTGTGAATCAGGCTGCAGTGCAGCTTTTGCAGCCCGGGTCTTCTTCATTCTGGTCTTCTCAGGTGAGAGGCCCATTGGTGCGCCTGCTGGATTGAATGGTACCTCAATTTTTCCTTTTAAACGCAGCTCCTTTCTGTTCTCATTATTAGCGTTTAACCCTCTTACATCTCACCAGCAGCTAGAGGGTACACAGTTCTCTAAAACCTCTTCAGCATTTATTGTTTGTAGACTTTTTGCCAATGGTCAGTCGACTGGTGTGAGTTGAAAAGTTTTCGTAGATTAGATTGCATGAGTCTAATAGTTCCTGAGGCTGAGCCTTTATCCATTTTCCTTTCTTTAAAAAGAGAGTGAGTAAAACTGACCTCTTCATACTCTCTTCTTGAACATCTTGCCTTTTTTGAATCCTTTTATCCATTCCCTACCTCAGCACAATTTTGAGGGCAGGTGTCCTTTACAGCCTTGAGTCATTTTGAATGGCGAGTGACCATTAGCTGTGGGTTAAAAGCTGCTCTTGCGGGAATTGGCCACAAGGCGGCAGCATTTCCCCTTTACCAAGTCTGGTTCTAGGGCAACAGAGCCTTACTGGAAGTGGTGTTCTAGGTTGTAAATAAGAATGGAATTTGCGAGGAAAAAGCCCTTTATGTCTCATTACTTCTTGTTGGTATTTTTAACTTAATTTTTATTTTTTATCACAGCAAACTTGATTACAATGTTTTGTTTGTTCTAGGTGTGCAAGATGTGGTTCTTTCACACATATACATATATCTATTCTTCTTCGGATCCTTTTCCCATGTAGGTTATGACACAATGTTGAGTAGTCTTCTCTTGGTATTGTGTAGGTCTTTGGTGATTATATATTTCACATGTGTTTGTAACTCTCTGTTAACCTAAATATGGTAATGTATCCAATCCTCACATCTTTCTATTTGGTGAACCATAAGATTTATTTATTTATTTATTTATTTATTTATTTTTTTAAAGTTTGTTAACATTCTGATTTTTTTTTAGAAATTCACGTTCTTTTATTTATCTATTTATGACTGTGTTGGGTCTTCTTTTCTGTGCGAGGGCTTTCTCTAGTTGTGGCAAGTGGGGACCACTCTTCATCGCGGTGCGCGGGCCTCTCACCATCGTGGCCTCTCTGGTTGTGGAGCACAGGCTCCAGACGCGCAGGCTCAGTAATTGTGGCTCACGGCCCAGTTGCTCCGTGGCATGTGGGATCTTCCCAGACCAGGGCTCGAACCTGTGTCCCCTGCATTGGCAGGCAGATTCTCAAGCACTGCGCCACCAGGGAAGCCCCAATATTTTAATGAATCTATGATAGTGTTTGTCTGTGGAAATATCTTTGTTTGTATCATTTTTTCGGTAACCCCTATACGTGATATGATAGGATATGTGTCTTTCGCTTTCTCACTTACTCCAAGTTGCGTGATTACTTCTAGACTCATCTATGGTGCTGCAAATGGCATTGTTTCATTTTTTCACTAGCTCATATTCCATCTGTACAGGTAGCAGTTCTTCTTTGTCCACCCATCTGTCAGTGGACTTTTTGGTTACTTCCATATCTTGGCTATTGTAAAACTATGGAATGCAGATTTGCGTGGCTGTGCCCTTCCAATTCTGTCTTCTTAGTTTATAGGTCCAGGAATAGGTCTGCTGGATCATATGGTAGCTCAATGTTTACCTTTTAAAGGCACCTCTGTTCTGTTGTCCTTAGTGGCTCTTTCCAGGTTACGTCCCACTTAAAGTGCAGGGCATGTATTTCTTCCCAGCACCTTCAGGCTTTATTCTTTGTAGTTTTTGCTCATGATTATTCTGAGTGGTGTGAACTGATACCTCTTTGTGGTTGAATTTGCATGTGTTTCATAATGCATTGAAATTGAGCTTTAAGACATGTCCTTTTTATTTTTCCAGCTGTGATTAGAGCTTATTTCTTCAAAGTGTTTTCTTAAAGTATGTGTCACCCTTTGAAATATTTTGGCCATTATCTCCTTCAAGACATTTTGAGGGTAGGTTTCATTTACAGGCCTGCAGTACTTGTTCATATGAAGTGACCATTACTTCAGGCTTTAAACCTGCGTTTGCAGGTAACGGCCAGAGAGCGGCAGCCTTTCTACATTCCCCTTGCTGGTACTAGGGAAACAGACCTACCGGCCAGTGGTGTTCATCGGTTATAAATTAGAGTGCAATGTGCCCGGATAAACCCACAAATGTTGATGTCTCCTTGCTTTTGTTTGTTTTTAAATTTAATTTATATTTATTATTAGAGTAATATTCCATTGTGTACGTGGACCATTTCTTCCTGGTGCATTCCTCGGTTGATGGACATTTTCATTGCTTCCAAGTGCTGGCTATGGTAAATCTTGCTGGCGTACAGGTTTGCCAGCCTGTGACTTTTGGATTCTCATTTTCTCAGGTGATAGGCCAAGCAGTGGTTGTGATTGATTGACTGGTAGCTCAATGTTTCCCTTTTCAAAGCACCTACACTGTGTTTTCATTAGTGGCTCTTTACATGCCCCCCCTTACAACCGAGGGTACGCATTTCTCCACACTCCCTTCACCGTTTATTTTTTGCAGCATTTTTCCTAATGGCCATTCTGACTGCTGTGCGCTGATAGGTTTTCGTAATATGGGTATGCATGTCATTAAAATTTTTTAAATTCGTCATATTCCTACCCCTTTTCCTTTTCTCTTAAAATAAAACCCCGTGAGTACTATATAGCTCTTGAAATTGTCTTCTTCGAAGGTTGCCCTCTTGTGAAGTTTTTGGTCGATTTTTGACCCCAAAAATTTTCTGGAGGGCAGGTGTCATTTGCAGAACTGCAAGTTGGTGAAAATTTAGTGACCTTTTGCAGTGGGTTCAAAGCTGCTGTTGTGAGAAACGGCCACAAGGAGGTAGCATTTCTCCATTCCCCAATCTGGGTACTAGGGCAGCAGAGCCTTTCTGGAAGTCATTGTCCTAGGTTGTAAATTAGAATGGAATGTGCCAGGAGAAATCCCCGTAAGTTTATGTCTCATTACTTCTTTTTGGTTTTTAAAATTTTTTTAATCTGGGTAATGTTTAGAATATTGTTTGTCCTAGGTGTACACAATCTGGTTCATTTGTACATTATGTATGTCTATTAATGTACAGATCCTCTTCCCATGTAAAATATTACAGTGTTCCGTCGACCTCTCTTGCTATATGTTCGGTCTTTTTGATACATGTATATAATATGTATTTGTATATGTAGAGTAACACTAATCTTCATTTCTCAATTTCCCCCCTCCTTTCCTTTCAGATGAGCATAGTTTGTTTTCTAAGCCTGTGAGTGTCTTTCTCTTTGGAAATATGTTCATCTGTGTCAGTTATTAGATAATGCCATAAGTGATAATATAGGATATAGGTGTTTTGCTTTCCGACCTACTTCATGTTTTGTGATTATCTCCAGGCTCATCTATGGTGCCTCAAAGAGCAGTGCTTCAATGTTTTCCATGGCTAATATTCCATTGTGTACTTGGACCACTTCTTCTTGGTGCATTCCTCTGTTGATGGACATTTTCGTTGCTTCCAATTGTTGCCTATGGTAAATATTGCTGGAGTGCAGGATTGCCAGCCTGTGATTTTTGATTTTCATTTTCTCAGATGATAGACCCAGCAGTGGGTATGATTGATTGACTGGTATGGTAGCTCAACGTTTACCTTTTCAAGGCACCTCAATTGTGCTTTCATTAGTGGCTCTTACCACGTCCCCCTTAGAATCGAGGGTACGCATTTCTCCACAATCACGTCAGCATTTATTCTTTGCAGCATTTTTGTTGATGGCCATTCTGACTGGTGTGAGCTGATAGGTTTTTGTAATTTGGGTTTACATGTCTGTAAAAATTCCTACATTTCATCATTTTTCCACGCCTTTTTCTTTTCTGTTAAAAGAAAAAAGCAAAAAAGTGTGACTATAATATACCTCTTCAAATTTTCTTTTTGGAAGGTTACACTCTGGAATTTTTTGGTCGATTTTCGACCTCAGTATTTTTTGGAGGGCCAGTGTCATTTACAGACCTGCAATTGGTGAATATTTAGTGACCTTTTGCAGTGGGTTTAAAGCTGCTCTTGTGGGAAACGGCCAGAAGGATGCAGCATTTCTCCATTCCCAAATCTGGGTACTAGGCAGCAGAGCCGTTCTGGAAGTTGTTTGCCTAGGTTTTAAATTTGGATGGAATGTGCCAGGAAAACCCCCCATAAGTTTATGTCTCATTACTCCTAGTTCGTTGTTTTAATTTTTTCAATTGGGGTAATGGTTAGAATGTTGCTCGTCCAAGGTGTACACACTCTGGTTCATCTACATATTCTATATAACTATTTATGTAGAGATCCTCTTCCCGTGTAAATTATTACAGAGTGTTCTGTATTCCTTCCGTGCTATATGGTCGGTCTCTTTGATATATGTATATAATATGTATTTTATACATATGGTAATGCTAATCTTCATTTATCCATTTCCCCCACCTTTCCTTTAAATAAGCATAGGTTTTTTTTTAATAAGTCTGTGATTGACTTTCTCTGTGGAAATATGTTCATTTGTGTCAGTTATTAGATAACGCCTATATGTGATATCATAGGATATAGGACTTTTGCTTTCCGACTTACCTCATGTTCTGTGATTATCTCCAAGATCATCTATGGTGCCTCAAAGAGCAGTGTTTCATTATTTTCCATGGCTAGTATTCATTGTGTACATGGACCACTTCTTCTTTATCCTTTCATCTGTTGATGGACATTTTGGTTGCTTCACTGTCTTGTCTATTGTGAATCAGGCTGCAGTGCAGCTTTTGCAGCCCGGGTCTTCTTCATTCTGGTCTTCTCAGGTGAGAGGCCCATTGGTGCGCCTGCTGGATTGAATGGTACCTCAATTTTTCCTTTTAAACGCAGCTCCTTTCTGTTCTCATTATTAGCGTTTAACCCTCTTACATCTCACCAGCAGCTAGAGGGTACACAGTTCTCTAAAACCTCTTCAGCATTTATTGTTTGTAGACTTTTTGCCAATGGTCAGTCGACTGGTGTGAGTTGAAAAGTTTTCGTAGATTAGATTGCATGAGTCTAATAGTTCCTGAGGCTGAGCTTTTATCCATTTTCCTTTCTTTAAAAAGAGAGTGAGTAAAACTGACCTCTTCATACTCTCTTCTTGAACATCTTGCCTTTTTTGAATCCTTTTATCCATTCCCTACCTCAGCACAATTTTGAGGGCAGGTGTCCTTTACAGCCTTGAGTCATTTTGAATGGCAAGTGACCATTAGCTGTGGGTTAAAAGCTGCTCTTGCGGGAATTGGCCACAAGGCGGCAGCATTTCCCCTTTACCAAGTCTGGTTACTAGGGCAACAGAGCCTTACTGGAAGTGGTGTTCTAGGTTGTAAATAAGAATGGAATTTGCGAGGAAAAAGCCCTTTATGTCTCATTACTTCTTGTTGGTATTTTTAACTTAATTTTTATTTTTTATCACAGCAAACTTGATTACAATGTTTTGTTTGTTCTAGGTGTGCAAGATGTGGTTCTTTCACACATATACATATATCTATTCTTCTTCGGATCCTTTTCCCATGTAGGTTATGACACAATGTTGAGTAGTCTTCTCTTGGTATTGTGTAGGTCTTTGGTGATTATATATTTCACATGTGTTTGTAACTCTCTGTTAACCTAAATATGGTAATGTATCCAATCCTCACATCTTTCTATTTGGTGAACCATAAGATTTATTTATTTATTTATTTATTTATTTATTTTTTTAAAGTTTGTTAACATTCTGATTTTTTTTTAGAAATTCACGTTCTTTTATTTATCTATTTATGACTGTGTTGGGTCCTCTTTTCTGTGCGAGGGCTTTCTCTAGTTGTGGCAAGTGGGGACCACTCTTCATCGCGGTGCGCGGGCCTCTCACCATCGTGGCCTCTCTGGTTGTGGAGCACAGGCTCCAGACGCGCAGGCTCAGTAATTGTGGCTCACGGCCCAGTTGCTCCGTGGCATGTGGGATCTTCCCAGACCAGGGCTCGAACCTGTGTCCCCTGCATTGGCAGGCAGATTCTCAAGCACTGCGCCACCAGGGAAGCCCCAATATTTTAATGAATCTATGATAGTGTTTGTCTGTGGAAATATCTTTGTTTGTATCATTTTTTCGGTAACCCCTATACGTGATATGATAGGATATGTGTCTTTCGCTTTCTCACTTACTCCAAGTTGCGTGATTACTTCTAGACTCATCTATGGTGCTGCAAATGGCATTGTTTCATTTTTTCACTAGCTCATATTCCATCTGTACAGGTAGCAGTTCTTCTTTGTCCACCCATCTGTCAGTGGACTTTTTGGTTACTTCCATATCTTGGCTATTGTAAAACTATGGAATGCAGATTTGCGTGGCTGTGCCCTTCCAATTCTGTCTTCTTAGTTTATAGGTCCAGGAATAGGTCTGCTGGATCATATGGTAGCTCAATGTTTACCTTTTAAAGGCACCTCTGTTCTGTTGTCCTTAGTGGCTCTTTCCAGGTTACGTCCCACTTAAAGTGCAGGGCATGTATTTCTTCCCAGCACCTTCAGGCTTTATTCTTTGTAGTTTTTGCTCATGATTATTCTGAGTGGTGTGAACTGATACCTCTTTGTGGTTGAATTTGCATGTGTTTCATAATGCATTGAAATTGAGCTTTAAGACATGTCCTTTTTATTTTTCCAGCTGTGATTAGAGCTTATTTCTTCAAAGTGTTTTCTTAAAGTATGTGTCACCCTTTGAAATATTTTGGCCATTATCTCCTTCAAGACATTTTGAGGGTAGGTTTCATTTACAGGCCTGCAGTACTTGTTCATATGAAGTGACCATTACTTCAGGCTTTAAACCTGCGTTTGCAGGTAACGGCCAGAGAGCGGCAGCCTTTCTACATTCCCCTTGCTGGTACTAGGGAAACAGACCTACCGGCCAGTGGTGTTCATCGGTTATAAATTAGAGTGCAATGTGCCCGGATAAACCCACAAATGTTGATGTCTCCTTGCTTTTGTTTGTTTTTAAATTTAATTTATATTTATTATTAGAGTAATATTCCATTGTGTACGTGGACCATTTCTTCCTGGTGCATTCCTCGGTTGATGGACATTTTCATTGCTTCCAAGTGCTGGCTATGGTAAATCTTGCTGGCGTACAGGTTTGCCAGCCTGTGACTTTTGGATTCTCATTTTCTCAGGTGATAGGCCAAGCAGTGGTTGTGATTGATTGACTGGTAGCTCAATGTTTCCCTTTTCAAAGCACCTACACTGTGTTTTCATTAGTGGCTCTTTACATGCCCCCCCTTACAACCGAGGGTACGCATTTCTCCACACTCCCTTCACCGTTTATTTTTTGCAGCATTTTTCCTAATGGCCATTCTGACTTCTGTGCGCTGATAGGTTTTCGTAATATGGGTATGCATGTCATTAAAATTTTTTAAATTCGTCATATTCCTACCCCTTTTTCTTTTCTCTTAAAATAAAACCCCGTGAGTACTATATAGCTCTTGAAATTGTCTTCTTCGAAGGTTGCCCTCTTCTGAAGTTTTTGGTCGATTTTTGACCCCAAAAATTTTCTGGAGGGCAGGTGTCATTTGCAGAACTGCAAGTTGGTGAAAATTTAGTGACCTTTTGCAGTGGGTTCAAAGCTGCTGTTGTGAGAAACGGCCACAAGGAGGTAGCATTTCTCCATTCCCCAATCTGGGTACTAGGGCAGCAGAGCCTTTCTGGAAGTCATTGTCCTAGGTTGTAAATTAGAATGGAATGTGCCAGGAGAAATCCCCGTAAGTTTATGTCTCATTACTTCTTTTTGGTTTTTAAAATTTTTTTAATCTGGGTAATGTTTAGAATATTGTTTGTCCTAGGTGTACACAATCTGGTTCATTTGTACATTATGTATGTCTATTAATGTACAGATCCTCTTCCCATGTAAAATATTACAGTGTTCCGTCGACCTCTCTTGCTATATGTTCGGTCTTTTTGATACATGTATATAATATGTATTTGTATATGTAGAGTAACACTAATCTTCATTTCTCAATTTCCCCCCTCCTTTCCTTTCAGATGAGCATAGTTTGTTTTCTAAGCCTGTGAGTGTCTTTCTCTTTGGAAATATGTTCATCTGTGTCAGTTATTAGATAATGCCATAAGTGATAATATAGGATATAGGTGTTTTGCTTTCCGACCTACTTCATGTTTGGTGATTATCTCCAGGCTCATCTATGGTGCCTCAAAGAGCAGTGCTTCAATGTTTTCCATGGCTAATATTCCATTGTGTACTTGGACCACTTCTTCTTGGTGCATTCCTCTGTTGATGGACATTTTCGTTGCTTCCAATTGTTGCCTATGGTAAATATTGCTGGAGTGCAGGATTGCCAGCCTGTGATTTTTGATTTTCATTTTCTCAGATGATAGACCCAGCAGTGGGTATGATTGATTGACTGGTATGGTAGCTCAACGTTTACCTTTTCAAGGCACCTCAATTGTGCTTTCATTAGTGGCTCTTACCACGTCCCCCTTAGAATCGAGGGTACGCATTTCTCCACAATCACGTCAGCATTTATTCTTTGCAGCATTTTTGTTGATGGCCATTCTGACTGGTGTGAGCTGATAGGTTTTTGTAATTTGGGTTTACATGTCTGTAAAAATTCCTACATTTCATCATTTTTCCACGCCTTTTTCTTTTCTGTTAAAAGAAAAAAGCAAAAAAGTGTGACTATAATATACCTCTTCAAATTTTCTTTTTGGAAGGTTACACTCTGGAATTTTTTGGTCGATTTTCGACCTCAGTATTTTTTGGAGGGCCAGTGTCATTTACAGACCTGCAATTGGTGAATATTTAGTGACCTTTTGCAGTGGGTTTAAAGCTGCTCTTGTGGGAAACGGCCAGAAGGATGCAGCATTTCTCCATTCCCAAATCTGGGTACTAGGCAGCAGAGCCGTTCTGGAAGTTGTTTGCCTAGGTTTTAAATTTGGATGGAATGTGCCAGGAAAACCCCCCATAAGTTTATGTCTCATTACTCCTAGTTCGTTGTTTTAATTTTTTCAATTGGGGTAATGGTTAGAATGTTGCTCGTCCAAGGTGTACACACTCTGGTTCATCTACATATTCTATATAACTATTTATGTAGAGATCCTCTTCCCGTGTAAATTATTACAGAGTGTTCTGTATTCCTTCCGTGCTATATGGTCGGTCTCTTTGATATATGTATATAATATGTATTTTATACATATGGTAATGCTAATCTTCATTTATCCATTTCCCCCACCTTTCCTTTAAATAAGCATAGGTTTTTTTTTAATAAGTCTGTGATTGACTTTCTCTGTGGAAATATGTTCATTTGTGTCAGTTATTAGATAACGCCTATATGTGATATCATAGGATATAGGACTTTTGCTTTCCGACTTACCTCATGTTCTGTGATTATCTCCAAGATCATCTATGGTGCCTCAAAGAGCAGTGTTTCATTATTTTCCATGGCTAGTATTCATTGTGTACATGGACCACTTCTTCTTTATCCTTTCATCTGTTGATGGACATTTTGGTTGCTTCACTGTCTTGTCTATTGTGAATCAGGCTGCAGTGCAGCTTTTGCAGCCCGGGTCTTCTTCATTCTGGTCTTCTCAGGTGAGAGGCCCATTGGTGCGCCTGCTGGATTGAATGGTACCTCAATTTTTCCTTTTAAACGCAGCTCCTTTCTGTTCTCATTATTAGCGTTTAACCCTCTTACATCTCACCAGCAGCTAGAGGGTACACAGTTCTCTAAAACCTCTTCAGCATTTATTGTTTGTAGACTTTTTGCCAATGGTCAGTCGACTGGTGTGAGTTGAAAAGTTTTCGTAGATTAGATTGCATGAGTCTAATAGTTCCTGAGGCTGAGCTTTTATCCATTTTCCTTTCTTTAAAAAGAGAGTGAGTAAAACTGACCTCTTCATACTCTCTTCTTGAACATCTTGCCTTTTTTGAATCCTTTTATCCATTCCCTACCTCAGCACAATTTTGAGGGCAGGTGTCCTTTACAGCCTTGAGTCATTTTGAATGGCAAGTGACCATTAGCTGTGGGTTAAAAGCTGCTCTTGCGGGAATTGGCCACAAGGCGGCAGCATTTCCCCTTTACCAAGTCTGGTTACTAGGGCAACAGAGCCTTACTGGAAGTGGTGTTCTAGGTTGTAAATAAGAATGGAATTTGCGAGGAAAAAGCCCTTTATGTCTCATTACTTCTTGTTGGTATTTTTAACTTAATTTTTATTTTTTATCACAGCAAACTTGATTACAATGTTTTGTTTGTTCTAGGTGTGCAAGATGTGGTTCTTTCACACATATACATATATCTATTCTTCTTCGGATCCTTTTCCCATGTAGGTTATGACACAATGTTGAGTAGTCTTCTCTTGGTATTGTGTAGGTCTTTGGTGATTATATATTTCACATGTGTTTGTAACTCTCTGTTAACCTAAATATGGTAATGTATCCAATCCTCACATCTTTCTATTTGGTGAACCATAAGATTTATTTATTTATTTATTTCTTTATTTATTTTTTTAAAGTTTGTTAACATTCTGATTTTTTTTTAGAAATTCACGTTCTTTTATTTATCTATTTATGACTGTGTTGGGTCCTCTTTTCTGTGCGAGGGCTTTCTCTAGTTGTGGCAAGTGGGGACCACTCTTCATCGCGGTGCGCGGGCCTCTCACCATCGTGGCCTCTCTGGTTGTGGAGCACAGGCTCCAGACGCGCAGGCTCAGTAATTGTGGCTCACGGCCCAGTTGCTCCGTGGCATGTGGGATCTTCCCAGACCAGGGCTCGAACCTGTGTCCCCTGCATTGGCAGGCAGATTCTCAAGCACTGCGCCACCAGGGAAGCCCCAATATTTTAATGAATCTATGATAGTGTTTGTCTGTGGAAATATCTTTGTTTGTATCATTTTTTCGGTAACCCCTATACGTGATATGATAGGATATGTGTCTTTCGCTTTCTCACTTACTCCAAGTTGCGTGATTACTTCTAGACTCATCTATGGTGCTGCAAATGGCATTGTTTCATTTTTTCACTAGCTCATATTCCATCTGTACAGGTAGCAGTTCTTCTTTGTCCACCCATCTGTCAGTGGACTTTTTGGTTACTTCCATATCTTGGCTATTGTAAAACTATGGAATGCAGATTTGCGTGGCTGTGCCCTTCCAATTCTGTCTTCTTAGTTTATAGGTCCAGGAATAGGTCTGCTGGATCATATGGTAGCTCAATGTTTACCTTTTAAAGGCACCTCTGTTCTGTTGTCCTTAGTGGCTCTTTCCAGGTTACGTCCCACTTAAAGTGCAGGGCATGTATTTCTTCCCAGCACCTTCAGGCTTTATTCTTTGTAGTTTTTGCTCATGATTATTCTGAGTGGTGTGAACTGATACCTCTTTGTGGTTGAATTTGCATGTGTTTCATAATGCATTGAAATTGAGCTTTAAGACATGTCCTTTTTATTTTTCCAGCTGTGATTAGAGCTTATTTCTTCAAAGTGTTTTCTTAAAGTATGTGTCACCCTTTGAAATATTTTGGCCATTATCTCCTTCAAGACATTTTGAGGGTAGGTTTCATTTACAGGCCTGCAGTACTTGTTCATATGAAGTGACCATTACTTCAGGCTTTAAACCTGCGTTTGCAGGTAACGGCCAGAGAGCGGCAGCCTTTCTACATTCCCCTTGCTGGTACTAGGGAAACAGACCTACCGGCCAGTGGTGTTCATCGGTTATAAATTAGAGTGCAATGTGCCCGGATAAACCCACAAATGTTGATGTCTCCTTGCTTTTGTTTGTTTTTAAATTTAATTTATATTTATTATTAGAGTAATATTCCATTGTGTACGTGGACCATTTCTTCCTGGTGCATTCCTCGGTTGATGGACATTTTCATTGCTTCCAAGTGCTGGCTATGGTAAATCTTGCTGGCGTACAGGTTTGCCAGCCTGTGACTTTTGGATTCTCATTTTCTCAGGTGATAGGCCAAGCAGTGGTTGTGATTGATTGACTGGTAGCTCAATGTTTCCCTTTTCAAAGCACCTACACTGTGTTTTCATTAGTGGCTCTTTACATGCCCCCCCTTACAACCGAGGGTACGCATTTCTCCACACTCCCTTCACCGTTTATTTTTTGCAGCATTTTTCCTAATGGCCATTCTGACTTCTGTGCGCTGATAGGTTTTCGTAATATGGGTATGCATGTCATTAAAATTTTTTAAATTCGTCATATTCCTACCCCTTTTTCTTTTCTCTTAAAATAAAACCCCGTGAGTACTATATAGCTCTTGAAATTGTCTTCTTCGAAGGTTGCCCTCTTCTGAAGTTTTTGGTCGATTTTTGACCCCAAAAATTTTCTGGAGGGCAGGTGTCATTTGCAGAACTGCAAGTTGGTGAAAATTTAGTGACCTTTTGCAGTGGGTTCAAAGCTGCTGTTGTGAGAAACGGCCACAAGGAGGTAGCATTTCTCCATTCCCCAATCTGGGTACTAGGGCAGCAGAGCCTTTCTGGAAGTCATTGTCCTAGGTTGTAAATTAGAATGGAATGTGCCAGGAGAAATCCCCGTAAGTTTATGTCTCATTACTTCTTTTTGGTTTTTAAAATTTTTTTAATCTGGGTAATGTTTAGAATATTGTTTGTCCTAGGTGTACACAATCTGGTTCATTTGTACATTATGTATGTCTATTAATGTACAGATCCTCTTCCCATGTAAAATATTACAGTGTTCCGTCGACCTCTCTTGCTATATGTTCGGTCTTTTTGATACATGTATATAATATGTATTTGTATATGTAGAGTAACACTAATCTTCATTTCTCAATTTCCCCCCTCCTTTCCTTTCAGATGAGCATAGTTTGTTTTCTAAGCCTGTGAGTGTCTTTCTCTTTGGAAATATGTTCTTCTGTGTCAGTTATTAGATAATGCCATAAGTGATAATATAGGATATAGGTGTTTTGCTTTCCGACCTACTTCATGTTTTGTGATTATCTCCAGGCTCATCTATGGTGCCTCAAAGAGCAGTGCTTCAATGTTTTCCATGGCTAATATTCCATTGTGTACTTGGACCACTTCTTCTTGGTGCATTCCTCTGTTGATGGACATTTTCGTTGCTTCCAATTGTTGCCTATGGTAAATATTGCTGGAGTGCAGGATTGCCAGCCTGTGATTTTTGATTTTCATTTTCTCAGATGATAGACCCAGCAGTGGGTATGATTGATTGACTGGTATGGTAGCTCAACGTTTACCTTTTCAAGGCACCTCAATTGTGCTTTCATTAGTGGCTCTTACCACGTCCCCCTTAGAATCGAGGGTACGCATTTCTCCACAATCACGTCAGCATTTATTCTTTGCAGCATTTTTGTTGATGGCCATTCTGACTGGTGTGAGCTGATAGGTTTTTGTAATTTGGGTTTACATGTCTGTAAAAATTCCTACATTTCATCATTTTTCCACGCCTTTTTCTTTTCTGTTAAAAGAAAAAAGCAAAAAAGTGTGACTATAATATACCTCTTCAAATTTTCTTTTTGGAAGGTTACACTCTGGAATTTTTTGGTCGATTTTCGACCTCAGTATTTTTTGGAGGGCCAGTGTCATTTACAGACCTGCAATTGGTGAATATTTAGTGACCTTTTGCAGTGGGTTTAAAGCTGCTCTTGTGGGAAACGGCCAGAAGGATGCAGCATTTCTCCATTCCCAAATCTGGGTACTAGGCAGCAGAGCCGTTCTGGAAGTTGTTTGCCTAGGTTTTAAATTTGGATGGAATGTGCCAGGAAAACCCCCCATAAGTTTATGTCTCATTACTCCTAGTTCGTTGTTTTAATTTTTTCAATTGGGGTAATGGTTAGAATGTTGCTCGTCCAAGGTGTACACACTCTGGTTCATCTACATATTCTATATAACTATTTATGTAGAGATCCTCTTCCCGTGTAAATTATTACAGAGTGTTCTGTATTCCTTCCGTGCTATATGGTCGGTCTCTTTGATATATGTATATAATATGTATTTTATACATATGGTAATGCTAATCTTCATTTATCCATTTCCCCCACCTTTCCTTTAAATAAGCATAGGTTTTTTTTTAATAAGTCTGTGATTGACTTTCTCTGTGGAAATATGTTCATTTGTGTCAGTTATTAGATAACGCCTATATGTGATATCATAGGATATAGGACTTTTGCTTTCCGACTTACCTCATGTTCTGTGATTATCTCCAAGATCATCTATGGTGCCTCAAAGAGCAGTGTTTCATTATTTTCCATGGCTAGTATTCATTGTGTACATGGACCACTTCTTCTTTATCCTTTCATCTGTTGATGGACATTTTGGTTGCTTCACTGTCTTGTCTATTGTGAATCAGGCTGCAGTGCAGCTTTTGCAGCCCGGGTCTTCTTCATTCTGGTCTTCTCAGGTGAGAGGCCCATTGGTGCGCCTGCTGGATTGAATGGTACCTCAATTTTTCCTTTTAAACGCAGCTCCTTTCTGTTCTCATTATTAGCGTTTAACCCTCTTACATCTCACCAGCAGCTAGAGGGTACACAGTTCTCTAAAACCTCTTCAGCATTTATTGTTTGTAGACTTTTTGCCAATGGTCAGTCGACTGGTGTGAGTTGAAAAGTTTTCGTAGATTAGATTGCATGAGTCTAATAGTTCCTGAGGCTGAGCTTTTATCCATTTTCCTTTCTTTAAAAAGAGAGTGAGTAAAACTGACCTCTTCATACTCTCTTCTTGAACATCTTGCCTTTTTTGAATCCTTTTATCCATTCCCTACCTCAGCACAATTTTGAGGGCAGGTGTCCTTTACAGCCTTGAGTCATTTTGAATGGCAAGTGACCATTAGCTGTGGGTTAAAAGCTGCTCTTGCGGGAATTGGCCACAAGGCGGCAGCATTTCCCCTTTACCAAGTCTGGTTACTAGGGCAACAGAGCCTTACTGGAAGTGGTGTTCTAGGTTGTAAATAAGAATGGAATTTGCGAGGAAAAAGCCCTTTATGTCTCATTACTTCTTGTTGGTATTTTTAACTTAATTTTTATTTTTTATCACAGCAAACTTGATTACAATGTTTTGTTTGTTCTAGGTGTGCAAGATGTGGTTCTTTCACACATATACATATATCTATTCTTCTTCGGATCCTTTTCCCATGTAGGTTATGACACAATGTTGAGTAGTCTTCTCTTGGTATTGTGTAGGTCTTTGGTGATTATATATTTCACATGTGTTTGTAACTCTCTGTTAACCTAAATATGGTAATGTATCCAATCCTCACATCTTTCTATTTGGTGAACCATAAGATTTATTTATTTATTTATTTCTTTATTTATTTTTTTAAAGTTTGTTAACATTCTGATTTTTTTTTAGAAATTCACGTTCTTTTATTTATCTATTTATGACTGTGTTGGGTCCTCTTTTCTGTGCGAGGGCTTTCTCTAGTTGTGGCAAGTGGGGACCACTCTTCATCGCGGTGCGCGGGCCTCTCACCATCGTGGCCTCTCTGGTTGTGGAGCACAGGCTCCAGACGCGCAGGCTCAGTAATTGTGGCTCACGGCCCAGTTGCTCCGTGGCATGTGGGATCTTCCCAGACCAGGGCTCGAACCTGTGTCCCCTGCATTGGCAGGCAGATTCTCAAGCACTGCGCCACCAGGGAAGCCCCAATATTTTAATGAATCTATGATAGTGTTTGTCTGTGGAAATATCTTTGTTTGTATCATTTTTTCGGTAACCCCTATACGTGATATGATAGGATATGTGTCTTTCGCTTTCTCACTTACTCCAAGTTGCGTGATTACTTCTAGACTCATCTATGGTGCTGCAAATGGCATTGTTTCATTTTTTCACTAGCTCATATTCCATCTGTACAGGTAGCAGTTCTTCTTTGTCCACCCATCTGTCAGTGGACTTTTTGGTTACTTCCATATCTTGGCTATTGTAAAACTATGGAATGCAGATTTGCGTGGCTGTGCCCTTCCAATTCTGTCTTCTTAGTTTATAGGTCCAGGAATAGGTCTGCTGGATCATATGGTAGCTCAATGTTTACCTTTTAAAGGCACCTCTGTTCTGTTGTCCTTAGTGGCTCTTTCCAGGTTACGTCCCACTTAAAGTGCAGGGCATGTATTTCTTCCCAGCACCTTCAGGCTTTATTCTTTGTAGTTTTTGCTCATGATTATTCTGAGTGGTGTGAACTGATACCTCTTTGTGGTTGAATTTGCATGTGTTTCATAATGCATTGAAATTGAGCTTTAAGACATGTCCTTTTTATTTTTCCAGCTGTGATTAGAGCTTATTTCTTCAAAGTGTTTTCTTAAAGTATGTGTCACCCTTTGAAATATTTTGGCCATTATCTCCTTCAAGACATTTTGAGGGTAGGTTTCATTTACAGGCCTGCAGTACTTGTTCATATGAAGTGACCATTACTTCAGGCTTTAAACCTGCGTTTGCAGGTAACGGCCAGAGAGCGGCAGCCTTTCTACATTCCCCTTGCTGGTACTAGGGAAACAGACCTACCGGCCAGTGGTGTTCATCGGTTATAAATTAGAGTGCAATGTGCCCGGATAAACCCACAAATGTTGATGTCTCCTTGCTTTTGTTTGTTTTTAAATTTAATTTATATTTATTATTAGAGTAATATTCCATTGTGTACGTGGACCATTTCTTCCTGGTGCATTCCTCGGTTGATGGACATTTTCATTGCTTCCAAGTGCTGGCTATGGTAAATCTTGCTGGCGTACAGGTTTGCCAGCCTGTGACTTTTGGATTCTCATTTTCTCAGGTGATAGGCCAAGCAGTGGTTGTGATTGATTGACTGGTAGCTCAATGTTTCCCTTTTCAAAGCACCTACACTGTGTTTTCATTAGTGGCTCTTTACATGCCCCCCCTTACAACCGAGGGTACGCATTTCTCCACACTCCCTTCACCGTTTATTTTTTGCAGCATTTTTCCTAATGGCCATTCTGACTTCTGTGCGCTGATAGGTTTTCGTAATATGGGTATGCATGTCATTAAAATTTTTTAAATTCGTCATATTCCTACCCCTTTTTCTTTTCTCTTAAAATAAAACCCCGTGAGTACTATATAGCTCTTGAAATTGTCTTCTTCGAAGGTTGCCCTCTTCTGAAGTTTTTGGTCGATTTTTGACCCCAAAAATTTTCTGGAGGGCAGGTGTCATTTGCAGAACTGCAAGTTGGTGAAAATTTAGTGACCTTTTGCAGTGGGTTCAAAGCTGCTGTTGTGAGAAACGGCCACAAGGAGGTAGCATTTCTCCATTCCCCAATCTGGGTACTAGGGCAGCAGAGCCTTTCTGGAAGTCATTGTCCTAGGTTGTAAATTAGAATGGAATGTGCCAGGAGAAATCCCCGTAAGTTTATGTCTCATTACTTCTTTTTGGTTTTTAAAATTTTTTTAATCTGGGTAATGTTTAGAATATTGTTTGTCCTAGGTGTACACAATCTGGTTCATTTGTACATTATGTATGTCTATTAATGTACAGATCCTCTTCCCATGTAAAATATTACAGTGTTCCGTCGACCTCTCTTGCTATATGTTCGGTCTTTTTGATACATGTATATAATATGTATTTGTATATGTAGAGTAACACTAATCTTCATTTCTCAATTTCCCCCCTCCTTTCCTTTCAGATGAGCATAGTTTGTTTTCTAAGCCTGTGAGTGTCTTTCTCTTTGGAAATATGTTCATCTGTGTCAGTTATTAGATAATGCCATAAGTGATAATATAGGATATAGGTGTTTTGCTTTCCGACCTACTTCATGTTTTGTGATTATCTCCAGGCTCATCTATGGTGCCTCAAAGAGCAGTGCTTCAATGTTTTCCATGGCTAATATTCCATTGTGTACTTGGACCACTTCTTCTTGGTGCATTCCTCTGTTGATGGACATTTTCGTTGCTTCCAATTGTTGCCTATGGTAAATATTGCTGGAGTGCAGGATTGCCAGCCTGTGATTTTTGATTTTCATTTTCTCAGATGATAGACCCAGCAGTGGGTATGATTGATTGACTGGTATGGTAGCTCAACGTTTACCTTTTCAAGGCACCTCAATTGTGCTTTCATTAGTGGCTCTTACCACGTCCCCCTTAGAATCGAGGGTACGCATTTCTCCACAATCACGTCAGCATTTATTCTTTGCAGCATTTTTGTTGATGGCCATTCTGACTGGTGTGAGCTGATAGGTTTTTGTAATTTGGGTTTACATGTCTGTAAAAATTCCTACATTTCATCATTTTTCCACGCCTTTTTCTTTTCTGTTAAAAGAAAAAAGCAAAAAAGTGTGACTATAATATACCTCTTCAAATTTTCTTTTTGGAAGGTTACACTCTGGAATTTTTTGGTCGATTTTCGACCTCAGTATTTTTTGGAGGGCCAGTGTCATTTACAGACCTGCAATTGGTGAATATTTAGTGACCTTTTGCAGTGGGTTTAAAGCTGCTCTTGTGGGAAACGGCCAGAAGGATGCAGCATTTCTCCATTCCCAAATCTGGGTACTAGGCAGCAGAGCCGTTCTGGAAGTTGTTTGCCTAGGTTTTAAATTTGGATGGAATGTGCCAGGAAAACCCCCCATAAGTTTATGTCTCATTACTCCTAGTTCGTTGTTTTAATTTTTTCAATTGGGGTAATGGTTAGAATGTTGCTCGTCCAAGGTGTACACACTCTGGTTCATCTACATATTCTATATAACTATTTATGTAGAGATCCTCTTCCCGTGTAAATTATTACAGAGTGTTCTGTATTCCTTCCGTGCTATATGGTCGGTCTCTTTGATATATGTATATAATATGTATTTTATACATATGGTAATGCTAATCTTCATTTATCCATTTCCCCCACCTTTCCTTTAAATAAGCATAGGTTTTTTTTTAATAAGTCTGTGATTGACTTTCTCTGTGGAAATATGTTCATTTGTGTCAGTTATTAGATAACGCCTATATGTGATATCATAGGATATAGGACTTTTGCTTTCCGACTTACCTCATGTTCTGTGATTATCTCCAAGATCATCTATGGTGCCTCAAAGAGCAGTGTTTCATTATTTTCCATGGCTAGTATTCATTGTGTACATGGACCACTTCTTCTTTATCCTTTCATCTGTTGATGGACATTTTGGTTGCTTCACTGTCTTGTCTATTGTGAATCAGGCTGCAGTGCAGCTTTTGCAGCCCGGGTCTTCTTCATTCTGGTCTTCTCAGGTGAGAGGCCCATCGGTGCGCCTGCTGGATTGAATGGTACCTCAATTTTTCCTTTTAAACGCAGCTCCTTTCTGTTCTCATTATTAGCGTTTAACCCTCTTACATCTCACCAGCAGCTAGAGGGTACACAGTTCTCTAAAACCTCTTCAGCATTTATTGTTTGTAGACTTTTTGCCAATGGTCAGTCGACTGGTGTGAGTTGAAAAGTTTTCGTAGATTAGATTGCATGAGTCTAATAGTTCCTGAGGCTGAGCTTTTATCCATTTTCCTTTCTTTAAAAAGAGAGTGAGTAAAACTGACCTCTTCATACTCTCTTCTTGAACATCTTGCCTTTTTTGAATCCTTTTATCCATTCCCTACCTCAGCACAATTTTGAGGGCAGGTGTCCTTTACAGCCTTGAGTCATTTTGAATGGCAAGTGACCATTAGCTGTGGGTTAAAAGCTGCTCTTGCGGGAATTGGCCACAAGGCGGCAGCATTTCCCCTTTACCAAGTCTGGTTACTAGGGCAACAGAGCCTTACTGGAAGTGGTGTTCTAGGTTGTAAATAAGAATGGAATTTGCGAGGAAAAAGCCCTTTATGTCTCATTACTTCTTGTTGGTATTTTTAACTTAATTTTTATTTTTTATCACAGCAAACTTGATTACAATGTTTTGTTTGTTCTAGGTGTGCAAGATGTGGTTCTTTCACACATATACATATATCTATTCTTCTTCGGATCCTTTTCCCATGTAGGTTATGACACAATGTTGAGTAGTCTTCTCTTGGTATTCTGTAGGTCTTTGGTGATTATATATTTCACATGTGTTTGTAACTCTCTGTTAACCTAAATATGGTAATGTATCCAATCCTCACATCTTTCTATTTGGTGAACCATAAGATTTATTTATTTATTTATTTATTTATTTATTTTTTTAAAGTTTGTTAACATTCTGATTTTTTTTAGAAATTCACGTTCTTTTATTTATCTATTTATGACTGTGTTGGGTCCTCTTTTCTGTGCGAGGGCTTTCTCTAGTTGTGGCAAGTGGGGACCACTCTTCATCGCGGTGCGCGGGCCTCTCACCATCGTGGCCTCTCTGGTTGTGGAGCACAGGCTCCAGACGCGCAGGCTCAGTAATTGTGGCTCACGGCCCAGTTGCTCCGTGGCATGTGGGATCTTCCCAGACCAGGGCTCGAACCTGTGTCCCCTGCATTGGCAGGCAGATTCTCAAGCACTGCGCCACCAGGGAAGCCCCAATATTTTAATGAATCTATGATAGTGTTTGTCTGTGGAAATATCTTTGTTTGTATCATTTTTTCGGTAACCCCTATACGTGATATGATAGGATATGTGTCTTTCGCTTTCTCACTTACTCCAAGTTGCGTGATTACTTCTAGACTCATCTATGGTGCTGCAAATGGCATTGTTTCATTTTTTCACTAGCTCATATTCCATCTGTACAGGTAGCAGTTCTTCTTTGTCCACCCATCTGTCAGTGGACTTTTTGGTTACTTCCATATCTTGGCTATTGTAAAACTATGGAATGCAGATTTGCGTGGCTGTGCCCTTCCAATTCTGTCTTCTTAGTTTATAGGTCCAGGAATAGGTCTGCTGGATCATATGGTAGCTCAATGTTTACCTTTTAAAGGCACCTCTGTTCTGTTGTCCTTAGTGGCTCTTTCCAGGTTACGTCCCACTTAAAGTGCAGGGCATGTATTTCTTCCCAGCACCTTCAGGCTTTATTCTTTGTAGTTTTTGCTCATGATTATTCTGAGTGGTGTGAACTGATACCTCTTTGTGGTTGAATTTGCATGTGTTTCATAATGCATTGAAATTGAGCTTTAAGACATGTCCTTTTTATTTTTCCAGCTGTGATTAGAGCTTATTTCTTCAAAGTGTTTTCTTAAAGTATGTGTCACCCTTTGAAATATTTTGGCCATTATCTCCTTCAAGACATTTTGCGGGTAGGTTTCATTTACAGGCCTGCAGTACTTGTTCATATGAAGTGACCATTACTTCAGGCTTTAAACCTGCGTTTGCAGGTAACGGCCAGAGAGCGGCAGCCTTTCTACATTCCCCTTGCTGGTACTAGGGAAACAGACCTACCGGCCAGTGGTGTTCATCGGTTATAAATTAGAGTGCAATGTGCCCGGATAAACCCACAAATGTTGATGTCTCCTTGCTTTTGTTTGTTTTTAAATTTAATTTATATTTATTATTAGAGTAATATTCCATTGTGTACGTGGACCATTTCTTCCTGGTGCATTCCTCGGTTGATGGACATTTTCATTGCTTCCAAGTGCTGGCTATGGTAAATCTTGCTGGCGTACAGGTTTGCCAGCCTGTGACTTTTGGATTCTCATTTTCTCAGGTGATAGGCCAAGCAGTGGTTGTGATTGATTGACTGGTAGCTCAATGTTTCCCTTTTCAAAGCACCTACACTGTGTTTTCATTAGTGGCTCTTTACATGCCCCCCCTTACAACCGAGGGTACGCATTTCTCCACACTCCCTTCACCGTTTATTTTTTGCAGCATTTTTCCTAATGGCCATTCTGACTGCTGTGCGCTGATAGGTTTTCGTAATATGGGTATGCATGTCATTAAAATTTTTTAAATTCGTCATATTCCTACCCCTTTTTCTTTTCTCTTAAAATAAAACCCCGTGAGTACTATATAGCTCTTGAAATTGTCTTCTTCGAAGGTTGCCCTCTTCTGAAGTTTTTGGTCGATTTTTGACCCCAAAAATTTTCTGGAGGGCAGGTGTCATTTGCAGAACTGCAAGTTGGTGAAAATTTAGTGACCTTTTGCAGTGGGTTCAAAGCTGCTGTTGTGAGAAACGGCCACAAGGAGGTAGCATTTCTCCATTCCCCAATCTGGGTACTAGGGCAGCAGAGCCTTTCTGGAAGTCATTGTCCTAGGTTGTAAATTAGAATGGAATGTGCCAGGAGAAATCCCCGTAAGTTTATGTCTCATTACTTCTTTTTGGTTTTTAAAATTTTTTTAATCTGGGTAATGTTTAGAATATTGTTTGTCCTAGGTGTACACAATCTGGTTCATTTGTACATTATGTATGTCTATTAATGTACAGATCCTCTTCCCATGTAAAATATTACAGTGTTCCGTCGACCTCTCTTGCTATATGTTCGGTCTTTTTGATACATGTATATAATATGTATTTGTATATGTAGAGTAACACTAATCTTCATTTCTCAATTTCCCCCCTCCTTTCCTTTCAGATGAGCATAGTTTGTTTTCTAAGCCTGTGAGTGTCTTTCTCTTTGGAAATATGTTCATCTGTGTCAGTTATTAGATAATGCCATAAGTGATAATATAGGATATAGGTGTTTTGCTTTCCGACCTACTTCATGTTTGGTGATTATCTCCAGGCTCATCTATGGTGCCTCAAAGAGCAGTGCTTCAATGTTTTCCATGGCTAATATTCCATTGTGTACTTGGACCACTTCTTCTTGGTGCATTCCTCTGTTGATGGACATTTTCGTTGCTTCCAATTGTTGCCTATGGTAAATATTGCTGGAGTGCAGGATTGCCAGCCTGTGATTTTTGATTTTCATTTTCTCAGATGATAGACCCAGCAGTGGGTATGATTGATTGACTGGTATGGTAGCTCAACGTTTACCTTTTCAAGGCACCTCAATTGTGCTTTCATTAGTGGCTCTTACCACGTCCCCCTTAGAATCGAGGGTACGCATTTCTCCACAATCACGTCAGCATTTATTCTTTGCAGCATTTTTGTTGATGGCCATTCTGACTGGTGTGAGCTGATAGGTTTTTGTAATTTGGGTTTACATGTCTGTAAAAATTCCTACATTTCATCATTTTTCCATGCCTTTTTCTTTTCTGTTAAAAGAAAAAAGCAAAAAAGTGTGACTATAATATACCTCTTCAAATTTTCTTTTTGGAAGGTTACACTCTGGAATTTTTTGGTCGATTTTCGACCTCAGTATTTTTTGGAGGGCCAGTGTCATTTACAGACCTGCAATTGGTGAATATTTAGTGACCTTTTGCAGTGGGTTTAAAGCTGCTCTTGTGGGAAACGGCCAGAAGGATGCAGCATTTCTCCATTCCCAAATCTGGGTACTAGGCAGCAGAGCCGTTCTGGAAGTTGTTTGCCTAGGTTTTAAATTTGGATGGAATGTGCCAGGAAAACCCCCCATAAGTTTATGTCTCATTACTCCTAGTTCGTTGTTTTAATTTTTTCAATTGGGGTAATGGTTAGAATGTTGCTCGTCCAAGGTGTACACACTCTGGTTCATCTACATATTCTATATAACTATTTATGTAGAGATCCTCTTCCCGTGTAAATTATTACAGAGTGTTCTGTATTCCTTCCGTGCTATATGGTCGGTCTCTTTGATATATGTATATAATATGTATTTTATACATATGGTAATGCTAATCTTCATTTATCCATTTCCCCCACCTTTCCTTTAAATAAGCATAGGTTTTTTTTTAATAAGTCTGTGATTGACTTTCTCTGTGGAAATATGTTCATTTGTGTCAGTTATTAGATAACGCCTATATGTGATATCATAGGATATAGGACTTTTGCTTTCCGACTTACCTCATGTTCTGTGATTATCTCCAAGATCATCTATGGTGCCTCAAAGAGCAGTGTTTCATTATTTTCCATGGCTAGTATTCATTGTGTACATGGACCACTTCTTCTTTATCCTTTCATCTGTTGATGGACATTTTGGTTGCTTCACTGTCTTGTCTATTGTGAATCAGGCTGCAGTGCAGCTTTTGCAGCCCGGGTCTTCTTCATTCTGGTCTTCTCAGGTGAGAGGCCCATCGGTGCGCCTGCTGGATTGAATGGTACCTCAATTTTTCCTTTTAAACGCAGCTCCTTTCTGTTCTCATTATTAGCGTTTAACCCTCTTACATCTCACCAGCAGCTAGAGGGTACACAGTTCTCTAAAACCTCTTCAGCATTTATTGTTTGTAGACTTTTTGCCAATGGTCAGTCGACTGGTGTGAGTTGAAAAGTTTTCGTAGATTAGATTGCATGAGTCTAATAGTTCCTGAGGCTGAGCTTTTATCCATTTTCCTTTCTTTAAAAAGAGAGTGAGTAAAACTGACCTCTTCATACTCTCTTCTTGAACATCTTGCCTTTTTTGAATCCTTTTATCCATTCCCTACCTCAGCACAATTTTGAGGGCAGGTGTCCTTTACAGCCTTGAGTCATTTTGAATGGCAAGTGACCATTAGCTGTGGGTTAAAAGCTGCTCTTGCGGGAATTGGCCACAAGGCGGCAGCATTTCCCCTTTACCAAGTCTGGTTACTAGGGCAACAGAGCCTTACTGGAAGTGGTGTTCTAGGTTGTAAATAAGAATGGAATTTGCGAGGAAAAAGCCCTTTATGTCTCATTACTTCTTGTTGGTATTTTTAACTTAATTTTTATTTTTTATCACAGCAAACTTGATTACAATGTTTTGTTTGTTCTAGGTGTGCAAGATGTGGTTCTTTCACACATATACATATATCTATTCTTCTTCGGATCCTTTTCCCATGTAGGTTATGACACAATGTTGAGTAGTCTTCTCTTGGTATTCTGTAGGTCTTTGGTGATTATATATTTCACATGTGTTTGTAACTCTCTGTTAACCTAAATATGGTAATGTATCCAATCCTCACATCTTTCTATTTGGTGAACCATAAGATTTATTTATTTATTTATTTATTTATTTATTTTTTTAAAGTTTGTTAACATTCTGATTTTTTTTAGAAATTCACGTTCTTTTATTTATCTATTTATGACTGTGTTGGGTCCTCTTTTCTGTGCGAGGGCTTTCTCTAGTTGTGGCAAGTGGGGACCACTCTTCATCGCGGTGCGCGGGCCTCTCACCATCGTGGCCTCTCTGGTTGTGGAGCACAGGCTCCAGACGCGCAGGCTCAGTAATTGTGGCTCACGGCCCAGTTGCTCCGTGGCATGTGGGATCTTCCCAGACCAGGGCTCGAACCTGTGTCCCCTGCATTGGCAGGCAGATTCTCAAGCACTGCGCCACCAGGGAAGCCCCAATATTTTAATGAATCTATGATAGTGTTTGTCTGTGGAAATATCTTTGTTTGTATCATTTTTTCGGTAACCCCTATACGTGATATGATAGGATATGTGTCTTTCGCTTTCTCACTTACTCCAAGTTGCGTGATTACTTCTAGACTCATCTATGGTGCTGCAAATGGCATTGTTTCATTTTTTCACTAGCTCATATTCCATCTGTACAGGTAGCAGTTCTTCTTTGTCCACCCATCTGTCAGTGGACTTTTTGGTTACTTCCATATCTTGGCTATTGTAAAACTATGGAATGCAGATTTGCGTGGCTGTGCCCTTCCAATTCTGTCTTCTTAGTTTATAGGTCCAGGAATAGGTCTGCTGGATCATATGGTAGCTCAATGTTTACCTTTTAAAGGCACCTCTGTTCTGTTGTCCTTAGTGGCTCTTTCCAGGTTACGTCCCACTTAAAGTGCAGGGCATGTATTTCTTCCCAGCACCTTCAGGCTTTATTCTTTGTAGTTTTTGCTCATGATTATTCTGAGTGGTGTGAACTGATACCTCTTTGTGGTTGAATTTGCATGTGTTTCATAATGCATTGAAATTGAGCTTTAAGACATGTCCTTTTTATTTTTCCAGCTGTGATTAGAGCTTATTTCTTCAAAGTGTTTTCTTAAAGTATGTGTCACCCTTTGAAATATTTTGGCCATTATCTCCTTCAAGACATTTTGCGGGTAGGTTTCATTTACAGGCCTGCAGTACTTGTTCATATGAAGTGACCATTACTTCAGGCTTTAAACCTGCGTTTGCAGGTAACGGCCAGAGAGCGGCAGCCTTTCTACATTCCCCTTGCTGGTACTAGGGAAACAGACCTACCGGCCAGTGGTGTTCATCGGTTATAAATTAGAGTGCAATGTGCCCGGATAAACCCACAAATGTTGATGTCTCCTTGCTTTTGTTTGTTTTTAAATTTAATTTATATTTATTATTAGAGTAATATTCCATTGTGTACGTGGACCATTTCTTCCTGGTGCATTCCTCGGTTGATGGACATTTTCATTGCTTCCAAGTGCTGGCTATGGTAAATCTTGCTGGCGTACAGGTTTGCCAGCCTGTGACTTTTGGATTCTCATTTTCTCAGGTGATAGGCCAAGCAGTGGTTGTGATTGATTGACTGGTAGCTCAATGTTTCCCTTTTCAAAGCACCTACACTGTGTTTTCATTAGTGGCTCTTTACATGCCCCCCCTTACAACCGAGGGTACGCATTTCTCCACACTCCCTTCACCGTTTATTTTTTGCAGCATTTTTCCTAATGGCCATTCTGACTGCTGTGCGCTGATAGGTTTTCGTAATATGGGTATGCATGTCATTAAAATTTTTTAAATTCGTCATATTCCTACCCCTTTTTCTTTTCTCTTAAAATAAAACCCCGTGAGTACTATATAGCTCTTGAAATTGTCTTCTTCGAAGGTTGCCCTCTTCTGAAGTTTTTGGTCGATTTTTGACCCCAAAAATTTTCTGGAGGGCAGGTGTCATTTGCAGAACTGCAAGTTGGTGAAAATTTAGTGACCTTTTGCAGTGGGTTCAAAGCTGCTGTTGTGAGAAACGGCCACAAGGAGGTAGCATTTCTCCATTCCCCAATCTGGGTACTAGGGCAGCAGAGCCTTTCTGGAAGTCATTGTCCTAGGTTGTAAATTAGAATGGAATGTGCCAGGAGAAATCCCCGTAAGTTTATGTCTCATTACTTCTTTTTGGTTTTTAAAATTTTTTTAATCTGGGTAATGTTTAGAATATTGTTTGTCCTAGGTGTACACAATCTGGTTCATTTGTACATTATGTATGTCTATTAATGTACAGATCCTCTTCCCATGTAAAATATTACAGTGTTCCGTCGACCTCTCTTGCTATATGTTCGGTCTTTTTGATACATGTATATAATATGTATTTGTATATGTAGAGTAACACTAATCTTCATTTCTCAATTTCCCCCCTCCTTTCCTTTCAGATGAGCATAGTTTGTTTTCTAAGCCTGTGAGTGTCTTTCTCTTTGGAAATATGTTCATCTGTGTCAGTTATTAGATAATGCCATAAGTGATAATATAGGATATAGGTGTTTTGCTTTCCGACCTACTTCATGTTTGGTGATTATCTCCAGGCTCATCTATGGTGCCTCAAAGAGCAGTGCTTCAATGTTTTCCATGGCTAATATTCCATTGTGTACTTGGACCACTTCTTCTTGGTGCATTCCTCTGTTGATGGACATTTTCGTTGCTTCCAATTGTTGCCTATGGTAAATATTGCTGGAGTGCAGGATTGCCAGCCTGTGATTTTTGATTTTCATTTTCTCAGATGATAGACCCAGCAGTGGGTATGATTGATTGACTGGTATGGTAGCTCAACGTTTACCTTTTCAAGGCACCTCAATTGTGCTTTCATTAGTGGCTCTTACCACGTCCCCCTTAGAATCGAGGGTACGCATTTCTCCACAATCACGTCAGCATTTATTCTTTGCAGCATTTTTGTTGATGGCCATTCTGACTGGTGTGAGCTGATAGGTTTTTGTAATTTGGGTTTACATGTCTGTAAAAATTCCTACATTTCATCATTTTTCCATGCCTTTTTCTTTTCTGTTAAAAGAAAAAAGCAAAAAAGTGTGACTATAATATACCTCTTCAAATTTTCTTTTTGGAAGGTTACACTCTGGAATTTTTTGGTCGATTTTCGACCTCAGTATTTTTTGGAGGGCCAGTGTCATTTACAGACCTGCAATTGGTGAATATTTAGTGACCTTTTGCAGTGGGTTTAAAGCTGCTCTTGTGGGAAACGGCCAGAAGGATGCAGCATTTCTCCATTCCCAAATCTGGGTACTAGGCAGCAGAGCCGTTCTGGAAGTTGTTTGCCTAGGTTTTAAATTTGGATGGAATGTGCCAGGAAAACCCCCCATAAGTTTATGTCTCATTACTCCTAGTTCGTTGTTTTAATTTTTTCAATTGGGGTAATGGTTAGAATGTTGCTCGTCCAAGGTGTACACACTCTGGTTCATCTACATATTCTATATAACTATTTATGTAGAGATCCTCTTCCCGTGTAAATTATTACAGAGTGTTCTGTATTCCTTCCGTGCTATATGGTCGGTCTCTTTGATATATGTATATAATATGTATTTTATACATATGGTAATGCTAATCTTCATTTATCCATTTCCCCCACCTTTCCTTTAAATAAGCATAGGTTTTTTTTTAATAAGTCTGTGATTGACTTTCTCTGTGGAAATATGTTCATTTGTGTCAGTTATTAGATAACGCCTATATGTGATATCATAGGATATAGGACTTTTGCTTTCCGACTTACCTCATGTTCTGTGATTATCTCCAAGATCATCTATGGTGCCTCAAAGAGCAGTGTTTCATTATTTTCCATGGCTAGTATTCATTGTGTACATGGACCACTTCTTCTTTATCCTTTCATCTGTTGATGGACATTTTGGTTGCTTCACTGTCTTGTCTATTGTGAATCAGGCTGCAGTGCAGCTTTTGCAGCCCGGGTCTTCTTCATTCTGGTCTTCTCAGGTGAGAGGCCCATCGGTGCGCCTGCTGGATTGAATGGTACCTCAATTTTTCCTTTTAAACGCAGCTCCTTTCTGTTCTCATTATTAGCGTTTAACCCTCTTACATCTCACCAGCAGCTAGAGGGTACACAGTTCTCTAAAACCTCTTCAGCATTTATTGTTTGTAGACTTTTTGCCAATGGTCAGTCGACTGGTGTGAGTTGAAAAGTTTTCGTAGATTAGATTGCATGAGTCTAATAGTTCCTGAGGCTGAGCTTTTATCCATTTTCCTTTCTTTAAAAAGAGAGTGAGTAAAACTGACCTCTTCATACTCTCTTCTTGAACATCTTGCCTTTTTTGAATCCTTTTATCCATTCCCTACCTCAGCACAATTTTGAGGGCAGGTGTCCTTTACAGCCTTGAGTCATTTTGAATGGCAAGTGACCATTAGCTGTGGGTTAAAAGCTGCTCTTGCGGGAATTGGCCACAAGGCGGCAGCATTTCCCCTTTACCAAGTCTGGTTACTAGGGCAACAGAGCCTTACTGGAAGTGGTGTTCTAGGTTGTAAATAAGAATGGAATTTGCGAGGAAAAAGCCCTTTATGTCTCATTACTTCTTGTTGGTATTTTTAACTTAATTTTTATTTTTTATCACAGCAAACTTGATTACAATGTTTTGTTTGTTCTAGGTGTGCAAGATGTGGTTCTTTCACACATATACATATATCTATTCTTCTTCGGATCCTTTTCCCATGTAGGTTATGACACAATGTTGAGTAGTCTTCTCTTGGTATTGTGTAGGTCTTTGGTGATTATATATTTCACATGTGTTTGTAACTCTCTGTTAACCTAAATATGGTAATGTATCCAATCCTCACATCTTTCTATTTGGTGAACCATAAGATTTATTTATTTATTTATTTATTTATTTATTTTTTTAAAGTTTGTTAACATTCTGATTTTTTTTTAGAAATTCACGTTCTTTTATTTATCTATTTATGACTGTGTTGGGTCCTCTTTTCTGTGCGAGGGCTTTCTCTAGTTGTGGCAAGTGGGGACCACTCTTCATCGCGGTGCGCGGGCCTCTCACCATCGTGGCCTCTCTGGTTGTGGAGCACAGGCTCCAGACGCGCAGGCTCAGTAATTGTGGCTCACGGCCCAGTTGCTCCGTGGCATGTGGGATCTTCCCAGACCAGGGCTCGAACCTGTGTCCCCTGCATTGGCAGGCAGATTCTCAAGCACTGCGCCACCAGGGAAGCCCCAATATTTTAATGAATCTATGATAGTGTTTGTCTGTGGAAATATCTTTGTTTGTATCATTTTTTCGGTAACCCCTATACGTGATATGATAGGATATGTGTCTTTCGCTTTCTCACTTACTCCAAGTTGCGTGATTACTTCTAGACTCATCTATGGTGCTGCAAATGGCATTGTTTCATTTTTTCACTAGCTCATATTCCATCTGTACAGGTAGCAGTTCTTCTTTGTCCACCCATCTGTCAGTGGACTTTTTGGTTACTTCCATATCTTGGCTATTGTAAAACTATGGATTGCAGATTTGCGTGGCTGTGCCCTTCCAATTCTGTCTTCTTAGTTTATAGGTCCAGGAATAGGTCTGCTGGATCATATGGTAGCTCAATGTTTACCTTTTAAAGGCACCTCTGTTCTGTTGTCCTTAGTGGCTCTTTCCAGGTTACGTCCCACTTAAAGTGCAGGGCATGTATTTCTTCCCAGCACCTTCAGGCTTTATTCTTTGTAGTTTTTGCTCATGATTATTCTGAGTGGTGTGAACTGATACCTCTTTGTGGTTGAATTTGCATGTGTTTCATAATGCATTGAAATTGAGCTTTAAGACATGTCCTTTTTATTTTTCCAGCTGTGATTAGAGCTTATTTCTTCAAAGTGTTTTCTTAAAGTATGTGTCACCCTTTGAAATATTTTGGCCATTATCTCCTTCAAGACATTTTGCGGGTAGGTTTCATTTACAGGCCTGCAGTACTTGTTCATATGAAGTGACCATTACTTCAGGCTTTAAACCTGCGTTTGCAGGTAACGGCCAGAGAGCGGCAGCCTTTCTACATTCCCCTTGCTGGTACTAGGGAAACAGACCTACCGGCCAGTGGTGTTCATCGGTTATAAATTAGAGTGCAATGTGCCCGGATAAACCCACAAATGTTGATGTCTCCTTGCTTTTGTTTGTTTTTAAATTTAATTTATATTTATTATTAGAGTAATATTCCATTGTGTACGTGGACCATTTCTTCCTGGTGCATTCCTCGGTTGATGGACATTTTCATTGCTTCCAAGTGCTGGCTATGGTAAATCTTGCTGGCGTACAGGTTTGCCAGCCTGTGACTTTTGGATTCTCATTTTCTCAGGTGATAGGCCAAGCAGTGGTTGTGATTGATTGACTGGTAGCTCAATGTTTCCCTTTTCAAAGCACCTACACTGTGTTTTCATTAGTGGCTCTTTACATGCCCCCCCTTACAACCGAGGGTACGCATTTCTCCACACTCCCTTCACCGTTTATTTTTTGCAGCATTTTTCCTAATGGCCATTCTGACTGCTGTGCGCTGATAGGTTTTCGTAATATGGGTATGCATGTCATTAAAATTTTTTAAATTCGTCATATTCCTACCCCTTTTTCTTTTCTCTTAAAATAAAACCCCGTGAGTACTATATAGCTCTTGAAATTGTCTTCTTCGAAGGTTGCCCTCTTCTGAAGTTTTTGGTCGATTTTTGACCCCAAAAATTTTCTGGAGGGCAGGTGTCATTTGCAGAACTGCAAGTTGGTGAAAATTTAGTGACCTTTTGCAGTGGGTTCAAAGCTGCTGTTGTGAGAAACGGCCACAAGGAGGTAGCATTTCTCCATTCCCCAATCTGGGTACTAGGGCAGCAGAGCCTTTCTGGAAGTCATTGTCCTAGGTTGTAAATTAGAATGGAATGTGCCAGGAGAAATCCCCGTAAGTTTATGTCTCATTACTTCTTTTTGGTTTTTAAAATTTTTTTAATCTGGGTAATGTTTAGAATATTGTTTGTCCTAGGTGTACACAATCTGGTTCATTTGTACATTATGTATGTCTATTAATGTACAGATCCTCTTCCCATGTAAAATATTACAGTGTTCCGTCGACCTCTCTTGCTATATGTTCGGTCTTTTTGATACATGTATATAATATGTATTTGTATATGTAGAGTAACACTAATCTTCATTTCTCAATTTCCCCCCTCCTTTCCTTTCAGATGAGCATAGTTTGTTTTCTAAGCCTGTGAGTGTCTTTCTCTTTGGAAATATGTTCATCTGTGTCAGTTATTAGATAATGCCATAAGTGATAATATAGGATATAGGTGTTTTGCTTTCCGACCTACTTCATGTTTGGTGATTATCTCCAGGCTCATCTATGGTGCCTCAAAGAGCAGTGCTTCAATGTTTTCCATGGCTAATATTCCATTGTGTACTTGGACCACTTCTTCTTGGTGCATTCCTCTGTTGATGGACATTTTCGTTGCTTCCAATTGTTGCCTATGGTAAATATTGCTGGAGTGCAGGATTGCCAGCCTGTGATTTTTGATTTTCATTTTCTCAGGTGATAGACCCAGCAGTGGGTATGATTGATTGACTGGTATGGTAGCTCAACGTTTACCTTTTCAAGGCACCTCAATTGTGCTTTCATTAGTGGCTCTTACCACGTCCCCCTTAGAATCGAGGGTACGCATTTCTCCACAATCACGTCAGCATTTATTCTTTGCAGCATTTTTGTTGATGGCCATTCTGACTGGTGTGAGCTGATAGGTTTTTGTAATTTGGGTTTACATGTCTGTAAAAATTCCTACATTTCATCATTTTTCCACGCCTTTTTCTTTTCTGTTAAAAGAAAAAAGCAAAAAAGTGTGACTATAATATACCTCTTCAAATTTTCTTTTTGGAAGGTTACACTCTGGAATTTTTTGGTCGATTTTCGACCTCAGTATTTTTTGGAGGGCCAGTGTCATTTACAGACCTGCAATTGGTGAATATTTAGTGACCTTTTGCAGTGGGTTTAAAGCTGCTCTTGTGGGAAACGGCCAGAAGGATGCAGCATTTCTCCATTCCCAAATCTGGGTACTAGGCAGCAGAGCCGTTCTGGAAGTTGTTTGCCTAGGTTTTAAATTTGGATGGAATGTGCCAGGAAAACCCCCCATAAGTTTATGTCTCATTACTCCTAGTTCGTTGTTTTAATTTTTTCAATTGGGGTAATGGTTAGAATGTTGCTCGTCCAAGGTGTACACACTCTGGTTCATCTACATATTCTATATAACTATTTATGTAGAGATCCTCTTCCCGTGTAAATTATTACAGAGTGTTCTGTATTCCTTCCGTGCTATATGGTCGGTCTCTTTGATATATGTATATAATATGTATTTTATACATATGGTAATGCTAATCTTCATTTATCCATTTCCCCCACCTTTCCTTTAAATAAGCATAGGTTTTTTTTTAATAAGTCTGTGATTGACTTTCTCTGTGGAAATATGTTCATTTGTGTCAGTTATTAGATAACGCCTATATGTGATATCATAGGATATAGGACTTTTGCTTTCCGACTTACCTCATGTTCTGTGATTATCTCCAAGATCATCTATGGTGCCTCAAAGAGCAGTGTTTCATTATTTTCCATGGCTAGTATTCATTGTGTACATGGACCACTTCTTCTTTATCCTTTCATCTGTTGATGGACATTTTGGTTGCTTCACTGTCTTGTCTATTGTGAATCAGGCTGCAGTGCAGCTTTTGCAGCCCGGGTCTTCTTCATTCTGGTCTTCTCAGGTGAGAGGCCCATCGGTGCGCCTGCTGGATTGAATGGTACCTCAATTTTTCCTTTTAAACGCAGCTCCTTTCTGTTCTCATTATTAGCGTTTAACCCTCTTACATCTCACCAGCAGCTAGAGGGTACACAGTTCTCTAAAACCTCTTCAGCATTTATTGTTTGTAGACTTTTTGCCAATGGTCAGTCGACTGGTGTGAGTTGAAAAGTTTTCGTAGATTAGATTGCATGAGTCTAATAGTTCCTGAGGCTGAGCTTTTATCCATTTTCCTTTCTTTAAAAAGAGAGTGAGTAAAACTGACCTCTTCATACTCTCTTCTTGAACATCTTGCCTTTTTTGAATCCTTTTATCCATTCCCTACCTCAGCACAATTTTGAGGGCAGGTGTCCTTTACAGCCTTGAGTCATTTTGAATGGCAAGTGACCATTAGCTGTGGGTTAAAAGCTGCTCTTGCGGGAATTGGCCACAAGGCGGCAGCATTTCCCCTTTACCAAGTCTGGTTACTAGGGCAACAGAGCCTTACTGGAAGTGGTGTTCTAGGTTGTAAATAAGAATGGAATTTGCGAGGAAAAAGCCCTTTATGTCTCATTACTTCTTGTTGGTATTTTTAACTTAATTTTTATTTTTTATCACAGCAAACTTGATTACAATGTTTTGTTTGTTCTAGGTGTGCAAGATGTGGTTCTTTCACACATATACATATATCTATTCTTCTTCGGATCCTTTTCCCATGTAGGTTATGACACAATGTTGAGTAGTCTTCTCTTGGTATTGTGTAGGTCTTTGGTGATTATATATTTCACATGTGTTTGTAACTCTCTGTTAACCTAAATATGGTAATGTATCCAATCCTCACATCTTTCTATTTGGTGAACCATAAGATTTATTTATTTATTTATTTATTTATTTATTTTTTTAAAGTTTGTTAACATTCTGATTTTTTTTTAGAAATTCACGTTCTTTTATTTATCTATTTATGACTGTGTTGGGTCCTCTTTTCTGTGCGAGGGCTTTCTCTAGTTGTGGCAAGTGGGGACCACTCTTCATCGCGGTGCGCGGGCCTCTCACCATCGTGGCCTCTCTGGTTGTGGAGCACAGGCTCCAGACGCGCAGGCTCAGTAATTGTGGCTCACGGCCCAGTTGCTCCGTGGCATGTGGGATCTTCCCAGACCAGGGCTCGAACCTGTGTCCCCTGCATTGGCAGGCAGATTCTCAAGCACTGCGCCACCAGGGAAGCCCCAATATTTTAATGAATCTATGATAGTGTTTGTCTGTGGAAATATCTTTGTTTGTATCATTTTTTCGGTAACCCCTATACGTGATATGATAGGATATGTGTCTTTCGCTTTCTCACTTACTCCAAGTTGCGTGATTACTTCTAGACTCATCTATGGTGCTGCAAATGGCATTGTTTCATTTTTTCACTAGCTCATATTCCATCTGTACAGGTAGCAGTTCTTCTTTGTCCACCCATCTGTCAGTGGACTTTTTGGTTACTTCCATATCTTGGCTATTGTAAAACTATGGATTGCAGATTTGCGTGGCTGTGCCCTTCCAATTCTGTCTTCTTAGTTTATAGGTCCAGGAATAGGTCTGCTGGATCATATGGTAGCTCAATGTTTACCTTTTAAAGGCACCTCTGTTCTGTTGTCCTTAGTGGCTCTTTCCAGGTTACGTCCCACTTAAAGTGCAGGGCATGTATTTCTTCCCAGCACCTTCAGGCTTTATTCTTTGTAGTTTTTGCTCATGATTATTCTGAGTGGTGTGAACTGATACCTCTTTGTGGTTGAATTTGCATGTGTTTCATAATGCATTGAAATTGAGCTTTAAGACATGTCCTTTTTATTTTTCCAGCTGTGATTAGAGCTTATTTCTTCAAAGTGTTTTCTTAAAGTATGTGTCACCCTTTGAAATATTTTGGCCATTATCTCCTTCAAGACATTTTGAGGGTAGGTTTCATTTACAGGCCTGCAGTACTTGTTCATATGAAGTGACCATTACTTCAGGCTTTAAACCTGCGTTTGCAGGTAACGGCCAGAGAGCGGCAGCCTTTCTACATTCCCCTTGCTGGTACTAGGGAAACAGACCTACCGGCCAGTGGTGTTCATCGGTTATAAATTAGAGTGCAATGTGCCCGGATAAACCCACAAATGTTGATGTCTCCTTGCTTTTGTTTGTTTTTAAATTTAATTTATATTTATTATTAGAGTAATATTCCATTGTGTACGTGGACCATTTCTTCCTGGTGCATTCCTCGGTTGATGGACATTTTCATTGCTTCCAAGTGCTGGCTATGGTAAATCTTGCTGGCGTACAGGTTTGCCAGCCTGTGACTTTTGGATTCTCATTTTCTCAGGTGATAGGCCAAGCAGTGGTTGTGATTGATTGACTGGTAGCTCAATGTTTCCCTTTTCAAAGCACCTACACTGTGTTTTCATTAGTGGCTCTTTACATGCCCCCCCTTACAACCGAGGGTACGCATTTCTCCACACTCCCTTCACCGTTTATTTTTTGCAGCATTTTTCCTAATGGCCATTCTGACTGCTGTGCGCTGATAGGTTTTCGTAATATGGGTATGCATGTCATTAAAATTTTTTAAATTCGTCATATTCCTACCCCTTTTTCTTTTCTCTTAAAATAAAACCCCGTGAGTACTATATAGCTCTTGAAATTGTCTTCTTCGAAGGTTGCCCTCTTCTGAAGTTTTTGGTCGATTTTTGACCCCAAAAATTTTCTGGAGGGCAGGTGTCATTTGCAGAACTGCAAGTTGGTGAAAATTTAGTGACCTTTTGCAGTGGGTTCAAAGCTGCTGTTGTGAGAAACGGCCACAAGGAGGTAGCATTTCTCCATTCCCCAATCTGGGTACTAGGGCAGCAGAGCCTTTCTGGAAGTCATTGTCCTAGGTTGTAAATTAGAATGGAATGTGCCAGGAGAAATCCCCGTAAGTTTATGTCTCATTACTTCTTTTTGGTTTTTAAAATTTTTTTAATCTGGGTAATGTTTAGAATATTGTTTGTCCTAGGTGTACACAATCTGGTTCATTTGTACATTATGTATGTCTATTAATGTACAGATCCTCTTCCCATGTAAAATATTACAGTGTTCCGTCGACCTCTCTTGCTATATGTTCGGTCTTTTTGATACATGTATATAATATGTATTTGTATATGTAGAGTAACACTAATCTTCATTTCTCAATTTCCCCCCTCCTTTCCTTTCAGATGAGCATAGTTTGTTTTCTAAGCCTGTGAGTGTCTTTCTCTTTGGAAATATGTTCATCTGTGTCAGTTATTAGATAATGCCATAAGTGATAATATAGGATATAGGTGTTTTGCTTTCCGACCTACTTCATGTTTGGTGATTATCTCCAGGCTCATCTATGGTGCCTCAAAGAGCAGTGCTTCAATGTTTTCCATGGCTAATATTCCATTGTGTACTTGGACCACTTCTTCTTGGTGCATTCCTCTGTTGATGGACATTTTCGTTGCTTCCAATTGTTGCCTATGGTAAATATTGCTGGAGTGCAGGATTGCCAGCCTGTGATTTTTGATTTTCATTTTCTCAGATGATAGACGCAGCAGTGGGTATGATTGATTGACTGGTATGGTAGCTCAACGTTTACCTTTTCAAGGCACCTCAATTGTGCTTTCATTAGTGGCTCTTACCACGTCCCCCTTAGAATCGAGGGTACGCATTTCTCCACAATCACGTCAGCATTTATTCTTTGCAGCATTTTTGTTGATGGCCATTCTGACTGGTGTGAGCTGATAGGTTTTTGTAATTTGGGTTTACATGTCTGTAAAAATTCCTACATTTCATCATTTTTCCACGCCTTTTTCTTTTCTGTTAAAAGAAAAAAGCAAAAAAGTGTGACTATAATATACCTCTTCAAATTTTCTTTTTGGAAGGTTACACTCTGGAATTTTTTGGTCGATTTTCGACCTCAGTATTTTTTGGAGGGCCAGTGTCATTTACAGACCTGCAATTGGTGAATATTTAGTGACCTTTTGCAGTGGGTTTAAAGCTGCTCTTGTGGGAAACGGCCAGAAGGATGCAGCATTTCTCCATTCCCAAATCTGGGTACTAGGCAGCAGAGCCGTTCTGGAAGTTGTTTGCCTAGGTTTTAAATTTGGATGGAATGTGCCAGGAAAACCCCCCATAAGTTTATGTCTCATTACTCCTAGTTCGTTGTTTTAATTTTTTCAATTGGGGTAATGGTTAGAATGTTGCTCGTCCAAGGTGTACACACTCTGGTTCATCTACATATTCTATATAACTATTTATGTAGAGATCCTCTTCCCGTGTAAATTATTACAGAGTGTTCTGTATTCCTTCCGTGCTATATGGTCGGTCTCTTTGATATATGTATATAATATGTATTTTATACATATGGTAATGCTAATCTTCATTTATCCATTTCCCCCACCTTTCCTTTAAATAAGCATAGGTTTTTTTTTAATAAGTCTGTGATTGACTTTCTCTGTGGAAATATGTTCATTTGTGTCAGTTATTAGATAACGCCTATATGTGATATCATAGGATATAGGACTTTTGCTTTCCGACTTACCTCATGTTCTGTGATTATCTCCAAGATCATCTATGGTGCCTCAAAGAGCAGTGTTTCATTATTTTCCATGGCTAGTATTCATTGTGTACATGGACCACTTCTTCTTTATCCTTTCATCTGTTGATGGACATTTTGGTTGCTTCACTGTCTTGTCTATTGTGAATCAGGCTGCAGTGCAGCTTTTGCAGCCCGGGTCTTCTTCATTCTGGTCTTCTCAGGTGAGAGGCCCATCGGTGCGCCTGCTGGATTGAATGGTACCTCAATTTTTCCTTTTAAACGCAGCTCCTTTCTGTTCTCATTATTAGCGTTTAACCCTCTTACATCTCACCAGCAGCTAGAGGGTACACAGTTCTCTAAAACCTCTTCAGCATTTATTGTTTGTAGACTTTTTGCCAATGGTCAGTCGACTGGTGTGAGTTGAAAAGTTTTCGTAGATTAGATTGCATGAGTCTAATAGTTCCTGAGGCTGAGCTTTTATCCATTTTCCTTTCTTTAAAAAGAGAGTGAGTAAAACTGACCTCTTCATACTCTCTTCTTGAACATCTTGCCTTTTTTGAATCCTTTTATCCATTCCCTACCTCAGCACAATTTTGAGGGCAGGTGTCCTTTACAGCCTTGAGTCATTTTGAATGGCAAGTGACCATTAGCTGTGGGTTAAAAGCTGCTCTTGCGGGAATTGGCCACAAGGCGGCAGCATTTCCCCTTTACCAAGTCTGGTTACTAGGGCAACAGAGCCTTACTGGAAGTGGTGTTCTAGGTTGTAAATAAGAATGGAATTTGCGAGGAAAAAGCCCTTTATGTCTCATTACTTCTTGTTGGTATTTTTAACTTAATTTTTATTTTTTATCACAGCAAACTTGATTACAATGTTTTGTTTGTTCTAGGTGTGCAAGATGTGGTTCTTTCACACATATACATATATCTATTCTTCTTCGGATCCTTTTCCCATGTAGGTTATGACACAATGTTGAGTAGTCTTCTCTTGGTATTGTGTAGGTCTTTGGTGATTATATATTTCACATGTGTTTGTAACTCTCTGTTAACCTAAATATGGTAATGTATCCAATCCTCACATCTTTCTATTTGGTGAACCATAAGATTTATTTATTTATTTATTTATTTATTTATTTTTTTAAAGTTTGTTAACATTCTGATTTTTTTTTAGAAATTCACGTTCTTTTATTTATCTATTTATGACTGTGTTGGGTCCTCTTTTCTGTGCGAGGGCTTTCTCTAGTTGTGGCAAGTGGGGACCACTCTTCATCGCGGTGCGCGGGCCTCTCACCATCGTGGCCTCTCTGGTTGTGGAGCACAGGCTCCAGACGCGCAGGCTCAGTAATTGTGGCTCACGGCCCAGTTGCTCCGTGGCATGTGGGATCTTCCCAGACCAGGGCTCGAACCTGTGTCCCCTGCATTGGCAGGCAGATTCTCAAGCACTGCGCCACCAGGGAAGCCCCAATATTTTAATGAATCTATGATAGTGTTTGTCTGTGGAAATATCTTTGTTTGTATCATTTTTTCGGTAACCCCTATACGTGATATGATAGGATATGTGTCTTTCGCTTTCTCACTTACTCCAAGTTGCGTGATTACTTCTAGACTCATCTATGGTGCTGCAAATGGCATTGTTTCATTTTTTCACTAGCTCATATTCCATCTGTACAGGTAGCAGTTCTTCTTTGTCCACCCATCTGTCAGTGGACTTTTTGGTTACTTCCATATCTTGGCTATTGTAAAACTATGGATTGCAGATTTGCGTGGCTGTGCCCTTCCAATTCTGTCTTCTTAGTTTATAGGTCCAGGAATAGGTCTGCTGGATCATATGGTAGCTCAATGTTTACCTTTTAAAGGCACCTCTGTTCTGTTGTCCTTAGTGGCTCTTTCCAGGTTACGTCCCACTTAAAGTGCAGGGCATGTATTTCTTCCCAGCACCTTCAGGCTTTATTCTTTGTAGTTTTTGCTCATGATTATTCTGAGTGGTGTGAACTGATACCTCTTTGTGGTTGAATTTGCATGTGTTTCATAATGCATTGAAATTGAGCTTTAAGACATGTCCTTTTTATTTTTCCAGCTGTGATTAGAGCTTATTTCTTCAAAGTGTTTTCTTAAAGTATGTGTCACCCTTTGAAATATTTTGGCCATTATCTCCTTCAAGACATTTTGCGGGTAGGTTTCATTTACAGGCCTGCAGTACTTGTTCATATGAAGTGACCATTACTTCAGGCTTTAAACCTGCGTTTGCAGGTAACGGCCAGAGAGCGGCAGCCTTTCTACATTCCCCTTGCTGGTACTAGGGAAACAGACCTACCGGCCAGTGGTGTTCATCGGTTATAAATTAGAGTGCAATGTGCCCGGATAAACCCACAAATGTTGATGTCTCCTTGCTTTTGTTTGTTTTTAAATTTAATTTATATTTATTATTAGAGTAATATTCCATTGTGTACGTGGACCATTTCTTCCTGGTGCATTCCTCGGTTGATGGACATTTTCATTGCTTCCAAGTGCTGGCTATGGTAAATCTTGCTGGCGTACAGGTTTGCCAGCCTGTGACTTTTGGATTCTCATTTTCTCAGGTGATAGGCCAAGCAGTGGTTGTGATTGATTGACTGGTAGCTCAATGTTTCCCTTTTCAAAGCACCTACACTGTGTTTTCATTAGTGGCTCTTTACATGCCCCCCCTTACAACCGAGGGTACGCATTTCTCCACACTCCCTTCACCGTTTATTTTTTGCAGCATTTTTCCTAATGGCCATTCTGACTGCTGTGCGCTGATAGGTTTTCGTAATATGGGTATGCATGTCATTAAAATTTTTTAAATTCGTCATATTCCTACCCCTTTTTCTTTTCTCTTAAAATAAAACCCCGTGAGTACTATATAGCTCTTGAAATTGTCTTCTTCGAAGGTTGCCCTCTTCTGAAGTTTTTGGTCGATTTTTGACCCCAAAAATTTTCTGGAGGGCAGGTGTCATTTGCAGAACTGCAAGTTGGTGAAAATTTAGTGACCTTTTGCAGTGGGTTCAAAGCTGCTGTTGTGAGAAACGGCCACAAGGAGGTAGCATTTCTCCATTCCCCAATCTGGGTACTAGGGCAGCAGAGCCTTTCTGGAAGTCATTGTCCTAGGTTGTAAATTAGAATGGAATGTGCCAGGAGAAATCCCCGTAAGTTTATGTCTCATTACTTCTTTTTGGTTTTTAAAATTTTTTTAATCTGGGTAATGTTTAGAATATTGTTTGTCCTAGGTGTACACAATCTGGTTCATTTGTACATTATGTATGTCTATTAATGTACAGATCCTCTTCCCATGTAAAATACTACAGTGTTCCGTCGACCTCTCTTGCTATATGTTCGGTCTTTTTGATACATGTATATAATATGTATTTGTATATGTAGAGTAACACTAATCTTCATTTCTCAATTTCCCCCCTCCTTTCCTTTCAGATGAGCATAGTTTGTTTTCTAAGCCTGTGAGTGTCTTTCTCTTTGGAAATATGTTCATCTGTGTCAGTTATTAGATAATGCCATAAGTGATAATATAGGATATAGGTGTTTTGCTTTCCGACCTACTTCATGTTTGGTGATTATCTCCAGGCTCATCTATGGTGCCTCAAAGAGCAGTGCTTCAATGTTTTCCATGGCTAATATTCCATTGTGTACTTGGACCACTTCTTCTTGGTGCATTCCTCTGTTGATGGACATTTTCGTTGCTTCCAATTGTTGCCTATGGTAAATATTGCTGGAGTGCAGGATTGCCAGCCTGTGATTTTTGATTTTCATTTTCTCAGGTGATAGACCCAGCAGTGGGTATGATTGATTGACTGGTATGGTAGCTCAACGTTTACCTTTTCAAGGCACCTCAATTGTGCTTTCATTAGTGGCTCTTACCACGTCCCCCTTAGAATCGAGGGTACGCATTTCTCCACAATCACGTCAGCATTTATTCTTTGCAGCATTTTTGTTGATGGCCATTCTGACTGGTGTGAGCTGATAGGTTTTTGTAATTTGGGTTTACATGTCTGTAAAAATTCCTACATTTCATCATTTTTCCACGCCTTTTTCTTTTCTGTTAAAAGAAAAAAGCAAAAAAGTGTGACTATAATATACCTCTTCAAATTTTCTTTTTGGAAGGTTACACTCTGGAATTTTTTGGTCGATTTTCGACCTCAGTATTTTTTGGAGGGCCAGTGTCATTTACAGACCTGCAATTGGTGAATATTTAGTGACCTTTTGCAGTGGGTTTAAAGCTGCTCTTGTGGGAAACGGCCAGAAGGATGCAGCATTTCTCCATTCCCAAATCTGGGTACTAGGCAGCAGAGCCGTTCTGGAAGTTGTTTGCCTAGGTTTTAAATTTGGATGGAATGTGCCAGGAAAACCCCCCATAAGTTTATGTCTCATTACTCCTAGTTCGTTGTTTTAATTTTTTCAATTGGGGTAATGGTTAGAATGTTGCTCGTCCAAGGTGTACACACTCTGGTTCATCTACATATTCTATATAACTATTTATGTAGAGATCCTCTTCCCGTGTAAATTATTACAGAGTGTTCTGTATTCCTTCCGTGCTATATGGTCGGTCTCTTTGATATATGTATATAATATGTATTTTATACATATGGTAATGCTAATCTTCATTTATCCATTTCCCCCACCTTTCCTTTAAATAAGCATAGGTTTTTTTTTAATAAGTCTGTGATTGACTTTCTCTGTGGAAATATGTTCATTTGTGTCAGTTATTAGATAACGCCTATATGTGATATCATAGGATATAGGACTTTTGCTTTCCGACTTACCTCATGTTCTGTGATTATCTCCAAGATCATCTATGGTGCCTCAAAGAGCAGTGTTTCATTATTTTCCATGGCTAGTATTCATTGTGTACATGGACCACTTCTTCTTTATCCTTTCATCTGTTGATGGACATTTTGGTTGCTTCACTGTCTTGTCTATTGTGAATCAGGCTGCAGTGCAGCTTTTGCAGCCCGGGTCTTCTTCATTCTGGTCTTCTCAGGTGAGAGGCCCATCGGTGCGCCTGCTGGATTGAATGGTACCTCAATTTTTCCTTTTAAACGCAGCTCCTTTCTGTTCTCATTATTAGCGTTTAACCCTCTTACATCTCACCAGCAGCTAGAGGGTACACAGTTCTCTAAAACCTCTTCAGCATTTATTGTTTGTAGACTTTTTGCCAATGGTCAGTCGACTGGTGTGAGTTGAAAAGTTTTCGTAGATTAGATTGCATGAGTCTAATAGTTCCTGAGGCTGAGCTTTTATCCATTTTCCTTTCTTTAAAAAGAGAGTGAGTAAAACTGACCTCTTCATACTCTCTTCTTGAACATCTTGCCTTTTTTGAATCCTTTTATCCATTCCCTACCTCAGCACAATTTTGAGGGCAGGTGTCCTTTACAGCCTTGAGTCATTTTGAATGGCAAGTGACCATTAGCTGTGGGTTAAAAGCTGCTCTTGCGGGAATTGGCCACAAGGCGGCAGCATTTCCCCTTTACCAAGTCTGGTTACTAGGGCAACAGAGCCTTACTGGAAGTGGTGTTCTAGGTTGTAAATAAGAATGGAATTTGCGAGGAAAAAGCCCTTTATGTCTCATTACTTCTTGTTGGTATTTTTAACTTAATTTTTATTTTTTATCACAGCAAACTTGATTACAATGTTTTGTTTGTTCTAGGTGTGCAAGATGTGGTTCTTTCACACATATACATATATCTATTCTTCTTCGGATCCTTTTCCCATGTAGGTTATGACACAATGTTGAGTAGTCTTCTCTTGGTATTGTGTAGGTCTTTGGTGATTATATATTTCACATGTGTTTGTAACTCTCTGTTAACCTAAATATGGTAATGTATCCAATCCTCACATCTTTCTATTTGGTGAACCATAAGATTTATTTATTTATTTATTTATTTATTTATTTTTTTAAAGTTTGTTAACATTCTGATTTTTTTTTAGAAATTCACGTTCTTTTATTTATCTATTTATGACTGTGTTGGGTCCTCTTTTCTGTGCGAGGGCTTTCTCTAGTTGTGGCAAGTGGGGACCACTCTTCATCGCGGTGCGCGGGCCTCTCACCATCGTGGCCTCTCTGGTTGTGGAGCACAGGCTCCAGACGCGCAGGCTCAGTAATTGTGGCTCACGGCCCAGTTGCTCCGTGGCATGTGGGATCTTCCCAGACCAGGGCTCGAACCTGTGTCCCCTGCATTGGCAGGCAGATTCTCAAGCACTGCGCCACCAGGGAAGCCCCAATATTTTAATGAATCTATGATAGTGTTTGTCTGTGGAAATATCTTTGTTTGTATCATTTTTTCGGTAACCCCTATACGTGATATGATAGGATATGTGTCTTTCGCTTTCTCACTTACTCCAAGTTGCGTGATTACTTCTAGACTCATCTATGGTGCTGCAAATGGCATTGTTTCATTTTTTCACTAGCTCATATTCCATCTGTACAGGTAGCAGTTCTTCTTTGTCCACCCATCTGTCAGTGGACTTTTTGGTTACTTCCATATCTTGGCTATTGTAAAACTATGGATTGCAGATTTGCGTGGCTGTGCCCTTCCAATTCTGTCTTCTTAGTTTATAGGTCCAGGAATAGGTCTGCTGGATCATATGGTAGCTCAATGTTTACCTTTTAAAGGCACCTCTGTTCTGTTGTCCTTAGTGGCTCTTTCCAGGTTACGTCCCACTTAAAGTGCAGGGCATGTATTTCTTCCCAGCACCTTCAGGCTTTATTCTTTGTAGTTTTTGCTCATGATTATTCTGAGTGGTGTGAACTGATACCTCTTTGTGGTTGAATTTGCATGTGTTTCATAATGCATTGAAATTGAGCTTTAAGACATGTCCTTTTTATTTTTCCAGCTGTGATTAGAGCTTATTTCTTCAAAGTGTTTTCTTAAAGTATGTGTCACCCTTTGAAATATTTTGGCCATTATCTCCTTCAAGACATTTTGCGGGTAGGTTTCATTTACAGGCCTGCAGTACTTGTTCATATGAAGTGACCATTACTTCAGGCTTTAAACCTGCGTTTGCAGGTAACGGCCAGAGAGCGGCAGCCTTTCTACATTCCCCTTGCTGGTACTAGGGAAACAGACCTACCGGCCAGTGGTGTTCATCGGTTATAAATTAGAGTGCAATGTGCCCGGATAAACCCACAAATGTTGATGTCTCCTTGCTTTTGTTTGTTTTTAAATTTAATTTATATTTATTATTAGAGTAATATTCCATTGTGTACGTGGACCATTTCTTCCTGGTGCATTCCTCGGTTGATGGACATTTTCATTGCTTCCAAGTGCTGGCTATGGTAAATCTTGCTGGCGTACAGGTTTGCCAGCCTGTGACTTTTGGATTCTCATTTTCTCAGGTGATAGGCCAAGCAGTGGTTGTGATTGATTGACTGGTAGCTCAATGTTTCCCTTTTCAAAGCACCTACACTGTGTTTTCATTAGTGGCTCTTTACATGCCCCCCCTTACAACCGAGGGTACGCATTTCTCCACACTCCCTTCACCGTTTATTTTTTGCAGCATTTTTCCTAATGGCCATTCTGACTGCTGTGCGCTGATAGGTTTTCGTAATATGGGTATGCATGTCATTAAAATTTTTTAAATTCGTCATATTCCTACCCCTTTTTCTTTTCTCTTAAAATAAAACCCCGTGAGTACTATATAGCTCTTGAAATTGTCTTCTTCGAAGGTTGCCCTCTTCTGAAGTTTTTGGTCGATTTTTGACCCCAAAAATTTTCTGGAGGGCAGGTGTCATTTGCAGAACTGCAAGTTGGTGAAAATTTAGTGACCTTTTGCAGTGGGTTCAAAGCTGCTGTTGTGAGAAACGGCCACAAGGAGGTAGCATTTCTCCATTCCCCAATCTGGGTACTAGGGCAGCAGAGCCTTTCTGGAAGTCATTGTCCTAGGTTGTAAATTAGAATGGAATGTGCCAGGAGAAATCCCCGTAAGTTTATGTCTCATTACTTCTTTTTGGTTTTTAAAATTTTTTTAATCTGGGTAATGTTTAGAATATTGTTTGTCCTAGGTGTACACAATCTGGTTCATTTGTACATTATGTATGTCTATTAATGTACAGATCCTCTTCCCATGTAAAATACTACAGTGTTCCGTCGACCTCTCTTGCTATATGTTCGGTCTTTTTGATACATGTATATAATATGTATTTGTATATGTAGAGTAACACTAATCTTCATTTCTCAATTTCCCCCCTCCTTTCCTTTCAGATGAGCATAGTTTGTTTTCTAAGCCTGTGAGTGTCTTTCTCTTTGGAAATATGTTCATCTGTGTCAGTTATTAGATAATGCCATAAGTGATAATATAGGATATAGGTGTTTTGCTTTCCGACCTACTTCATGTTTGGTGATTATCTCCAGGCTCATCTATGGTGCCTCAAAGAGCAGTGCTTCAATGTTTTCCATGGCTAATATTCCATTGTGTACTTGGACCACTTCTTCTTGGTGCATTCCTCTGTTGATGGACATTTTCGTTGCTTCCAATTGTTGCCTATGGTAAATATTGCTGGAGTGCAGGATTGCCAGCCTGTGATTTTTGATTTTCATTTTCTCAGGTGATAGACCCAGCAGTGGGTATGATTGATTGACTGGTATGGTAGCTCAACGTTTACCTTTTCAAGGCACCTCAATTGTGCTTTCATTAGTGGCTCTTACCACGTCCCCCTTAGAATCGAGGGTACGCATTTCTCCACAATCACGTCAGCATTTATTCTTTGCAGCATTTTTGTTGATGGCCATTCTGACTGGTGTGAGCTGATAGGTTTTTGTAATTTGGGTTTACATGTCTGTAAAAATTCCTACATTTCATCATTTTTCCACGCCTTTTTCTTTTCTGTTAAAAGAAAAAAGCAAAAAAGTGTGACTATAATATACCTCTTCAAATTTTCTTTTTGGAAGGTTACACTCTGGAATTTTTTGGTCGATTTTCGACCTCAGTATTTTTTGGAGGGCCAGTGTCATTTACAGACCTGCAATTGGTGAATATTTAGTGACCTTTTGCAGTGGGTTTAAAGCTGCTCTTGTGGGAAACGGCCAGAAGGATGCAGCATTTCTCCATTCCCAAATCTGGGTACTAGGCAGCAGAGCCGTTCTGGAAGTTGTTTGCCTAGGTTTTAAATTTGGATGGAATGTGCCAGGAAAACCCCCCATAAGTTTATGTCTCATTACTCCTAGTTCGTTGTTTTAATTTTTTCAATTGGGGTAATGGTTAGAATGTTGCTCGTCCAAGGTGTACACACTCTGGTTCATCTACATATTCTATATAACTATTTATGTAGAGATCCTCTTCCCGTGTAAATTATTACAGAGTGTTCTGTATTCCTTCCGTGCTATATGGTCGGTCTCTTTGATATATGTATATAATATGTATTTTATACATATGGTAATGCTAATCTTCATTTATCCATTTCCCCCACCTTTCCTTTAAATAAGCATAGGTTTTTTTTTAATAAGTCTGTGATTGACTTTCTCTGTGGAAATATGTTCATTTGTGTCAGTTATTAGATAACGCCTATATGTGATATCATAGGATATAGGACTTTTGCTTTCCGACTTACCTCATGTTCTGTGATTATCTCCAAGATCATCTATGGTGCCTCAAAGAGCAGTGTTTCATTATTTTCCATGGCTAGTATTCATTGTGTACATGGACCACTTCTTCTTTATCCTTTCATCTGTTGATGGACATTTTGGTTGCTTCACTGTCTTGTCTATTGTGAATCAGGCTGCAGTGCAGCTTTTGCAGCCCGGGTCTTCTTCATTCTGGTCTTCTCAGGTGAGAGGCCCATTGGTGCGCCTGCTGGATTGAATGGTACCTCAATTTTTCCTTTTAAACGCAGCTCCTTTCTGTTCTCATTATTAGCGTTTAACCCTCTTACATCTCACCAGCAGCTAGAGGGTACACAGTTCTCTAAAACCTCTTCAGCATTTATTGTTTGTAGACTTTTTGCCAATGGTCAGTCGACTGGTGTGAGTTGAAAAGTTTTCGTAGATTAGATTGCATGAGTCTAATAGTTCCTGAGGCTGAGCTTTTATCCATTTTCCTTTCTTTAAAAAGAGAGTGAGTAAAACTGACCTCTTCATACTCTCTTCTTGAACATCTTGCCTTTTTTGAATCCTTTTATCCATTCCCTACCTCAGCACAATTTTGAGGGCAGGTGTCCTTTACAGCCTTGAGTCATTTTGAATGGCAAGTGACCATTAGCTGTGGGTTAAAAGCTGCTCTTGCGGGAATTGGCCACAAGGCGGCAGCATTTCCCCTTTACCAAGTCTGGTTACTAGGGCAACAGAGCCTTACTGGAAGTGGTGTTCTAGGTTGTAAATAAGAATGGAATTTGCGAGGAAAAAGCCCTTTATGTCTCATTACTTCTTGTTGGTATTTTTAACTTAATTTTTATTTTTTATCACAGCAAACTTGATTACAATGTTTTGTTTGTTCTAGGTGTGCAAGATGTGGTTCTTTCACACATATACATATATCTATTCTTCTTCGGATCCTTTTCCCATGTAGGTTATGACACAATGTTGAGTAGTCTTCTCTTGGTATTGTGTAGGTCTTTGGTGATTATATATTTCACATGTGTTTGTAACTCTCTGTTAACCTAAATATGGTAATGTATCCAATCCTCACATCTTTCTATTTGGTGAACCATAAGATTTATTTATTTATTTATTTATTTATTTATTTTTTTAAAGTTTGTTAACATTCTGATTTTTTTTTAGAAATTCACGTTCTTTTATTTATCTATTTATGACTGTGTTGGGTCTTCTTTTCTGTGCGAGGGCTTTCTCTAGTTGTGGCAAGTGGGGACCACTCTTCATCGCGGTGCGCGGGCCTCTCACCATCGTGGCCTCTCTGGTTGTGGAGCACAGGCTCCAGACGCGCAGGCTCAGTAATTGTGGCTCACGGCCCAGTTGCTCCGTGGCATGTGGGATCTTCCCAGACCAGGGCTCGAACCTGTGTCCCCTGCATTGGCAGGCAGATTCTCAAGCACTGCGCCACCAGGGAAGCCCCAATATTTTAATGAATCTATGATAGTGTTTGTCTGTGGAAATATCTTTGTTTGTATCATTTTTTCGGTAACCCCTATACGTGATATGATAGGATATGTGTCTTTCGCTTTCTCACTTACTCCAAGTTGCGTGATTACTTCTAGACTCATCTATGGTGCTGCAAATGGCATTGTTTCATTTTTTCACTAGCTCATATTCCATCTGTACAGGTAGCAGTTCTTCTTTGTCCACCCATCTGTCAGTGGACTTTTTGGTTACTTCCATATCTTGGCTATTGTAAAACTATGGAATGCAGATTTGCGTGGCTGTGCCCTTCCAATTCTGTCTTCTTAGTTTATAGGTCCAGGAATAGGTCTGCTGGATCATATGGTAGCTCAATGTTTACCTTTTAAAGGCACCTCTGTTCTGTTGTCCTTAGTGGCTCTTTCCAGGTTACGTCCCACTTAAAGTGCAGGGCATGTATTTCTTCCCAGCACCTTCAGGCTTTATTCTTTGTAGTTTTTGCTCATGATTATTCTGAGTGGTGTGAACTGATACCTCTTTGTGGTTGAATTTGCATGTGTTTCATAATGCATTGAAATTGAGCTTTAAGACATGTCCTTTTTATTTTTCCAGCTGTGATTAGAGCTTATTTCTTCAAAGTGTTTTCTTAAAGTATGTGTCACCCTTTGAAATATTTTGGCCATTATCTCCTTCAAGACATTTTGCGGGTAGGTTTCATTTACAGGCCTGCAGTACTTGTTCATATGAAGTGACCATTACTTCAGGCTTTAAACCTGCGTTTGCAGGTAACGGCCAGAGAGCGGCAGCCTTTCTACATTCCCCTTGCTGGTACTAGGGAAACAGACCTACCGGCCAGTGGTGTTCATCGGTTATAAATTAGAGTGCAATGTGCCCGGATAAACCCACAAATGTTGATGTCTCCTTGCTTTTGTTTGTTTTTAAATTTAATTTATATTTATTATTAGAGTAATATTCCATTGTGTACGTGGACCATTTCTTCCTGGTGCATTCCTCGGTTGATGGACATTTTCATTGCTTCCAAGTGCTGGCTATGGTAAATCTTGCTGGCGTACAGGTTTGCCAGCCTGTGACTTTTGGATTCTCATTTTCTCAGGTGATAGGCCAAGCAGTGGTTGTGATTGATTGACTGGTAGCTCAATGTTTCCCTTTTCAAAGCACCTACACTGTGTTTTCATTAGTGGCTCTTTACATGCCCCCCCTTACAACCGAGGGTACGCATTTCTCCACACTCCCTTCACCGTTTATTTTTTGCAGCATTTTTCCTAATGGCCATTCTGACTGCTGTGCGCTGATAGGTTTTCGTAATATGGGTATGCATGTCATTAAAATTTTTTAAATTCGTCATATTCCTACCCCTTTTTCTTTTCTCTTAAAATAAAACCCCGTGAGTACTATATAGCTCTTGAAATTGTCTTCTTCGAAGGTTGCCCTCTTCTGAAGTTTTTGGTCGATTTTTGACCCCAAAAATTTTCTGGAGGGCAGGTGTCATTTGCAGAACTGCAAGTTGGTGAAAATTTAGTGACCTTTTGCAGTGGGTTCAAAGCTGCTGTTGTGAGAAACGGCCACAAGGAGGTAGCATTTCTCCATTCCCCAATCTGGGTACTAGGGCAGCAGAGCCTTTCTGGAAGTCATTGTCCTAGGTTGTAAATTAGAATGGAATGTGCCAGGAGAAATCCCCGTAAGTTTATGTCTCATTACTTCTTTTTGGTTTTTAAAATTTTTTTAATCTGGGTAATGTTTAGAATATTGTTTGTCCTAGGTGTACACAATCTGGTTCATTTGTACATTATGTATGTCTATTAATGTACAGATCCTCTTCCCATGTAAAATATTACAGTGTTCCGTCGACCTCTCTTGCTATATGTTCGGTCTTTTTGATACATGTATATAATATGTATTTGTATATGTAGAGTAACACTAATCTTCATTTCTCAATTTCCCCCCTCCTTTCCTTTCAGATGAGCATAGTTTGTTTTCTAAGCCTGTGAGTGTCTTTCTCTTTGGAAATATGTTCATCTGTGTCAGTTATTAGATAATGCCATAAGTGATAATATAGGATATAGGTGTTTTGCTTTCCGACCTACTTCATGTTTGGTGATTATCTCCAGGCTCATCTATGGTGCCTCAAAGAGCAGTGCTTCAATGTTTTCCATGGCTAATATTCCATTGTGTACTTGGACCACTTCTTCTTGGTGCATTCCTCTGTTGATGGACATTTTCGTTGCTTCCAATTGTTGCCTATGGTAAATATTGCTGGAGTGCAGGATTGCCAGCCTGTGATTTTTGATTTTCATTTTCTCAGGTGATAGACCCAGCAGTGGGTATGATTGATTGACTGGTATGGTAGCTCAACGTTTACCTTTTCAAGGCACCTCAATTGTGCTTTCATTAGTGGCTCTTACCACGTCCCCCTTAGAATCGAGGGTACGCATTTCTCCACAATCACGTCAGCATTTATTCTTTGCAGCATTTTTGTTGATGGCCATTCTGACTGGTGTGAGCTGATAGGTTTTTGTAATTTGGGTTTACATGTCTGTAAAAATTCCTACATTTCATCATTTTTCCACGCCTTTTTCTTTTCTGTTAAAAGAAAAAAGCAAAAAAGTGTGACTATAATATACCTCTTCAAATTTTCTTTTTGGAAGGTTACACTCTGGAATTTTTTGGTCGATTTTCGACCTCAGTATTTTTTGGAGGGCCAGTGTCATTTACAGACCTGCAATTGGTGAATATTTAGTGACCTTTTGCAGTGGGTTTAAAGCTGCTCTTGTGGGAAACGGCCAGAAGGATGCAGCATTTCTCCATTCCCAAATCTGGGTACTAGGCAGCAGAGCCGTTCTGGAAGTTGTTTGCCTAGGTTTTAAATTTGGATGGAATGTGCCAGGAAAACCCCCCATAAGTTTATGTCTCATTACTCCTAGTTCGTTGTTTTAATTTTTTCAATTGGGGTAATGGTTAGAATGTTGCTCGTCCAAGGTGTACACACTCTGGTTCATCTACATATTCTATATAACTATTTATGTAGAGATCCTCTTCCCGTGTAAATTATTACAGAGTGTTCTGTATTCCTTCCGTGCTATATGGTCGGTCTCTTTGATATATGTATATAATATGTATTTTATACATATGGTAATGCTAATCTTCATTTATCCATTTCCCCCACCTTTCCTTTAAATAAGCATAGGTTTTTTTTAATAAGTCTGTGATTGACTTTCTCTGTGGAAATATGTTCATTTGTGTCAGTTATTAGATAACGCCTATATGTGATATCATAGGATATAGGACTTTTGCTTTCCGACTTACCTCATGTTCTGTGATTATCTCCAAGATCATCTATGGTGCCTCAAAGAGCAGTGTTTCATTATTTTCCATGGCTAGTATTCATTGTGTACATGGACCACTTCTTCTTTATCCTTTCATCTGTTGATGGACATTTTGGTTGCTTCACTGTCTTGTCTATTGTGAATCAGGCTGCAGTGCAGCTTTTGCAGCCCGGGTCTTCTTCATTCTGGTCTTCTCAGGTGAGAGGCCCATCGGTGCGCCTGCTGGATTGAATGGTACCTCAATTTTTCCTTTTAAACGCAGCTCCTTTCTGTTCTCATTATTAGCGTTTAACCCTCTTACATCTCACCAGCAGCTAGAGGGTACACAGTTCTCTAAAACCTCTTCAGCATTTATTGTTTGTAGACTTTTTGCCAATGGTCAGTCGACTGGTGTGAGTTGAAAAGTTTTCGTAGATTAGATTGCATGAGTCTAATAGTTCCTGAGGCTGAGCTTTTATCCATTTTCCTTTCTTTAAAAAGAGAGTGAGTAAAACTGACCTCTTCATACTCTCTTCTTGAACATCTTGCCTTTTTTGAATCCTTTTATCCATTCCCTACCTCAGCACAATTTTGAGGGCAGGTGTCCTTTACAGCCTTGAGTCATTTTGAATGGCAAGTGACCATTAGCTGTGGGTTAAAAGCTGCTCTTGCGGGAATTGGCCACAAGGCGGCAGCATTTCCCCTTTACCAAGTCTGGTTACTAGGGCAACAGAGCCTTACTGGAAGTGGTGTTCTAGGTTGTAAATAAGAATGGAATTTGCGAGGAAAAAGCCCTTTATGTCTCATTACTTCTTGTTGGTATTTTTAACTTAATTTTTATTTTTTATCACAGCAAACTTGATTACAATGTTTTGTTTGTTCTAGGTGTGCAAGATGTGGTTCTTTCACACATATACATATATCTATTCTTCTTCGGATCCTTTTCCCATGTAGGTTATGACACAATGTTGAGTAGTCTTCTCTTGGTATTGTGTAGGTCTTTGGTGATTATATATTTCACATGTGTTTGTAACTCTCTGTTAACCTAAATATGGTAATGTATCCAATCCTCACATCTTTCTATTTGGTGAACCATAAGATTTATTTATTTATTTATTTATTTATTTATTTTTTTAAAGTTTGTTAACATTCTGATTTTTTTTTAGAAATTCACGTTCTTTTATTTATCTATTTATGACTGTGTTGGGTCCTCTTTTCTGTGCGAGGGCTTTCTCTAGTTGTGGCAAGTGGGGACCACTCTTCATCGCGGTGCGCGGGCCTCTCACCATCGTGGCCTCTCTGGTTGTGGAGCACAGGCTCCAGACGCGCAGGCTCAGTAATTGTGGCTCACGGCCCAGTTGCTCCGTGGCATGTGGGATCTTCCCAGACCAGGGCTCGAACCTGTGTCCCCTGCATTGGCAGGCAGATTCTCAAGCACTGCGCCACCAGGGAAGCCCCAATATTTTAATGAATCTATGATAGTGTTTGTCTGTGGAAATATCTTTGTTTGTATCATTTTTTCGGTAACCCCTATACGTGATATGATAGGATATGTGTCTTTCGCTTTCTCACTTACTCCAAGTTGCGTGATTACTTCTAGACTCATCTATGGTGCTGCAAATGGCATTGTTTCATTTTTTCACTAGCTCATATTCCATCTGTACAGGTAGCAGTTCTTCTTTGTCCACCCATCTGTCAGTGGACTTTTTGGTTACTTCCATATCTTGGCTATTGTAAAACTATGGATTGCAGATTTGCGTGGCTGTGCCCTTCCAATTCTGTCTTCTTAGTTTATAGGTCCAGGAATAGGTCTGCTGGATCATATGGTAGCTCAATGTTTACCTTTTAAAGGCACCTCTGTTCTGTTGTCCTTAGTGGCTCTTTCTAGGTTACGTCCCACTTAAAGTGCAGGGCATGTATTTCTTCCCAGCACCTTCAGGCTTTATTCTTTGTAGTTTTTGCTCATGATTATTCTGAGTGGTGTGAACTGATACCTCTTTGTGGTTGAATTTGCATGTGTTTCATAATGCATTGAAATTGAGCTTTAAGACATGTCCTTTTTATTTTTCCAGCTGTGATTAGAGCTTATTTCTTCAAAGTGTTTTCTTAAAGTATGTGTCACCCTTTGAAATATTTTGGCCATTATCTCCTTCAAGACATTTTGAGGGTAGGTTTCATTTACAGGCCTGCAGTACTTGTTCATATGAAGTGACCATTACTTCAGGCTTTAAACCTGCGTTTGCAGGTAACGGCCAGAGAGCGGCAGCCTTTCTACATTCCCCTTGCTGGTACTAGGGAAACAGACCTACCGGCCAGTGGTGTTCATCGGTTATAAATTAGAGTGCAATGTGCCCGGATAAACCCACAAATGTTGATGTCTCCTTGCTTTTGTTTGTTTTTAAATTTAATTTATATTTATTATTAGAGTAATATTCCATTGTGTACGTGGACCATTTCTTCCTGGTGCATTCCTCGGTTGATGGACATTTTCATTGCTTCCAAGTGCTGGCTATGGTAAATCTTGCTGGCGTACAGGTTTGCCAGCCTGTGACTTTTGGATTCTCATTTTCTCAGGTGATAGGCCAAGCAGTGGTTGTGATTGATTGACTGGTAGCTCAATGTTTCCCTTTTCAAAGCACCTACACTGTGTTTTCATTAGTGGCTCTTTACATGCCCCCCCTTACAACCGAGGGTACGCATTTCTCCACACTCCCTTCACCGTTTATTTTTTGCAGCATTTTTCCTAATGGCCATTCTGACTGCTGTGCGCTGATAGGTTTTCGTAATATGGGTATGCATGTCATTAAAATTTTTTAAATTCGTCATATTCCTACCCCTTTTTCTTTTCTCTTAAAATAAAACCCCGTGAGTACTATATAGCTCTTGAAATTGTCTTCTTCGAAGGTTGCCCTCTTCTGAAGTTTTTGGTCGATTTTTGACCCCAAAAATTTTCTGGAGGGCAGGTGTCATTTGCAGAACTGCAAGTTGGTGAAAATTTAGTGACCTTTTGCAGTGGGTTCAAAGCTGCTGTTGTGAGAAACGGCCACAAGGAGGTAGCATTTCTCCATTCCCCAATCTGGGTACTAGGGCAGCAGAGCCTTTCTGGAAGTCATTGTCCTAGGTTGTAAATTAGAATGGAATGTGCCAGGAGAAATCCCCGTAAGTTTATGTCTCATTACTTCTTTTTGGTTTTTAAAATTTTTTTAATCTGGGTAATGTTTAGAATATTGTTTGTCCTAGGTGTACACAATCTGGTTCATTTGTACATTATGTATGTCTATTAATGTACAGATCCTCTTCCCATGTAAAATATTACAGTGTTCCGTCGACCTCTCTTGCTATATGTTCGGTCTTTTTGATACATGTATATAATATGTATTTGTATATGTAGAGTAACACTAATCTTCATTTCTCAATTTCCCCCCTCCTTTCCTTTCAGATGAGCATAGTTTGTTTTCTAAGCCTGTGAGTGTCTTTCTCTTTGGAAATATGTTCATCTGTGTCAGTTATTAGATAATGCCATAAGTGATAATATAGGATATAGGTGTTTTGCTTTCCGACCTACTTCATGTTTGGTGATTATCTCCAGGCTCATCTATGGTGCCTCAAAGAGCAGTGCTTCAATGTTTTCCATGGCTAATATTCCATTGTGTACTTGGACCACTTCTTCTTGGTGCATTCCTCTGTTGATGGACATTTTCGTTGCTTCCAATTGTTGCCTATGGTAAATATTGCTGGAGTGCAGGATTGCCAGCCTGTGATTTTTGATTTTCATTTTCTCAGGTGATAGACCCAGCAGTGGGTATGATTGATTGACTGGTATGGTAGCTCAACGTTTACCTTTTCAAGGCACCTCAATTGTGCTTTCATTAGTGGCTCTTACCACGTCCCCCTTAGAATCGAGGGTACGCATTTCTCCACAATCACGTCAGCATTTATTCTTTGCAGCATTTTTGTTGATGGCCATTCTGACTGGTGTGAGCTGATAGGTTTTTGTAATTTGGGTTTACATGTCTGTAAAAATTCCTACATTTCATCATTTTTCCACGCCTTTTTCTTTTCTGTTAAAAGAAAAAAGCAAAAAAGTGTGACTATAATATACCTCTTCAAATTTTCTTTTTGGAAGGTTACACTCTGGAATTTTTTGGTCGATTTTCGACCTCAGTATTTTTTGGAGGGCCAGTGTCATTTACAGACCTGCAATTGGTGAATATTTAGTGACCTTTTGCAGTGGGTTTAAAGCTGCTCTTGTGGGAAACGGCCAGAAGGATGCAGCATTTCTCCATTCCCAAATCTGGGTACTAGGCAGCAGAGCCGTTCTGGAAGTTGTTTGCCTAGGTTTTAAATTTGGATGGAATGTGCCAGGAAAACCCCCCATAAGTTTATGTCTCATTACTCCTAGTTCGTTGTTTTAATTTTTTCAATTGGGGTAATGGTTAGAATGTTGCTCGTCCAAGGTGTACACACTCTGGTTCATCTACATATTCTATATAACTATTTATGTAGAGATCCTCTTCCCGTGTAAATTATTACAGAGTGTTCTGTATTCCTTCCGTGCTATATGGTCGGTCTCTTTGATATATGTATATAATATGTATTTTATACATATGGTAATGCTAATCTTCATTTATCCATTTCCCCCACCTTTCCTTTAAATAAGCATAGGTTTTTTTTAATAAGTCTGTGATTGACTTTCTCTGTGGAAATATGTTCATTTGTGTCAGTTATTAGATAACGCCTATATGTGATATCATAGGATATAGGACTTTTGCTTTCCGACTTACCTCATGTTCTGTGATTATCTCCAAGATCATCTATGGTGCCTCAAAGAGCAGTGTTTCATTATTTTCCATGGCTAGTATTCATTGTGTACATGGACCACTTCTTCTTTATCCTTTCATCTGTTGATGGACATTTTGGTTGCTTCACTGTCTTGTCTATTGTGAATCAGGCTGCAGTGCAGCTTTTGCAGCCCGGGTCTTCTTCATTCTGGTCTTCTCAGGTGAGAGGCCCATTGGTGCGCCTGCTGGATTGAATGGTACCTCAATTTTTCCTTTTAAACGCAGCTCCTTTCTGTTCTCATTATTAGCGTTTAACCCTCTTACATCTCACCAGCAGCTAGAGGGTACACAGTTCTCTAAAACCTCTTCAGCATTTATTGTTTGTAGACTTTTTGCCAATGGTCAGTCGACTGGTGTGAGTTGAAAAGTTTTCGTAGATTAGATTGCATGAGTCTAATAGTTCCTGAGGCTGAGCTTTTATCCATTTTCCTTTCTTTAAAAAGAGAGTGAGTAAAACTGACCTCTTCATACTCTCTTCTTGAACATCTTGCCTTTTTTGAATCCTTTTATCCATTCCCTACCTCAGCACAATTTTGAGGGCAGGTGTCCTTTACAGCCTTGAGTCATTTTGAATGGCAAGTGACCATTAGCTGTGGGTTAAAAGCTGCTCTTGCGGGAATTGGCCACAAGGCGGCAGCATTTCCCCTTTACCAAGTCTGGTTACTAGGGCAACAGAGCCTTACTGGAAGTGGTGTTCTAGGTTGTAAATAAGAATGGAATTTGCGAGGAAAAAGCCCTTTATGTCTCATTACTTCTTGTTGGTATTTTTAACTTAATTTTTATTTTTTATCACAGCAAACTTGATTACAATGTTTTGTTTGTTCTAGGTGTGCAAGATGTGGTTCTTTCACACATATACATATATCTATTCTTCTTCGGATCCTTTTCCCATGTAGGTTATGACACAATGTTGAGTAGTCTTCTCTTGGTATTGTGTAGGTCTTTGGTGATTATATATTTCACATGTGTTTGTAACTCTCTGTTAACCTAAATATGGTAATGTATCCAATCCTCACATCTTTCTATTTGGTGAACCATAAGATTTATTTATTTATTTATTTATTTATTTATTTTTTTAAAGTTTGTTAACATTCTGATTTTTTTTTAGAAATTCACGTTCTTTTATTTATCTATTTATGACTGTGTTGGGTCTTCTTTTCTGTGCGAGCGCTTTCTCTAGTTGTGGCAAGTGGGGACCACTCTTCATCGCGGTGCGCGGGCCTCTCACCATCGTGGCCTCTCTGGTTGTGGAGCACAGGCTCCAGACGCGCAGGCTCAGTAATTGTGGCTCACGGCCCAGTTGCTCCGTGGCATGTGGGATCTTCCCAGACCAGGGCTCGAACCTGTGTCCCCTGCATTGGCAGGCAGATTCTCAAGCACTGCGCCACCAGGGAAGCCCCAATATTTTAATGAATCTATGATAGTGTTTGTCTGTGGAAATATCTTTGTTTGTATCATTTTTTCGGTAACCCCTATACGTGATATGATAGGATATGTGTCTTTCGCTTTCTCACTTACTCCAAGTTGCGTGATTACTTCTAGACTCATCTATGGTGCTGCAAATGGCATTGTTTCATTTTTTCACTAGCTCATATTCCATCTGTACAGGTAGCAGTTCTTCTTTGTCCACCCATCTGTCAGTGGACTTTTTGGTTACTTCCATATCTTGGCTATTGTAAAACTATGGATTGCAGATCTGCGTGGCTGTGCCCTTCCAATTCTGTCTTCTTAGTTTATAGGTCCAGGAATAGGTCTGCTGGATCATATGGTAGCTCAATGTTTACCTTTTAAAGGCACCTCTGTTCTGTTGTCCTTAGTGGCTCTTTCCAGGTTACGTCCCACTTAAAGTGCAGGGCATGTATTTCTTCCCAGCACCTTCAGGCTTTATTCTTTGTAGTTTTTGCTCATGATTATTCTGAGTGGTGTGAACTGATACCTCTTTGTGGTTGAATTTGCATGTGTTTCATAATGCATTGAAATTGAGCTTTAAGACATGTCCTTTTTATTTTTCCAGCTGTGATTAGAGCTTATTTCTTCAAAGTGTTTTCTTAAAGTATGTGTCACCCTTTGAAATATTTTGGCCATTATCTCCTTCAAGACATTTTGAGGGTAGGTTTCATTTACAGGCCTGCAGTACTTGTTCATATGAAGTGACCATTACTTCAGGCTTTAAACCTGCGTTTGCAGGTAACGGCCAGAGAGCGGCAGCCTTTCTACATTCCCCTTGCTGGTACTAGGGAAACAGACCTACCGGCCAGTGGTGTTCATCGGTTATAAATTAGAGTGCAATGTGCCCGGATAAACCCACAAATGTTGATGTCTCCTTGCTTTTGTTTGTTTTTAAATTTAATTTATATTTATTATTAGAGTAATATTCCATTGTGTACGTGGACCATTTCTTCCTGGTGCATTCCTCGGTTGATGGACATTTTCATTGCTTCCAAGTGCTGGCTATGGTAAATCTTGCTGGCGTACAGGTTTGCCAGCCTGTGACTTTTGGATTCTCATTTTCTCAGGTGATAGGCCAAGCAGTGGTTGTGATTGATTGACTGGTAGCTCAATGTTTCCCTTTTCAAAGCACCTACACTGTGTTTTCATTAGTGGCTCTTTACATGCCCCCCCTTACAACCGAGGGTACGCATTTCTCCACACTCCCTTCACCGTTTATTTTTTGCAGCATTTTTCCTAATGGCCATTCTGACTGCTGTGCGCTGATAGGTTTTCGTAATATGGGTATGCATGTCATTAAAATTTTTTAAATTCGTCATATTCCTACCCCTTTTTCTTTTCTCTTAAAATAAAACCCCGTGAGTACTATATAGCTCTTGAAATTGTCTTCTTCGAAGGTTGCCCTCTTCTGAAGTTTTTGGTCGATTTTTGACCCCAAAAATTTTCTGGAGGGCAGGTGTCATTTGCAGAACTGCAAGTTGGTGAAAATTTAGTGACCTTTTGCAGTGGGTTCAAAGCTGCTGTTGTGAGAAACGGCCACAAGGAGGTAGCATTTCTCCATTCCCCAATCTGGGTACTAGGGCAGCAGAGCCTTTCTGGAAGTCATTGTCCTAGGTTGTAAATTAGAATGGAATGTGCCAGGAGAAATCCCCGTAAGTTTATGTCTCATTACTTCTTTTTGGTTTTTAAAATTTTTTTAATCTGGGTAATGTTTAGAATATTGTTTGTCCTAGGTGTACACAATCTGGTTCATTTGTACATTATGTATGTCTATTAATGTACAGATCCTCTTCCCATGTAAAATATTACAGTGTTCCGTCGACCTCTCTTGCTATATGTTCGGTCTTTTTGATACATGTATATAATATGTATTTGTATATGTAGAGTAACACTAATCTTCATTTCTCAATTTCCCCCCTCCTTTCCTTTCAGATGAGCATAGTTTGTTTTCTAAGCCTGTGAGTGTCTTTCTCTTTGGAAATATGTTCATCTGTGTCAGTTATTAGATAATGCCATAAGTGATAATATAGGATATAGGTGTTTTGCTTTCCGACCTACTTCATGTTTGGTGATTATCTCCAGGCTCATCTATGGTGCCTCAAAGAGCAGTGCTTCAATGTTTTCCATGGCTAATATTCCATTGTGTACTTGGACCACTTCTTCTTGGTGCATTCCTCTGTTGATGGACATTTTCGTTGCTTCCAATTGTTGCCTATGGTAAATATTGCTGGAGTGCAGGATTGCCAGCCTGTGATTTTTGATTTTCATTTTTTCAGGTGATAGACCCAGCAGTGGGTATGATTGATTGACTGGTATGGTAGCTCAACGTTTACCTTTTCAAGGCACCTCAATTGTGCTTTCATTAGTGGCTCTTACCACGTCCCCCTTAGAATCGAGGGTACGCATTTCTCCACAATCACGTCAGCATTTATTCTTTGCAGCATTTTTGTTGATGGCCATTCTGACTGGTGTGAGCTGATAGGTTTTTGTAATTTGGGTTTACATGTCTGTAAAAATTCCTACATTTCATCATTTTTCCACGCCTTTTTCTTTTCTGTTAAAAGAAAAAAGCAAAAAAGTGTGACTATAATATACCTCTTCAAATTTTCTTTTTGGAAGGTTACACTCTGGAATTTTTTGGTCGATTTTCGACCTCAGTATTTTTTGGAGGGCCAGTGTCATTTACAGACCTGCAATTGGTGAATATTTAGTGACCTTTTGCAGTGGGTTTAAAGCTGCTCTTGTGGGAAACGGCCAGAAGGATGCAGCATTTCTCCATTCCCAAATCTGGGTACTAGGCAGCAGAGCCGTTCTGGAAGTTGTTTGCCTAGGTTTTAAATTTGGATGGAATGTGCCAGGAAAACCCCCCATAAGTTTATGTCTCATTACTCCTAGTTCGTTGTTTTAATTTTTTCAATTGGGGTAATGGTTAGAATGTTGCTCGTCCAAGGTGTACACACTCTGGTTCATCTACATATTCTATATAACTATTTATGTAGAGATCCTCTTCCCGTGTAAATTATTACAGAGTGTTCTGTATTCCTTCCGTGCTATATGGTCGGTCTCTTTGATATATGTATATAATATGTATTTTATACATATGGTAATGCTAATCTTCATTTATCCATTTCCCCCACCTTTCCTTTAAATAAGCATAGTTTTTTTTTAATAAGTCTGTGATTGACTTTCTCTGTGGAAATATGTTCATTTGTGTCAGTTATTAGATAACGCCTATATGTGATATCATAGGATATAGGACTTTTGCTTTCCGACTTACCTCATGTTCTGTGATTATCTCCAAGATCATCTATGGTGCCTCAAAGAGCAGTGTTTCATTATTTTCCATGGTTAGTATTCATTGTGTACATGGACCACTTCTTCTTTATCCTTTCATCTGTTGATGGACATTTTGGTTGCTTCACTGTCTTGTCTATTGTGAATCAGGCTGCAGTGCAGCTTTTGCAGCCCGGGTCTTCTTCATTCTGGTCTTCTCAGGTGAGAGGCCCATCGGTGCGCCTGCTGGATTGAATGGTACCTCAATTTTTCCTTTTAAACGCAGCTCCTTTCTGTTCTCATTATTAGCGTTTAACCCTCTTACATCTCACCAGCAGCTAGAGGGTACACAGTTCTCTAAAACCTCTTCAGCATTTATTGTTTGTAGACTTTTTGCCAATGGTCAGTCGACTGGTGTGAGTTGAAAAGTTTTCGTAGATTAGATTGCATGAGTCTAATAGTTCCTGAGGCTGAGCTTTTATCCATTTTCCTTTCTTTAAAAAGAGAGTGAGTAAAACTGACCTCTTCATACTCTCTTCTTGAACATCTTGCCTTTTTTGAATCCTTTTATCCATTCCCTACCTCAGCACAATTTTGAGGGCAGGTGTCCTTTACAGCCTTGAGTCATTTTGAATGGCAAGTGACCATTAGCTGTGGGTTAAAAGCTGCTCTTGCGGGAATTGGCCACAAGGCGGCAGCATTTCCCCTTTACCAAGTCTGGTTACTAGGGCAACAGAGCCTTACTGGAAGTGGTGTTCTAGGTTGTAAATAAGAATGGAATTTGCGAGGAAAAAGCCCTTTATGTCTCATTACTTCTTGTTGGTATTTTTAACTTAATTTTTATTTTTTATCACAGCAAACTTGATTACAATGTTTTGTTTGTTCTAGGTGTGCAAGATGTGGTTCTTTCACACATATACATATATCTATTCTTCTTCGGATCCTTTTCCCATGTAGGTTATGACACAATGTTGAGTAGTCTTCTCTTGGTATTGTGTAGGTCTTTGGTGATTATATATTTCACATGTGTTTGTAACTCTCTGTTAACCTAAATATGGTAATGTATCCAATCCTCACATCTTTCTATTTGGTGAACCATAAGATTTATTTATTTATTTATTTATTTATTTATTTTTTTAAAGTTTGTTAACATTCTGATTTTTTTTTAGAAATTCACGTTCTTTTATTTATCTATTTATGACTGTGTTGGGTCTTCTTTTCTGTGCGAGCGCTTTCTCTAGTTGTGGCAAGTGGGGACCACTCTTCATCGCGGTGCGCGGGCCTCTCACCATCGTGGCCTCTCTGGTTGTGGAGCACAGGCTCCAGACGCGCAGGCTCAGTAATTGTGGCTCACGGCCCAGTTGCTCCGTGGCATGTGGGATCTTCCCAGACCAGGGCTCGAACCTGTGTCCCCTGCATTGGCAGGCAGATTCTCAAGCACTGCGCCACCAGGGAAGCCCCAATATTTTAATGAATCTATGATAGTGTTTGTCTGTGGAAATATCTTTGTTTGTATCATTTTTTCGGTAACCCCTATACGTGATATGATAGGATATGTGTCTTTCGCTTTCTCACTTACTCCAAGTTGCGTGATTACTTCTAGACTCATCTATGGTGCTGCAAATGGCATTGTTTCATTTTTTCACTAGCTCATATTCCATCTGTACAGGTAGCAGTTCTTCTTTGTCCACCCATCTGTCAGTGGACTTTTTGGTTACTTCCATATCTTGGCTATTGTAAAACTATGGATTGCAGATTTGCGTGGCTGTGCCCTTCCAATTCTGTCTTCTTAGTTTATAGGTCCAGGAATAGGTCTGCTGGATCATATGGTAGCTCAATGTTTACCTTTTAAAGGCACCTCTGTTCTGTTGTCCTTAGTGGCTCTTTCTAGGTTACGTCCCACTTAAAGTGCAGGGCATGTATTTCTTCCCAGCACCTTCAGGCTTTATTCTTTGTAGTTTTTGCTCATGATTATTCTGAGTGGTGTGAACTGATACCTCTTTGTGGTTGAATTTGCATGTGTTTCATAATGCATTGAAATTGAGCTTTAAGACATGTCCTTTTTATTTTTCCAGCTGTGATTAGAGCTTATTTCTTCAAAGTGTTTTCTTAAAGTATGTGTCACCCTTTGAAATATTTTGGCCATTATCTCCTTCAAGACATTTTGAGGGTAGGTTTCATTTACAGGCCTGCAGTACTTGTTCATATGAAGTGACCATTACTTCAGGCTTTAAACCTGCGTTTGCAGGTAACGGCCAGAGAGCGGCAGCCTTTCTACATTCCCCTTGCTGGTACTAGGGAAACAGACCTACCGGCCAGTGGTGTTCATCGGTTATAAATTAGAGTGCAATGTGCCCGGATAAACCCACAAATGTTGATGTCTCCTTGCTTTTGTTTGTTTTTAAATTTAATTTATATTTATTATTAGAGTAATATTCCATTGTGTACGTGGACCATTTCTTCCTGGTGCATTCCTCGGTTGATGGACATTTTCATTGCTTCCAAGTGCTGGCTATGGTAAATCTTGCTGGCGTACAGGTTTGCCAGCCTGTGACTTTTGGATTCTCATTTTCTCAGGTGATAGGCCAAGCAGTGGTTGTGATTGATTGACTGGTAGCTCAATGTTTCCCTTTTCAAAGCACCTACACTGTGTTTTCATTAGTGGCTCTTTACATGCCCCCCCTTACAACCGAGGGTACGCATTTCTCCACACTCCCTTCACCGTTTATTTTTTGCAGCATTTTTCCTAATGGCCATTCTGACTGCTGTGCGCTGATAGGTTTTCGTAATATGGGTATGCATGTCATTAAAATTTTTTAAATTCGTCATATTCCTACCCCTTTTTCTTTTCTCTTAAAATAAAACCCCGTGAGTACTATATAGCTCTTGAAATTGTCTTCTTCGAAGGTTGCCCTCTTCTGAAGTTTTTGGTCGATTTTTGACCCCAAAAATTTTCTGGAGGGCAGGTGTCATTTGCAGAACTGCAAGTTGGTGAAAATTTAGTGACCTTTTGCAGTGGGTTCAAAGCTGCTGTTGTGAGAAACGGCCACAAGGAGGTAGCATTTCTCCATTCCCCAATCTGGGTACTAGGGCAGCAGAGCCTTTCTGGAAGTCATTGTCCTAGGTTGTAAATTAGAATGGAATGTGCCAGGAGAAATCCCCGTAAGTTTATGTCTCATTACTTCTTTTTGGTTTTTAAAATTTTTTTAATCTGGGTAATGTTTAGAATATTGTTTGTCCTAGGTGTACACAATCTGGTTCATTTGTACATTATGTATGTCTATTAATGTACAGATCCTCTTCCCATGTAAAATACTACAGTGTTCCGTCGACCTCTCTTGCTATATGTTCGGTCTTTTTGATACATGTATATAATATGTATTTGTATATGTAGAGTAACACTAATCTTCATTTCTCAATTTCCCCCCTCCTTTCCTTTCAGATGAGCATAGTTTGTTTTCTAAGCCTGTGAGTGTCTTTCTCTTTGGAAATATGTTCATCTGTGTCAGTTATTAGATAATGCCATAAGTGATAATATAGGATATAGGTGTTTTGCTTTCCGACCTACTTCATGTTTGGTGATTATCTCCAGGCTCATCTATGGTGCCTCAAAGAGCAGTGCTTCAATGTTTTCCATGGCTAATATTCCATTGTGTACTTGGACCACTTCTTCTTGGTGCATTCCTCTGTTGATGGACATTTTCGTTGCTTCCAATTGTTGCCTATGGTAAATATTGCTGGAGTGCAGGATTGCCAGCCTGTGATTTTTGATTTTCATTTTCTCAGGTGATAGACCCAGCAGTGGGTATGATTGATTGACTGGTATGGTAGCTCAACGTTTACCTTTTCAAGGCACCTCAATTGTGCTTTCATTAGTGGCTCTTACCACGTCCCCCTTAGAATCGAGGGTACGCATTTCTCCACAATCACGTCAGCATTTATTCTTTGCAGCATTTTTGTTGATGGCCATTCTGACTGGTGTGAGCTGATAGGTTTTTGTAATTTGGGTTTACATGTCTGTAAAAATTCCTACATTTCATCATTTTTCCACGCCTTTTTCTTTTCTGTTAAAAGAAAAAAGCAAAAAAGTGTGACTATAATATACCTCTTCAAATTTTCTTTTTGGAAGGTTACACTCTGGAATTTTTTGGTCGATTTTCGACCTCAGTATTTTTTGGAGGGCCAGTGTCATTTACAGACCTGCAATTGGTGAATATTTAGTGACCTTTTGCAGTGGGTTTAAAGCTGCTCTTGTGGGAAACGGCCAGAAGGATGCAGCATTTCTCCATTCCCAAATCTGGGTACTAGGCAGCAGAGCCGTTCTGGAAGTTGTTTGCCTAGGTTTTAAATTTGGATGGAATGTGCCAGGAAAACCCCCCATAAGTTTATGTCTCATTACTCCTAGTTCGTTGTTTTAATTTTTTCAATTGGGGTAATGGTTAGAATGTTGCTCGTCCAAGGTGTACACACTCTGGTTCATCTACATATTCTATATAACTATTTATGTAGAGATCCTCTTCCCGTGTAAATTATTACAGAGTGTTCTGTATTCCTTCCGTGCTATATGGTCGGTCTCTTTGATATATGTATATAATATGTATTTTATACATATGGTAATGCTAATCTTCATTTATCCATTTCCCCCACCTTTCCTTTAAATAAGCATAGTTTTTTTTTAATAAGTCTGTGATTGACTTTCTCTGTGGAAATATGTTCATTTGTGTCAGTTATTAGATAACGCCTATATGTGATATCATAGGATATAGGACTTTTGCTTTCCGACTTACCTCATGTTCTGTGATTATCTCCAAGATCATCTATGGTGCCTCAAAGAGCAGTGTTTCATTATTTTCCATGGCTAGTATTCATTGTGTACATGGACCACTTCTTCTTTATCCTTTCATCTGTTGATGGACATTTTGGTTGCTTCACTGTCTTGTCTATTGTGAATCAGGCTGCAGTGCAGCTTTTGCAGCCCGGGTCTTCTTCATTCTGGTCTTCTCAGGTGAGAGGCCCATCGGTGCGCCTGCTGGATTGAATGGTACCTCAATTTTTCCTTTTAAACGCAGCTCCTTTCTGTTCTCATTATTAGCGTTTAACCCTCTTACATCTCACCAGCAGCTAGAGGGTACACAGTTCTCTAAAACCTCTTCAGCATTTATTGTTTGTAGACTTTTTGCCAATGGTCAGTCGACTGGTGTGAGTTGAAAAGTTTTCGTAGATTAGATTGCATGAGTCTAATAGTTCCTGAGGCTGAGCTTTTATCCATTTTCCTTTCTTTAAAAAGAGAGTGAGTAAAACTGACCTCTTCATACTCTCTTCTTGAACATCTTGCCTTTTTTGAATCCTTTTATCCATTCCCTACCTCAGCACAATTTTGAGGGCAGGTGTCCTTTACAGCCTTGAGTCATTTTGAATGGCAAGTGACCATTAGCTGTGGGTTAAAAGCTGCTCTTGCGGGAATTGGCCACAAGGCGGCAGCATTTCCCCTTTACCAAGTCTGGTTACTAGGGCAACAGAGCCTTACTGGAAGTGGTGTTCTAGGTTGTAAATAAGAATGGAATTTGCGAGGAAAAAGCCCTTTATGTCTCATTACTTCTTGTTGGTATTTTTAACTTAATTTTTATTTTTTATCACAGCAAACTTGATTACAATGTTTTGTTTGTTCTAGGTGTGCAAGATGTGGTTCTTTCACACATATACATATATCTATTCTTCTTCGGATCCTTTTCCCATGTAGGTTATGACACAATGTTGAGTAGTCTTCTCTTGGTATTGTGTAGGTCTTTGGTGATTATATATTTCACATGTGTTTGTAACTCTCTGTTAACCTAAATATGGTAATGTATCCAATCCTCACATCTTTCTATTTGGTGAACCATAAGATTTATTTATTTATTTATTTATTTATTTATTTTTTTAAAGTTTGTTAACATTCTGATTTTTTTTTAGAAATTCACGTTCTTTTATTTATCTATTTATGACTGTGTTGGGTCTTCTTTTCTGTGCGAGCGCTTTCTCTAGTTGTGGCAAGTGGGGACCACTCTTCATCGCGGTGCACGGGCCTCTCACCATCGTGGCCTCTCTGGTTGTGGAGCACAGGCTCCAGACGCGCAGGCTCAGTAATTGTGGCTCACGGCCCAGTTGCTCCGTGGCATGTGGGATCTTCCCAGACCAGGGCTCGAACCTGTGTCCCCTGCATTGGCAGGCAGATTCTCAAGCACTGCGCCACCAGGGAAGCCCCAATATTTTAATGAATCTATGATAGTGTTTGTCTGTGGAAATATCTTTGTTTGTATCATTTTTTCGGTAACCCCTATACGTGATATGATAGGATATGTGTCTTTCGCTTTCTCACTTACTCCAAGTTGCGTGATTACTTCTAGACTCATCTATGGTGCTGCAAATGGCATTGTTTCATTTTTTCACTAGCTCATATTCCATCTGTACAGGTAGCAGTTCTTCTTTGTCCACCCATCTGTCAGTGGACTTTTTGGTTACTTCCATATCTTGGCTATTGTAAAACTATGGATTGCAGATTTGCGTGGCTGTGCCCTTCCAATTCTGTCTTCTTAGTTTATAGGTCCAGGAATAGGTCTGCTGGATCATATGGTAGCTCAATGTTTACCTTTTAAAGGCACCTCTGTTCTGTTGTCCTTAGTGGCTCTTTCTAGGTTACGTCCCACTTAAAGTGCAGGGCATGTATTTCTTCCCAGCACCTTCAGGCTTTATTCTTTGTAGTTTTTGCTCATGATTATTCTGAGTGGTGTGAACTGATACCTCTTTGTGGTTGAATTTGCATGTGTTTCATAATGCATTGAAATTGAGCTTTAAGACATGTCCTTTTTATTTTTCCAGCTGTGATTAGAGCTTATTTCTTCAAAGTGTTTTCTTAAAGTATGTGTCACCCTTTGAAATATTTTGGCCATTATCTCCTTCAAGACATTTTGAGGGTAGGTTTCATTTACAGGCCTGCAGTACTTGTTCATATGAAGTGACCATTACTTCAGGCTTTAAACCTGCGTTTGCAGGTAACGGCCAGAGAGCGGCAGCCTTTCTACATTCCCCTTGCTGGTACTAGGGAAACAGACCTACCGGCCAGTGGTGTTCATCGGTTATAAATTAGAGTGCAATGTGCCCGGATAAACCCACAAATGTTGATGTCTCCTTGCTTTTGTTTGTTTTTAAATTTAATTTATATTTATTATTAGAGTAATATTCCATTGTGTACGTGGACCATTTCTTCCTGGTGCATTCCTCGGTTGATGGACATTTTCATTGCTTCCAAGTGCTGGCTATGGTAAATCTTGCTGGCGTACAGGTTTGCCAGCCTGTGACTTTTGGATTCTCATTTTCTCAGGTGATAGGCCAAGCAGTGGTTGTGATTGATTGACTGGTAGCTCAATGTTTCCCTTTTCAAAGCACCTACACTGTGTTTTCATTAGTGGCTCTTTACATGCCCCCCCTTACAACCGAGGGTACGCATTTCTCCACACTCCCTTCACCGTTTATTTTTTGCAGCATTTTTCCTAATGGCCATTCTGACTGCTGTGCGCTGATAGGTTTTCGTAATATGGGTATGCATGTCATTAAAATTTTTTAAATTCGTCATATTCCTACCCCTTTTTCTTTTCTCTTAAAATAAAACCCCGTGAGTACTATATAGCTCTTGAAATTGTCTTCTTCGAAGGTTGCCCTCTTCTGAAGTTTTTGGTCGATTTTTGACCCCAAAAATTTTCTGGAGGGCAGGTGTCATTTGCAGAACTGCAAGTTGGTGAAAATTTAGTGACCTTTTGCAGTGGGTTCAAAGCTGCTGTTGTGAGAAACGGCCACAAGGAGGTAGCATTTCTCCATTCCCCAATCTGGGTACTAGGGCAGCAGAGCCTTTCTGGAAGTCATTGTCCTAGGTTGTAAATTAGAATGGAATGTGCCAGGAGAAATCCCCGTAAGTTTATGTCTCATTACTTCTTTTTGGTTTTTAAAATTTTTTTAATCTGGGTAATGTTTAGAATATTGTTTGTCCTAGGTGTACACAATCTGGTTCATTTGTACATTATGTATGTCTATTAATGTACAGATCCTCTTCCCATGTAAAATACTACAGTGTTCCGTCGACCTCTCTTGCTATATGTTCGGTCTTTTTGATACATGTATATAATATGTATTTGTATATGTAGAGTAACACTAATCTTCATTTCTCAATTTCCCCCCTCCTTTCCTTTCAGATGAGCATAGTTTGTTTTCTAAGCCTGTGAGTGTCTTTCTCTTTGGAAATATGTTCATCTGTGTCAGTTATTAGATAATGCCATAAGTGATAATATAGGATATAGGTGTTTTGCTTTCCGACCTACTTCATGTTTGGTGATTATCTCCAGGCTCATCTATGGTGCCTCAAAGAGCAGTGCTTCAATGTTTTCCATGGCTAATATTCCATTGTGTACTTGGACCACTTCTTCTTGGTGCATTCCTCTGTTGATGGACATTTTCGTTGCTTCCAATTGTTGCCTATGGTAAATATTGCTGGAGTGCAGGATTGCCAGCCTGTGATTTTTGATTTTCATTTTCTCAGGTGATAGACCCAGCAGTGGGTATGATTGATTGACTGGTATGGTAGCTCAACGTTTACCTTTTCAAGGCACCTCAATTGTGCTTTCATTAGTGGCTCTTACCACGTCCCCCTTAGAATCGAGGGTACGCATTTCTCCACAATCACGTCAGCATTTATTCTTTGCAGCATTTTTGTTGATGGCCATTCTGACTGGTGTGAGCTGATAGGTTTTTGTAATTTGGGTTTACATGTCTGTAAAAATTCCTACATTTCATCATTTTTCCACGCCTTTTTCTTTTCTGTTAAAAGAAAAAAGCAAAAAAGTGTGACTATAATATACCTCTTCAAATTTTCTTTTTGGAAGGTTACACTCTGGAATTTTTTGGTCGATTTTCGACCTCAGTATTTTTTGGAGGGCCAGTGTCATTTACAGACCTGCAATTGGTGAATATTTAGTGACCTTTTGCAGTGGGTTTAAAGCTGCTCTTGTGGGAAACGGCCAGAAGGATGCAGCATTTCTCCATTCCCAAATCTGGGTACTAGGCAGCAGAGCCGTTCTGGAAGTTGTTTGCCTAGGTTTTAAATTTGGATGGAATGTGCCAGGAAAACCCCCCATAAGTTTATGTCTCATTACTCCTAGTTCGTTGTTTTAATTTTTTCAATTGGGGTAATGGTTAGAATGTTGCTCGTCCAAGGTGTACACACTCTGGTTCATCTACATATTCTATATAACTATTTATGTAGAGATCCTCTTCCCGTGTAAATTATTACAGAGTGTTCTGTATTCCTTCCGTGCTATATGGTCGGTCTCTTTGATATATGTATATAATATGTATTTTATACATATGGTAATGCTAATCTTCATTTATCCATTTCCCCCACCTTTCCTTTAAATAAGCATAGGTTTTTTTTAATAAGTCTGTGATTGACTTTCTCTGTGGAAATATGTTCATTTGTGTCAGTTATTAGATAACGCCTATATGTGATATCATAGGATATAGGACTTTTGCTTTCCGACTTACCTCATGTTCTGTGATTATCTCCAAGATCATCTATGGTGCCTCAAAGAGCAGTGTTTCATTATTTTCCATGGCTAGTATTAATTGTGTACATGGACCACTTCTTCTTTATCCTTTCATCTGTTGATGGACATTTTGGTTGCTTCACTGTCTTGTCTATTGTGAATCAGGCTGCAGTGCAGCTTTTGCAGCCCGGGTCTTCTTCATTCTGGTCTTCTCAGGTGAGAGGCCCATCGGTGCGCCTGCTGGATTGAATGGTACCTCAATTTTTCCTTTTAAACGCAGCTCCTTTCTGTTCTCATTATTAGCGTTTAACCCTCTTACATCTCACCAGCAGCTAGAGGGTACACAGTTCTCTAAAACCTCTTCAGCATTTATTGTTTGTAGACTTTTTGCCAATGGTCAGTCGACTGGTGTGAGTTGAAAAGTTTTCGTAGATTAGATTGCATGAGTCTAATAGTTCCTGAGGCTGAGCTTTTATCCATTTTCCTTTCTTTAAAAAGAGAGTGAGTAAAACTGACCTCTTCATACTCTCTTCTTGAACATCTTGCCTTTTTTGAATCCTTTTATCCATTCCCTACCTCAGCACAATTTTGAGGGCAGGTGTCCTTTACAGCCTTGAGTCATTTTGAATGGCAAGTGACCATTAGCTGTGGGTTAAAAGCTGCTCTTGCGGGAATTGGCCACAAGGCGGCAGCATTTCCCCTTTACCAAGTCTGGTTACTAGGGCAACAGAGCCTTACTGGAAGTGGTGTTCTAGGTTGTAAATAAGAATGGAATTTGCGAGGAAAAAGCCCTTTATGTCTCATTACTTCTTGTTGGTATTTTTAACTTAATTTTTATTTTTTATCACAGCAAACTTGATTACAATGTTTTGTTTGTTCTAGGTGTGCAAGATGTGGTTCTTTCACACATATACATATATCTATTCTTCTTCGGATCCTTTTCCCATGTAGGTTATGACACAATGTTGAGTAGTCTTCTCTTGGTATTGTGTAGGTCTTTGGTGATTATATATTTCACATGTGTTTGTAACTCTCTGTTAACCTAAATATGGTAATGTATCCAATCCTCACATCTTTCTATTTGGTGAACCATAAGATTTATTTATTTATTTATTTCTTTATTTATTTTTTTAAAGTTTGTTAACATTCTGATTTTTTTTTAGAAATTCACGTTCTTTTATTTATCTATTTATGACTGTGTTGGGTCTTCTTTTCTGTGCGAGGGCTTTCTCTAGTTGTGGCAAGTGGGGACCACTCTTCATCGCGGTGCGCGGGCCTCTCACCATCGTGGCCTCTCTGGTTGTGGAGCACAGGCTCCAGACGCGCAGGCTCAGTAATTGTGGCTCACGGCCCAGTTGCTCCGTGGCATGTGGGATCTTCCCAGACCAGGGCTCGAACCTGTGTCCCCTGCATTGGCAGGCAGATTCTCAAGCACTGCGCCACCAGGGAAGCCCCAATATTTTAATGAATCTATGATAGTGTTTGTCTGTGGAAATATCTTTGTTTGTATCATTTTTTCGGTAACCCCTATACGTGATATGATAGGATATGTGTCTTTCGCTTTCTCACTTACTCCAAGTTGCGTGATTACTTCTAGACTCATCTATGGTGCTGCAAATGGCATTGTTTCATTTTTTCACTAGCTCATATTCCATCTGTACAGGTAGCAGTTCTTCTTTGTCCACCCATCTGTCAGTGGACTTTTTGGTTACTTCCATATCTTGGCTATTGTAAAACTATGGATTGCAGATTTGCGTGGCTGTGCCCTTCCAATTCTGTCTTCTTAGTTTATAGGTCCAGGAATAGGTCTGCTGGATCATATGGTAGCTCAATGTTTACCTTTTAAAGGCACCTCTGTTCTGTTGTCCTTAGTGGCTCTTTCCAGGTTACGTCCCACTTAAAGTGCAGGGCATGTATTTCTTCCCAGCACCTTCAGGCTTTATTCTTTGTAGTTTTTGCTCATGATTATTCTGAGTGGTGTGAACTGATACCTCTTTGTGGTTGAATTTGCATGTGTTTCATAATGCATTGAAATTGAGCTTTAAGACATGTCCTTTTTATTTTTCCAGCTGTGATTAGAGCTTATTTCTTCAAAGTGTTTTCTTAAAGTATGTGTCACCCTTTGAAATATTTTGGCCATTATCTCCTTCAAGACATTTTGAGGGTAGGTTTCATTTACAGGCCTGCAGTACTTGTTCATATGAAGTGACCATTACTTCAGGCTTTAAACCTGCGTTTGCAGGTAACGGCCAGAGAGCGGCAGCCTTTCTACATTCCCCTTGCTGGTACTAGGGAAACAGACCTACCGGCCAGTGGTGTTCATCGGTTATAAATTAGAGTGCAATGTGCCCGGATAAACCCACAAATGTTGATGTCTCCTTGCTTTTGTTTGTTTTTAAATTTAATTTATATTTATTATTAGAGTAATATTCCATTGTGTACGTGGACCATTTCTTCCTGGTGCATTCCTCGGTTGATGGACATTTTCATTGCTTCCAAGTGCTGGCTATGGTAAATCTTGCTGGCGTACAGGTTTGCCAGCCTGTGACTTTTGGATTCTCATTTTCTCAGGTGATAGGCCAAGCAGTGGTTGTGATTGATTGACTGGTAGCTCAATGTTTCCCTTTTCAAAGCACCTACACTGTGTTTTCATTAGTGGCTCTTTACATGCCCCCCCTTACAACCGAGGGTACGCATTTCTCCACACTCCCTTCACCGTTTATTTTTTGCAGCATTTTTCCTAATGGCCATTCTGACTGCTGTGCGCTGATAGGTTTTCGTAATATGGGTATGCATGTCATTAAAATTTTTTAAATTCGTCATATTCCTACCCCTTTTTCTTTTCTCTTAAAATAAAACCCCGTGAGTACTATATAGCTCTTGAAATTGTCTTCTTCGAAGGTTGCCCTCTTCTGAAGTTTTTGGTCGATTTTTGACCCCAAAAATTTTCTGGAGGGCAGGTGTCATTTGCAGAACTGCAAGTTGGTGAAAATTTAGTGACCTTTTGCAGTGGGTTCAAAGCTGCTGTTGTGAGAAACGGCCACAAGGAGGTAGCATTTCTCCATTCCCCAATCTGGGTACTAGGGCAGCAGAGCCTTTCTGGAAGTCATTGTCCTAGGTTGTAAATTAGAATGGAATGTGCCAGGAGAAATCCCCGTAAGTTTATGTCTCATTACTTCTTTTTGGTTTTTAAAATTTTTTTAATCTGGGTAATGTTTAGAATATTGTTTGTCCTAGGTGTACACAATCTGGTTCATTTGTACATTATGTATGTCTATTAATGTACAGATCCTCTTCCCATGTAAAATACTACAGTGTTCCGTCGACCTCTCTTGCTATATGTTCGGTCTTTTTGATACATGTATATAATATGTATTTGTATATGTAGAGTAACACTAATCTTCATTTCTCAATTTCCCCCCTCCTTTCCTTTCAGATGAGCATAGTTTGTTTTCTAAGCCTGTGAGTGTCTTTCTCTTTGGAAATATGTTCATCTGTGTCAGTTATTAGATAATGCCATAAGTGATAATATAGGATATAGGTGTTTTGCTTTCCGACCTACTTCATGTTTGGTGATTATCTCCAGGCTCATCTATGGTGCCTCAAAGAGCAGTGCTTCAATGTTTTCCATGGCTAATATTCCATTGTGTACTTGGACCACTTCTTCTTGGTGCATTCCTCTGTTGATGGACATTTTCGTTGCTTCCAATTGTTGCCTATGGTAAATATTGCTGGAGTGCAGGATTGCCAGCCTGTGATTTTTGATTTTCATTTTCTCAGGTGATAGACCCAGCAGTGGGTATGATTGATTGACTGGTATGGTAGCTCAACGTTTACCTTTTCAAGGCACCTCAATTGTGCTTTCATTAGTGGCTCTTACCACGTCCCCCTTAGAATCGAGGGTACGCATTTCTCCACAATCACGTCAGCATTTATTCTTTGCAGCATTTTTGTTGATGGCCATTCTGACTGGTGTGAGCTGATAGGTTTTTGTAATTTGGGTTTACATGTCTGTAAAAATTCCTACATTTCATCATTTTTCCACGCCTTTTTCTTTTCTGTTAAAAGAAAAAAGCAAAAAAGTGTGACTATAATATACCTCTTCAAATTTTCTTTTTGGAAGGTTACACTCTGGAATTTTTTGGTCGATTTTCGACCTCAGTATTTTTTGGAGGGCCAGTGTCATTTACAGACCTGCAATTGGTGAATATTTAGTGACCTTTTGCAGTGGGTTTAAAGCTGCTCTTGTGGGAAACGGCCAGAAGGATGCAGCATTTCTCCATTCCCAAATCTGGGTACTAGGCAGCAGAGCCGTTCTGGAAGTTGTTTGCCTAGGTTTTAAATTTGGATGGAATGTGCCAGGAAAACCCCCCATAAGTTTATGTCTCATTACTCCTAGTTCGTTGTTTTAATTTTTTCAATTGGGGTAATGGTTAGAATGTTGCTCGTCCAAGGTGTACACACTCTGGTTCATCTACATATTCTATATAACTATTTATGTAGAGATCCTCTTCCCGTGTAAATTATTACAGAGTGTTCTGTATTCCTTCCGTGCTATATGGTCGGTCTCTTTGATATATGTATATAATATGTATTTTATACATATGGTAATGCTAATCTTCATTTATCCATTTCCCCCACCTTTCCTTTAAATAAGCATAGGTTTTTTTTAATAAGTCTGTGATTGACTTTCTCTGTGGAAATATGTTCATTTGTGTCAGTTATTAGAAAACGCCTATATGTGATATCATAGGATATAGGACTTTTGCTTTCCGACTTACCTCATGTTCTGTGATTATCTCCAAGATCATCTATGGTGCCTCAAAGAGCAGTGTTTCATTATTTTCCATGGCTAGTATTCATTGTGTACATGGACCACTTCTTCTTTATCCTTTCATCTGTTGATGGACATTTTGGTTGCTTCACTGTCTTGTCTATTGTGAATCAGGCTGCAGTGCAGCTTTTGCAGCCCGGGTCTTCTTCATTCTGGTCTTCTCAGGTGAGAGGCCCATTGGTGCGCCTGCTGGATTGAATGGTACCTCAATTTTTCCTTTTAAACGCAGCTCCTTTCTGTTCTCATTATTAGCGTTTAACCCTCTTACATCTCACCAGCAGCTAGAGGGTACACAGTTCTCTAAAACCTCTTCAGCATTTATTGTTTGTAGACTTTTTGCCAATGGTCAGTCGACTGGTGTGAGTTGAAAAGTTTTCGTAGATTAGATTGCATGAGTCTAATAGTTCCTGAGGCTGAGCTTTTATCCATTTTCCTTTCTTTAAAAAGAGAGTGAGTAAAACTGACCTCTTCATACTCTCTTCTTGAACATCTTGCCTTTTTTGAATCCTTTTATCCATTCCCTACCTCAGCACAATTTTGAGGGCAGGTGTCCTTTACAGCCTTGAGTCATTTTGAATGGCAAGTGACCATTAGCTGTGGGTTAAAAGCTGCTCTTGCGGGAATTGGCCACAAGGCGGCAGCATTTCCCCTTTACCAAGTCTGGTTACTAGGGCAACAGAGCCTTACTGGAAGTGGTGTTCTAGGTTGTAAATAAGAATGGAATTTGCGAGGAAAAAGCCCTTTATGTCTCATTACTTCTTGTTGGTATTTTTAACTTAATTTTTATTTTTTATCACAGCAAACTTGATTACAATGTTTTGTTTGTTCTAGGTGTGCAAGATGTGGTTCTTTCACACATATACATATATCTATTCTTCTTCGGATCCTTTTCCCATGTAGGTTATGACACAATGTTGAGTAGTCTTCTCTTGGTATTGTGTAGGTCTTTGGTGATTATATATTTCACATGTGTTTGTAACTCTCTGTTAACCTAAATATGGTAATGTATCCAATCCTCACATCTTTCTATTTGGTGAACCATAAGATTTATTTATTTATTTATTTATTTATTTATTTTTTTAAAGTTTGTTAACATTCTGATTTTTTTTTAGAAATTCACGTTCTTTTATTTATCTATTTATGACTGTGTTGGGTCTTCTTTTCTGTGCGAGGGCTTTCTCTAGTTGTGGCAAGTGGGGACCACTCTTCATCGCGGTGCGCGGGCCTCTCACCATCGTGGCCTCTCTGGTTGTGGAGCACAGGCTCCAGACGCGCAGGCTCAGTAATTGTGGCTCACGGCCCAGTTGCTCCGTGGCATGTGGGATCTTCCCAGACCAGGGCTCGAACCTGTGTCCCCTGCATTGGCAGGCAGATTCTCAAGCACTGCGCCACCAGGGAAGCCCCAATATTTTAATGAATCTATGATAGTGTTTGTCTGTGGAAATATCTTTGTTTGTATCATTTTTTCGGTAACCCCTATACGTGATATGATAGGATATGTGTCTTTCGCTTTCTCACTTACTCCAAGTTGCGTGATTACTTCTAGACTCATCTATGGTGCTGCAAATGGCATTGTTTCATTTTTTCACTAGCTCATATTCCATCTGTACAGGTAGCAGTTCTTCTTTGTCCACCCATCTGTCAGTGGACTTTTTGGTTACTTCCATATCTTGGCTATTGTAAAACTATGGATTGCAGATTTGCGTGGCTGTGCCCTTCCAATTCTGTCTTCTTAGTTTATAGGTCCAGGAATAGGTCTGCTGGATCATATGGTAGCTCAATGTTTACCTTTTAAAGGCACCTCTGTTCTGTTGTCCTTAGTGGCTCTTTCTAGGTTACGTCCCACTTAAAGTGCAGGGCATGTATTTCTTCCCAGCACCTTCAGGCTTTATTCTTTGTAGTTTTTGCTCATGATTATTCTGAGTGGTGTGAACTGATACCTCTTTGTGGTTGAATTTGCATGTGTTTCATAATGCATTGAAATTGAGCTTTAAGACATGTCCTTTTTATTTTTCCAGCTGTGATTAGAGCTTATTTCTTCAAAGTGTTTTCTTAAAGTATGTGTCACCCTTTGAAATATTTTGGCCATTATCTCCTTCAAGACATTTTGAGGGTAGGTTTCATTTACAGGCCTGCAGTACTTGTTCATATGAAGTGACCATTACTTCAGGCTTTAAACCTGCGTTTGCAGGTAACGGCCAGAGAGCGGCAGCCTTTCTACATTCCCCTTGCTGGTACTAGGGAAACAGACCTACCGGCCAGTGGTGTTCATCGGTTATAAATTAGAGTGCAATGTGCCCGGATAAACCCACAAATGTTGATGTCTCCTTGCTTTTGTTTGTTTTTAAATTTAATTTATATTTATTATTAGAGTAATATTCCATTGTGTACGTGGACCATTTCTTCCTGGTGCATTCCTCGGTTGATGGACATTTTCATTGCTTCCAAGTGCTGGCTATGGTAAATCTTGCTGGCGTACAGGTTTGCCAGCCTGTGACTTTTGGATTCTCATTTTCTCAGGTGATAGGCCAAGCAGTGGTTGTGATTGATTGACTGGTAGCTCAATGTTTCCCTTTTCAAAGCACCTACACTGTGTTTTCATTAGTGGCTCTTTACATGCCCCCCCTTACAACCGAGGGTACGCATTTCTCCACACTCCCTTCACCGTTTATTTTTTGCAGCATTTTTCCTAATGGCCATTCTGACTGCTGTGCGCTGATAGGTTTTCGTAATATGGGTATGCATGTCATTAAAATTTTTTAAATTCGTCATATTCCTACCCCTTTTTCTTTTCTCTTAAAATAAAACCCCGTGAGTACTATATAGCTCTTGAAATTGTCTTCTTCGAAGGTTGCCCTCTTCTGAAGTTTTTGGTCGATTTTTGACCCCAAAAATTTTCTGGAGGGCAGGTGTCATTTGCAGAACTGCAAGTTGGTGAAAATTTAGTGACCTTTTGCAGTGGGTTCAAAGCTGCTGTTGTGAGAAACGGCCACAAGGAGGTAGCATTTCTCCATTCCCCAATCTGGGTACTAGGGCAGCAGAGCCTTTCTGGAAGTCATTGTCCTAGGTTGTAAATTAGAATGGAATGTGCCAGGAGAAATCCCCGTAAGTTTATGTCTCATTACTTCTTTTTGGTTTTTAAAATTTTTTTAATCTGGGTAATGTTTAGAATATTGTTTGTCCTAGGTGTACACAATCTGGTTCATTTGTACATTATGTATGTCTATTAATGTACAGATCCTCTTCCCATGTAAAATACTACAGTGTTCCGTCGACCTCTCTTGCTATATGTTCGGTCTTTTTGATACATGTATATAATATGTATTTGTATATGTAGAGTAACACTAATCTTCATTTCTCAATTTCCCCCCTCCTTTCCTTTCAGATGAGCATAGTTTGTTTTCTAAGCCTGTGAGTGTCTTTCTCTTTGGAAATATGTTCATCTGTGTCAGTTATTAGATAATGCCATAAGTGATAATATAGGATATAGGTGTTTTGCTTTCCGACCTACTTCATGTTTGGTGATTATCTCCAGGCTCATCTATGGTGCCTCAAAGAGCAGTGCTTCAATGTTTTCCATGGCTAATATTCCATTGTGTACTTGGACCACTTCTTCTTGGTGCATTCCTCTGTTGATGGACATTTTCGTTGCTTCCAATTGTTGCCTATGGTAAATATTGCTGGAGTGCAGGATTGCCAGCCTGTGATTTTTGATTTTCATTTTCTCAGGTGATAGACCCAGCAGTGGGTATGATTGATTGACTGGTATGGTAGCTCAACGTTTACCTTTTCAAGGCACCTCAATTGTGCTTTCATTAGTGGCTCTTACCACGTCCCCCTTAGAATCGAGGGTACGCATTTCTCCACAATCACGTCAGCATTTATTCTTTGCAGCATTTTTGTTGATGGCCATTCTGACTGGTGTGAGCTGATAGGTTTTTGTAATTTGGGTTTACATGTCTGTAAAAATTCCTACATTTCATCATTTTTCCACGCCTTTTTCTTTTCTGTTAAAAGAAAAAAGCAAAAAAGTGTGACTATAATATACCTCTTCAAATTTTCTTTTTGGAAGGTTACACTCTGGAATTTTTTGGTCGATTTTCGACCTCAGTATTTTTTGGAGGGCCAGTGTCATTTACAGACCTGCAATTGGTGAATATTTAGTGACCTTTTGCAGTGGGTTTAAAGCTGCTCTTGTGGGAAACGGCCAGAAGGATGCAGCATTTCTCCATTCCCAAATCTGGGTACTAGGCAGCAGAGCCGTTCTGGAAGTTGTTTGCCTAGGTTTTAAATTTGGATGGAATGTGCCAGGAAAACCCCCCATAAGTTTATGTCTCATTACTCCTAGTTCGTTGTTTTAATTTTTTCAATTGGGGTAATGGTTAGAATGTTGCTCGTCCAAGGTGTACACACTCTGGTTCATCTACATATTCTATATAACTATTTATGTAGAGATCCTCTTCCCGTGTAAATTATTACAGAGTGTTCTGTATTCCTTCCGTGCTATATGGTCGGTCTCTTTGATATATGTATATAATATGTATTTTATACATATGGTAATGCTAATCTTCATTTATCCATTTCCCCCACCTTTCCTTTAAATAAGCATAGTTTTTTTTTAATAAGTCTGTGATTGACTTTCTCTGTGGAAATATGTTCATTTGTGTCAGTTATTAGATAACGCCTATATGTGATATCATAGGATATAGGACTTTTGCTTTCCGACTTACCTCATGTTCTGTGATTATCTCCAAGATCATCTATGGTGCCTCAAAGAGCAGTGTTTCATTATTTTCCATGGCTAGTATTCATTGTGTACATGGACCACTTCTTCTTTATCCTTTCATCTGTTGATGGACATTTTGGTTGCTTCACTGTCTTGTCTATTGTGAATCAGGCTGCAGTGCAGCTTTTGCAGCCCGGGTCTTCTTCATTCTGGTCTTCTCAGGTGAGAGGCCCATTGGTGCGCCTGCTGGATTGAATGGTACCTCAATTTTTCCTTTTAAACGCAGCTCCTTTCTGTTCTCATTATTAGCGTTTAACCCTCTTACATCTCACCAGCAGCTAGAGGGTACACAGTTCTCTAAAACCTCTTCAGCATTTATTGTTTGTAGACTTTTTGCCAATGGTCAGTCGACTGGTGTGAGTTGAAAAGTTTTCGTAGATTAGATTGCATGAGTCTAATAGTTCCTGAGGCTGAGCTTTTATCCATTTTCCTTTCTTTAAAAAGAGAGTGAGTAAAACTGACCTCTTCATACTCTCTTCTTGAACATCTTGCCTTTTTTGAATCCTTTTATCCATTCCCTACCTCAGCACAATTTTGAGGGCAGGTGTCCTTTACAGCCTTGAGTCATTTTGAATGGCAAGTGACCATTAGCTGTGGGTTAAAAGCTGCTCTTGCGGGAATTGGCCACAAGGCGGCAGCATTTCCCCTTTACCAAGTCTGGTTACTAGGGCAACAGAGCCTTACTGGAAGTGGTGTTCTAGGTTGTAAATAAGAATGGAATTTGCGAGGAAAAAGCCCTTTATGTCTCATTACTTCTTGTTGGTATTTTTAACTTAATTTTTATTTTTTATCACAGCAAACTTGATTACAATGTTTTGTTTGTTCTAGGTGTGCAAGATGTGGTTCTTTCACACATATACATATATCTATTCTTCTTCGGATCCTTTTCCCATGTAGGTTATGACACAATGTTGAGTAGTCTTCTCTTGGTATTGTGTAGGTCTTTGGTGATTATATATTTCACATGTGTTTGTAACTCTCTGTTAACCTAAATATGGTAATGTATCCAATCCTCACATCTTTCTATTTGGTGAACCATAAGATTTATTTATTTATTTATTTATTTATTTATTTATTTAAAGTTTGTTAACATTCTGATTTTTTTTTAGAAATTCACGTTCTTTTATTTATCTATTTATGACTGTGTTGGGTCTTCTTTTCTGTGCGAGGGCTTTCTCTAGTTGTGGCAAGTGGGGACCACTCTTCATCGCGGTGCGCGGGCCTCTCACCATCGTGGCCTCTCTGGTTGTGGAGCACAGGCTCCAGACGCGCAGGCTCAGTAATTGTGGCTCACGGCCCAGTTGCTCCGTGGCATGTGGGATCTTCCCAGACCAGGGCTCGAACCTGTGTCCCCTGCATTGGCAGGCAGATTCTCAAGCACTGCGCCACCAGGGAAGCCCCAATATTTTAATGAATCTATGATAGTGTTTGTCTGTGGAAATATCTTTGTTTGTATCATTTTTTCGGTAACCCCTATACGTGATATGATAGGATATGTGTCTTTCGCTTTCTCACTTACTCCAAGTTGCGTGATTACTTCTAGACTCATCTATGGTGCTGCAAATGGCATTGTTTCATTTTTTCACTAGCTCATATTCCATCTGTACAGGTAGCAGTTCTTCTTTGTCCACCCATCTGTCAGTGGACTTTTTGGTTACTTCCATATCTTGGCTATTGTAAAACTATGGATTGCAGATTTGCGTGGCTGTGCCCTTCCAATTCTGTCTTCTTAGTTTATAGGTCCAGGAATAGGTCTGCTGGATCATATGGTAGCTCAATGTTTACCTTTTAAAGGCACCTCTGTTCTGTTGTCCTTAGTGGCTCTTTCCAGGTTACGTCCCACTTAAAGTGCAGGGCATGTATTTCTTCCCAGCACCTTCAGGCTTTATTCTTTGTAGTTTTTGCTCATGATTATTCTGAGTGGTGTGAACTGATACCTCTTTGTGGTTGAATTTGCATGTGTTTCATAATGCATTGAAATTGAGCTTTAAGACATGTCCTTTTTATTTTTCCAGCTGTGATTAGAGCTTATTTCTTCAAAGAGTTTTCTTAAAGTATGTGTCACCCTTTGAAATATTTTGGCCATTATCTCCTTCAAGACATTTTGAGGGTAGGTTTCATTTACAGGCCTGCAGTACTTGTTCATATGAAGTGACCATTACTTCAGGCTTTAAACCTGCGTTTGCAGGTAACGGCCAGAGAGCGGCAGCCTTTCTACATTCCCCTTGCTGGTACTAGGGAAACAGACCTACCGGCCAGTGGTGTTCATCGGTTATAAATTAGAGTGCAATGTGCCCGGATAAACCCACAAATGTTGATGTCTCCTTGCTTTTGTTTGTTTTTAAATTTAATTTATATTTATAATTAGAGTAATATTCCATTGTGTACGTGGACCATTTCTTCCTGGTGCATTCCTCGGTTGATGGACATTTTCATTGCTTCCAAGTGCTGGCTATGGTAAATCTTGCTGGCGTACAGGTTTGCCAGCCTGTGACTTTTGGATTCTCATTTTCTCAGGTGATAGGCCAAGCAGTGGTTGTGATTGATTGACTGGTAGCTCAATGTTTCCCTTTTCAAAGCACCTACACTGTGTTTTCATTAGTGGCTCTTTACATGCCCCCCCTTACAACCGAGGGTACGCATTTCTCCACACTCCCTTCACCGTTTATTTTTTGCAGCATTTTTCCTAATGGCCATTCTGACTGCTGTGCGCTGATAGGTTTTCGTAATATGGGTATGCATGTCATTAAAATTTTTTAAATTCGTCATATTCCTACCCCTTTTTCTTTTCTCTTAAAATAAAACCCCGTGAGTACTATATAGCTCTTGAAATTGTCTTCTTCGAAGGTTGCCCTCTTCTGAAGTTTTTGGTCGATTTTTGACCCCAAAAATTTTCTGGAGGGCAGGTGTCATTTGCAGAACTGCAAGTTGGTGAAAATTTAGTGACCTTTTGCAGTGGGTTCAAAGCTGCTGTTGTGAGAAACGGCCACAAGGAGGTAGCATTTCTCCATTCCCCAATCTGGGTACTAGGGCAGCAGAGCCTTTCTGGAAGTCATTGTCCTAGGTTGTAAATTAGAATGGAATGTGCCAGGAGAAATCCCCGTAAGTTTATGTCTCATTACTTCTTTTTGGTTTTTAAAATTTTTTTAATCTGGGTAATGTTTAGAATATTGTTTGTCCTAGGTGTACACAATCTGGTTCATTTGTACATTATGTATGTCTATTAATGTACAGATCCTCTTCCCATGTAAAATACTACAGTGTTCCGTCGACCTCTCTTGCTATATGTTCGGTCTTTTTGATACATGTATATAATATGTATTTGTATATGTAGAGTAACACTAATCTTCATTTCTCAATTTCCCCCCTCCTTTCCTTTCAGATGAGCATAGTTTGTTTTCTAAGCCTGTGAGTGTCTTTCTCTTTGGAAATATGTTCATCTGTGTCAGTTATTAGATAATGCCATAAGTGATAATATAGGATATAGGTGTTTTGCTTTCCGACCTACTTCATGTTTGGTGATTATCTCCAGGCTCATCTATGGTGCCTCAAAGAGCAGTGCTTCAATGTTTTCCATGGCTAATATTCCATTGTGTACTTGGACCACTTCTTCTTGGTGCATTCCTCTGTTGATGGACATTTTCGTTGCTTCCAAGTGTTGCCTATGGTAAATATTGCTGGAGTGCAGGATTGCCAGCCTGTGATTTTTGATTTTCATTTTCTCAGGTGATAGACCCAGCAGTGGGTATGATTGATTGACTGGTATGGTAGCTCAACGTTTACCTTTTCAAGGCACCTCAATTGTGCTTTCATTAGTGGCTCTTACCACGTCCCCCTTAGAATCGAGGGTACGCATTTCTCCACAATCACGTCAGCATTTATTCTTTGCAGCATTTTTGTTGATGGCCATTCTGACTGGTGTGAGCTGATAGGTTTTTGTAATTTGGGTTTACATGTCTGTAAAAATTCCTACATTTCATCATTTTTCCACGCCTTTTTCTTTTCTGTTAAAAGAAAAAAGCAAAAAAGTGTGACTATAATATACCTCTTCAAATTTTCTTTTTGGAAGGTTACACTCTGGAATTTTTTGGTCGATTTTCGACCTCAGTATTTTTTGGAGGGCCAGTGTCATTTACAGACCTGCAATTGGTGAATATTTAGTGACCTTTTGCAGTGGGTTTAAAGCTGCTCTTGTGGGAAACGGCCAGAAGGATGCAGCATTTCTCCATTCCCAAATCTGGGTACTAGGCAGCAGAGCCGTTCTGGAAGTTGTTTGCCTAGGTTTTAAATTTGGATGGAATGTGCCAGGAAAACCCCCCATAAGTTTATGTCTCATTACTCCTAGTTCGTTGTTTTAATTTTTTCAATTGGGGTAATGGTTAGAATGTTGCTCGTCCAAGGTGTACACACTCTGGTTCATCTACATATTCTATATAACTATTTATGTAGAGATCCTCTTCCCGTGTAAATTATTACAGAGTGTTCTGTATTCCTTCCGTGCTATATGGTCGGTCTCTTTGATATATGTATATAATATGTATTTTATACATATGGTAATGCTAATCTTCATTTATCCATTTCCCCCACCTTTCCTTTAAATAAGCATAGTTTTTTTTTAATAAGTCTGTGATTGACTTTCTCTGTGGAAATATGTTCATTTGTGTCAGTTATTAGATAACGCCTATATGTGATATCATAGGATATAGGACTTTTGCTTTCCGACTTACCTCATGTTCTGTGATTATCTCCAAGATCATCTATGGTGCCTCAAAGAGCAGTGTTTCATTATTTTCCATGGCTAGTATTCATTGTGTACATGGACCACTTCTTCTTTATCCTTTCATCTGTTGATGGACATTTTGGTTGCTTCACTGTCTTGTCTATTGTGAATCAGGCTGCAGTGCAGCTTTTGCAGCCCGGGTCTTCTTCATTCTGGTCTTCTCAGGTGAGAGGCCCATTGGTGCGCCTGCTGGATTGAATGGTACCTCAATTTTTCCTTTTAAACGCAGCTCCTTTCTGTTCTCATTATTAGCGTTTAACCCTCTTACATCTCACCAGCAGCTAGAGGGTACACAGTTCTCTAAAACCTCTTCAGCATTTATTGTTTGTAGACTTTTTGCCAATGGTCAGTCGACTGGTGTGAGTTGAAAAGTTTTCGTAGATTAGATTGCATGAGTCTAATAGTTCCTGAGGCTGAGCTTTTATCCATTTTCCTTTCTTTAAAAAGAGAGTGAGTAAAACTGACCTCTTCATACTTTCTTCATGAACATCTTGCCTTTTTTGAATCCTTTTATCCATTCCCTACCTCAGCACAATTTTGAGGGCAGGTGTCCTTTACAGCCTTGAGTCATTTTGAATGGTAAGTGACCCTAAGCTGTGGGTTAAAAGCTGCTCTTGCGGGAATTGGCCACAAGGCGGCAGCATTTCTCCTTTACCAAATCTGGTTACTAGGGCAACAGAGCCTTACTGGAAGTGGTGTTCTAGGTTGTAAATTAGAATGCAATGTGCGAGGAAAAAGCCCTTTAAGTGTATGTCTCATTACTTCTTGTTGGTATTTTTAACTTAATTTTTATTTTTTATCACAGCAAACTTGATTACAATGTTTTGTTTGTTCTAGGTGTGCAAGATGTGGTTCTTTCACACATATAGATATATCTATTCTTCTTCGGATCCTTTTCCCATGTAGGTTATGACACAATGTTGAGTAGTCTTCCCTTGGTATTGCGTAGGTCTTTGGTGATTATATATTTCACATGTGTTTGTATCTCCCTGTTAACCTCAATATGGTAATCTATCCAATCCTCACACCTTTCCATTTGGTGAACCATAAGTTTTTTTAATGAACCTATGATAGTGTTTGTCTGTGGAAATATCTTTGTTTGTAACATTTTTTAGGTAACCCCTATATGTGATATGATAGGATATGTGTCTTTCGCTTTCTTACTTACTCCAAGTTGCGTGATTACTTCTAAACTCATCTATGGTGCTGCAAATGGCATTGTTTCATTTTTTCACTAGCTCATATTCCATCTGTACAGGTAGCAGTTCTTCTTTGTCCACCCATCTGTCAGTGGACTTCTTGGTTACTTCCATATCTTGGCTATTGTAAAACTATGGAATGCAGATTTGCGTGGCTGTGCCCTTCCAATTCTGTCTTCTTAGTTTATAGGTCCAGGAATAGGTCTGCTGGATCATATGGTAGCTCAATGTTTACCTTTTAAAGGCACCTCTGTTCTGTTGTCCTTAGTGGCTCTTTCCAGGTTACGTCCCACTTAAAGTGCAGGGCATGTATGTCTTCCCAGCACCTTCAGGCTTTATTCTTTGTAGTTTTTGCTCATGATTATTCTGAGTGGTGTGAACTGATACCTCTTTGTGGTTGAATTTGCATGTGTTTCATAATGCATTGAAATTGAGCTTTAAGACATGTCCTTTTTATTTTTCCAGCTGTGATTAGAGCTTATTTCTTCAAAGTGTTTTCTTAAAGTATGTGTCACCCTTTGAAATATTTTGGCCATTATCTCCTTCAAGACATTTTGAGGGTAGGTTTCATTTACAGGCCTGCAGTACTTGTTCATATGAAGTGACCATTACTTCAGGCTTTAAACCTGCGTTTGCAGGTAACGGCCAGAGAGCGGCAGCCTTTCTACATTCCCCTTGCTGGTACTAGGGAAACAGACCTACCGGCCAGTGGTGTTCATCGGTTATAAATTAGAGTGCAATGTGCCCGGATAAACCCACAAATGTTGATGTCTCCTTGCTTTTGTTTGTTTTTAAATTTAATTTATATTTATAATTAGAGTAATATTCCATTGTGTACGTGGACCATTTCTTCCTGGTGCATTCCTCGGTTGATGGACATTTTCATTGCTTCCAAGTGCTGGCTATGGTAAATCTTGCTGGCGTACAGGTTTGCCAGCCTGTGACTTTTGGATTCTCATTTTCTCAGGTGATAGGCCAAGCAGTGGTTGTGATTGATTGACTGGTAGCTCAATGTTTCCCTTTTCAAAGCACCTACACTGTGTTTTCATTAGTGGCTCTTTACATGCCCCCCCTTACAACCGAGGGTACGCATTTCTCCACACTCCCTTCACCGTTTATTTTTTGCAGCATTTTTCCTAATGGCCATTCTGACTGCTGTGAGCTGATAGGTTTTCGTAATATGGGTATGCATGTCATTAAAATTTTTTAAATTCGTCATATTCCTACCCTTTTTTCTTTTCTCTTAAAATAAAACCCCGTGAGTACTATATATCTCTTGAAATTGTCTTCTTCGAAGGTTGCCCTCTTCTGAAGTTTTTGGTCGATTTTTGACCCCAAAAATTTTCTGGAGGGCAGGTGTCATTTACAGAACTGCAAGTTGGTGAAAATTTAGTGACCTTTTGCAGTGGGTTCAAAGCTGCTGTTGTGAGAAACGGCCACAAGGAGGTAGCATTTCTCCATTCCCCAATCTGGGTACTAGGGCAGCAGAGCCTTTCTGGAAGTCATTGTCCTAGGTTGTAAATTAGAAAGGAATGTGCCAGGAGAAATCCCCATAAGTTTATGTCTCATTACTTCTTTTTGGTTTTTAAAATTTTTTTAATCTGGGTAATGTTTAGAATATTGTTTGTCCTAGGTGTACACAATCTGGTTCATTTGTACATTATGTATGTCTATTAATGTACAGATCCTCTTCCCATGTAAAATATTACAGTGTTCCGTCGACCTCTCTTGCTATATATTCGGTCTTTTTGATACATGTATATAATATGTATTTGTACATGTAGAGTAACACTAATCTTCATTTCTCAATTTCCCCCCTCCTTTCCTTTCAGATGAGCATAGTTTGTTTTCTAAGCCTGTGAGTGTCTTTCTCTTTGGAAATATGTTCATCTGTGTCAGTTATTAGATAATGCCATAAGTGATAATATAGGATATAGGTGTTTTGCTTTCCGACCTACTTCATGTTTTGTGATTATCTCCAGGCTCATCTATGGTGCCTCAAAGAGCAGTGCTTCAATGTTTTCCATGGCTAATATTCCATTGTGTACTTGGACCACTTCTTCTTGGTGCATTCCTCTGTTGATGGACATTTTCGTTGCTTCCAAGTGTTGCCTATGGTAAATATTGCTGGAGTGCAGGATTGCCAACCTGTGATTTTTGATTTTCATTTTCTCAGGTGATAGACCCAGCAGTGGGTATGATTGATTGACTGGTATGGTAGCTCAACGTTTACCTTTTCAAGGCACCTCAATTGTGCTTTCATTAGTGGCTCTTACCACGTCCCCCTTAGAATCGAGGGTACGCATTTCTCCACAATCACGTCAGCATTTATTCTTTGCAGCATTTTTGTTGATGGCCATTCTGACTGGTGTGAGCTGATAGGTTTTTGTAATTTGGGTTTACATGTCTGTAAAAATTCCTACATTTCATCATTTTTCCACGCCTATTTCTTTTCTGTTAAAAGAAAAAAAGCAAAAAAGTGTGACTATAATATACCTCTTCAAATTTTCTTTTTGGAAGGTTGCACTCTGGAATTTTTTAGTCGATTTTCGACCTCAGTATTTTTTGGAAGGGCAGTGTCATTTACAGACCTGCAATTGGTGAATATTTAGTGACATTTTGCAGTGGGTTTAAAGCTGCTCTTGTGGGAAACGGCCAGAAGGATGCAGCATTTCTCCATTCCCAAATCTGGGTACTAGGCAGCAGAGCTGTTCTGGAAGTTGTTTGCCTAGGTTTTAAATTTGGATGGAATGTGCCAGGAAAACCCCCCATAAGTTTATGTCTCATTACTCCTAGTTCGTTGTTTTAATTTTTTCAATTGGGTTAATGGTTAGAATGTTGCTCGTCCAAGGTGTACACACTCTGGTTCATCTACATATTCTATATAACTATTTATGTAGAGATCCTCTTCCCGTGTAAATTATTACAGAGTGTTCTGTATTCCTTCCGTGCTATATGGTCGGTCTCTTTGATATATGTATATAATATGTATTTTATACATATGGTAATGCTAATCTTCATTTATCCATTTCCCCCACCTTTCCTTTAAATAAGCATAGTTTTTTTTAATAAGTCTGTGATTGACTTTCTCTGTGGAAATATGTTCATTTGTGTCAGTTATTAGATAACGCCTATATGTGATATCATAGGATATAGGACTTTTGCTTTCCGACTTACCTCATGTTCTGTGATTATCTCCAAGATCATCTATGGTGCCTCAAAGAGCAGTGTTTCATTATTTTCCATGGCTAGTATTCATTGTGTACATGGACCACTTCTTCTTTATCCTTTCATCTGTTGATGGACATTTTGGTTGCTTCACTGTCTTGTCTATTGTGAATCAGGCTGCAGTGCAGCTTTTGCAGCCCGGGTCTTCTTCATTCTGGTCTTCTCAGGTGAGAGGCCCATCGGTGCGCCTGCTGGATTGAATGGTACCTCAATTTTTCCTTTTAAACGCAGCTCCTTTCTGTTCTCATTATTAGCGTTTAACCCTCTTACATCTCACCAGCAGCTAGAGGGTACAAAGTTCTCTAAAACCACTTCAGCATTTATTGTTTGTAGACTTTTTGCCAATGGTCAGTCGACTGGTGTGAGTTGAAAAGTTTTTGTAGATTAGATTGCATGAGTCTAATAGTTCCTGAGGCTGAGCTTTTATCCATTTTCCTTTCTTTAAAAAGAGAGTGAGTAAAACTGACCTCTTCATACTCTCTTCATGAATATTTTGCCTTTTTTGAATCCTTTTATCCATTCCCTAACTCAGCACAATTTTGAGGGCAGGTGTCCTTTACAGCCCTGAGTCCTTGTGAATGGTAAGTGACCATTAGCTGTGGGTTAAAAGCTGCTCTTGCGGGAATCGGCCACAAGGCGGCAGCATTTCTCCTTTACCAAATCTGGTTACTAGGGCAAAAAAGCCTTACTGGAAGTGGTGTTCTAGGTTGTAAATTAGAATGGAATGTGCGAGGAAAAAGCCCTTTAAGTTTATGTCTCATTACTTCTTGTTGGTATTTTTCACTTAATTTTTATTTTTTATCACAGCAAACTTGATTACAATGTTTTGTTTGTTCTAGGTTTGAAAGATGGGGTTCTTTCACACATATACATATATCTATTCTTCTTCGGATCCTTTTCCCATGTAGATTATGACACAATGTTGAGTAGTCTTCCCTTGGTATTGCGTAGGTCTTTGGTGATTATATATTTCACATGTGTTTGTATCTCTCTGTTAACCTCAATATGGTAATCTATCCAATCCTCACACCTTTCCATTTGGTGAACCATAAGTTTTTTTAATGAATCTATGATAGTGTTTGTCTGTGGAAATATCTTTGTTTGTATCATTTTTTAGGTAACCCCTATATGTGATATGATAGGATATGTGTCTTTCGCTTTCTCACTTACTCCAAGTTGCGTGATTACTTCTAGACTCATCTATGGTGCTGCCAATGACATTGTTTCATTTTTTCACTAGCTCATATTCCATCTGTACAGGTAGCAGTTCTTCTTTGTCCACCCATCTGTCGGTGGACTTTTTGGTTACTTCCATGTCTTGGCTATTGTAATACTATGGAATGCAGATTTGCGTGGCTGTGTCCTTCCAATTCTGTCTTCTTAGTTTATAGGTCCAGGAATAGGTCTGCTGGATCATATGGTAGCTCAATGTTTACCTTTTAAAGGTACCTCTCTTCTGTTCTCCTTAGTGGCTCTTTCCAGGTTACGTCCCACTTAAAGTGCAGGGCATGTATTTCTTCCCAGCACCTTCAGGATTTATTCTTTGTAGTTTTTGCAGATGATTATTCTGAGTGGTGTGAGCCGATACCTCTTTGTGGTTGAATTTGCATGTGTTTCATAATGCATTGAAATTGAGCTTTAAGACATGTCCGTTTTATTTTTCCATCTATGATTAGAGCTTATTTCTTCAAAGTGTTTTCTTAAAGTATGTGTCACCATTTGAAATATTTTGGCCATTATCTCCTTCAAGACATTTTGAGGGTAGGTTTCATTTACAGCCCTGCAGTACTTGTTCATATGAAGTGACCATTAGCTCAGGTTTTAAACCTGCGTTTGCAGGTAACGGCCAGAGAGCGGCAGCCTTTCTACATTCCCCTTGCTGGTACTAGGGAAATAGACCTACCGGCCAGTGGTGTTCTTCGGTTATAAATTAGACTGCAATGTGCCCGGATAAACCTACAAATGTTGATGTCTCCTTGCTTTTGTTTGTTTTTAAATTTAATTTATATTTATTATTAGAGTAATATTCCATTTTGTACGTGGACCATTTCTTCTTGGTGCATTCCTCGGTTGATGGACATTTTCATTGCTTCCAAGTGCTGGCTATGGTAAATCTTGCTGGCGTACAGGTTTGCCAGCCTGTGACTTTTTGATTCTCATTTTCTCAGGTGATAGGCCAAGCAGTGGTTGTGATTAATTGACTGGTAGCTCAATGTTTCCCTTTTCAAAGCACCTACACTGTGTTTTCATTAGTGGCTCTTTACATGCCCCCCCTTACAACCGAGGGTACGCATTTCTCCACACTCCCTTCACCGTTTATTTTTTGCAGCATTTTTCCTAATGGCCATTCTGACTGCTGTGAGCTGATAGGTTTTTGTAATATGGGTATGCATGTCATTAAAATTTTTTAAATTCTTCATATTCCTACCCCTTTTTCTTTTCTTTTAAAATAAAACCAAGAGAGTACTATATAGCTCTTGAAATTGTCTTCTTCGAAGGTTGCCCTCTTGTGAAGTTTTTGGACGATTTTTGACCCCAAAAATTTTCTTGAGGGCAGGTGTCATTTACAGAACTGCAAGTTGGTGAAAATTTTGTGAGCTATTGCAGTGGGTTCAAAGCTGCTGTTGTGAGAAACGGCCACAAGGAGGTAGCATTTCTCCATTCCCCAATCTGGGTACTAGGGCAGCAGAGCCTTTCTGGAAGTCATTGTCCTAGGTTGTAAATTAGAATGGAATTTGCCAGGAGAAGTCCCCATAAGTTTATGTCTCATTACTTCTTCTTGGTTTTTAATTTTTTTTTAATCTGGGTAAAGTTTAGAATATTGTTTGTCCTAGGTGTACACAATCTGGTTCATTTGTACATTATGTATGTCTATTAATGTACAGATCCTCTTCCCATGTAAACTATTACCCTGTTCCCTCGACCTCCTTTGCTATATGTTCGGTCTTTTTGATACATGTATATAATATGTATTTGTATATGTATAGTAACACTAATCTTCATTTCTCAATTTCCCCCCTCCTTTCCTTTTCGATGAGCATAGTTTGTTTTCTAAGCCTGTGAGTGTCTTTCTCTTTGGAAATATGTTCTTCTGTGTCAGTTATTAGATAATGCCATAAGTGATAATATAGGATATAGGTCTTTTGCTTTCCGACCTACTTCATATTTTGTGATTATCTCCAGGCTCATCTATGGTGCCTCAAAGAGCAGTGCTTCAATGTTTTCCATGGCTAATATTCCATTGTTTACATGGACCACTTCTTCTTGGTGCATTCCTCTGTTGATGGACATTTTCTTTGCTTCCAAGTGTTGCCTATGGTAAATATTGCTGGAGTGCAGGATTGCCAGCCTGTGATTTTTGATTTTCATTTTCTCAGGTGATAGATCCAGCAGTGGGTATGATTGATTGACTGGTATGGTAGCTCAACGTTTACCTTTTCAAGGCACCTCAATTGTGCTTTCATTAGTGGCCCTTACCACGTCCCCCTTAGAATTGAGGGTACGCATTTCTCCACAATCACGTCAGCATTTATTGTTTGCAGCATTTTTGTTGATGGCCGTTCTGACTGGTGTGAGCTGATAGGTTTTTGTAATTTGGGTTTACGTGTCTGTAAAAATTCCTACAATTCATCATTTTTCCACGCCTTTTTCTTTTCTGGTAAAAGAAAAAAGCAAAAAAGTGTGACTATAATATACCTCTTCAAGTTTTCTTTTTGGAAGGTTGCACTCTGGAATTTTTTGGTCTATTTTCGACCTCAGTATTTTTTGGAGGGCCGGTGTCATTTACAGACCTGCAATTGGTGAATATTTAGTGACCTTTTGCAGTGGGTTTAAAGCTGCTATTGTGGAAAACGGCCACAAGGATGCAGCATTTCTCCATTCCCAAATCTGGGTACTAGGGCAGCAGAGCCGTTCTGGATGTTGTTTGCCTAGGTTTTAAATTTGGATGGAATGTGTCAGGAAAAGCCCCCATAAGTTTATGTCTCATTACTCCTAGTTCATTGTTTTAATTTTTTCAATTGGGGTAATGGTTAGAATGTTGCTCATCCAAGGTGTACACACTCTGGTTCATCTACATATTGTATGTAACTATTTATGTAGAGATCCTCTTCCCGTGTAAATTATTACAGAGTGTTCCGTAATCCTTCCTTGCTATATGGTCGGTCTCTTTGATATATGTATATAATATGTATTTTATACATATGGTAATGCTAATCTTCATTTATCCATTACCCCCACCTTTCCTTTAAATAAGCATAATTTGTTTTAATAAGTCTGTGATTGACTTTCTCTATGGAAATATGTTCATTTGTGTCAGTTATTAGATAACGCCTATAAGTGATATCATAGGATATAGGACTTTTGCTTTCCGACTTACCTCATGTTCTGTGATTGTCTCCAAGGTCATCTATGGTGCCTCAATGAGCACTGTTTCATTGTTTTCCATGGCTAGTATTCATTGTGTACATGGACGACTTCTTCTTTATCCTTTCATCTGTTGATGGACATTTTGGTTGCTTCTCTGTCTTCTCTATTGTGAATAAGGCTTCAGTGCAGCTTTTGCAGCCCGGGTCTTCTTCATTCTGGTCTTCTCAGGTGAGAGGACCATTGGTGCACCTGCTGGATTGAATGGTACCTCAATTTTTCCTTTTAAACGCAGCTCCTTTCTGTTCTCATTATTAACGTTTAACCCTCTTACATCTCACCAGCAGCTAGAGGGTACACAGTTCTCTAAAACCACTTCAGCATTTATTGTTTGTAGTCGTTTTGCCAATGGTCAGTCGACTGGTGTGAGTTGAAAACTTTTTGTAGATTAGATTGCATGAGTGTAATACTTCCTGAGGTCGAGCTTTTATCCATTTTCTTTTCTTTAAAAAGAGAGTGAGTAAAACTTGCCTCTTCATACTATCTTCTTGAAAATTCTGCCTGTTTTGAATTTTTTTTATCCATTCCCTACCTCACCTCAATTTTGAGGGCAGGTGTCCTTTACAGCCTTGAGTCATTTTGAATGGTAAGTGACCCTAAGCTGTGGGTTAAAAGCTACTCTTGCGGGAATTGGCCACAAGGCGGCAGCATTTCTCCTTTACCAAATCTGGTTACTAGGGCAACAGAGCCTTACTGGAAGTGGTGTTCTAGGTTGTAAATTAGAATGCAATGTGCGAGGAAAAAGCCCTTTAAGTGTATGTCTCATTACTTCTTGTTTGTATTTTTAACTTAATTTTTATTTTTTATCACAGCAAACTTGATTACAATGTTTTGTTTTTTCTAGGTGTGCAAGATGTGGTTCTTTCACACATATACATATATCTATTCTTCTTCGGATCCTTTTCCCATGTAGGTTATGACACAATGTTGAGTAGTCTTCCCTTGGTATTGTGTAGGTCTTTGGTGATTATGTATTTCACATGTGTTTGTATGTCTCTGTTAACCTCAATATGGTAATGTATCCAATCCTCACACCTTTCCATTTGGTGAACCGTAAGTTTTTTTAATGAATCTATGATAGTGTTTCTGTGGAAATATCTTCGTTTGTATCATTTTTTAGGTAACCCCTATATGTGATATGATAGGATATGTGTCTTTCGCTTTCTCACTTACTCCAAGTTGCGTGATTACTCCTAGACTCATCTATGGTGCTGCAAATGGCACTGTTTCATTTTTTCACTAGCTCATATTCCATCTGTACAGGTAGCAGTCCTTCTTTGTCCACCCATCTGTCGGTGGACTTTTTGGTTACTTCCATATCTTGGCTATCGTAATACTATGCAATGCAGATTTGTGTGCCTGTGTCCTTCCAATTCTGTCTTCTTAGTTTATAGGTCCAGGAATAGGTCTGCTGGATCGTATGGTAGCTCAATGTTTACCTTTTAAAGGTACCTCTGTTCTGTTCTCCTTAGTGGCTCTTTCCAGGTTACGTCCCACTTAAAGTGCAGGGCATGTATTTCTTCCCAGCACCTTCAGGATTTATTCTTTGTAGTTTTTGCTGATGATTATTCTGAGTGGTGTGAGCTGATAGCTCTTTGTGGTTGAATTTGCATGTGTCTCATAATGCGTAGAAATTGAGCTTTAAGACATGTCCTTTTTATTTTTCCAGCTGTGATTAGAGCTTATTTCTTCAAAGTGTTTTCTTAAAGTATGTGTCACCATTTGAAATATTTTGGCCATTATCTCCCTGAAGACATTTTGAGGGCAGGTTTCATTTACAGCCCTGCAGTACTTGTTCATATGAAGTGACCATTAGCTCAGGCTTTAAACCTGCTTTTGCTGGTAACTGCCAGAGGGTGGCAGCCTTTCAACGTTCCGCACTCTGGTAACTAGGGAAACAGTCCTTCTGGCCAGTGGTGGTCCTGGGTTATAAATTAGCATGGAATGTGCCCCGATAAACCCACAAAAGCTGATGTCTCCTTACTTTTGTTTGTTTTTTAAATTTAATTTTTTTTTATTGGAGTAATATTCCATTGTGTACATGGAGCACATCTTCTTTGTGCATTCCTCTGGTGATGCACGTATTCATTGCTTCCAAATATTGGCTATGGTAAATGTTGCTGGAGGGCAGTATTGCCAACTACTGTCTTTTTGATCCTCATCTTCTCAGGTGATAGCCCCTGCAGTGGGCATGGAAAAATGCTCAACATCTTGAATTAATAAAACATGCTAATCCAATCTACAAAAACATTTACCTCACAACAGTCAGAATGATCATCACCAAAAAATCTACAAACGATAAATGCTGAACGGGTATTAGAGAACTGTGTACCCTCTAGCAGCTGATTGGATGTAAACTGGTAACAGTCAGTAGTGAGAACATAATTGAGGTGTGTTTAAAGGTAAACATTGAGCTACTATATGATCTGGAAAGCCCACTGCTGGGACTATCGCCTTAGAAGACCAGAATCAAAAAGACACAGGCTGGCAATCCTGCACTGCAGCAATATTTACCATAGCCAAAAGTTGGAAACAACCAAAATGTCCTTCAACAGATGAATGCACAAAGAAGAAGTTTTCATTGTACACAGTGGAATATTAGCCATGGAAAAGAGTGAAACAGTGATGTTTGCAACACCATAGAAAGACCTAGAGATAATCACACAACTTGAAGTAACGAAGAAACTGAAAGACAAATATCCTATGATATCACTTTTAGGTTTTACCTAAAAATTGATACACATGAACTTATTTCCAAGACAAGGGCCCTAATGGATGAAGAAAACAAAATTATATTTAATCAAATGGAAAGGTGTGAGGCATGTATAAATTAGGATATGCTGTATGACAGACCTATACTAATACATATGAAAAATATAAATCACCAAAACCTAGGCTATACCTACAGAGGTCTACTGAACACTCTGTAATAACCTACGTGGGATAGGATCCAAAGATCTATAGATACATATATATAATGAACCAGATTCTGTACACTTAGAAGAAACACAACATTTTAATCAAATTTGCTCTAATAAAAAATAAATTTAAAAATCAAACAGAAAGTAAGGAGATATAAGCTGTTGGGTGTTGTCTTGGCACATTCCACTCTAATTTTCAGCCTACTAACACGATTTCCAGGAAGGCTCTGTTGCCCAAGTGCCAAGAGTTGGAAATGCTGCCTCCTTGTGGCCATTTAATGCAAGACCAGCTTTAACCCCACAGCTAATGGTCAGTTAATATTCACAAGGACTCAGGGCTGTAAAGGACACCTGTCCTCAAAAAATGTCCTGGGGCAGGGAATGGGCAAAAATCTCAACACACAGCAAATTTTTCAAGAAGATCATTGATAAGTTTTATTCACTTTTTTTTAAGGGGTAAGTTTTACTCACTTTTTTTAAAAAAGGAAAATAGATATAAACTAAAGATAAAGAATTATTAGACTAATGCAATTCAAATGTACAAAAAGTTTCAACTCGCACCAGTCAAATAAACATTAGCAAAACGTCTACGAACAATAAATGCTGAAGGGGTTTTAGCCAACTCTGTGCCCTGTAGCGGCTGGTGAGATGTAAAGTGGTAAGAGCCAATAATGAGAAGAGAAAGGAGCTGCATTTAAAAGTAAAAATTGAGCCACCATTTGATCCAGCAGGACCAGAGCTGGGCCTATAACAGGAGAAGAGCAGAATCGAGAAGACACAGGCTGCAAAAGTTGCACTGCAGCAGTATTCACAATAGGCAAGACAAGGAAGCAACCAAAATGCCATTAACATGAATAGACAAAGAAGAAGTGGTTGGGGTACACAATGGAATATTTGCCATGGGAAAAAATAAAACACTGCTCTTTGCAGCACCGTAGATGAGCCTAGACATAATCACAGAACATGAGGTAATTCGGAAAGCAAAGGAAAAATATACTATGATATTACTTATAGGTATTATCTAACAACTGACACAAATGAACATATTTCCACAGAGAAAGACACTCACAGAGTTAGAAGACAAACTATGCTTATGTTTAATATAACAGTGAGCATACGTATAGAAATACATATTAAATACATATATCAAAAAGACCGACCATATAGAAATGGAGGTCTATGGAACACTCTATATAATTTACATGAGAAGGTGATGTGTACATGAAGAAATATATGTAATGTACAATTGAAACAGAACGTGTACACCTAGGAAAAACAATATTCTAAAAATTAAAATAATGAATAAGAAGTAATGAGACATAAATTGCAGGGTCTTTTTCCTGGCACATTCCATTCTAATTTACAACCTAGAACACCACTTCCAGTAAGGCTCTGTTGCCCTAGTAACCAGACTGGTAAAGGAGAAATGCTGCCGCTTTGTGGCCGTTTCCAGCAAGAGCAGCTTTTAACCCACAGCTAATGGTCACTTAACATTCACAAGGACTCAGGGCTGTAAAGGACACTTGCCCTCAAAATTTTGCTGAAGTAGGGAATGGATAAAAAAATTCAAAACAGGCAAATGTTTCAAGAACAGATTATGAAGAGTTAAGTTTTACTTACACTCTTCTTTTAAAAAAAGGAAAATGGATAAATGCTCAACCTCAGGGAGTGTTAGACGGATGCAATCTAATCTACAAAAAGTTTCAACTTACACCAGTCAACTGACCATCAGCAAAAAGTCTACAAACAATAAAGGCTGAGGGGTTTTAGAGAACTGTGTACCCTCTACCTGCTGGTGAGACGTAAAGGGGTAACAGCCAATAATGAGAAGAGAAAGGAGCTGTGTATAAAAGTAAAAATAGAGGTACCATTCAATCCAGCAGGCGCATCACTGGAAGAAACAGGCCGCAAAAGCTGCAGTGCAGCCTTATTCACAATAGCCAAGACAGTGAAGCAATCAAAATGTCCAACAACAGGTGAATGGATAAAGAAGAAGTGGTCCATGTACACAATGGAATATTAGCCATGGAAGACAACGAACCATTGCTCTCGGAGGCACCACAAATAAGTCTGGAGATAATCACGAAATATGAGGTAAGTCCGAAAGCAAAACACCTATATTCTATGATATCACTTATAGGCGTTATCTAATAACTGACACAAATGAACATATTTCCACAGAGAAAGACACTCACAGACTTAAAAAACAAACTATGCTCATCTAAAAGGAAAGGTGTGGGGTATGGATAAATTAAGATTAGTGTTACTATATTTATACAAACACATATTTTATACATATCTGAAAAAGACCGACCATATAGCAAGGGAGGTCTGTGGAACACTCTGTAACATTTTACATGGGATGAGGATCTGTACTTGAATAGACATATATAATGTACAAATGAACCAGATTGTGTACACCTAGAACAAACAATATTCTAAACTTTACCCCAATTAAAACACTTTTAAAAACCAAGAAGAAATAATGAGACAAAAACTTATGGGGGTTTCTCCACGCACATTCCAATGTAATTTACAACCTAGGAACACGACGTCCAGAAAGGCTCTGGTGCCCTACTACGCAGATTAGCGAATGGAGAAATGCTGCCTCCTTGAGGCCACTTCCCACAACAGCAGCTTTAAACCCATTGCTAAAGGTCACTAAATATGCACCACACTTGCAGTTCGGGAAATGAGACCTGCTCTCAAAAAAAACTCTGGGGTGGAAAATCGACCAAAACATTCAAAAGAGGGCAACCTTCCAAGAAGACAATTTCAAGAGTTATATTGTACTCCTAATTGTTTCCTTTTTTTAACAGAAAAGAAAACAGCGGAGAAAAATGATGAGTTTTACGAATTTTCAAAGACATGCAAACCCATATTACAAAACCCTATCAGCTCACAGCAGCCAGTAGGGCCATTAGCATAAATGCTGCAAATAATAAATGCTGAAGCGATTGAGGAGAAATGGGTACCCTCGATTCTAAGGGGGACGAGGTAAGTGCCACTAATGAAAACACAAAGAAGGTGCTTTGAAAAGGGAAAAACGGTGCTACCAGTCAGTCAATCACACACACTGCTGGGCCTATCACCTGAGAAAATGAGAATCAAAAAGTCACAGGCTGGCAATCCTGCACTCCAACAATATTTACCATAGCCAACACTTGGAAGCAATGAAAATGTCCATCAACCGAGGAATGCACAAAGAAGAAGTGGTCCACGTACACAGTGGAAAATTCCTCCAATAAAAAATAAAAATTAAATTTAAAAATCCAACAAAAGTAAGGAGACATCAGCTTGTGTGGGTTTGTCCGGGCACACTCCACTCTAATTTATAAACGAGAAACACCACAGGCCGCAAGGGCTTTTCCCTAGTTACCAGGGTGCGGAATATAGAAAGGCTGCCACCCTCTGGCAGTTACCTGCAAAAGCAGTTTTAAAGCCTGTGCTAATGGTCATTTCTTAGGAACAAGTACTGCAGAACTGTAAATGAAACCTGCCCTCAAAATGTCTTCAGGGAAGTAATGGCCAAAACATTTCAAAATGTGACACATACTTTAAGAGAACACTTTGAAGAACTAAGGGGTAATCACAGCTTGAAAAATAAAAAGGATATGCCTTAAAGCTCAGTTTCAACGGATTATGAGGCACGTGCGAATTCAACCACAAAGATTTATCAGCTCACACTTGTCAGAATAACCATCAGCAAGAAAACTACAAACAATAAATGCTGAAGGTGTTGTGGAGAAATGCATACCCTCAACTTCAAGTGGGACGTAAGTTGGAACCGACCACGAACTAGAACAGAATGGAGGTGCTTTAAAAACATTAACATTGAGCTACCATATAATCCAGCAGGCCCACTCCTCCACCTATAATCTAAGAAGAGAGAATTGGAAAGACACAGGCAGGCAAATCTGCATGGCACAGTATTACAATAGCCAAGATATGGAGGTAACCAAAAAGTCCACCAACAGATGGGTGGACAAAGAAGAACTCCTCCATGTACAACTGGAATATTCGCTAGTGAAAAGAATGAAACAATGCCTTTTGCAGCGCCGTAGATGAGTCTAGACGTAATCACGTGACATGTAGTCAGTGAGAAAGCAAAATACATATATCCTATGATATCACTTTCAGGAGTTACTTAAAAATTGATACCAATGAAGATATTTCCACAGAGAAAGGCAATCACAGATTCATTAAAAAACTTATGGTTCACCAAATAGAAAGGGATGAGGATTGGATACATTACCATATTGGGGTTAACAGAGATATACAAACCATGTGAAATATATAACCACCAAAGACGTATGGAAGATCAGGAGAAGACTACTCAACATTGTGTCATAACCTACATGGGAAAAGGATGCAAGGAAGAAAACATACACGTATATGTGTGAAAGACCCACATCTTGCACACCTAGAGCAAAAAAAAACAATGTAATCAAATCTGCTGGGATAAAAAATAAAAAGAAAATTACAAATATGAACAAGAAGTAATGAGACATAAACTTAAAGGGCTTTTTCCTGGCACATTCCATTCTAATTTACAACGTACAACACGACTTCTGTTAAGCCTCTGTTTCCCCAGTTACCCAATTAGGTAAAGAAGAAATGCTGACACCTTGTGGCCGATTCCTGCAAGAGAAGCTTTAAACTCATAGCTAATGGTTACTTAACATTCACAAGGACTCAGGGCTGTAAAGGACACCTCCCCTAAAAAATTGTCCTGAAGTAGTGAATGGACAAAAAAATTCAAAACAGGCAAATGTTTCAAAAACAGAGTATGAAGATTTATGTTTTACTCACTCTCTTTAAAAAAAAAAAAGGAAAATGGATAAAAGCTCAACCTCAGGGTGTGTTAGACCCATGCAATCTAATCTACAAAAAGTTTCAACTTACACCAGTCGACTGACCATCAGCAAAAAGTCTACAAACAATAAATGCTGAAGGGGATTTAGAGAACTGTGTACCCTCTACCTTCTGGTGAGACATAAAGGGGTAACAGCCAATAATGAGAACAGAAAGGAGCTGTGTTTAAAAGTAAAAATGGAGGAACCATTCAATCCCCAGGCGCACCATTGGACCTCTAACCTGAGAAGACAAGAATCGAGAAGACACAGGCTGCAAAAGATGCAGTGCAGCCTTATTCACAATAGCCAAAACAGTGAAGGAATCAAAATGTCCAACAACAGGTGAATGGATAAAGAAGAAGTGGTCCGTGTACACAATGGAATATTAGCCATGGAAGACAATGAACCATTGCTCTTTGAGGCACCACAAATGAGTCTGCAGATAATCATGAAAGATGAGGTAAGTTGGAAAGCAAAAGACCTGTATTCTATGATATCACTTATAGGCGTTATCTGATAACTGACACAAATGAACATATTTCCACAGAGAAAGACACTCACAGATTTAGAAAACAAACTATGCTCATCTAAAATGAAAGGTGGGGGGAATGGATAAATTAAGATTAGTGTTACTATATGTATACAAACACATATTATATATATATATCTCAAAAAGACCGACCATATAGCAAGGAAAGTCTGCGGAACCTTCTGTAACATTTTACATGGGAAGAGGATCTGTAGTTGAATAGATATATATAATGTAGAAATGAACCAGATTGTGTACACCTAGGACAAACAATATTCTAAGCTTTACCCCAATTAAAAAAAAATTTAAACCAAGAAGAAATAATGAGACATAAACTTATGGGGGTTTCTCCATGCACATTCCAATGTAATTTACAACCTAGGAACATGACTTCCAGAAAGGCTCTGCTGCCCTAGTACACAGATTTGTGAATGGAGGAATGCTGCCTGCGTGAGGCCACTTCCCACAACAGGAGCTTTAAAACCATTGCTAAAGGTCACTAAATATTCACCAAACTTGCAGTGCGGTAAATGACACCTGCTCTCTAAAAAAAGTTTGAGGTGGAAAATCGACCAAAAAATTCAAAAAAGGGCAACCTTCCAAGAAGACAATAACAAGAGTTATATTGTACTCCCAATTGTATCCTTTTTTTAACAGAAAAGAAAACGGCGGTGAAAAATGATGAGTTTTACGAATTTTCAAAGCCATGCAAACCCAAATTGCAAAACCCTATCAGCTCACAGCAGCCAGTAGGGCCATTAGCGTAAATGCTGCAAAAAATAAATGCTGAAGCGATTGTGGAGAAATGTGTACCCTCGATTCTAAGGGGGACGTGCTAAGTGCCACTAATGAAAACACAAAGAAGGTGCTTTGAAAAGGGAAAAACGGTGCTACCAGTCAGTCAATCACAACCACTGCTGGGCCTATCACATGAGAAAATGAGAAGCATAAAGTCACAGGCTGGCAATCCTGCACTCCAACAATATTTACCATAGCCAACACTTGGAAGCAATGAAAATGCCAATCAACCGAGGAATGCACAAAGTAGAAGTGGTCCACGTACACAGTGGAAAATTACTCCAATAAAAAATTAAATTTAAAAATCCAACAAAAGTAAAGAGACATCAGCTTGTGTGGGTTTCTCCGGGCACACTCCATTCTAATTTATAACCGAGAAACACCACAGTCCGCAAGGGCATTTCCCTAGTTACCAGGGTGGGGAACATAGAAAGGCTTCCACCCTCTGGCAGTTACCTGCAAAAGCAGCTTTAAGGCCTGTGCTAACGGTCATTTCATACGAAGAAGTAATGCAGGACTGTAAATGAAACATGCCCTCAATATGTCTTGAGGGAGGTAATGGCCAAAACATTTCAAAATGTGACACATACTTTAAGAGAACACTTTGAAGAACTAAGGGGTAATCACAGCTTGAAAAATAAAAAGGATATGCCTTAAAGCTCAATTTCAATGGATTATGAGGCACATGCGAATTCAACCACAAAGGGGTATCAGCTCACACTTGTCAGAAAAACCATCAGCAAGAAAACTACAAACAATAAATGCTGAAGCTGTTGTGGAGAAATGCATACCCTCAACTTCAAGGGGGACGTAACTTGGAAAGGGCCACGAATGAGAACAGAATGGAGGTGCCTTAAAAAGGTAAACATTGAGCTACCATATGATCCAGCAGGCCCACTCCTCGACCTATAATCTAAGAAGAGAGAATTGGAAAGACACAGGCAGGCAAATCTGCATTGCACAGTATTACAATAGCCAAGATATGGAGGTAACCAAAAAGTCCACCAACAGATGGGTGGACAAAGAAGAACTCCTCCATGTATAGATGGAATATTCGCTAGTGAAAAAAATGAAACAATGCCATTTGCAGCACCATAGATGAGTCTAGACGTAATCACACCACCTGTAGTAAGTGAGAAAGTAAAAGACACATATCCTATCATATCACTTTAAGGAGTTACATAAGAATTGATACCAATGAAGATATTTCCACAGAGAAAGGCAATCACAGATTCATTAAAAAACTTATGGTTCACCAAAGAGAAAGGGATGAGGATTGGATAATTTACCATATTGGGGTTAACAGAGATATACAAACCATGTGAAATATATAATCACCAAAGACGTAAGGAAGACCAGGAGAAGACTACTCAACATTGTGTCATAACCTATATGGGAAAAGGATGCGAGGAAGAATAGATACACGTATATGTGTGAAAGAACCACATTTGCACACCTAGAACAGACAAACCATTGTAATCAAATTTGCTTGGATAAAAAATAAAAAGTAAATTATAAACATGAACAAGAAGTAATGAGACATAAACATAAAGGGCTTTTTCCTGGCACATTCCATTCTAATTTACAACCTAGAACACCACTTCCATTAAGGCTCTGTTTCCCCAGTTACCAAATTTGGTAAAGTAGAAATGATGCCACCTTGTGGCCGTTTCCTGCAAGAGCAGCTTTAACTCACAGCTAATGGTCACTTAACATGCACAAGGACTCAGTAAAGGACACCTGCCCTAAATAATTGTGCTGAAGTAAGGAATGGACAAAAAATTCAAAACAGGCAAATCTTTCCAGAAGAGAGTATGAATATTAACGTTTTACTCACGCTCTTTTAAAAAAAAAGGAAAATGGATAAAAGCTCAACCTCAGGGAGTGTTAGACCCATGCAATCTAATCTACAAAAAGTTTCAACTTACACCAGTCGACTGACCATCAGCAAAAAGTCTACAAACAATAAATGCTGAAGGGGTTTTAGAGAACTGTGTACCCTCTACCTGCTGGTGAGACGTAAAGGGGTAACGGCCAATAATGAGAACAGAAAGGAGCTGTGTTTAAAAGTAAAAATGGAGGTACCATTCAATCCAGCAGGCGCACCATTGGATCTCTCACCGGAGAAGACAAGAATCGAGAAGACACAGGTCGCAAAATCTTCAGTGCAGCCTTATTCACAATAGCCAAGACAGTGAAGGAATCAAAATGTCCAACAACAGGTGAATGGATAAAGAAGAAGTGGTCCTTGTACACAATGGAATATTATCCATGGAAAACAATGAACCATTGTTATTTGAGGCACCACAAATGAGCCTGGAGATAATCACGAAACATGAGGTAAGTTGGAAAGCAAAAGACCTATATTCTATGATATCACTTATAGGCGTTATCTAATAACTGACACAAATGAACATATTTCCATAGAGAAAGACACTCACAGATTTAGAAAACAAACTATGCTCATCTAAAAGGAAAGGTGGGGGGAGTGGATAAATTAAGGTTAGTGTTACTATATGTATACAAACACATATTATATACATATCTCAAAAAGACCTACCATATAGAAGGGAGGTGTGCGGAACCCTCTGTAACATTTTACATGGAAAGGGGATCTGTACTTGAATAGACATATATGATGTACAAATGAACCAGATTGTGTTCATCTAGGACAAACAATATTCTAAGCTTTACCCCAATTAAAACACTTTTAAAAACCAAGAAGAAATAATGAGACATAAACTTATGGGGCTTTCTACATGCACATTCCAATGTAATTTACAACATAGGAACACGACTTCCAGAAAGGCTCTGCTGCCCTAGTACCCAGATTGGGGAATGGAGAAATGCTCCCTGCTTGAGGCCACTTCCCCCAACAGCAGCTTTAAACCCATTGCTAAAGGTCACTAAATATTCACCAAACTTGCAGTTCGGTAAATGACACCTGCTCTCTAAAAAAATTCTGGGCTGGAAAATCGACCAAAAAATTAAACAGAGGGCAAGCTTCCAAGAAGACAATTTCAAGAGTTATATTGTACTCCCAACTGTTTCCTTTTTTTAACAGAAAAGAAAACGGCAGAGAAAAATGATGAGTCTTATGAATTTTCAAAGACATGCAAACCCAAAGTACAAAAACCTATCAGCTCACACCAGCCAGAAGGGCCATTAGCATAAATGCTGCAAACAATAAATGCTGAAGCGATTGTGGAGAAAGGCGTACCCTCGATTCTAACGGGGACGTGGTAAGAGCCACTAATGAAAACACAAAGAAGGTGCTTTGATAAGGGTAACACGGTGCTACCAGTCAATCAGTCACACCCACTGCTGGGCCTATCACCTGAGAAAATGAGAATCAAAAAGTCACAGGCTTGGGGCTTCCCTGGTGGTGCAGTGGTTGAGAGTCTGCCTGCCAATGCAGGGCACACGGGTTCGAGCCCCGGTCTGGGAAGATCCCACATGCCACGGAGCAACTGGGCCCGTGAGCCACAACCACCGAGCCTGCGCATCTGGAGCCTGTGCTCCGCAACAAGAGAGGCCACGATAGTGAGAAACCCACGCACCGCGATGAAGAATGGCCCCCGCTCGCCGCAATTATAGAAAGCCCTCGCGCACAAACAAGATCCAACACAGCCAAAAATAAATAAATAAATAAATAAATAAATATTAAAATAAAAAGTCACAGGCTGGCAATCCTCCACTCCAACAATATTTACCATAGCCAACACTTGGAAGCAATGAAAATGTCCATCAACCGAGGAATGCACAAAGTAGAAGTGGTCCACATACACAGTGGAAAATTACTCCAATAAAAAATAAAAATTAAATTTAAAAATCCAACAAAAATAAAGAGACATCAGCTTTTGTGGGTTTGTCCGGGCACACTCCACTCTAATTTATAACCGAGAAACACCAAAGGCCGCAAGGGCTTTTCCCTAGTTACCAGGGTGGCGAACATAGAAAGGCTGCCACCCTCTGGCAGTTACCTGAAAAAGCAGCTTTAAGGCCTGTGCTAATGGTCATTTCATAGGAAGAAGTAATGCAGGACTGTAAATGAAACCTGCCCTCAAAATGTCTTGAGGGAGGTAATGGCCAAAACATTTCAAAATGTGACACATACTTTAAGAGAACACTTTGAAGAACTAAGGGGTAATCACAGCTTGAAAAATAAAAAGGATATGCCTTAAAGCTCAGTTTCAACGGATTATGAGGCACATGTGAATTCAACCAAAAAGAGGTATCAGCTCACACTTGTCAGAAAAACCATCAGCAAGAAAACTACAAACAATAAATGCTGAAGCTGTTGTGGAGAAATGCATACCCTCAACTTCACGGGGGACGTAACTTGGAAAGGGCCACGAATGAGAACAGAATGGAGGTGCCTTAAAAAGGTAAACATTAAGCTACCATATGATCCAGCAGTTTCACTCCTCGACCTATAATCTAAGAAGAGAGAATTGGAAAGACACAGGCAGGCAAATCTGCATTGCACATTATTACAATAGCCAAGATATGGAGGTAACCAAAAAGTCCACCAACAGATGGGTGGACAAAGAAGAACTCCTCCATGTATAGATGGAATATTCGCTAGTGAAAAAAATGAAACAATGCCATTTGCAGCACCATAGATGAGTCTAGACGTAATCACACCACCTGTAGTAAGTGAGAAAGTAAAAGACACATATCCTATCATATCACTTTAAGGAGTTACATAAGAATTGATACCAATGAAGATATTTCCACAGAGAAAGGCAATCACAGATTCATTAAAAAACTTATGGTTCACCAAAGAGAAAGGGATGAGGATTGGATAATTTACCATATTGGGGTTAACAGAGATATACAAACCATGTGAAATATATAATCACCAAAGACGTAAGGAAGACCAGGAGAAGACTACTCAACATTGTGTCATAACCTATATGGGAAAAGAATGCGAGGAAGAATAGATACACGTATATGTGTGAAAGAACCACATTTGCACACCTAGAACAGACAAACCATTGTAATCAAATTTGCTTGGATAAAAAATAAAAAGTAAATTATAAACATGAACAAGAAGTAATGAGACATAAACATAAAGGGCTTTTTCCTGGCACATTCCATTCTAATTTACAACCTAGAACACCACTTCCATTAAGGCTCTGTTTCCCCAGTTACCAAATTTGGTAAAGTAGAAATGATGCCACCTTGTGGCCGTTTCCTGCAAGAGCAGCTTTAAACTCACAGCTAATGGTCACTTAACATGCACAAGGACTCAGGGCTGTAAAGGACACCTGCCCTAAAAAATTGTGCTGAAGTAAGGAATGGACAAAAAATTCAAAACAGGCAAATCTTTCCAGAAGAGAGTTTGAATATTAACGTTTTACTCACGCTCTTTTAAAAAAAAAGAAAATGGATAAAAGCTCAACCTCAGGGAGTGTTAGACCCATGCAATCTAATCTACAAAAAGTTTCAACTTACACCAGTCGACTGACCATCAGCAAAAAGTCTACAAACAATAAATGCTGAAGGGGTTTTAGAGAACTGTGTACCCTCTACCTGCTGGTGAGACGTAAAGGGGTAACGGCCAATAATGAGAACAGAAAGGAGCTGTGTTTAAAAGTAAAAATGGAGGTACCATTCAATCCAGCAGGCGCACCATTGGACCTCTCACCGGAGAAGAAAAGAATCGAGAAGACACAGGCCGCAAAAGCTTCAGTGCAGCCTTATTCACAATAGCCAAGACAGTGAAGGAATCAAAATGTCCAACAACAGGTGAATGGATAAAGAAGAAGTGGTCCTTGTACACAATGGAATATTATCCATGGAAAACAATGAATCATTGTACTTTGAGGCACCAAAAATGAGTCTGGAGATAATCACGAAACATGAGGTAAGTTGGAAAGCAGAAGACCTATATTCCTTGATATCACTTATAGGCGTTATCTAATAACTGACACAAATGAACATATTTCCACAGAGAAAGACACTCACAGACTTAGAAAACAAACTATGATCATCTAAAAGGAAAGGTCGGGGGATTGGATAAATTAAGGTTAGTGTTAATATATGTATACAAACACATATTATATTCATATCTCAAAAAGACCGACCATATAGAAGGGAGGTGTGTGGAACCCTCTGTAACATTTTACATGGGAAGGGGATCTGTAATTGAATAGACATATATAATGTACAAATGAACCAGATTGTGTACACCTCGGACAAACAATATACTAAGCTTTACCCCAATTAGAAAAATTTTTAACACCAAGAAGAAATAATGAGACATAAATTTAAGGGGGTTTCTCCATGCACATTCCAATATAATTTACAACCTAGGAACATGACTTCCAGAAAGGCTCTGCTGCCCTAGTACCCAGATTTGGGAATGGAGGAATGCTGCCTGCTTGAGGCCACTTCCCACAACAGCAGCTTTTAACCCATTGCTAAAGGTCACTAAATATTCACCAAACTTGCAGTTCGGTAAATGACACCTGCTCTCTAAAAAAATTCTGGGCTGGAAAATTGACCAAAAAATTTAACAGAGGGCAACCTTCCAAGAAGACAATTTCAACAGTTATATTGTACTCCCGACTGTTTCCTTTTTTTAATAGAAAAGCAAATGGCGGAGAAAAATGATGAGTTTTATGAATTTTCAAAGACATGCAAACCAAACGTACAAAAACCTATCAGCCCACACCAGCCAGAAGGGCCATTAGCATAAATCCTGCAAACAATAAATGCTGAAGCGATTGTGGAGAAATGCGTACCCTCGATTCTAAAGGGGACGTGGTAAGAGCCACTAATGAAAACACAAAGAAGGTGCTTTGATAAGGGTAACACGGTGCTACCATTCAATCAATCACACCCACTGCTGGGCCTATCACCTGAGAAAATGAGAATCAAAAAGTCACAGGCTTGGGGCTTCCCTGGTGGTGCAGTGGTTGAGAGTCTGCCTGCCAATGCAGGGCACACGGGTTCGAGCCCCGGTCTGGGAAGATACCACATGCCGCGGAGCAACTGGGCCCGTGAGCCACAACCACTGAGCCTGCGCGTCTGGAGCCTGTGCTCCGCAACAAGAGAGGCTGCGATATTGAGAGGACCGCGCAACGCGATGAAGACTGGCCCCTGCTCGCCGCAACTTCAGAAAGACCTCGCGCACAAACGAAGACCCAACACAGCCAAAAATAAATAAATAAATAAATAAATAAATATTAAAAAAAAAATCACAGGCTGGCAATCCTGCACTCCAACAATATTTACCATAGCCAACACTTGGAAGCAATGAAAATGTCCATCAACCGAGGAATGCACAAAGTAGAAGTGGTCCACATACACAGTGGAAAATTACTCCAATAAAAAATAAAAATTAAATTTAAAAATCCAACAAAAGTAAAGAGACATCAGCTTGTGTGGGTTTCTCCGGGCACACTCCATTCTAATTTATAACCGAGAAACACCACAGGCCGCAAGGGCATTTCCCTAGTTACCAGGGTGGGGAACATAGAAAGGCTTCCACCCTCTGGCTGTTACCTGCAAAAGCAGCTTTAAGGCCTGTGCTAACGGTCATTTCATACGAAGAAGTAATGCAGGACTGTAAATGAAACATGCCCTCAATATGTCTTGAGGGAGGTAATGGCCAAAACATTTCAAAATGTGACACATGCTTTAAGAGAACACTTTGAAGAACTAAGGGGTAATCACAGCTTGAAAAATAAAAAGGATATGCCTTAAAGCTCAATTTCAATGGATTATGAGGCACATGCGAATTCAACCACAAAGGGGTATCAGCTCACACTTGTCAGAAAAACCATCAGCAAGAAAACTACAAACAATAAATGCTGAAGCTGTTGTGGAGAAATGCATACCCTCAACTTCAAGGGGGACGTAACTTGGAAAGGGCCACGAATGAGAACAGAATGGAGGTGCCTTAAAAAGGTAAACATTGAGCTACCATATGATCCAGCAGGCCCACTCCTCGACCTATAATCTAAGAAGAGAGAATTGGAAAGACACAGGCAGGCAAATCTGCATTGCACATTATTACAATAGCCAAGATATGGAGGTAACCAAAAAGTCCACCAACAGATGGGTGGACAAAGAAGAACTCCTCCATGTACAGATGGAATATTCGCTAGTGAAAAAAATGAAACAATGCCATTTGCAGCACCATAGATGAGTCTAGACGTAATCACACCACCTGTAGTAAGTGAGAAAGTAAAAGACACATATCCTATCATATCACTTTAAGGAGTTACATAAGAATTGATACCAATGAAGATATTTCCACAGAGAAAGGCAATCACAGATTCATTAAAAAACTTATGGTTCACCAAAGAGAAAGGGATGAGGATTGGATAATTTACCATATTGGGGTTAACAGAGATATACAAACCATGTGAAATATATAATCACCAAAGACGTAAGGAAGACCAGGAGAAGACTACTCAACATTGTGTCATAACCTATATGGGAAAAGGATGCGAGGAAGAATAGATACACGTATATGTGTGAAAGAACCACATTTGCACACCTAGAACAGACAAACCATTGTAATCAAATTTGCTTGGATAAAAAATAAAAAGTAAATTATAAACATGAACAAGAAGTAATGAGACATAAACATAAAGGGCTTTTTCCTGGCACATTCCATTCTAATTTACAACCTAGAACACCACTTCCATTAAGGCTCTGTTTCCCCAGTTACCAAATTTGGTAAAGTAGAAATGATGCCACCTTGTGGCCGTTTCCTGCAAGAGCAGCTTTAAACTCACAGCTAATGGTCACTTAACATGCACAAGGACTCAGGGCTGTAAAGGACACCTGCCCTAAATAATTGTGCTGAAGTAGGGAATGGACAAAAAAATTCAAAAGAAGCAAATGTTTCCAGAAGAGGGTATGAATATTAACGTTTTACTCACGCTCTTTTAAAAAAAAGGAAAATGGGTAAATGCTCAACCTCAGGGAGTGTTAGACCCATGCAATCTAATCTACAAAAAGTTTCAACTTACACCAGTCGACTGACCATCAGCAAAAAGTCTACAAACAATAAATGCTGAAGGGGTTTTAGAGAACTGTGTACCCTCCACCTGCTGGTGAGACGTAAAGGGGTAACGGCCAATAATGAGAACAGAAAGGAGCTGTGTTTAAAAGTAAAAATGGAGGTACCATTCAATCCAGCAGGCGCACCATTGGATCTCTCACCGGAGAAGACAAGAATCGAGAAGACACAGGTCGCAAAATCTTCAGTGCAGCCTTATTCACAATAGCCAAGACAGTGAAGGAATCAAAATGTCCAACAACAGGTGAATGGATAAAGAAGAAGTGGTCCTTGTACACAATGGAATATTATCCATGGAAAACAATGAACCATTGTTATTTGAGGCACCACAAATGAGCCTGGAGATAATCCCGAAACATGAGGTAAGTTGGAAAGCAAAAGACCTATATTCTATGATATCACTTATAGGCGTTATCTAATAACTGACACAAATGAACATATTTCCATAGAGAAAGACACTCACAGATTTAGAAAACAAACTATGCTCATCTAAAAGGAAAGGTGGGGGGAGTGGATAAATTAAGGTTAGTGTTACTATATGTATACAAACACATATTATATACATATCTCAAAAAGACCTACCATATAGAAGGGAGGTGTGCGGAACCCTCTGTAACATTTTACATGGGAAGGGGATCTGTACTTGAATAGACATATATGATGTACAAATGAACCAGATTGTGTTCATCTAGGACAAACAATATTCTAAGCTTTACCCCAATTAAAACACTTTTAAAAACCAAGAAGAAATAATGAGACATAAACTTATGGGGCTTTCTACATGCACATTCCAATGTAATTTACAACCTAGGAACATGACTTCCAGAAAGGCTCTGCTGCCCTAGTACCCAGATTTGGGAATGGAGGAATGCTGCCTGCTTGAGGCCACTTCCCACAACAGCAGCTTTTAACCCATTGCTAAAGGTCACTAAATATTCACCAAACTTGCAGTTCGGTAAATGACACCTGCTCTCTAAAAAAATTCTGGGCTGGAAAATTGACCAAAAAATTTAACAGAGGGCAACCTTCCAAGAAGACAATTTCAACAGTTATATTGTACTCCCGACTGTTTCCTTTTTTTAATAGAAAAGCAAATGGCGGAGAAAAATGATGAGTTTTATGAATTTTCAAAGACATGCAAACCAAACGTACAAAAACCTATCAGCCCACACCAGCCAGAAGGGCCATTAGCATAAATCCTGCAAACAATAAATGCTGAAGCGATTGTGGAGAAATGCGTACCCTCGATTCTAAAGGGGACGTGGTAAGAGCCACTAATGAAAACACAAAGAAGGTGCTTTGATAAGGGTAACACGGTGCTACCATTCAATCAATCACACCCACTGCTGGGCCTATCACCTGAGAAAATGAGAATCAAAAAGTCACAGGCTTGGGGCTTCCCTGGTGGTGCAGTGGTTGAGAGTCTGCCTGCCAATGCAGGGCACACGGGTTCGAGCCCCGGTCTGGGAAGATACCACATGCCGCGGAGCAACTGGGCCCGTGAGCCACAACCACTGAGCCTGCGCGTCTGGAGCCTGTGCTCCGCAACAAGAGAGGCTGCGATATTGAGAGGACCGCGCAACGCGATGAAGACTGGCCCCTGCTCGCCGCAACTTCAGAAAGACCTCGCGCACAAACGAAGACCCAACACAGCCAAAAATAAATAAATAAATAAATAAATAAATATTAAAAAAAAAATCACAGGCTGGCAATCCTGCACTCCAACAATATTTACCATAGCCAACACTTGGAAGCAATGAAAATGTCCATCAACCGAGGAATGCACAAAGTAGAAGTGGTCCACATACACAGTGGAAAATTACTCCAATAAAAAATAAAAATTAAATTTAAAAATCCAACAAAAGTAAAGAGACATCAGCTTGTGTGGGTTTCTCCGGGCACACTCCATTCTAATTTATAACCGAGAAACACCACAGGCCGCAAGGGCATTTCCCTAGTTACCAGGGTGGGGAACATAGAAAGGCTTCCACCCTCTGGCTGTTACCTGCAAAAGCAGCTTTAAGGCCTGTGCTAACGGTCATTTCATACGAAGAAGTAATGCAGGACTGTAAATGAAACATGCCCTCAATATGTCTTGAGGGAGGTAATGGCCAAAACATTTCAAAATGTGACACATACTTTAAGAGAACACTTTGAAGAACTAAGGGGTAATCACAGCTTGAAAAATAAAAAGGATATGCCTTAAAGCTCAATTTCAATGGATTATGAGGCACATGCGAATTCAACCACAAAGGGGTATCAGCTCACACTTGTCAGAAAAACCATCAGCAAGAAAACTACAAACAATAAATGCTGAAGCTGTTTTGGAGAAATGCATACCCTCAACTTCAAGGGGGACGTAACTTGGAAAGGGCCACGAATGAGAACAGAATGGAGGTGCCTTAAAAAGGTAAACATTGAGCTACCATATGATCCAGCAGGCCCACTCCTCGACCTATAATCTAAGAAGAGAGAATTGGAAAGACACAGGCAGGCAAATCTGCATTGCACATTATTACAATAGCCAAGATATGGAGGTAACCAAAAAGTCCACCAACAGATGGGTGGACAAAGAAGAACTCCTCCATGTATAGATGGAATATTCGCTAGTGAAAAAAATGAAACAATGCCATTTGCAGCACCATAGATGAGTCTAGACGTAATCACACCACCTGTAGTAAGTGAGAAAGTAAAAGACACATATCCTATCATATCACTTTAAGGAGTTACATAAGAATTGATACCAATGAAGATATTTCCACAGAGAAAGGCAATCACAGATTCATTAAAAAACTTATGGTTCACCAAAGAGAAAGGGATGAGGATTGGATAATTTACCATATTGGGGTTAACAGAGATATACAAACCATGTGAAATATATAATCACCAAAGACGTAAGGAAGACCAGGAGAAGACTACTCAACATTGTGTCATAACCTATATGGGAAAAGGATGCGAGGAAGAATAGATACACGTATATGTGTGAAAGAACCACATTTGCACACCTAGAACAGACAAACCATTGTAATCAAATTTGCTTGGATAAAAAATAAAAAGTAAATTATAAACATGAACAAGAAGTAATGAGACATAAACATAAAGGGCTTTTTCCTGGCACATTCCATTCTAATTTACAACCTAGAACACCACTTCCATTAAGGCTCTGTTTCCCCAGTTACCAAATTTGGTAAAGTAGAAATGATGCCACCTTGTGGCCGTTTCCTGCAAGAGCAGCTTTAAACTCACAGCTAATGGTCACTTAACATGCACAAGGACTCAGGGCTGTAAAGGACACCTGCCCTAAAAAATTGTGCTGAAGTAAGGAATGGACAAAAAATTCAAAACAGGCAAATCTTTCCAGAAGAGAGTTTGAATATTAACGTTTTACTCACGCTCTTTTAAAAAAAAAGAAAATGGATAAAAGCTCAACCTCAGGGAGTGTTAGACCCATGCAATCTAATCTACAAAAAGTTTCAACTTACACCAGTCGACTGACCATCAGCAAAAAGTCTACAAACAATAAATGCTGAAGGGGTTTTAGAGAACTGTGTACCCTCTACCTGCTGGTGAGACGTAAAGGGGTAACGGCCAAAAATGAGAACAGAAAGGAGCTGTGTTTAAAAGTAAAAATGGAGGTACCATTCAATCCAGCAGGCGCACCATTGGACCTCTCACCGGAGAAGAAAAGAATCGAGAAGACACAGGCCGCAAAAGCTTCAGTGCAGCCTTATTCACAATAGCCAAGACAGTGAAGGAATCAAAATGTCCAACAACAGGTGAATGGATAAAGAAGAAGTGGTCCTTGTACACAATGGAATATTATCCATGGAAAACAATGAACCATTGTACTTTGAGGCACCAAAAATGAGTCTGGAGATAATCACGAAACATGAGGTAAGTTGGAAAGCAAAAGACCTATATTCCTTGATATCACTTATAGGCGTTATCTAATAACTGACACAAATGAACATATTTCCACAGAGAAAGACACTCACAGACTTAGAAAACAAACTATGATCATCTAAAAGGAAAGGTCGGGGGATTGGATAAATTAAGGTTAGTGTTAATATATGTATACAAACACATATTATATACATATCTCAAAAAGACCGACCATATAGAAGGGAGGTGTGTGGAACCCTCTGTAACATTTTACATGGGAAGGGGATCTGTAATTGAATAGACATATATAATGTACAAATGAACCAGATTGTGTACACCTCAGACAAACAATATACTAAGCTTTACCCCAATTAGAAAAATTTTTAAAACCAAGAAGAAATAATGAGACATAAACTTAAGGGGGTTTCTCCATGCACATTCCAATATAATTTACAACCTAGGAACATGACTTCCAGAAAGGCTCTGCTGCCCTAGTACCCAGATTTGGGAATGGAGGAATGCTGCCTGCTTGAGGCCACTTCCCACAACAGCAGCTTTTAACCCATTGCTAAAGGTCACTAAATATTCACCAAACTTGCAGTTCGGTAAATGACACCTGCTCTCTAAAAAAATTCTGGGCTGGAAAATTGACCAAAAAATTTAACAGAGGGCAACCTTCCAAGAAGACAATTTCAACAGTTATATTGTACTCCCGACTGTTTCCTTTTTTTAATAGAAAAGCAAATGGCGGAGAAAAATGATGAGTTTTATGAATTTTCAAAGACATGCAAACCCAACGTACAAAAACCTATCAGCCCACACCAGCCAGAAGGGCCATTAGCATAAATCCTGCAAACAATAAATGCTGAAGCGATTGTGGAGAAATGCGTACCCTCGATTCTAAAGGGGACGTGGTAAGAGCCACTAATGAAAACACAAAGAAGGTGCTTTGATAAGGGTAACACGGTGCTACCATTCAATCAATCACACCCACTGCTGGGCCTATCACCTGAGAAAATGAGAATCAAAAAGTCACAGGCTTGGGGCTTCCCTGGTGGTGCAGTGGTTGAGAGTCTGCCTGCCAATGCAGGGCACACGGGTTCGAGCCCCGGTCTGGGAAGATCCCACATGCCGCGGAGCAACCGGGCCCGTGAGCCACAACCACTGACCCTGCGCGTCTGGAGCCTGTGCTCCGCAACAAGAGAGGCTGCGATAGTGAGAGGACCGCGCAACGCGATGAAGACTGGCCCCTGCTCGCCACAACTTCAGAAAGACCTCGCGCACAAACGAAGACCCAACACAGCCAAAAATAAATAAATAAATAAATAAATAAATATTAAAAAAAAAATCACAGGCTGGCAATCCTGCACTCCAACAATATTTACCATAGCCAACACTTGGAAGCAATGAAAATGTCCATCAACCGAGGAATGCACAAAGTAGAAGTGGTCCACATACAGAGTGGAAAATTACTCCAATAAAAAATAAAAATTAAATTTAAAAATCCAACAAAAGTAAAGAGACATCAGCTTGTGTGGGTTTCTCCGGGCACACTCCATTCTAATTTATAACCGAGAAACACCACAGGCCGCAAGGGCATTTCCCTAGTTACCAGGGTGGGGAACATAGAAAGGCTTCCACCCTCTGGCAGTTACCTGCAAAAGCAGCTTTAAGGCCTGTGCTAACGGTCATTTCATACGAAGAAGTAATGCAGGACTGTAAATGAAACATGCCCTCAATATGTCTTGAGGGAGGTAATGGCCAAAACATTTCAAAATGTGACACATACTTTAAGAGAACACTTTGAAGAACTAAGGGGTAATCACAGCTTGAAAAATAAAAAGGATATGCCTTAAAGCTCAATTTCAATGGATTATGAGGCACATGCGAATTCAACCACAAAGGGGTATCAGCTCACACTTGTCAGAAAAACCATCAGCAAGAAAACTACAAACAATAAATGCTGAAGCTGTTGTGGAGAAATGCATACCCTCAACTTCAAGGGGGACGTAACTTGGAAAGGGCCACGAATGAGAACAGAATGGAGGTGCCTTAAAAAGGTAAACATTGAGCTACCATATGATCCAGCAGGCCCACTCCTCGACCTATAATCTAAGAAGAGAGAATTGGAAAGACACAGGCAGGCAAATCTGCATTGCACAGTATTACAATAGCCAAGATATGGAGGTAACCAAAAAGTCCACCAACAGATGGGTGGACAAAGAAGAACTCCTCCATGTATAGATGGAATATTCGCTAGTGAAAAAAATGAAACAATGCCATTTGCAGCACCATAGATGAGTCTAGACGTAATCACACCACCTGTAGTAAGTGAGAAAGTAAAAGACACATATCCTATCATATCACTTTAAGGAGTTACATAAGAATTGATACCAATGAAGATATTTCCACAGAGAAAGGCAATCACAGATTCATTAAAAAACTTATGGTTCACCAAAGAGAAAGGGATGAGGATTGGATAATTTACCATATTGGGGTTAACAGAGATATACAAACCATGTGAAATATATAATCACCAAAGACGTAAGGAAGACCAGGAGAAGACTACTCAACATTGTGTCATAACCTATATGGGAAAAGAATGCGAGGAAGAATAGATACACGTATATGTGTGAAAGAACCACATTTGCACACCTAGAACAGACAAACCATTGTAATCAAATTTGCTTGGATAAAAAATAAAAAGTAAATTATAAACATGAACAAGAAGTAATGAGACATAAACATAAAGGGCTTTTTCCTGGCACATTCCATTCTAATTTACAACCTAGAACACCACTTCCATTAAGGCTCTGTTTCCCCAGTTACCAAATTTGGTAAAGTAGAAATGATGCCACCTTGTGGCCGTTTCCTGCAAGAGCAGCTTTAAACTCACAGCTAATGGTCACTTAACATGCACAAGGACTCAGGGCTGTAAAGGACACCTGCCCTAAAAAATTGTGCTGAAGTAAGGAATGGACAAAAAATTCAAAACAGGCAAATCTTTCCAGAAGAGAGTTTGAATATTAACGTTTTACTCACGCTCTTTTAAAAAAAAAGAAAATGGATAAAAGCTCAACCTCAGGGATTGTTAGACCCATGCAATCTAATCTACAAAAAGTTTCAACTTACACCAGTCGACTGACCATCAGCAAAAAGTCTACAAACAATAAATGCTGAAGGGGTTTTAGAGAACTGTGTACCCTCTACCTGCTGGTGAGACGTAAAGGGGTAACGGCCAATAATGAGAACAGAAAGGAGCTGTGTTTAAAAGTAAAAATGGAGGTACCATTCAATCCAGCAGGCGCACCATTGGACCTCTCACCGGAGAAGAAAAGAATCGAGAAGACACAGGCCGCAAAAGCTTCAGTGCAGCCTTATTCACAATAGCCAAGACAGTGAAGGAATCAAAATGTCCAACAACAGGTGAATGGATAAAGAAGAAGTGGTCCTTGTACACAATGGAATATTATCCATGGAAAACAATGAACCATTGTACTTTGAGGCACCAAAAATGAGTCTGGAGATAATCACGAAACATGAGGTAAGTTGGAAAGCAAAAGACCTATATTCCTTGATATCACTTATAGGCGTTATCTAATAACTGACACAAATGAACATATTTCCACAGAGAAAGACACTCACAGACTTAGAAAACAAACTATGATCATCTAAAAGGAAAGGTCGGGGGATTGGATAAATTAAGGTTAGTGTTAATATATGTATACAAACACATATTATATACATATCTCAAAAAGACCGACCATATAGAAGGGAGGTGTGTGGAACCCTCTGTAACATTTTACATGGGAAGGGGATCTGTAATTGAATAGACATATATAATGTACAAATGAACCAGATTGTGTACACCTCGGACAAACAATATACTAAGCTTTACCCCAATTAGAAAAATTTTTAAAACCAAGAAGAAATAATGAGACATAAACTTAAGGGGGTTTCTCCATGCACATTCCAATATAATTTACAACCTAGGAACATGACTTCCAGAAAGGCTCTGCTGCCCTAGTACCCAGATTTGGGAATGGAGGAATGCTGCCTGCTTGAGGCCACTTCCCACAACAGCAGCTTTTAACCCATTGCTAAAGGTCACTAAATATTCACCAAACTTGCAGTTCGGTAAATGACACCTGCTCTCTAAAAAAATTCTGGGCTGGAAAATTGACCAAAAAATTTAACAGAGGGCAATCTTCCAAGAAGACAATTTCAACAGTTATATTGTACTCCCGACTGTTTCCTTTTTTTAATAGAAAAGCAAATGGCGGAGAAAAATGATGAGTTTTATGAATTTTCAAAGACATGCAAACCCAACGTACAAAAACCTATCAGCCCACACCAGCCAGAAGGGCCATTAGCATAAATCCTGCAAACAATAAATGCTGAAGCGATTGTGGAGAAATGCGTACCCTCGATTCTAAAGGGGACGTGGTAAGAGCCACTAATGAAAACACAAAGAAGGTGCTTTGATAAGGGTAACACGGTGCTACCATTCAATCAATCACACCCACTGCTGGGCCTATCACCTGAGAAAATGAGAATCAAAAAGTCACAGGCTTGGGGCTTCCCTGGTGGTGCAGTGGTTGAGAGTCTGCCTGCCAATGCAGGGCACACGGGTTCGAGCCCCGGTCTGGGAAGATCCCACATGCCGCGGAGCAACTGGGCCCGTGAGCCACAACCACTGAGCCTGCGCGTCTGGAGCCTGTGCTCCGCAACAAGAGAGGCTGCGATAGTGAGAGGACAGCGCAACGCGATGAAGACTGGCCCCTGCTCGCCGCAACTTCAGAAAGACCTCGCGCACAAACGAAGACCCAACACAGCCAAAAATAAATAAATAAATAAATAAATAAATAAATATTAAAAGAAAAATCACAGGCTGGCAATCCTGCACTCCAACAATATTTACCATAGCCAACACTTGGAAGCAATGAAAATGTCCATCAACCGAGGAATGCACAAAGTAGAAGTGGTCCACATAAACAGTGGAAAATTACTCCAATAAAAAATAAAAATTAAATTTAAAAATCCAACAAAAGTAAAGAGACATCAGCTTGTGTGGGTTTGTCCGGGCACACTCCAGTCTAATTTATAACCGAGAAACACCACAGGCCGCAAGGGCATTTCCCTAGTTACCAGGGTGGGGAACATAGAAAGGCTTCCACCCTCTGGCAGTTACCTGCAAAAGCAGCGTTAAGGCCTGTGCTAACGGTCATTTCATACGAAGAAGTAATGCAGGACTGTAAATGAAACATGCCCTCAATATGTCTTGAGGGAGGGAATGGCCAAAACATTTCAAAATGTGACACATACTTTAAGAGAACACTTTGAAGAACTAAGGGGTAATCACAGCTTGAAAAATAAAAAGGATATGCCTTAAAGCTCAATTTCAATGGATTATGAGGCACATGCGAATTCAACCACAAAGGGGTATCAGCTCACACTTGTCAGAAAAACCATCAGCAAGAAAACTACAAACAATAAATGCTGAAGCTGTTGTGGAGAAATGCATACCCTCAACTTCAAGGGGGACGTAACTTGGAAAGGGCCACGAATGAGAACAGAATGGAGGTGCCTTAAAAAGGTAAACATTGAGCTACCATATGATCCAGCAGGCCCACTCCTCGACCTATAATCTAAGAAGAGAGAATTGGAAAGACACAGGCAGGCAAATCTGCATTGCACAGTATTACAATAGCCAAGATATGGAGGTAACCAAAAAGTCCACCAACAGATGGGTGGACAAAGAAGAACTCCTCCATGTATAGATGGAATATTCGCTAGTGAAAAAAATGAAACAATGCCATTTGCAGCACCATAGATGAGTCTAGACGTAATCACACCACCTGTAGTAAGTGAGAAAGTAAAAGACACATATCCTATCATATCACTTTAAGGAGTTACATAAGAATTGATACCAATGAAGATATTTCCACAGAGAAAGGCAATCACAGATTCATTAAAAAACTTATGGTTCACCAAAGAGAAAGGGATGAGGATTGGATAATTTACCATATTGGGGTTAACAGAGATATACAAACCATGTGAAATATATAATCACCAAAGACGTAAGGAAGACCAGGAGAAGACTACTCAACATTGTGTCATAACCTATATGGGAAAAGGATGCGAGGAAGAATAGATACACGTATATGTGTGAAAGAACCACATTTGCACACCTAGAACAGACAAACCATTGTAATCAAATTTGCTTGGATAAAAAATAAAAAGTAAATTATAAACATGAACAAGAAGTAATGAGACATAAACATAAAGGGCTTCTTCCTGGCACATTCCATTCTAATTTACAACCTAGAACACCACTTCCATTAAGGCTCTGTTTCCCCAGTTACCAAATTTGGTAAAGTAGAAATGATGCCACCTTGTGGCCGTTTCCTGCAAGAGCAGCTTTAAACTCACAGCTAATGGTCACTTAACATGCACAAGGACTCAGGGCTGTAAAGGACACCTGCCCTAAAAAATTGTGCTGAAGTAAGGAATGGACAAAAAATTCAAAACAGGCAAATCTTTCCAGAAGAGAGTTTGAATATTAACGTTTTACTCACGCTCTTTTAAAAAAAAAGAAAATGGATAAAAGCTCAACCTCAGGGAGTGTTAGACCCATGCAATCTAATCTACAAAAAGTTTCAACTTACACCAGTCGACTGACCATCAGCAAAAAGTCTACAAACAATAAATGCTGAAGGGGTTTTAGAGAACTGTGTACCCTCTACCTGCTGGTGAGACGTAAAGGGGTAACGGCCAAAAATGAGAACAGAAAGGAGCTGTGTTTAAAAGTAAAAATGGAGGTACCATTCAATCCAGCAGGCGCACCATTGGACCTCTCACCGGAGAAGAAAAGAATCGAGAAGACACAGGCCGCAAAAGCTTCAGTGCAGCCTTATTCACAATAGCCAAGACAGTGAAGGAATCAAAATGTCCAACAACAGGTGAATGGATAAAGAAGAAGTGGTCCTTGTACACAATGGAATATTATCCATGGAAAACAATGAACCATTGTACTTTGAGGCACCAAAAATGAGTCTGGAGATAATCACGAAACATGAGGTAAGTTGGAAAGCAAAAGACCTATATTCCTTGATATCACTTATAGGCGTTATCTAATAACTGACACAAATGAACATATTTCCACAGAGAAAGACACTCACAGACTTAGAAAACAAACTATGATCATCTAAAAGGAAAGGTCGGGGGATTGGATAAATTAAGGTTAGTGTTAATATATGTATACAAACACATATTATATACATATCTCAAAAAGACCGACCATATAGAAGGGAGGTGTGTGGAACCCTCTGTAACATTTTACATGGGAAGGGGATCTGTAATTGAATAGACATATATAATGTACAAATGAACCAGATTGTGTACACCTCAGACAAACAATATACTAAGCTTTACCCCAATTAGAAAAATTTTTAAAACCAAGAAGAAATAATGAGACATAAACTTAAGGGGGTTTCTCCATGCACATTCCAATATAATTTACAACCTAGGAACATGACTTCCAGAAAGGCTCTGCTGCCCTAGTACCCAGATTTGGGAATGGAGGAATGCTGCCTGCTTGAGGCCACTTCCCACAACAGCAGCTTTTAACCCATTGCTAAAGGTCACTAAATATTCACCAAACTTGCAGTTCGGTAAATGACACCTGCTCTCTAAAAAAATTCTGGGCTGGAAAATTGACCAAAAAATTTAACAGAGGGCAACCTTCCAAGAAGACAATTTCAACAGTTATATTGTACTCCCGACTGTTTCCTTTTTTTAATAGAAAAGCAAATGGCGGAGAAAAATGATGAGTTTTATGAATTTTCAAAGACATGCAAACCCAACGTACAAAAACCTATCAGCCCACACCAGCCAGAAGGGCCATTAGCATAAATCCTGCAAACAATAAATGCTGAAGCGATTGTGGAGAAATGCGTACCCTCGATTCTAAAGGGGACGTGGAAAGAGCCACTAATGAAAACACAAAGAAGGTGCTTTGATAAGGGTAACACGGTGCTACCATTCAATCAATCACACCCACTGCTGGGCCTATCACCTGAGAAAATGAGAATCAAAAAGTCACAGGCTTGGGGCTTCCCTGGTGGTGCAGTGGTTGAGAGTCTGCCTGCCAATGCAGGGCACACGGGTTCGAGCCCCGGTCTGGGAAGATCCCACATGCCGCGGAGCAACCGGGCCCGTGAGCCACAACCACTGACCCTGCGCGTCTGGAGCCTGTGCTCCGCAACAAGAGAGGCTGCGATAGTGAGAGGACCGCGCAACGCGATGAAGACTGGCCCCTGCTCGCCACAACTTCAGAAAGACCTCGCGCACAAACGAAGACCCAACACAGCCAAAAATAAATAAATAAATAAATAAATAAATATTAAAAAAAAAATCACAGGCTGGCAATCCTGCACTCCAACAATATTTACCATAGCCAACACTTGGAAGCAATGAAAATGTCCATCAACCGAGGAATGCACAAAGTAGAAGTGGTCCACATACAGAGTGGAAAATTACTCCAATAAAAAATAAAAATTAAATTTAAAAATCCAACAAAAGTAAAGAGACATCAGCTTGTGTGGGTTTCTCCGGGCACACTCCATTCTAATTTATAACCGAGAAACACCACAGGCCGCAAGGGCATTTCCCTAGTTACCAGGGTGGGGAACATAGAAAGGCTTCCACCCTCTGGCAGTTACCTGCAAAAGCAGCTTTAAGGCCTGTGCTAACGGTCATTTCATACGAAGAAGTAATGCAGGACTGTAAATGAAACATGCCCTCAATATGTCTTGAGGGAGGTAATGGCCAAAACATTTCAAAATGTGACACATACTTTAAGAGAACACTTTGAAGAACTAAGGGGTAATCACAGCTTGAAAAATAAAAAGGATATGCCTTAAAGCTCAATTTCAATGGATTATGAGGCACATGCGAATTCAACCACAAAGGGGTATCAGCTCACACTTGTCAGAAAAACCATCAGCAAGAAAACTACAAACAATAAATGCTGAAGCTGTTGTGGAGAAATGCATACCCTCAACTTCAAGGGGGACGTAACTTGGAAAGGGCCACGAATGAGAACAGAATGGAGGTGCCTTAAAAAGGTAAACATTGAGCTACCATATGATCCAGCAGGCCCACTCCTCGACCTATAATCTAAGAAGAGAGAATTGGAAAGACACAGGCAGGCAAATCTGCATTGCACAGTATTACAATAGCCAAGATATGGAGGTAACCAAAAAGTCCACCAACAGATGGGTGGACAAAGAAGAACTCCTCCATGTATAGATGGAATATTCGCTAGTGAAAAAAATGAAACAATGCCATTTGCAGCACCATAGATGAGTCTAGACGTAATCACACCACCTGTAGTAAGTGAGAAAGTAAAAGACACATATCCTATCATATCACTTTAAGGAGTTACATAAGAATTGATACCAATGAAGATATTTCCACAGAGAAAGGCAATCACAGATTCATTAAAAAACTTATGGTTCACCAAAGAGAAAGGGATGAGGATTGGATAATTTACCATATTGGGGTTAACAGAGATATACAAACCATGTGAAATATATAATCACCAAAGACGTAAGGAAGACCAGGAGAAGACTACTCAACATTGTGTCATAACCTATATGGGAAAAGGATGCGAGGAAGAATAGATACACGTATATGTGTGAAAGAACCACATTTGCACACCTAGAACAGACAAACCATTGTAATCAAATTTGCTTGGATAAAAAATAAAAAGTAAATTATAAACATGAACAAGAAGTAATGAGACATAAACATAAAGGGCTTTTTCCTGGCACATTCCATTCTAATTTACAACCTAGAACACCACTTCCATTAAGGCTCTGTTTCCCCAGTTACCAAATTTGGTAAAGTAGAAATGATGCCACCTTGTGGCCGTTTCCTGCAAGAGCAGCTTTAAACTCACAGCTAATGGTCACTTAACATGCACAAGGACTCAGGGCTGTAAAGGACACCTGCCCTAAAAAATTGTGCTGAAGTAAGGAATGGACAAAAAATTCAAAACAGGCAAATCTTTCCAGAAGAGAGTTTGAATATTAACGTTTTACTCACGCTCTTTTAAAAAAAAAGAAAATGGATAAAAGCTCAACCTCAGGGAGTGTTAGACCCATGCAATCTAATCTACAAAAAGTTTCAACTTACACCAGTCGACTGACCATCAGCAAAAAGTCTACAAACAATAAATGCTGAAGGGGTTTTAGAGAACTGTGTACCCTCTACCTGCTGGTGAGACGTAAAGGGGTAACGGCCAATAATGAGAACAGAAAGGAGCTGTGTTTAAAAGTAAAAATGGAGGTACCATTCAATCCAGCAGGCGCACCATTGGACCTCTCACCGGAGAAGAAAAGAATCGAGAAGACACAGGCCGCAAAAGCTTCAGTGCAGCCTTATTCACAATAGCCAAGACAGTGAAGGAATCAAAATGTCCAACAACAGGTGAATGGATAAAGAAGAAGTGGTCCTTGTACACAATGGAATATTATCCATGGAAAACAATGAACCATTGTACTTTGAGGCACCAAAAATGAGTCTGGAGATAATCACGAAACATGAGGTAAGTTGGAAAGCAAAAGACCTATATTCCTTGATATCACTTATAGGCGTTATCTAATAACTGACACAAATGAACATATTTCCACAGAGAAAGACACTCACAGACTTAGAAAACAAACTATGATCATCTAAAAGGAAAGGTCGGGGGATTGGATAAATTAAGGTTAGTGTTAATATATGTATACAAACACATATTATATACATATCTCAAAAAGACCGACCATATAGAAGGGAGGTGTGTGGAACCCTCTGTAACATTTTACATGGGAAGGGGATCTGTAATTGAATAGACATATATAATGTACAAATGAACCAGATTGTGTACACCTCGGACAAACAATATACTAAGCTTTACCCCAATTAGAAAAATTTTTAAAACCAAGAAGAAATAATGAGACATAAACTTAAGGGGGTTTCTCCATGCACATTCCAATATAATTTACAACCTAGGAACATGACTTCCAGAAAGGCTCTGCTGCCCTAGTACCCAGATTTGGGAATGGAGGAATGCTGCCTGCTTGAGGCCACTTCCCACAACAGCAGCTTTTAACCCATTGCTAAAGGTCACTAAATATTCACCAAACTTGCAGTTCGGTAAATGACACCTGCTCTCTAAAAAAATTCTGGGCTGGAAAATTGACCAAAAAATTTAACAGAGGGCAATCTTCCAAGAAGACAATTTCAACAGTTATATTGTACTCCCGACTGTTTCCTTTTTTTAATAGAAAAGCAAATGGCGGAGAAAAATGATGAGTTTTATGAATTTTCAAAGACATGCAAACCCAACGTACAAAAACCTATCAGCCCACACCAGCCAGAAGGGCCATTAGCATAAATCCTGCAAACAATAAATGCTGAAGCGATTGTGGAGAAATGCGTACCCTCGATTCTAAAGGGGACGTGGTAAGAGCCACTAATGAAAACACAAAGAAGGTGCTTTGATAAGGGTAACACGGTGCTACCATTCAATCAATCACACCCACTGCTGGGCCTATCACCTGAGAAAATGAGAATCAAAAAGTCACAGGCTTGGGGCTTCCCTGGTGGTGCAGTGGTTGAGAGTCTGCCTGCCAATGCAGGGCACACGGGTTCGAGCCCCGGTCTGGGAAGATCCCACATGCCGCGGAGCAACTGGGCCCGTGAGCCACAACCACTGAGCCTGCGCGTCTGGAGCCTGTGCTCCGCAACAAGAGAGGCTGCGATAGTGAGAGGACAGCGCAACGCGATGAAGACTGGCCCCTGCTCGCCGCAACTTCAGAAAGACCTCGCGCACAAACGAAGACCCAACACAGCCAAAAATAAATAAATAAATAAATAAATAAATAAATATTAAAAGAAAAATCACAGGCTGGCAATCCTGCACTCCAACAATATTTACCATAGCCAACACTTGGAAGCAATGAAAATGTCCATCAACCGAGGAATGCACAAAGTAGAAGTGGTCCACATAAACAGTGGAAAATTACTCCAATAAAAAATAAAAATTAAATTTAAAAATCCAACAAAAGTAAAGAGACATCAGCTTGTGTGGGTTTGTCCGGGCACACTCCAGTCTAATTTATAACCGAGAAACACCACAGGCCGCAAGGGCATTTCCCTAGTTACCAGGGTGGGGAACATAGAAAGGCTTCCACCCTCTGGCAGTTACCTGCAAAAGCAGCGTTAAGGCCTGTGCTAACGGTCATTTCATACGAAGAAGTAATGCAGGACTGTAAATGAAACATGCCCTCAATATGTCTTGAGGGAGGGAATGGCCAAAACATTTCAAAATGTGACACATACTTTAAGAGAACACTTTGAAGAACTAAGGGGTAATCACAGCTTGAAAAATAAAAAGGATATGCCTTAAAGCTCAATTTCAATGGATTATGAGGCACATGCGAATTCAACCACAAAGGGGTATCAGCTCACACTTGTCAGAAAAACCATCAGCAAGAAAACTACAAACAATAAATGCTGAAGCTGTTGTGGAGAAATGCATACCCTCAACTTCAAGGGGGACGTAACTTGGAAAGGGCCACGAATGAGAACAGAATGGAGGTGCCTTAAAAAGGTAAACATTGAGCTACCATATGATCCAGCAGGCCCACTCCTCGACCTATAATCTAAGAAGAGAGAATTGGAAAGACACAGGCAGGCAAATCTGCATTGCACAGTATTACAATAGCCAAGATATGGAGGTAACCAAAAAGTCCACCAACAGATGGGTGGACAAAGAAGAACTCCTCCATGTATAGATGGAATATTCGCTAGTGAAAAAAATGAAACAATGCCATTTGCAGCACCATAGATGAGTCTAGACGTAATCACACCACCTGTAGTAAGTGAGAAAGTAAAAGACACATATCCTATCATATCACTTTAAGGAGTTACATAAGAATTGATACCAATGAAGATATTTCCACAGAGAAAGGCAATCACAGATTCATTAAAAAACTTATGGTTCACCAAAGAGAAAGGGATGAGGATTGGATAATTTACCATATTGGGGTTAACAGAGATATACAAACCATGTGAAATATATAATCACCAAAGACGTAAGGAAGACCAGGAGAAGACTACTCAACATTGTGTCATAACCTATATGGGAAAAGGATGCGAGGAAGAATAGATACACGTATATGTGTGAAAGAACCACATTTGCACACCTAGAACAGACAAACCATTGTAATCAAATTTGCTTGGATAAAAAATAAAAAGTAAATTATAAACATGAACAAGAAGTAATGAGACATAAACATAAAGGGCTTTTTCCTGGCACATTCCATTCTAATTTACAACCTAGAACACCACTTCCATTAAGGCTCTGTTTCCCCAGTTACCAAATTTGGTAAAGTAGAAATGATGCCACCTTGTGGCCGTTTCCTGCAAGAGCAGCTTTAAACTCACAGCTAATGGTCACTTAACATGCACAAGGACTCAGGGCTGTAAAGGACACCTGCCCTAAAAAATTGTGCTGAAGTAAGGAATGGACAAAAAATTCAAAACAGGCAAATCTTTCCAGAAGAGAGTTTGAATATTAACGTTTTACTCACGCTCTTTTAAAAAAAAAGAAAATGGATAAAAGCTCAACCTCAGGGAGTGTTAGACCCATGCAATCTAATCTACAAAAAGTTTCAACTTACACCAGTCGACTGACCATCAGCAAAAAGTCTACAAACAATAAATGCTGAAGGGGTTTTAGAGAACTGTGTACCCTCTACCTGCTGGTGAGACGTAAAGGGGTAACGGCCAATAATGAGAACAGAAAGGAGCTGTGTTTAAAAGTAAAAATGGAGGTACCATTCAATCCAGCAGGCGCACCATTGGACCTCTCACCGGAGAAGAAAAGAATCGAGAAGACACAGGCCGCAAAAGCTTCAGTGCAGCCTTATTCACAATAGCCAAGACAGTGAAGGAATCAAAATGTCCAACAACAGGTGAATGGATAAAGAAGAAGTGGTCCTTGTACACAATGGAATATTATCCATGGAAAACAATGAACCATTGTACTTTGAGGCACCAAAAATGAGTCTGGAGATAATCACGAAACATGAGGTAAGTTGGAAAGCAAAAGACCTATATTCCTTGATATCACTTATAGGCGTTATCTAATAACTGACACAAATGAACATATTTCCACAGAGAAAGACACTCACAGACTTAGAAAACAAACTATGATCATCTAAAAGGAAAGGTCGGGGGATTGGATAAATTAAGGTTAGTGTTAATATATGTATACAAACACATATTATATACATATCTCAAAAAGACCGACCATATAGAAGGGAGGTGTGTGGAACCCTCTGTAACATTTTACATGGGAAGGGGATCTGTAATTGAATAGACATATATAATGTACAAATGAACCAGATTGTGTACACCTCGGACAAACAATATACTAAGCTTTACCCCAATTAGAAAAATTTTTAAAACCAAGAAGAAATAATGAGACATAAACTTAAGGGGGTTTCTCCATGCACATTCCAATATAATTTACAACCTAGGAACATGACTTCCAGAAAGGCTCTGCTGCCCTAGTACCCAGATTTGGGAATGGAGGAATGCTGCCTGCTTGAGGCCACTTCCCACAACAGCAGCTTTTAACCCATTGCTAAAGGTCACTAAATATTCACCAAACTTGCAGTTCGGTAAATGACACCTGCTCTCTAAAAAAATTCTGTGCTGGAAAATTGACCAAAAAATTTAACAGAGGGCAATCTTCCAAGAAGACAATTTCAACAGTTATATTGTACTCCCGACTGTTTCCTTTTTTTAATAGAAAAGCAAATGGCGGAGAAAAATGATGAGTTTTATGAATTTTCAAAGACATGCAAACCCAACGTACAAAAACCTATCAGCCCACACCAGCCAGAAGGGCCATTAGCATAAATCCTGCAAACAATAAATGCTGAAGCGATTGTGGAGAAATGCGTACCCTCGATTCTAAAGGGGACGTGGTAAGAGCCACTAATGAAAACACAAAGAAGGTGCTTTGATAAGGGTAACACGGTGCTACCATTCAATCAATCACACCCACTGCTGGGCCTATCACCTGAGAAAATGAGAATCAAAAAGTCACAGGCTTGGGGCTTCCCTGGTGGTGCAGTGGTTGAGAGTCTGCCTGCCAATGCAGGGCACACGGGTTCGAGCCCCGGTCTGGGAAGATCCCACATGCCGCGGAGCAACTGGGCCCGTGAGCCACAACCACTGAGCCTGCGCGTCTGGAGCCTGTGCTCCGCAACAAGAGAGGCTGCGATAGTGAGAGGACAGCGCAACGCGATGAAGACTGGCCCCTGCTCGCCGCAACTTCAGAAAGACCTCGCGCACAAACGAAGACCCAACACAGCCAAAAATAAATAAATAAATAAATAAATAAATAAATATTAAAAGAAAAATCACAGGCTGGCAATCCTGCACTCCAACAATATTTACCATAGCCAACACTTGGAAGCAATGAAAATGTCCATCAACCGAGGAATGCACAAAGTAGAAGTGGTCCACATAAACAGTGGAAAATTACTCCAATAAAAAATAAAAATTAAATTTAAAAATCCAACAAAAGTAAAGAGACATCAGCTTGTGTGGGTTTGTCCGGGCACACTCCAGTCTAATTTATAACCGAGAAACACCACAGGCCGCAAGGGCATTTCCCTAGTTACCAGGGTGGGGAACATAGAAAGGCTTCCACCCTCTGGCAGTTACCTGCAAAAGCAGCGTTAAGGCCTGTGCTAACGGTCATTTCATACGAAGAAGTAATGCAGGACTGTAAATGAAACATGCCCTCAATATGTCTTGAGGGAGGGAATGGCCAAAACATTTCAAAATGTGACACATACTTTAAGAGAACACTTTGAAGAACTAAGGGGTAATCACAGCTTGAAAAATAAAAAGGATATGCCTTAAAGCTCAATTTCAATGGATTATGAGGCACATGCGAATTCAACCACAAAGGGGTATCAGCTCACACTTGTCAGAAAAACCATCAGCAAGAAAACTACAAACAATAAATGCTGAAGCTGTTGTGGAGAAATGCATACCCTCAACTTCAAGGGGGACGTAACTTGGAAAGGGCCACGAATGAGAACAGAATGGAGGTGCCTTAAAAAGGTAAACATTGAGCTACCATATGATCCAGCAGGCCCACTCCTCGACCTATAATCTAAGAAGAGAGAATTGGAAAGACACAGGCAGGCAAATCTGCATTGCACAGTATTACAATAGCCAAGATATGGAGGTAACCAAAAAGTCCACCAACAGATGGGTGGACAAAGAAGAACTCCTCCATGTATAGATGGAATATTCGCTAGTGAAAAAAATGAAACAATGCCATTTGCAGCACCATAGATGAGTCTAGACGTAATCACACCACCTGTAGTAAGTGAGAAAGTAAAAGACACATATCCTATCATATCACTTTAAGGAGTTACATAAGAATTGATACCAATGAAGATATTTCCACAGAGAAAGGCAATCACAGATTCATTAAAAAACTTATGGTTCACCAAAGAGAAAGGGATGAGGATTGGATAATTTACCATATTGGGGTTAACAGAGATATACAAACCATGTGAAATATATAATCACCAAAGACGTAAGGAAGACCAGGAGAAGACTACTCAACATTGTGTCATAACCTATATGGGAAAAGGATGCGAGGAAGAATAGATACACGTATATGTGTGAAAGAACCACATTTGCACACCTAGAACAGACAAACCATTGTAATCAAATTTGCTTGGATAAAAAATAAAAAGTAAATTATAAACATGAACAAGAAGTAATGAGACATAAACATAAAGGGCTTTTTCCTGGCACATTCCATTCTAATTTACAACCTAGAACACCACTTCCATTAAGGCTCTGTTTCCCCAGTTACCAAATTTGGTAAAGTAGAAATGATGCCACCTTGTGGCCGTTTCCTGCAAGAGCAGCTTTAAACTCACAGCTAATGGTCACTTAACATGCACAAGGACTCAGGGCTGTAAAGGACACCTGCCCTAAAAAATTGTGCTGAAGTAAGGAATGGACAAAAAATTCAAAACAGGCAAATCTTTCCAGAAGAGAGTTTGAATATTAACGTTTTACTCACGCTCTTTTAAAAAAAAAGAAAATGGATAAAAGCTCAACCTCAGGGAGTGTTAGACCCATGCAATCTAATCTACAAAAAGTTTCAACTTACACCAGTCGACTGACCATCAGCAAAAAGTCTACAAACAATAAATGCTGAAGGGGTTTTAGAGAACTGTGTACCCTCTACCTGCTGGTGAGACGTAAAGGGGTAACGGCCAATAATGAGAACAGAAAGGAGCTGTGTTTAAAAGTAAAAATGTAGGTACCATTCAATCCAGCAGGCGCACAATTGGACCTCTCACCGGAGAAGAAAAGAATCGAGAAGACACAGGCCGCAAAAGCTTCAGTGCAGCCTTATTCACAATAGCCAAGACAGTGAAGGAATCAAAATGTCCAACAACAGGTGAATGGATAAAGAAGAAGTGGTCCTTGTACACAATGGAATATTATCCATGGAAAACAATGAACCATTGTACTTTGAGGCACCAAAAATGAGTCTGGAGATAATCACGAAACATGAGGTAAGTTGGAAAGCAAAAGACCTATATTCCTTGATATCACTTATAGGCGTTATCTAATAACTGACACAAATGAACATATTTCCACAGAGAAAGACACTCACAGACTTAGAAAACAAACTATGATCATCTAAAAGGAAAGGTCGGGGGATTGGATAAATTAAGGTTAGTGTTAATATATGTATACAAACACATATTATATACATATCTCAAAAAGACCGACCATATAGAAGGGAGGTGTGTGGAACCCTCTGTAACATTTTACATGGGAAGGGGATCTGTAATTGAATAGACATATATAATGTACAAATGAACCAGATTGTGTACACCTCGGACAAACAATATACTAAGCTTTACCCCAATTAGAAAAATTTTTAAAACCAAGAAGAAATAATGAGACATAAACTTAAGGGGGTTTCTCCATGCACATTCCAATATAATTTACAACCTAGGAACATGACTTCCAGAAAGGCTCTGCTGCCCTAGTACCCAGATTTGGGAATGGAGGAATGCTGCCTGCTTGAGGCCACTTCCCACAACAGCAGCTTTTAACCCATTGCTAAAGGTCACTAAATATTCACCAAACTTGCAGTTCGGTAAATGACACCTGCTCTCTAAAAAAATTCTGGGCTGGAAAATTGACCAAAAAATTTAACAGAGGGCAATCTTCCAAGAAGACAATTTCAACAGTTATATTGTACTCCCGACTGTTTCCTTTTTTTAATAGAAAAGCAAATGGCGGAGAAAAATGATGAGTTTTATGAATTTTCAAAGACATGCAAACCCAACGTACAAAAACCTATCAGCCCACACCAGCCAGAAGGGCCATTAGCATAAATCCTGCAAACAATAAATGCTGAAGCGATTGTGGAGAAATGCGTACCCTCGATTCTAAAGGGGACGTGGTAAGAGCCACTAATGAAAACACAAAGAAGGTGCTTTGATAAGGGTAACACGGTGCTACCATTCAATCAATCACACCCACTGCTGGGCCTATCACCTGAGAAAATGAGAATCAAAAAGTCACAGGCTTGGGGCTTCCCTGGTGGTGCAGTGGTTGAGAGTCTGCCTGCCAATGCAGGGCACACGGGTTCGAGCCCCGGTCTGGGAAGATCCCACATGCCGCGGAGCAACTGGGCCCGTGAGCCACAACCACTGAGCCTGCGCGTCTGGAGCCTGTGCTCCGCAACAAGAGAGGCTGCGATAGTGAGAGGACAGCGCAACGCGATGAAGACTGGCCCCTGCTCGCCGCAACTTCAGAAAGACCTCGCGCACAAACGAAGACCCAACACAGCCAAAAATAAATAAATAAATAAATAAATAAATAAATATTAAAAGAAAAATCACAGGCTGGCAATCCTGCACTCCAACAATATTTACCATAGCCAACACTTGGAAGCAATGAAAATGTCCATCAACCGAGGAATGCACAAAGTAGAAGTGGTCCACATAAACAGTGGAAAATTACTCCAATAAAAAATAAAAATTAAATTTAAAAATCCAACAAAAGTAAAGAGACATCAGCTTGTGTGGGTTTCTCCGAGCACACTCCAGTCTAATTTATAACCGAGAAACACCACAGGCCGCAAGGGCATTTCCCTAGTTACCAGGGTGGGGAACATAGAAAGGCTTCCACCCTCTGGCAGTTACCTGCAAAAGCAGCGTTAAGGCCTGTGCTAACGGTCATTTCATACGAAGAAGTAATGCAGGACTGTAAATGAAACATGCCCTCAATATGTCTTGAGGGAGGGAATGGCCAAAACATTTCAAAATGTGACACATACTTTAAGAGAACACTTTGAAGAACTAAGGGGTAATCACAGCTTGAAAAATAAAAAGGATATGCCTTAAAGCTCAATTTCAATGGATTATGAGGCACATGCGAATTCAACCACAAAGGGGTATCAGCTCACACTTGTCAGAAAAACCATCAGCAAGAAAACTACAAACAATAAATGCTGAAGCTGTTGTGGAGAAATGCATACCCTCAACTTCAAGGGGGACGTAACTTGGAAAGGGCCACGAATGAGAACAGAATGGAGGTGCCTTAAAAAGGTAAACATTGAGCTACCATATGATCCAGCAGGCCCACTCCTCGACCTATAATCTAAGAAGAGAGAATTGGAAAGACACAGGCAGGCAAATCTGCATTGCACAGTATTACAATAGCCAAGATATGGAGGTAACCAAAAAGTCCACCAACAGATGGGTGGACAAAGAAGAACTCCTCCATGTATAGATGGAATATTCGCTAGTGAAAAAAATGAAACAATGCCATTTGCAGCACCATAGATGAGTCTAGACGTAATCACACCACCTGTAGTAAGTGAGAAAGTAAAAGACACATATCCTATCATATCACTTTAAGGAGTTACATAAGAATTGATACCAATGAAGATATTTCCACAGAGAAAGGCAATCACAGATTCATTAAAAAACTTATGGTTCACCAAAGAGAAAGGGATGAGGATTGGATAATTTACCATATTGGGGTTAACAGAGATATACAAACCATGTGAAATATATAATCACCAAAGACGTAAGGAAGACCAGGAGAAGACTACTCAACATTGTGTCATAACCTATATGGGAAAAGGATGCGAGGAAGAATAGATACACGTATATGTGTGAAAGAACCACATTTGCACACCTAGAACAGACAAACCATTGTAATCAAATTTGCTTGGATAAAAAATAAAAAGTAAATTATAAACATGAACAAGAAGTAATGAGACATAAACATAAAGGGCTTTTTCCTGGCACATTCCATTCTAATTTACAACCTAGAACACCACTTCCATTAAGGCTCTGTTTCCCCAGTTACCAAATTTGGTAAAGTAGAAATGATGCCACCTTGTGGCCGTTTCCTGCAAGAGCAGCTTTAAACTCACAGCTAATGGTCACTTAACATGCACAAGGACTCAGGGCTGTAAAGGACACCTGCCCTAAAAAATTGTGCTGAAGTAAGGAATGGACAAAAAATTCAAAACAGGCAAATCTTTCCAGAAGAGAGTTTGAATATTAACGTTTTACTCACGCTCTTTTAAAAAAAAAGAAAATGGATAAAAGCTCAACCTCAGGGAGTGTTAGACCCATGCAATCTAATCTACAAAAAGTTTCAACTTACACCAGTCGACTGACCATCAGCAAAAAGTCTACAAACAATAAATGCTGAAGGGGTTTTAGAGAACTGTGTACCCTCTACCTGCTGGTGAGACGTAAAGGGGTAACGGCCAATAATGAGAACAGAAAGGAGCTGTGTTTAAAAGTAAAAATGTAGGTACCATTCAATCCAGCAGGCGCACAATTGGACCTCTCACCGGAGAAGAAAAGAATCGAGAAGACACAGGCCGCAAAAGCTTCAGTGCAGCCTTATTCACAATAGCCAAGACAGTGAAGGAATCAAAATGTCCAACAACAGGTGAATGGATAAAGAAGAAGTGGTCCTTGTACACAATGGAATATTATCCATGGAAAACAATGAACCATTGTACTTTGAGGCACCAAAAATGAGTCTGGAGATAATCACGAAACATGAGGTAAGTTGGAAAGCAAAAGACCTATATTCCTTGATATCACTTATAGGCGTTATCTAATAACTGACACAAATGAACATATTTCCACAGAGAAAGACACTCACAGACTTAGAAAACAAACTATGATCATCTAAAAGGAAAGGTCGGGGGATTGGATAAATTAAGGTTAGTGTTAATATATGTATACAAACACATATTATATACATATCTCAAAAAGACCGACCATATAGAAGGGAGGTGTGTGGAACCCTCTGTAACATTTTACATGGGAAGGGGATCTGTAATTGAATAGACATATATAATGTACAAATGAACCAGATTGTGTACACCTCAGACAAACAATATACTAAGCTTTACCCCAATTAGAAAAATTTTTAAAACCAAGAAGAAATAATGAGACATAAACTTAAGGGGGTTTCTCCATGCACATTCCAATATAATTTACAACCTAGGAACATGACTTCCAGAAAGGCTCTGCTGCCCTAGTACCCAGATTTGGGAATGGAGGAATGCTGCCTGCTTGAGGCCACTTCCCACAACAGCAGCTTTTAACCCATTGCTAAAGGTCACTAAATATTCACCAAACTTGCAGTTCGGTAAATTACACCTGCTCTCTAAAAAAATTCTGGGCTGGAAAATTGACCAAAAAATTTAACAGAGGGCAACCTTCCAAGAAGACAATTTCAACAGTTATATTGTACTCCCGACTGTTTCCTTTTTTTAATAGAAAAGCAAATGGCGGAGAAAAATGATGAGTTTTATGAATTTTCAAAGACATGCAAACCCAACGTACAAAAACCTATCAGCCCACACCAGCCAAAAGGGCCATTAGCATAAATCCTGCAAACAATAAATGCTGAAGCGATTGTGGAGAAATGCGTACCCTCGATTCTAAAGGGGACGTGGTAAGAGCCACTAATGAAAACACAAAGAAGGTGCTTTGATAAGGGTAACACGGTGCTACCATTCAATCAATCACACCCACTGCTGGGACTATCACCTGAGAAAATGAGAATCAAAAAGTCACAGGCTTGGGGCTTCCCTGGTGGTGCAGTGGTTGAGAGTCTGCCTGCCAATGCAGGGCACACGGGTTCGAGCCCCGGTCTGGGAAGATCCCACATGCCGCGGAGCAACTGGGCCCGTGAGCCACAACCACTGACCCTGCGCGTCTGGAGCCTGTGCTCCGCAACAAGAGAGGCTGCGATAGTGAGAGGACCGCGCAACGCGATGAAGACTGGCCCCTGCTCGCCGCAACTTCAGAAAGACCTCGCGCACAAACGAAGACCCAACACAGCCAAAAATAAATAAATAAATAAATAAATAAATATTAAAAAAAAATCACAGGCTGGCAATCCTGCACTCCAACAATATTTACCATAGCCAACACTTGGAAGCAATGAAAATGTCCATCAACCGAGGAATGCACAAAGTAGAAGTGGTCCACGTACACAGTGGAAAATTACTCCAATAAAAAATAAAAATTAAATTTAAAAATCCAACAAAAGTAAAGAGACATCAGCTTGTGTGGGTTTGTCCGGGCACACTCCACTCTAATTTATAACCGAGAAACACCACAGGCCGCAAGGGCATTTCCCTAGTTACCAGGGTGGGGAACATAGAAAGGCTGCCACCCTCTGGCAGTTACCTGCAAAAACAGCTTTAAGGCCTGTGCTAATGGTCATTTCATAGGAAGAAGTAATGCAGGACTGTAAATGAAACATGCCCTCAAAATGTCTTGAGGGAGGTAATGGCCAAAACATTTCAAAATGTGACACATACTTTAAGAGAACACTTTGAAGAACTAAGGGGTAATCACAGCTTGAAAAATAAAAAGGATATGCCTTAAAGCTCAGTTTCAACGGATTATGAGGCACGTGCGAATTCAACCACAAAGGGGTATCAGCTCACACTTGTCAGAAAAACCATCAGCAAGAAAACTACAAACAATAAATGCTGAAGCTGTTGTGGAGAAATGCATACCCTCAACTTCAAGGGGGACGTAACTTGGAAAGGGCCACGAATGAGAACAGAATGAAGGTGCCTTAAAAAGGTAAACATTGAGCTACCATATGTTCCAGCAGGCCCACTCCTTGACAAATAATCTAAGAAGAGAGAATTGGAAAGACACAGGCAGGCAAATCTGCATTGCACAGTATTACAATAGCCAAGATATGGAGGTAACCAAAAAGTCCACCAACAGATGGGTGGACAAAGAAGAACTCCTCCATGTACAGATGGAATATTCGCTAGTGAAAAAAATGAAACAATGCCATTTGCAGCACCATAGATGAGTCTAGACGTAATCACACCACCTGTAGTAAGTGAGAAAGTAAAAGACACATATCCTATCATATCACTTTTAGGAGTTACTTAAAAATTGATACCAATGAAGATATTTCCACAGAGAAAGGCAATCACAGATTCATTACAAAACTTATGGTTCACCAAATAGAAAGGGATGAGTATTGGATACATTACCATATTGGGGTTAACAGAGATATACAAACCATGTGAAATATATAATCACCAAAGACGTACTGAAGACCAGGAGAAGACTACTCAACATTGTGTCATAACCTACATGGGAAAAGGATGCGAGGAAGAATAGATACACGTATATGTGTGAAAGAACAACATTTACACAACTACAACAAACAAACCATTGTAATCATATTTGCTTGGATAAAAAATAAAAAGTAAATTATAAATATGAACAAGAAGTAATGAGACATAAACATAAAGGGCTTTTTCCTGGCACATTCCATTCTAATTTACAACCTAGAACACCACTTCCATTAAGGCTCTGTTTCCCCAGTTACCAAATTTGGTAAAGGAGAAATGATGCCACCTTGTGGCCGTTTCCTGCAAGAGCAGATTTAAACTCACAGCTAATGGTCACTTAACATTCACAAGGACTCAGGGCTGTAAAGGACACCTGCCCTAAATAATTGTGCTGAAGTAGGGAATGGACAAAAAAATTCAAAACAGGCAAATGTTTCCAGAAGAGGGTATGAATATTAACGTTTTACGCACGCTCTTTTAAAAAAAAGGAAAATGGATAAATGCTCAACCTCAGGGAGTGTTAGACCCATGCAATCTAATCTACAAAAAGTTTCAACTTACACCAGTCGACTGACCATCAGCAAAATGTCTACAAACAATAAATGCTGAAGGGGTTTTAGAGAACTGTGTACCCTCTACCTTGTGGTGAGACGTAAAGGGGTAACAGCCAATAATGAGAAAAGAAAGGAGCTGTCTTTAAAAGTAAAAATGGAGGTACCATTCAATCCAGCAGGCGCACCAATGGACCTCTAACCTGAGAAGACAAGAATCGAGAAGACACAGGCCGCAAAAGCTGCAGTGCAGCCTTATTCACAATAGCCAAGACAGTGAAGCAATCAAAATATCCAACTAGAGGTGAGTGGATAAAGAAGAAGTGGTCCATGTACACAATGGAATATTAGCCATTGAAAACAATGAACCATTGCTCTCTGAGGCACCACAAATGAGTCTGGAGATAATCACGGAACATGAGGTAAGTTGGAAAGCAAAAGACCTATATTCTATGATATCACTTATAGGCGTTATCTAATAACTGACACTAATGAACATATTTCCACAGAGAAAGACACTCACAGAGTTAGAAAACCAACTATGCTCATCTAAAAGGAATGGTGGGGGGAGTGGATAAATTAAGATTAGTGTTACTATATGTATACAAACACATATTATATTCATATCTCAAAAAGACCGACCATATAGAAGGGAGGTGTGCGGAACCCTCTGTAACGTTTTACATGGAAAGAAGATCTGTACTTGGATAGACATATATAATGTACAAATGAACCAGATTGTGTACACCTCGGACAAACAATATTCTAAGATTTACCCCAATTAAAAAAATTGTAAAACCAAGAAGAAATAATGAGACATAAACTTATGGGGTTTTCTCCAAGCACATTCCAATATAATTTACAACCTAGGAACACGACTTCCAGAAAGGCTCTCCTGCCCTAGTACCTAGGTTTGGGAATGGAGGAATGCTGCCTGCTTGAGGCCTCTTCCCACAACAGCAGCTTTTAACCCATTGCTAAAGGTCACTAAATATGCACCACAAGTGCAGTTCGGGAAATGAGACCTGCTCCCTAAAAAAATTCTGGGCTGGAAAATCGAGTAAAAAATTAAACAGAGGGCAAGCTTCCAAGAAGACAATTTCAAGAGTTATATTGTACTCCCAACTGTTTCCTTTTTTTAACAGAAAAGAAAACGGTGGAGAAAAATGATGAGTTTTATGAATTTTCAAAGACATGCAAACCCAAAGTACAAAAACCTATCAGCTCACACCAGCCAGAAGGGCCATTAGCATAAATGCTGCAAACAATAAATGCTGAAGCGATTGTGGAGAAATGCGTACCCTCGATTCTAAGGAGGACGTGGTAAGAGCCACTAATGAAAACACAAAGAAGGTGCTTTGATAAGGGTAACGCGGTGCTACCATTCAATCAATCACACCCACTGCTGGGCCTATCACCTGAGAAAATGAGAATCAAAAAGTCACAGGCTTGGGGCTTCCCTGGTGGTGCAGTGGTTGAGAGTCTGCCTGCCAATGCAGGGCACACGGGTTCGAGCCCCGGTCTGGGAAGATCCCACATGCCGCGGAGCAGCTGGGCCCGTGAGCCACAACCACTGAGCCTGCGCGTCTGGAGCCTGTGCTCCGCAACAAGAGAGGCCGCGATAGTGAGAGACCCACGCACCGCGATGAAGAGTGGCTCCCGCTCGCCGCAACTACAGAAAGCCCTCGCGCACAAACGAAGATCCAACACAGCCAAAAATAAATAAATAAATAAATATTAAAAAAAAAAAAAGTCACAGGCTGGCAATCCTGCACTCCAACAATATTTACCATAGCCAACACTTGGAAGCAATGAAAATGTCCATCAACCGAGGAATGCACAAAGTAGAAGTGGTCCACGTACACAGTGGAAAATTACTCCAATAAAAAATAAAAATTAAATTTAAAAATCCAACAAAAGTAAAGAGACATCAGCTTGTGTGGGTTTGTCCGGGCACACTCCACTCTAATTTATAACCGAGAAACACCACAGGCCGCAAGGGCATTTCCCTAGTTACCAGGGTGGGGAACATAGAAAGGCTGCCACCCTCTGGCAGTTACCTGCAAAAACAGCTTTAAGGCCTGTGCTAATGGTCATTTCATAGGAAGAAGTAATGCAGGACTGTAAATGAAACATGCCCTCAAAATGTCTTGAGGGAGGTAATGGCCAAAACATTTCAAAATGTGACACATACTTTAAGAAAACACTTTGAAGAACTAAGGGGTAATCACAGCTTGAAAAATAAAAAGGATATGCCTTAAAGCTCAGTTTCAACGGATTATGAGGCACGTGCGAATTCAACCACAAAGGGGTATCAGCTCACACTTGTCAGAAAAACCATCAGCAAGAAAACTACAAACAATAAATGCTGAAGCTGTTGTGGAGAAATGCATACCCTCAACTTCAAGGGGGACGTAACTTGGAAAGGGCCACGAATGAGAACAGAATGAAGGTGCCTTAAAAAGGTAAACATTGAGCTACCATATGTTCCAGCAGGCCCACTCCTTGACAAATAATCTAAGAAGAGAGAATTGGAAAGACACAGGCAGGCAAATCTGCATTGCACAGTATTACAATAGCCAAGATATGGAGGTAACCAAAAAGTCCACCAACAGATGGGTGGACAAAGAAGAACTCCTCCATGTACAGATGGAATATTCGCTAGTGAAAAAAATGAAACAATGCCATTTGCAGCACCATAGATGAGTCTAGACGTAATCACACCACCTGTAGTAAGTGAGAAAGTAAAAGACACATATCCTATCATATCACTTTTAGGAGTTACTTAAAAATTGATACCAATGAAGATATTTCCACAGAGAAAGGCAATCACAGATTCATTACAAAACTTATGGTTCACCAAATAGAAAGGGATGAGTATTGGATACATTACCATATTGGGGTTAACAGAGATATACAAACCATGTGAAATATATAATCACCAAAGACGTACTGAAGACCAGGAGAAGACTACTCAACATTGTGTCATAACCTACATGGGAAAAGGATGCGAGGAAGAATAGATACACGTATATGTGTGAAAGAACAACATTTGCACAACTACAACAAACAAACCATTGTAATCATATTTGCTTGGATAAAAAATAAAAAGTAAATTATAAATATGAACAAGAAGTAATGAGACATAAACATAAAGGGCTTTTTCCTGGCACATTCCATTCTAATTTACAACCTAGAACACCACTTCCATTAAGGCTCTGTTTCCCCAGTTACCAAATTTGGTAAAGGAGAAATGATGCCACCTTGTGGCCGTTTCCTGCAAGAGCAGATTTAAACTCACAGCTAATGGTCACTTAACATTCACAAGGACTCAGGGCTGTAAAGGACACCTGCCCTAAATAATTGTGCTGAAGTAGGGAATGGACAAAAAAATTCAAAAGAGGCAAATGTTTCCAGAAGAGGGTATGAATATTAACGTTTTACGCACGCTCTTTTAAAAAAAAGGAAAATGGGTAAATGCTCAACCTCAGGGAGTGTTAGACCCATGCAATCTAATCTACAAAAAGTTTCAACTTACACCAGTCGACTGACCATCAGCAAAATGTCTACAAACAATAAATGCTGAAGGGGTTTTAGAGAACTGTGTACCCTCTACCTTGTGGTGAGACGTAAAGGGGTAACAGCCAATAATGAGAAAAGAAAGGAGCTGTCTTTAAAAGTAAAAATGGAGGTACCATTCAATCCAGCAGGCGCACCAATGGACCTCTAACCTGAGAAGACAAGAATCGAGAAGACACAGGCCGCAAAAGCTGCAGTGCAGCCTTATTCACAATAGCCAAGACAGTGAAGCAATCAAAATATCCAACTAGAGGTGAGTGGATAAAGAAGAAGTGGTCCATGTACACAATGGAATATTAGCCATTGAAAACAATGAACCATTGCTCTCTGAGGCACCACAAATGAGTCTGGAGATAATCACGGAACATGAGGTAAGTTGGAAAGCAAAAGACCTATATTCTATGATATCACTTATAGGCGTTATCTAATAACTGACACTAATGAACATATTTCCACAGAGAAAGACACTCACAGAGTTAGAAAACCAACTATGCTCATCTAAAAGGAATGGTGGGGGGAGTGGATAAATTAAGATTAGTGTTACTATATGTATACAAACACATATTATATTCATATCTCAAAAAGACCGACCATATAGAAGGGAGGTGTGCGGAACCCTCTGTAACGTTTTACATGGAAAGAAGATCTGTACTTGAATAGACATATATAATGTACAAATGAACCAGATTGTGTACACCTCGGACAAACAATATTCTAAGATTTACCCCAATTAAAAAAATTGTAAAACCAAGAAGAAATAATGAGACATAAACTTATGGGGTTTTCTCCAAGCACATTCCAATATAATTTACAACCTAGGAACACGACTTCCAGAAAGGCTCTCCTGCCCTAGTACCTAGGTTTGGGAATGGAGGAATGCTGCCTGCTTGAGGCCTCTTCCCACAACAGCAGCTTTTAACCCATTGCTAAAGGTCACTAAATATGCACCACAAGTGCAGTTCGGGAAATGAGACCTGCTCCCTAAAAAAATTCTGGGCTGGAAAATCGAGTAAAAAATTAAACAGAGGGCAAGCTTCCAAGAAGACAATTTCAAGAGTTATATTGTACTCCCAACTGTTTCCTTTTTTTAACAGAAAAGAAAACGGTGGAGAAAAATGATGAGTTTTATGAATTTTCAAAGACATGCAAACCCAAAGTACAAAAACCTATCAGCTCACACCAGCCAGAAGGGCCATTAGCATAAATGCTGCAAACAATAAATGCTGAAGCGATTGTGGAGAAATGCGTACCCTCGATTCTAAGGAGGACGTGGTAAGAGCCACTAATGAAAACACAAAGAAGGTGCTTTGATAAGGGTAACGCGGTGCTACCATTCAATCAATCACACCCACTGCTGGGCCTATCACCTGAGAAAATGAGAATCAAAAAGTCACAGGCTTGGGGCTTCCCTGGTGGTGCAGTGGTTGAGAGTCTGCCTGCCAATGCAGGGCACACGGGTTCGAGCCCCGGTCTGGGAAGATCCCACATGCCGCGGAGCAGCTGGGCCCGTGAGCCACAACCACTGAGCCTGCGCGTCTGGAGCCTGTGCTCCGCAACAAGAGAGGCCGCGATAGTGAGAGACCCACGCACCGCGATGAAGAGTGGCTCCCGCTCGCCGCAACTACAGAAAGCCCTCGCGCACAAACGAAGATCCAACACAGCCAAAAATAAATAAATAAATAAATATTAAAAAAAAAAAAAGTCACAGGCTGGCAATCCTGCACTCCAACAATATTTACCATAGCCAACACTTGGAAGCAATGAAAATGTCCATCAACCGAGGAATGCACAAAGTAGAAGTGGTCCACGTACACAGTGGAAAATTACTCCAATAAAAAATAAAAATTAAATTTAAAAATCCAACAAAAGTAAAGAGACATCAGCTTGTGTGGGTTTGTCCGGGCACACTCCACTCTAATTTATAACCGAGAAACACCACAGGCCGCAAGGGCATTTCCCTAGTTACCAGGGTGGGGAACATAGAAAGGCTGCCACCCTCTGGCAGTTACCTGCAAAAACAGCTTTAAGGCCTGTGCTAATGGTCATTTCATAGGAAGAAGTAATGCAGGACTGTAAATGAAACATGCCCTCAAAATGTCTTGAGGGAGGTAATGGCCAAAACATTTCAAAATGTGACACATACTTTAAGAGAACACTTTGAAGAACTAAGGGGTAATCACAGCTTGAAAAATAAAAAGGATATGCCTTAAAGCTCAGTTTCAACGGATTATGAGGCACGTGCGAATTCAACCACAAAGGGGTATCAGCTCACACTTGTCAGAAAAACCATCAGCAAGAAAACTACAAACAATAAATGCTGAAGCTGTTGTGGAGAAATGCATACCCTCAACTTCAAGGGGGACGTAACTTGGAAAGGGCCACGAATGAGAACAGAATGAAGGTGCCTTAAAAAGGTAAACATTGAGCTACCATATGTTCCAGCAGGCCCACTCCTTGACAAATAGTCTAAGAAGAGAGAATTGGAAAGACACAGGCAGGCAAATCTGCATTGCGCAGTATTACAATAGCCAAGATATGGAGGTAACCAAAAAGTCCACCAACAGATGGGTGGACAAAGAAGAACTCCTCCATGTACAGATGGAATATTCGCTAGTGAAAAAAATGAAACAATGCCATTTGCAGCACCATAGATGAGTCTAGACGTAATCACACCACCTGTAGTAAGTGAGAAAGTAAAAGACACATATCCTATCATATCACTTTTAGGAGTTACTTAAAAATTGATACCAATGAAGATATTTCCACAGAGAAAGGCAATCACAGATTCATTACAAAACTTATGGTTCACCAAATAGAAAGGGATGAGTATTGGATACATTACCATATTGGGGTTAACAGAGATATACAAACCATGTGAAATATATAATCACCAAAGACGTACTGAAGACCAGGAGAAGACTACTCAACATTGTGTCATAACCTACATGGGAAAAGGATGCGAGGAAGAATAGATACACGTATATGTGTGAAAGAACAACATTTGCACAACTACAACAAACAAACCATTGTAATCATATTTGCTTGGATAAAAAATAAAAAGTAAATTATAAATATGAACAAGAAGTAATGAGACATAAACATAAAGGGCTTTTTCCTGGCACATTCCATTCTAATTTACAACCTAGAACACCACTTCCATTAAGGCTCTGTTTCCCCAGTTACCAAATTTGGTAAAGGAGAAATGATGCCACCTTGTGGCCGTTTCCTGCAAGAGCAGATTTAAACTCACAGCTAATGGTCACTTAACATTCACAAGGACTCAGGGCTGTAAAGGACACCTGCCCTAAATAATTGTGCTGAAGTAGGGAATGGACAAAAAAATTCAAAACAGGCAAATGTTTCCAGAAGAGGGTATGAATATTAACGTTTTACGCACGCTCTTTTAAAAAAAAGGAAAATGGATAAATGCTCAACCTCAGGGAGTGTTAGACCCATGCAATCTAATCTACAAAAAGTTTCAACTTACACCAGTCGACTGACCATCAGCAAAATGTCTACAAACAATAAATGCTGAAGGGGTTTTAGAGAACTGTGTACCCTCTACCTTGTGGTGAGACGTAAAGGGGTAACAGCCAATAATGAGAAAAGAAAGGAGCTGTCTTTAAAAGTAAAAATGGAGGTACCATTCAATCCAGCAGGCGCACCAATGGACCTCTAACCTGAGAAGACAAGAATCGAGAAGACACAGGCCGCAAAAGCTGCAGTGCAGCCTTATTCACAATAGCCAAGACAGTGAAGCAATCAAAATATCCAACTAGAGGTGAGTGGATAAAGAAGAAGTGGTCCATGTACACAATGGAATATTAGCCATTGAAAACAATGAACCATTGCTCTCTGAGGCACCACAAATGAGTCTGGAGATAATCACGGAACATGAGGTAAGTTGGAAAGCAAAAGACCTATATTCTATGATATCACTTATAGGCGTTATCTAATAACTGACACTAATGAACATATTTCCACAGAGAAAGACGCTCACAGAGTTAGAAAACCAACTATGCTCATCTAAAAGGAATGGTGGGGGGAGTGGATAAATTAAGATTAGTGTTACTATATGTATACAAACACATATTATATTCATATCTCAAAAAGACCGACCATATAGAAGGGAGGTGTGCGGAACCCTCTGTAACGTTTTACATGGAAAGAAGATCTGTACTTGAATAGACATATATAATGTACAAATGAACCAGATTGTGTACACCTCGGACAAACAATATTCTAAGATTTACCCCAATTAAAAAAATTGTAAAACCAAGAAGAAATAATGAGACATAAACTTATGGGGTTTTCTCCAAGCACATTCCAATATAATTTACAACCTAGGAACACGACTTCCAGAAAGGCTCTCCTGCCCTAGTACCTAGGTTTGGGAATGGAGGAATGCTGCCTGCTTGAGGCCTCTTCCCACAACAGCAGCTTTTAACCCATTGCTAAAGGTCACTAAATATGCACCACAAGTGCAGTTCGGGAAATGAGACCTGCTCCCTAAAAAAATTCTGGGCTGGAAAATCGAGTAAAAAATTAAACAGAGGGCAAGCTTCCAAGAAGACAATTTCAAGAGTTATATTGTACTCCCAACTGTTTCCTTTTTTTAACAGAAAAGAAAACGGTGGAGAAAAATGATGAGTTTTATGAATTTTCAAAGACATGCAAACCCAAAGTACAAAAACCTATCAGCTCACACCAGCCAGAAGGGCCATTAGCATAAATGCTGCAAACAATAAATGCTGAAGCGATTGTGGAGAAATGCGTACCCTCGATTCTAAGGAGGACGTGGTAAGAGCCACTAATGAAAACACAAAGAAGGTGCTTTGATAAGGGTAACGCGGTGCTACCATTCAATCAATCACACCCACTGCTGGGCCTATCACCTGAGAAAATGAGAATCAAAAAGTCACAGGCTTGGGGCTTCCCTGGTGGTGCAGTGGTTGAGAGTCTGCCTGCCAATGCAGGGCACACGGGTTCGAGCCCCGGTCTGGGAAGATCCCACATGCCGCGGAGCAGCTGGGCCCGTGAGCCACAACCACTGAGCCTGCGCGTCTGGAGCCTGTGCTCCGCAACAAGAGAGGCCGCGATAGTGAGAGACCCACGCACCGCGATGAAGAGTGGCTCCCGCTCGCCGCAACTACAGAAAGCCCTCGCGCACAAACGAAGATCCAACACAGCCAAAAATAAATAAATAAATAAATATTAAAAAAAAAAAAAGTCACAGGCTGGCAATCCTGCACTCCAACAATATTTACCATAGCCAACACTTGGAAGCAATGAAAATGTCCATCAACCGAGGAATGCACAAAGTAGAAGTGGTCCACGTACACAGTGGAAAATTACTCCAATAAAAAATAAAAATTAAATTTAAAAATCCAACAAAAGTAAAGAGACATCAGCTTGTGTGGGTTTGTCCGGGCACACTCCACTCTAATTTATAACCGAGAAACACCACAGGCCGCAAGGGCATTTCCCTAGTTACCAGGGTGGGGAACATAGAAAGGCTGCCACCCTCTGGCAGTTACCTGCAAAAACAGCTTTAAGGCCTGTGCTAATGGTCATTTCATAGGAAGAAGTAATGCAGGACTGTAAATGAAACATGCCCTCAAAATGTCTTGAGGGAGGTAATGGCCAAAACATTTCAAAATGTGACACATACTTTAAGAGAACACTTTGAAGAACTAAGGGGTAATCACAGCTTGAAAAATAAAAAGGATATGCCTTAAAGCTCAGTTTCAACGGATTATGAGGCACGTGCGAATTCAACCACAAAGGGGTATCAGCTCACACTTGTCAGAAAAACCATCAGCAAGAAAACTACAAACAATAAATGCTGAAGCTGTTGTGGAGAAATGCATACCCTCAACTTCAAGGGGGACGTAACTTGGAAAGGGCCACGAATGAGAACAGAATGAAGGTGCCTTAAAAAGGTAAACATTGAGCTACCATATGTTCCAGCAGGCCCACTCCTTGACAAATAATCTAAGAAGAGAGAATTGGAAAGACACAGGCAGGCAAATCTGCATTGCACAGTATTACAATAGCCAAGATATGGAGGTAACCAAAAAGTCCACCAACAGATGGGTGGACAAAGAAGAACTCCTCCATGTACAGATGGAATATTCGCTAGTGAAAAAAATGAAACAATGCCATTTGCAGCACCATAGATGAGTCTAGACGTAATCACACCACCTGTAGTAAGTGAGAAAGTAAAAGACACATATCCTATCATATCACTTTTAGGAGTTACTTAAAAATTGATACCAATGAAGATATTTCCACAGAGAAAGGCAATCACAGATTCATTACAAAACTTATGGTTCACCAAATAGAAAGGGATGAGTATTGGATACATTACCATATTGGGGTTAACAGAGATATACAAACCATGTGAAATATATAATCACCAAAGACGTACTGAAGACCAGGAGAAGACTACTCAACATTGTGTCATAACCTACATGGGAAAAGGATGCGAGGAAGAATAGATACACGTATATGTGTGAAAGAACAACATTTGCACAACTACAACAAACAAACCATTGTAATCATATTTGCTTGGACAAAAAATAAAAAGTAAATTATAAATATGAACAAGAAGTAATGAGACATAAACATAAAGGGCTTTTTCCTGGCACATTCCATTCTAATTTACAACCTAGAACACCACTTCCATTAAGGCTCTGTTTCCCCAGTTACCAAATTTGGTAAAGGAGAAATGATGCCACCTTGTGGCCGTTTCCTGCAAGAGCAGATTTAAACTCACAGCTAATGGTCACTTAACATTCACAAGGACTCAGGGCTGTAAAGGACACCTGCCCTAAATAATTGTGCTGAAGTAGGGAATGGACAAAAAAATTCAAAAGAGGCAAATGTTTCCAGAAGAGGGTATGAATATTAACGTTTTACTCACGCTCTTTTAAAAAAAAGGAAAATGGGTAAATGCTCAACCTCAGGGAGTGTTAGACCCATGCAATCTAATCTACAAAAAGTTTCAACTTACACCAGTCGACTGACCATCAGCAAAATGTCTACAAACAATAAATGCTGAAGGGGTTTTAGAGAACTGTGTACCCTCTACCTTGTGGTGAGACGTAAAGGGGTAACAGCCAATAATGAGAAAAGAAAGGAGCTGTCTTTAAAAGTAAAAATGGAGGTACCATTCAATCCAGCAGGCGCACCAATGGACCTCTAACCTGAGAAGACAAGAATCGAGAAGACACAGGCCGCAAAAGCTGCAGTGCAGCCTTATTCACAATAGCCAAGACAGTGAAGCAATCAAAATATCCAACTAGAGGTGAGTGGATAAAGAAGAAGTGGTCCATGTACACAATGGAATATTAGCCATTGAAAACAATGAACCATTGCTCTCTGAGGCACCACAAATGAGTCTGGAGATAATCACGGAACATGAGGTAAGTTGGAAAGCAAAAGACCTATATTCTATGATATCACTTATAGGCGTTATCTAATAACTGACACTAATGAACATATTTCCACAGAGAAAGACACTCACAGAGTTAGAAAACCAACTATGCTCATCTAAAAGGAATGGTGGGGGGAGTGGATAAATTAAGATTAGTGTTACTATATGTATACAAACACATATTATATTCATATCTCAAAAAGACCGACCATATAGAAGGGAGGTGTGCGGAACCCTCTGTAACGTTTTACATGGAAAGAAGATCTGTACTTGAATAGACATATATAATGTACAAATGAACCAGATTGTGTACACCTCGGACAAACAATATTCTAAGATTTACCCCAATTAAAAAAATTGTAAAACCAAGAAGAAATAATGAGACATAAACTTATGGGGTTTTCTCCAAGCACATTCCAATATAATTTACAACCTAGGAACACGACTTCCAGAAAGGCTCTCCTGCCCTAGTACCTAGGTTTGGGAATGGAGGAATGCTGCCTGCTTGAGGCCTCTTCCCACAACAGCAGCTTTTAACCCATTGCTAAAGGTCACTAAATATGCACCACAAGTGCAGTTCGGGAAATGAGACCTGCTCCCTAAAAAAATTCTGGGCTGGAAAATCGAGTAAAAAATTAAACAGAGGGCAAGCTTCCAAGAAGACAATTTCAAGAGTTATATTGTACTCCCAACTGTTTCCTTTTTTTAACAGAAAAGAAAACGGTGGAGAAAAATGATGAGTTTTATGAATTTTCAAAGACATGCAAACCCAAAGTACAAAAACCTATCAGCTCACACCAGCCAGAAGGGCCATTAGCATAAATGCTGCAAACAATAAATGCTGAAGCGATTGTGGAGAAATGCGTACCCTCGATTCTAAGGAGGACGTGGTAAGAGCCACTAATGAAAACACAAAGAAGGTGCTTTGATAAGGGTAACGCGGTGCTACCATTCAATCAATCACACCCACTGCTGGGCCTATCACCTGAGAAAATGAGAATCAAAAAGTCACAGGCTTGGGGCTTCCCTGGTGGTGCAGTGGTTGAGAGTCTGCCTGCCAATGCAGGGCACACGGGTTCGAGCCCCGGTCTGGGAAGATCCCACATGCCGCGGAGCAGCTGGGCCCGTGAGCCACAACCACTGAGCCTGCGCGTCTGGAGCCTGTGCTCCGCAACAAGAGAGGCCGCGATAGTGAGAGACCCACGCACCGCGATGAAGAGTGGCTCCCGCTCGCCGCAACTACAGAAAGCCCTCGCGCACAAACGAAGATCCAACACAGCCAAAAATAAATAAATAAATAAATATTAAAAAAAAAAAAAGTCACAGGCTGGCAATCCTGCACTCCAACAATATTTACCATAGCCAACACTTGGAAGCAATGAAAATGTCCATCAACCGAGGAATGCACAAAGTAGAAGTGGTCCACGTACACAGTGGAAAATTACTCCAATAAAAAATAAAAATTAAATTTAAAAATCCAACAAAAGTAAAGAGACATCAGCTTGTGTGGGTTTGTCCGGGCACACTCCACTCTAATTTATAACCGAGAAACACCACAGGCCGCAAGGGCATTTCCCTAGTTACCAGGGTGGGGAACATAGAAAGGCTGCCACCCTCTGGCAGTTACCTGCAAAAACAGTTTTAAGGCCTGTGCTAATGGTCATTTCATAGGAAGAAGTAATGCAGGACTGTAAATGAAACATGCCCTCAAAATGTCTTGAGGGAGGTAATGGCCAAAACATTTCAAAATGTGACACATACTTTAAGAGAACACTTTGAAGAACTAAGGGGTAATCACAGCTTGAAAAATAAAAAGGATATGCCTTAAAGCTCAGTTTCAACGGATTATGAGGCACGTGCGAATTCAACCACAAAGGGGTATCAGCTCACACTTGTCAGAAAAACCATCAGCAAGAAAACTACAAACAATAAATGCTGAAGCTGTTGTGGAGAAATGCATACCCTCAACTTCAAGGGGGACGTAACTTGGAAAGGGCCACGAATGAGAACAGAATGAAGGTGCCTTAAAAAGGTAAACATTGAGCTACCATATGTTCCAGCAGGCCCACTCCTTGACAAATAATCTAAGAAGAGAGAATTGGAAAGACACAGGCAGGCAAATCTGCATTGCACAGTATTACAATAGCCAAGATATGGAGGTAACCAAAAAGTCCACCAACAGATGGGTGGACAAAGAAGAACTCCTCCATGTACAGATGGAATATTCGCTAGTGAAAAAAATGAAACAATGCCATTTGCAGCACCATAGATGAGTCTAGACGTAATCACACCACCTGTAGTAAGTGAGAAAGTAAAAGACACATATCCTATCATATCACTTTTAGGAGTTACTTAAAAATTGATACCAATGAAGATATTTCCACAGAGAAAGGCAATCACAGATTCATTACAAAACTTATGGTTCACCAAATAGAAAGGGATGAGTATTGGATACATTACCATATTGGGGTTAACAGAGATATACAAACCATGTGAAATATATAATCACCAAAGACGTACTGAAGACCAGGAGAAGACTACTCAACATTGTGTCATAACCTACATGGGAAAAGGATGCGAGGAAGAATAGATACACGTATATGTGTGAAAGAACAACATTTGCACAACTACAACAAACAAACCATTGTAATCATATTTGCTTGGATAAAAAATAAAAAGTAAATTATAAATATGAACAAGAAGTAATGAGACATAAACATAAAGGGCTTTTTCCTGGCACATTCCATTCTAATTTACAACCTAGAACACCACTTCCATTAAGGCTCTGTTTCCCCAGTTACCAAATTTGGTAAAGGAGAAATGATGCCACCTTGTGGCCGTTTCCTGCAAGAGCAGATTTAAACTCACAGCTAATGGTCACTTAACATTCACAAGGACTCAGGGCTGTAAAGGACACCTGCCCTAAATAATTGTGCTGAAGTAGGGAATGGACAAAAAAATTCAAAAGAGGCAAATGTTTCCAGAAGAGGGTATGAATATTAACGTTTTACGCACGCTCTTTTAAAAAAAAGGAAAATGGGTAAATGCTCAACCTCAGGGAGTGTTAGACCCATGCAATCTAATCTACAAAAAGTTTCAACTTACACCAGTCGACTGACCATCAGCAAAATGTCTACAAACAATAAATGCTGAAGGGGTTTTAGAGAACTGTGTACCCTCTACCTTGTGGTGAGACGTAAAGGGGTAACAGCCAATAATGAGAAAAGAAAGGAGCTGTCTTTAAAAGTAAAAATGGAGGTACCATTCAATCCAGCAGGCGCACCAATGGACCTCTAACCTGAGAAGACAAGAATCGAGAAGACACAGGCCGCAAAAGCTGCAGTGCAGCCTTATTCACAATAGCCAAGACAGTGAAGCAATCAAAATATCCAACTAGAGGTGAGTGGATAAAGAAGAAGTGGTCCATGTACACAATGGAATATTAGCCATTGAAAACAATGAACCATTGCTCTCTGAGGCACCACAAATGAGTCTGGAGATAATCACGAAACATGAGGTAAGTTGGAAAGCAAAAGACCTATATTCTATGATATCACTTATAGGCGTTATCTAATAACTGACACTAATGAACATATTTCCACAGAGAAAGACACTCACAGAGTTAGAAAACCAACTATGCTCATCTAAAAGGAATGGTGGGGGGAGTGGATAAATTAAGATTAGTGTTACTATATGTATACAAACACATATTATATTCATATCTCAAAAAGACCGACCATATAGAAGGGAGGTGTGCGGAACCCTCTGTAACGTTTTACATGGAAAGAAGATCTGTACTTGAATAGACATATATAATGTACAAATGAACCAGATTGTGTACACCTCGGACAAACAATATTCTAAGATTTACCCCAATTAAAAAAATTGTAAAACCAAGAAGAAATAATGAGACATAAACTTATGGGGTTTTCTCCAAGCACATTCCAATATAATTTACAACCTAGGAACACGACTTCCAGAAAGGCTCTCCTGCCCTAGTACCTAGGTTTGGGAATGGAGGGAATGCTGCCTGCTTGAGGCCTCTTCCCACAACAGCAGCTTTTAACCCATTGCTAAAGGTCACTAAATATGCACCACAAGTGCAGTTCGGGAAATGAGACCTGCTCCCTAAAAAAATTCTGGGCTGGAAAATCGAGTAAAAAATTAAACAGAGGGCAAGCTTCCAAGAAGACAATTTCAAGAGTTATATTGTACTCCCAACTGTTTCCTTTTTTTAACAGAAAAGAAAACGGTGGAGAAAAATGATGAGTTTTATGAATTTTCAAAGACATGCAAACCCAAAGTACAAAAACCTATCAGCTCACACCAGCCAGAAGGGCCATTAGCATAAATGCTGCAAACAATAAATGCTGAAGCGATTGTGGAGAAATGCGTACCCTCGATTCTAAGGAGGACGTGGTAAGAGCCACTAATGAAAACACAAAGAAGGTGCTTTGATAAGGGTAACGCGGTGCTACCATTCAATCAATCACACCCACTGCTGGGCCTATCACCTGAGAAAATGAGAATCAAAAAGTCACAGGCTTGGGGCTTCCCTGGTGGTGCAGTGGTTGAGAGTCTGCCTGCCAATGCAGGGCACACGGGTTCGAGCCCCGGTCTGGGAAGATCCCACATGCCGCGGAGCAGCTGGGCCCGTGAGCCACAACCACTGAGCCTGCGCGTCTGGAGCCTGTGCTCCGCAACAAGAGAGGCCGCGATAGTGAGAGACCCACGCACCGCGATGAAGAGTGGCTCCCGCTCGCCGCAACTACAGAAGCCCTCGCGCACAAACGAAGATCCAACACAGCCAAAAATAAATAAATAAATAAATATTAAAAAAAAAAAAAAGTCACAGGCTGGCAATCCTGCACTCCAACAATATTTACCATAGCCAACACTTGGAAGCAATGAAAATGTCCATCAACCGAGGAATGCACAAAGTAGAAGTGGTCCACGTACACAGTGGAAAATTACTCCAATAAAAAATAAAAATTAAATTTAAAAATCCAACAAAAGTAAAGAGACATCAGCTGTGTGGGTTTGTCCGGGCACACTCCACTCTAATTTATAACCGAGAAACACCACAGGCCGCAAGGGCATTTCCCTAGTTACCAGGGTGGGGAACATAGAAAGGCTGCCACCCTCTGGCAGTTACCTGCAAAAACAGCTTTAAGGCCTGTGCTAATGGTCATTTCATAGGAAGAAGTAATGCAGGACTGTAAATGAAACATGCCCTCAAAATGTCTTGAGGGAGGTAATGGCCAAAACATTTCAAAATGTGACACATACTTTAAGAGAACACTTTGAAGAACTAAGGGGTAATCACAGCTTGAAAAATAAAAAGGATATGCCTTAAAGCTCAGTTTCAACGGATTATGAGGCACGTGCGAATTCAACCACAAAGGGGTATCAGCTCACACTTGTCAGAAAAACCATCAGCAAGAAAACTACAAACAATAAATGCTGAAGCTGTTGTGGAGAAATGCATACCCTCAACTTCAAGGGGGACGTAACTTGGAAAGGGCCACGAATGAGAACAGAATGAAGGTGCCTTAAAAAGGTAAACATTGAGCTACCATATGTTCCAGCAGGCCCACTCCTTGACAAATAATCTAAGAAGAGAGAATTGGAAAGACACAGGCAGGCAAATCTGCATTGCACAGTATTACAATAGCCAAGATATGGAGGTAACCAAAAAGTCCACCAACAGATGGGTGGACAAAGAAGAACTCCTCCATGTACAGATGGAATATTCGCTAGTGAAAAAAATGAAACAATGCCATTTGCAGCACCATAGATGAGTCTAGACGTAATCACACCACCTGTAGTAAGTGACAAAGTAAAAGACACATATCCTATCATATCACTTTTAGGAGTTACTTAAAAATTGATACCAATGAAGATATTTCCACAGAGAAAGGCAATCACAGATTCATTACAAAACTTATGGTTCACCAAATAGAAAGGGATGAGTATTGGATACATTACCATATTGGGGTTAACAGAGATATACAAACCATGTGAAATATATAATCACCAAAGACGTACTGAAGACCAGGAGAAGACTACTCAACATTGTGTCATAACCTACATGGGAAAAGGATGCGAGGAAGAATAGATACACGTATATGTGTGAAAGAACAACATTTGCACAACTACAACAAACAAACCATTGTAATCATATTTGCTTGGATAAAAAATAAAAAGTAAATTATAAATATGAACAAGAAGTAATGAGACATAAACATAAAGGGCTTTTTCCTGGCACATTCCATTCTAATTTACAACCTAGAACACCACTTCCATTAAGGCTCTGTTTCCCCAGTTACCAAATTTGGTAAAGGAGAAATGATGCCACCTTGTGGCCGTTTCCTGCAAGAGCAGATTTAAACTCACAGCTAATGGTCACTTAACATTCACAAGGACTCAGGGCTGTAAAGGACACCTGCCCTAAATAATTGTGCTGAAGTAGGGAATGGACAAAAAAATTCAAAAGAGGCAAATGTTTCCAGAAGAGGGTATGAATATTAACGTTTTACTCACGCTCTTTTAAAAAAAAGGAAAATGGGTAAATGCTCAACCTCAGGGAGTGTTAGACCCATGCAATCTAATCTACAAAAAGTTTCAACTTACACCAGTCGACTGACCATCAGCAAAATGTCTACAAACAATAAATGCTGAAGGGGTTTTAGAGAACTGTGTACCCTCTACCTTGTGGTGAGACGTAAAGGGGTAACAGCCAATAATGAGAAAAGAAAGGAGCTGTCTTTAAAAGTAAAAATGGAGGTACCATTCAATCCAGCAGGCGCACCAATGGACCTCTAACCTGAGAAGACAAGAATCGAGAAGACACAGGCCGCAAAAGCTGCAGTGCAGCCTTATTCACAATAGCCAAGACAGTGAAGCAATCAAAATATCCAACTAGAGGTGAGTGGATAAAGAAGAAGTGGTCCATGTACACAATGGAATATTAGCCATTGAAAACAATGAACCATTGCTCTCTGAGGCACCACAAATGAGTCTGGAGATAATCACGGAACATGAGGTAAGTTGGAAAGCAAAAGACCTATATTCTATGATATCACTTATAGGCGTTATCTAATAACTGACACTAATGAACATATTTCCACAGAGAAAGACACTCACAGAGTTAGAAAACCAACTATGCTCATCTAAAAGGAATGGTGGAGGGAGTGGATAAATTAAGATTAGTGTTACTATATGTATACAAACACATATTATATTCATATCTCAAAAAGACCGACCATATAGAAGGGAGGTGTGCGGAACCCTCTGTAACGTTTTACATGGAAAGAAGATCTGTACTTGAATAGACATATATAATGTACAAATGAACCAGATTGTGTACACCTCGGACAAACAATATTCTAAGATTTACCCCAATTAAAAAAATTGTAAAACCAAGAAGAAATAATGAGACATAAACTTATGGGGTTTTCTCCAAGCACATTCCAATATAATTTACAACCTAGGAACACGACTTCCAGAAAGGCTCTCCTGCCCTAGTACCTAGGTTTGGGAATGGAGGAATGCTGCCTGCTTGAGGCCTCTTCCCACAACAGCAGCTTTTAACCCATTGCTAAAGGTCACTAAATATGCACCACAAGTGCAGTTCGGGAAATGAGACCTGCTCCCTAAAAAAATTCTGGGCTGGAAAATCGAGTAAAAAATTAAACAGAGGGCAAGCTTCCAAGAAGACAATTTCAAGAGTTATATTGTACTCCCAACTGTTTCCTTTTTTTAACAGAAAAGAAAACGGTGGAGAAAAATGATGAGTTTTATGAATTTTCAAAGACATGCAAACCCAAAGTACAAAAACCTATCAGCTCACACCAGCCAGAAGGGCCATTAGCATAAATGCTGCAAACAATAAATGCTGAAGCGATTGTGGAGAAATGCGTACCCTCGATTCTAAGGAGGACGTGGTAAGAGCCACTAATGAAAACACAAAGAAGGTGCTTTGATAAGGGTAACGCGGTGCTACCATTCAATCAATCACACCCACTGCTGGGCCTATCACCTGAGAAAATGAGAATCAAAAAGTCACAGGCTTGGGGCTTCCCTGGTGGTGCAGTGGTTGAGAGTCTGCCTGCCAATGCAGGGCACACGGGTTCGAGCCCCGGTCTGGGAAGATCCCACATGCCGCGGAGCAGCTGGGCCCGTGAGCCACAACCACTGAGCCTGCGCGTCTGGAGCCTGTGCTCCGCAACAAGAGAGGCCGCGATAGTGAGAGACCCACGCACCGCGATGAAGAGTGGCTCCCGCTCGCCGCAACTACAGAAAGCCCTCGCGCACAAACGAAGATCCAACACAGCCAAAAATAAATAAATAAATAAATATTAAAAAAAAAAAGTCACAGGCTGGCAATCCTGCACTCCAACAATATTTACCATAGCCAACACTTGGAAGCAATGAAAATGTCCATCAACCGAGGAATGCACAAAGTAGAAGTGGTCCACGTACACAGTGGAAAATTACTCCAATAAAAAATAAAAATTAAATTTAAAAATCCAACAAAAGTAAAGAGACATCAGCTTGTGTGGGTTTGTCCGGGCACACTCCACTCTAATTTATAACCGAGAAACACCACAGGCCGCAAGGGCATTTCCCTAGTTACCAGGGTGGGGAACATAGAAAGGCTGCCACCCTCTGGCAGTTACCTGCAAAAACAGCTTTAAGGCCTGTGCTAATGGTCATTTCATAGGAAGAAGTAATGCAGGACTGTAAATGAAACATGCCCTCAAAATGTCTTGAGGGAGGTAATGGCCAAAACATTTCAAAATGTGACACATACTTTAAGAGAACACTTTGAAGAACTAAGGGGTAATCACAGCTTGAAAAATAAAAAGGATATGCCTTAAAGCTCAGTTTCAACGGATTATGAGGCACGTGCGAATTCAACCACAAAGGGGTATCAGCTCACACTTGTCAGAAAAACCATCAGCAAGAAAACTACAAACAATAAATGCTGAAGCTGTTGTGGAGAAATGCATACCCTCAACTTCAAGGGGGACGTAACTTGGAAAGGGCCACGAATGAGAACAGAATGAAGGTGCCTTAAAAAGGTAAACATTGAGCTACCATATGTTCCAGCAGGCCCACTCCTTGACAAATAATCTAAGAAGAGAGAATTGGAAAGACACAGGCAGGCAAATCTGCATTGCACAGTATTACAATAGCCAAGATATGGAGGTAACCAAAAAGTCCACCAACAGATGGGTGGACAAAGAAGAACTCCTCCATGTACAGATGGAATATTCGCTAGTGAAAAAAATGAAACAATGCCATTTGCAGCACCATAGATGAGTCTAGACGTAATCACACCACCTGTAGTAAGTGACAAAGTAAAAGACACATATCCTATCATATCACTTTTAGGAGTTACTTAAAAATTGATACCAATGAAGATATTTCCACAGAGAAAGGCAATCACAGATTCATTACAAAACTTATGGTTCACCAAATAGAAAGGGATGAGTATTGGATACATTACCATATTGGGGTTAACAGAGATATACAAACCATGTGAAATATATAATCACCAAAGACGTACTGAAGACCAGGAGAAGACTACTCAACATTGTGTCATAACCTACATGGGAAAAGGATGCGAGGAAGAATAGATACACGTATATGTGTGAAAGAACAACATTTGCACAACTACAACAAACAAACCATTGTAATCATATTTGCTTGGATAAAAAATAAAAAGTAAATTATAAATATGAACAAGAAGTAATGAGACATAAACATAAAGGGCTTTTTCCTGGCACATTCCATTCTAATTTACAACCTAGAACACCACTTCCATTAAGGCTCTGTTTCCCCAGTTACCAAATTTGGTAAAGGAGAAATGATGCCACCTTGTGGCCGTTTCCTGCAAGAGCAGATTTAAACTCACAGCTAATGGTCACTTAACATTCACAAGGACTCAGGGCTGTAAAGGACACCTGCCCTAAATAATTGTGCTGAAGTAGGGAATGGACAAAAAAATTCAAAAGAGGCAAATGTTTCCAGAAGAGGGTATGAATATTAACGTTTTACTCACGCTCTTTTAAAAAAAAGGAAAATGGGTAAATGCTCAACCTCAGGGAGTGTTAGACCCATGCAATCTAATCTACAAAAAGTTTCAACTTACACCAGTCGACTGACCATCAGCAAAATGTCTACAAACAATAAATGCTGAAGGGGTTTTAGAGAACTGTGTACCCTCTACCTTGTGGTGAGACGTAAAGGGGTAACAGCCAATAATGAGAAAAGAAAGGAGCTGTCTTTAAAAGTAAAAATGGAGGTACCATTCAATCCAGCAGGCGCACCAATGGACCTCTAACCTGAGAAGACAAGAATCGAGAAGACACAGGCCGCAAAGGCTGCAGTGCAGCCTTATTCACAATAGCCAAGACAGTGAAGCAATCAAAATATCCAACTAGAGGTGAGTGGATAAAGAAGAAGTGGTCCATGTACACAATGGAATATTAGCCATTGAAAACAATGAACCATTGCTCTCTGAGGCACCACAAATGAGTCTGGAGATAATCACGGAACATGAGGTAAGTTGGAAAGCAAAAGACCTATATTCTATGATATCACTTATAGGCGTTATCTAATAACTGACACTAATGAACATATTTCCACAGAGAAAGACACTCACAGAGTTAGAAAACCAACTATGCTCATCTAAAAGGAATGGTGGGGGGAGTGGATAAATTAAGATTAGTGTTACTATATGTATACAAACACATATTATATTCATATCTCAAAAAGACCGACCATATAGAAGGGAGGTGTGCGGAACCCTCTGTAACGTTTTACATGGAAAGAAGATCTGTACTTGAATAGACATATATAATGTACAAATGAACCAGATTGTGTACACCTCGGACAAACAATATTCTAAGATTTACCCCAATTAAAAAAATTGTAAAACCAAGAAGAAATAATGAGACATAAACTTATGGGGTTTTCTCCAAGCACATTCCAATATAATTTACAACCTAGGAACACGACTTCCAGAAAGGCTCTCCTGCCCTAGTACCTAGGTTTGGGAATGGAGGAATGCTGCCTGCTTGAGGCCTCTTCCCACAACAGCAGCTTTTAACCCATTGCTAAAGGTCACTAAATATGCACCACAAGTGCAGTTCGGGAAATGAGACCTGCTCCCTAAAAAAATTCTGGGCTGGAAAATCGATTAAAAATTAAACAGAGGGCAAGCTTCCAAGAAGACAATTTCAAGAGTTATATTGTACTCCCAACTGTTTCCTTTTTTTAACAGAAAAGAAAACGGTGGAGAAAAATGATGAGTTTTATGAATTTTCAAAGACATGCAAACCCAAAGTACAAAAACCTATCAGCTCACACCAGCCAGAAGGGCCATTAGCATAAATGCTGCAAACAATAAATGCTGAAGCGATTGTGGAGAAATGCGTACCCTCGATTCTAAGGAGGACGTGGTAAGAGCCACTAATGAAAACACAAAGAAGGTGCTTTGATAAGGGTAACGCGGTGCTACCATTCAATCAATCACACCCACTGCTGGGCCTATCACCTGAGAAAATGAGAATCAAAAAGTCACAGGCTTGGGGCTTCCCTGGTGGTGCAGTGGTTGAGAGTCTGCCTGCCAATGCAGGGCACACGGGTTCGAGCCCCGGTCTGGGAAGATCCCACATGCCGCGGAGCAGCTGGGCCCGTGAGCCACAACCACTGAGCCTGCGCGTCTGGAGCCTGTGCTCCGCAACAAGAGAGGCCGCGATAGTGAGAGACCCACGCACCGCGATGAAGAGTGGCTCCCGCTCGCCGCAACTACAGAAAGCCCTCGCGCACAAACGAAGATCCAACACAGCCAAAAATAAATAAATAAATAAATATTAAAAAAAAAAAAAGTCACAGGCTGGCAATCCTGCACTCCAACAATATTTACCATAGCCAACACTTGGAAGCAATGAAAATGTCCATCAACCGAGGAATGCACAAAGTAGAAGTGGTCCACGTACACAGTGGAAAATTACTCCAATAAAAAATAAAAATTAAATTTAAAAATCCAACAAAAGTAAAGAGACATCAGCTTGTGTGGGTTTGTCCGGGCACACTCCACTCTAATTTATAACCGAGAAACACCACAGGCCGCAAGGGCATTTCCCTAGTTACCAGGGTGGGGAACATAGAAAGGCTGCCACCCTCTGGCAGTTACCTGCAAAAACAGCTTTAAGGCCTGTGCTAATGGTCATTTCATAGGAAGAAGTAATGCAGGACTGTAAATGAAACATGCCCTCAAAATGTCTTGAGGGAGGTAATGGCCAAAACATTTCAAAATGTGACACATACTTTAAGAGAACACTTTGAAGAACTAAGGGGTAATCACAGCTTGAAAAATAAAAAGGATATGCCTTAAAGCTCAGTTTCAACGGATTATGAGGCACGTGCGAATTCAACCACAAAGGGGTATCAGCTCACACTTGTCAGAAAAACCATCAGCAAGAAAACTACAAACAATAAATGCTGAAGCTGTTGTGGAGAAATGCATACCCTCAACTTCAAGGGGGACGTAACTTGGAAAGGGCCACGAATGAGAACAGAATGAAGGTGCCTTAAAAAGGTAAACATTGAGCTACCATATGTTCCAGCAGGCCCACTCCTTGACAAATAATCTAAGAAGAGAGAATTGGAAAGACACAGGCAGGCAAATCTGCATTGCACAGTATTACAATAGCCAAGATATGGAGGTAACCAAAAAGTCCACCAACAGATGGGTGGACAAAGAAGAACTCCTCCATGTACAGATGGAATATTCGCTAGTGAAAAAAATGAAACAATGCCATTTGCAGCACCATAGATGAGTCTAGACGTAATCACACCACCTGTAGTAAGTGAGAAAGTAAAAGACACATATCCTATCATATCACTTTTAGGAGTTACTTAAAAATTGATACCAATGAAGATATTTCCACAGAGAAAGGCAATCACAGATTCATTACAAAACTTATGGTTCACCAAATAGAAAGGGATGAGTATTGGATACATTACCATATTGGGGTTAACAGAGATATACAAACCATGTGAAATATATAATCACCAAAGACGTACTGAAGACCAGGAGAAGACTACTCAACATTGTGTCATAACCTACATGGGAAAAGGATGCGAGGAAGAATAGATACACGTATATGTGTGAAAGAACAACATTTGCACAACTACAACAAACAAACCATTGTAATCATATTTGCTTGGATAAAAAATAAAAAGTAAATTATAAATATGAACAAGAAGTAATGAGACATAAACATAAAGGGCTTTTTCCTGGCACATTCCATTCTAATTTACAACCTAGAACACCACTTCCATTAAGGCTCTGTTTCCCCAGTTACCAAATTTGGTAAAGGAGAAATGATGCCACCTTGTGGCCGTTTCCTGCAAGAGCAGATTTAAACTCACAGCTAATGGTCACTTAACATTCACAAGGACTCAGGGCTGTAAAGGACACCTGCCCTAAATAATTGTGCTGAAGTAGGGAATGGACAAAAAAATTCAAAAGAGGCAAATGTTTCCAGAAGAGGGTATGAATATTAACGTTTTACGCACGCTCTTTTAAAAAAAAGGAAAATGGGTAAATGCTCAACCTCAGGGAGTGTTAGACCCATGCAATCTAATCTACAAAAAGTTTCAACTTACACCAGTCGACTGACCATCAGCAAAATGTCTACAAACAATAAATGCTGAAGGGGTTTTAGAGAACTGTGTACCCTCTACCTTGTGGTGAGACGTAAAGGGGTAACAGCCAATAATGAGAAAAGAAAGGAGCTGTCTTTAAAAGTAAAAATGGAGGTACCATTCAATCCAGCAGGCGCACCAATGGACCTCTAACCTGAGAAGACAAGAATCGAGAAGACACAGGCCGCAAAAGCTGCAGTGCAGCCTTATTCACAATAGCCAAGACAGTGAAGCAATCAAAATATCCAACTAGAGGTGAGTGGATAAAGAAGAAGTGGTCCATGTACACAATGGAATATTAGCCATTGAAAACAATGAACCATTGCTCTCTGAGGCACCACAAATGAGTCTGGAGATAATCACGGAACATGAGGTAAGTTGGAAAGCAAAAGACCTATATTCTATGATATCACTTATAGGCGTTATCTAATAACTGACACTAATGAACATATTTCCACAGAGAAAGACACTCACAGAGTTAGAAAACCAACTATGCTCATCTAAAAGGAATGGTGGGGGGAGTGGATAAATTAAGATTAGTGTTACTATATGTATACAAACACATATTATATTCATATCTCAAAAAGACCGACCATATAGAAGGGAGGTGTGCGGAACCCTCTGTAACGTTTTACATGGAAAGAAGATCTGTACTTGAATAGACATATATAATGTACAAATGAACCAGATTGTGTACACCTCGGACAAACAATATTCTAAGATTTACCCCAATTAAAAAAATTGTAAAACCAAGAAGAAATAATGAGACATAAACTTATGGGGTTTTCTCCAAGCACATTCCAATATAATTTACAACCTAGGAACACGACTTCCAGAAAGGCTCTCCTGCCCTAGTACCTAGGTTTGGGAATGGAGGAATGCTGCCTGCTTGAGGCCTCTTCCCACAACAGCAGCTTTTAACCCATTGCTAAAGGTCACTAAATATGCACCACAAGTGCAGTTCGGGAAATGAGACCTGCTCCCTAAAAAAATTCTGGGCTGGAAAATCGAGTAAAAAATTAAACAGAGGGCAAGCTTCCAAGAAGACAATTTCAAGAGTTATATTGTACTCCCAACTGTTTCCTTTTTTTAACAGAAAAGAAAACGGTGGAGAAAAATGATGAGTTTTATGAATTTTCAAAGACATGCAAACCCAAAGTACAAAAACCTATCAGCTCACACCAGCCAGAAGGGCCATTAGCATAAATGCTGCAAACAATAAATGCTGAAGCGATTGTGGAGAAATGCGTACCCTCGATTCTAAGGAGGACGTGGTAAGAGCCACTAATGAAAACACAAAGAAGGTGCTTTGATAAGGGTAACGCGGTGCTACCATTCAATCAATCACACCCACTGCTGGGCCTATCACCTGAGAAAATGAGAATCAAAAAGTCACAGGCTTGGGGCTTCCCTGGTGGTGCAGTGGTTGAGAGTCTGCCTGCCAATGCAGGGCACACGGGTTCGAGCCCCGGTCTGGGAAGATCCCACATGCCGCGGAGCAGCTGGGCCCGTGAGCCACAACCACTGAGCCTGCGCGTCTGGAGCCTGTGCTCCGCAACAAGAGAGGCCGCGATAGTGAGAGACCCACGCACCGCGATGAAGAGTGGCTCCCGCTCGCCGCAACTACAGAAAGCCCTCGCGCACAAACGAAGATCCAACACAGCCAAAAATAAATAAATAAATAAATAAATATTAAAAAAAAAAAAAGTCACAGGCTGGCAATCCTGCACTCCAACAATATTTACCATAGCCAACACTTGGAAGCAATGAAAATGTCCATCAACCGAGGAATGCACAAAGTAGAAGTGGTCCACGTACACAGTGGAAAATTACTCCAATAAAAAATAAAAATTAAATTTAAAAATCCAACAAAAGTAAAGAGACATCAGCTTGTGTGGGTTTGTCCGGGCACACTCCACTCTAATTTATAACCGAGAAACACCACAGGCCGCAAGGGCATTTCCCTAGTTACCAGGGTGGGGAACATAGAAAGGCTGCCACCCTCTGGCAGTTACCTGCAAAAACAGCTTTAAGGCCTGTGCTAATGGTCATTTCATAGGAAGAAGTAATGCAGGACTGTAAATGAAACATGCCCTCAAAATGTCTTGAGGGAGGTAATGGCCAAAACATTTCAAAATGTGACACATACTTTAAGAGAACACTTTGAAGAACTAAGGGGTAATCACAGCTTGAAAAATAAAAAGGATATGCCTTAAAGCTCAGTTTCAACGGATTATGAGGCACGTGCGAATTCAACCACAAAGGGGTATCAGCTCACACTTGTCAGAAAAACCATCAGCAAGAAAACTACAAACAATAAATGCTGAAGCTGTTGTGGAGAAATGCATACCCTCAACTTCAAGGGGGACGTAACTTGGAAAGGGCCACGAATGAGAACAGAATGAAGGTGCCTTAAAAAGGTAAACATTGAGCTACCATATGTTCCAGCAGGCCCACTCCTTGACAAATAGTCTAAGAAGAGAGAATTGGAAAGACACAGGCAGGCAAATCTGCATTGCGCAGTATTACAATAGCCAAGATATGGAGGTAACCAAAAAGTCCACCAACAGATGGGTGGACAAAGAAGAACTCCTCCATGTACAGATGGAATATTCGCTAGTGAAAAAAATGAAACAATGCCATTTGCAGCACCATAGATGAGTCTAGACGTAATCACACCACCTGTAGTAAGTGAGAAAGTAAAAGACACATATCCTATCATATCACTTTTAGGAGTTACTTAAAAATTGATACCAATGAAGATATTTCCACAGAGAAAGGCAATCACAGATTCATTACAAAACTTATGGTTCACCAAATAGAAAGGGATGAGTATTGGATACATTACCATATTGGGGTTAACAGAGATATACAAACCATGTGAAATATATAATCACCAAAGACGTACTGAAGACCAGGAGAAGACTACTCAACATTGTGTCATAACCTACATGGGAAAAGGATGCGAGGAAGAATAGATACACGTATATGTGTGAAAGAACAACATTTGCACAACTACAACAAACAAACCATTGTAATCATATTTGCTTGGATAAAAAATAAAAAGTAAATTATAAATATGAACAAGAAGTAATGAGACATAAACATAAAGGGCTTTTTCCTGGCACATTCCATTCTAATTTACAACCTAGAACACCACTTCCATTAAGGCTCTGTTTCCCCAGTTACCAAATTTGGTAAAGGAGAAATGATGCCACCTTGTGGCCGTTTCCTGCAAGAGCAGATTTAAACTCACAGCTAATGGTCACTTAACATTCACAAGGACTCAGGGCTGTAAAGGACACCTGCCCTAAATAATTGTGCTGAAGTAGGGAATGGACAAAAAAATTCAAAACAGGCAAATGTTTCCAGAAGAGGGTATGAATATTAACGTTTTACGCACGCTCTTTTAAAAAAAAGGAAAATGGATAAATGCTCAACCTCAGGGAGTGTTAGACCCATGCAATCTAATCTACAAAAAGTTTCAACTTACACCAGTCGACTGACCATCAGCAAAATGTCTACAAACAATAAATGCTGAAGGGGTTTTAGAGAACTGTGTACCCTCTACCTTGTGGTGAGACGTAAAGGGGTAACAGCCAATAATGAGAAAAGAAAGGAGCTGTCTTTAAAAGTAAAAATGGAGGTACCATTCAATCCAGCAGGCGCACCAATGGACCTCTAACCTGAGAAGACAAGAATCGAGAAGACACAGGCCGCAAAAGCTGCAGTGCAGCCTTATTCACAATAGCCAAGACAGTGAAGCAATCAAAATATCCAACTAGAGGTGAGTGGATAAAGAAGAAGTGGTCCATGTACACAATGGAATATTAGCCATTGAAAACAATGAACCATTGCTCTCTGAGGCACCACAAATGAGTCTGGAGATAATCACGGAACATGAGGTAAGTTGGAAAGCAAAAGACCTATATTCTATGATATCACTTATAGGCGTTATCTAATAACTGACACTAATGAACATATTTCCACAGAGAAAGACGCTCACAGAGTTAGAAAACCAACTATGCTCATCTAAAAGGAATGGTGGGGGGAGTGGATAAATTAAGATTAGTGTTACTATATGTATACAAACACATATTATATTCATATCTCAAAAAGACCGACCATATAGAAGGGAGGTGTGCGGAACCCTCTGTAACGTTTTACATGGAAAGAAGATCTGTACTTGAATAGACATATATAATGTACAAATGAACCAGATTGTGTACACCTCGGACAAACAATATTCTAAGATTTACCCCAATTAAAAAAATTGTAAAACCAAGAAGAAATAATGAGACATAAACTTATGGGGTTTTCTCCAAGCACATTCCAATATAATTTACAACCTAGGAACACGACTTCCAGAAAGGCTCTCCTGCCCTAGTACCTAGGTTTGGGAATGGAGGAATGCTGCCTGCTTGAGGCCTCTTCCCACAACAGCAGCTTTTAACCCATTGCTAAAGGTCACTAAATATGCACCACAAGTGCAGTTCGGGAAATGAGACCTGCTCCCTAAAAAAATTCTGGGCTGGAAAATCGAGTAAAAAATTAAACAGAGGGCAAGCTTCCAAGAAGACAATTTCAAGAGTTATATTGTACTCCCAACTGTTTCCTTTTTTTAACAGAAAAGAAAACGGTGGAGAAAAATGATGAGTTTTATGAATTTTCAAAGACATGCAAACCCAAAGTACAAAAACCTATCAGCTCACACCAGCCAGAAGGGCCATTAGCATAAATGCTGCAAACAATAAATGCTGAAGCGATTGTGGAGAAATGCGTACCCTCGATTCTAAGGAGGACGTGGTAAGAGCCACTAATGAAAACACAAAGAAGGTGCTTTGATAAGGGTAACGCGGTGCTACCATTCAATCAATCACACCCACTGCTGGGCCTATCACCTGAGAAAATGAGAATCAAAAAGTCACAGGCTTGGGGCTTCCCTGGTGGTGCAGTGGTTGAGAGTCTGCCTGCCAATGCAGGGCACACGGGTTCGAGCCCCGGTCTGGGAAGATCCCACATGCCGCGGAGCAGCTGGGCCCGTGAGCCACAACCACTGAGCCTGCGCGTCTGGAGCCTGTGCTCCGCAACAAGAGAGGCCGCGATAGTGAGAGACCCACGCACCGCGATGAAGAGTGGCTCCCGCTCGCCGCAACTACAGAAAGCCCTCGCGCACAAACGAAGATCCAACACAGCCAAAAATAAATAAATAAATAAATAAATATTAAAAAAAAAAAAAGTCACAGGCTGGCAATCCTGCACTCCAACAATATTTACCATAGCCAACACTTGGAAGCAATGAAAATGTCCATCAACCGAGGAATGCACAAAGTAGAAGTGGTCCACGTACACAGTGGAAAATTACTCCAATAAAAAATAAAAATTAAATTTAAAAATCCAACAAAAGTAAAGAGACATCAGCTTGTGTGGGTTTGTCCGGGCACACTCCACTCTAATTTATAACCGAGAAACACCACAGGCCGCAAGGGCATTTCCCTAGTTACCAGGGTGGGGAACATAGAAAGGCTGCCACCCTCTGGCAGTTACCTGCAAAAACAGCTTTAAGGCCTGTGCTAATGGTCATTTCATAGGAAGAAGTAATGCAGGACTGTAAATGAAACATGCCCTCAAAATGTCTTGAGGGAGGTAATGGCCAAAACATTTCAAAATGTGACACATACTTTAAGAGAACACTTTGAAGAACTAAGGGGTAATCACAGCTTGAAAAATAAAAAGGATATGCCTTAAAGCTCAGTTTCAACGGATTATGAGGCACGTGCGAATTCAACCACAAAGGGGTATCAGCTCACACTTGTCAGAAAAACCATCAGCAAGAAAACTACAAACAATAAATGCTGAAGCTGTTGTGGAGAAATGCATACCCTCAACTTCAAGGGGGACGTAACTTGGAAAGGGCCACGAATGAGAACAGAATGAAGGTGCCTTAAAAAGGTAAACATTGAGCTACCATATGTTCCAGCAGGCCCACTCCTTGACAAATAGTCTAAGAAGAGAGAATTGGAAAGACACAGGCAGGCAAATCTGCATTGCGCAGTATTACAATAGCCAAGATATGGAGGTAACCAAAAAGTCCACCAACAGATGGGTGGACAAAGAAGAACTCCTCCATGTACAGATGGAATATTCGCTAGTGAAAAAAATGAAACAATGCCATTTGCAGCACCATAGATGAGTCTAGACGTAATCACACCACCTGTAGTAAGTGAGAAAGTAAAAGACACATATCCTATCATATCACTTTTAGGAGTTACTTAAAAATTGATACCAATGAAGATATTTCCACAGAGAAAGGCAATCACAGATTCATTACAAAACTTATGGTTCACCAAATAGAAAGGGATGAGTATTGGATACATTACCATATTGGGGTTAACAGAGATATACAAACCATGTGAAATATATAATCACCAAAGACGTACTGAAGACCAGGAGAAGACTACTCAACATTGTGTCATAACCTACATGGGAAAAGGATGCGAGGAAGAATAGATACACGTATATGTGTGAAAGAACAACATTTGCACAACTACAACAAACAAACCATTGTAATCATATTTGCTTGGATAAAAAATAAAAAGTAAATTATAAATATGAACAAGAAGTAATGAGACATAAACATAAAGGGCTTTTTCCTGGCACATTCCATTCTAATTTACAACCTAGAACACCACTTCCATTAAGGCTCTGTTTCCCCAGTTACCAAATTTGGTAAAGGAGAAATGATGCCACCTTGTGGCCGTTTCCTGCAAGAGCAGATTTAAACTCACAGCTAATGGTCACTTAACATTCACAAGGACTCAGGGCTGTAAAGGACACCTGCCCTAAATAATTGTGCTGAAGTAGGGAATGGACAAAAAAATTCAAAACAGGCAAATGTTTCCAGAAGAGGGTATGAATATTAACGTTTTACGCACGCTCTTTTAAAAAAAAGGAAAATGGATAAATGCTCAACCTCAGGGAGTGTTAGACCCATGCAATCTAATCTACAAAAAGTTTCAACTTACACCAGTCGACTGACCATCAGCAAAATGTCTACAAACAATAAATGCTGAAGGGGTTTTAGAGAACTGTGTACCCTCTACCTTGTGGTGAGACGTAAAGGGGTAACAGCCAATAATGAGAAAAGAAAGGAGCTGTCTTTAAAAGTAAAAATGGAGGTACCATTCAATCCAGCAGGCGCACCAATGGACCTCTAACCTGAGAAGACAAGAATCGAGAAGACACAGGCCGCAAAAGCTGCAGTGCAGCCTTATTCACAATAGCCAAGACAGTGAAGCAATCAAAATATCCAACTAGAGGTGAGTGGATAAAGAAGAAGTGGTCCATGTACACAATGGAATATTAGCCATTGAAAACAATGAACCATTGCTCTCTGAGGCACCACAAATGAGTCTGGAGATAATCACGGAACATGAGGTAAGTTGGAAAGCAAAAGACCTATATTCTATGATATCACTTATAGGCGTTATCTAATAACTGACACTAATGAACATATTTCCACAGAGAAAGACGCTCACAGAGTTAGAAAACCAACTATGCTCATCTAAAAGGAATGGTGGGGGGAGTGGATAAATTAAGATTAGTGTTACTATATGTATACAAACACATATTATATTCATATCTCAAAAAGACCGACCATATAGAAGGGAGGTGTGCGGAACCCTCTGTAACGTTTTACATGGAAAGAAGATCTGTACTTGAATAGACATATATAATGTACAAATGAACCAGATTGTGTACACCTCGGACAAACAATATTCTAAGATTTACCCCAATTAAAAAAATTGTAAAACCAAGAAGAAATAATGAGACATAAACTTATGGGGTTTTCTCCAAGCACATTCCAATATAATTTACAACCTAGGAACACGACTTCCAGAAAGGCTCTCCTGCCCTAGTACCTAGGTTTGGGAATGGAGGAATGCTGCCTGCTTGAGGCCTCTTCCCACAACAGCAGCTTTTAACCCATTGCTAAAGGTCACTAAATATGCACCACAAGTGCAGTTCGGGAAATGAGACCTGCTCCCTAAAAAAATTCTGGGCTGGAAAATCGAGTAAAAAATTAAACAGAGGGCAAGCTTCCAAGAAGACAATTTCAAGAGTTATATTGTACTCCCAACTGTTTCCTTTTTTTAACAGAAAAGAAAACGGTGGAGAAAAATGATGAGTTTTATGAATTTTCAAAGACATGCAAACCCAAAGTACAAAAACCTATCAGCTCACACCAGCCAGAAGGGCCATTAGCATAAATGCTGCAAACAATAAATGCTGAAGCGATTGTGGAGAAATGCGTACCCTCGATTCTAAGGAGGACGTGGTAAGAGCCACTAATGAAAACACAAAGAAGGTGCTTTGATAAGGGTAACGCGGTGCTACCATTCAATCAATCACACCCACTGCTGGGCCTATCACCTGAGAAAATGAGAATCAAAAAGTCACAGGCTTGGGGCTTCCCTGGTGGTGCAGTGGTTGAGAGTCTGCCTGCCAATGCAGGGCACACGGGTTCGAGCCCCGGTCTGGGAAGATCCCACATGCCGCGGAGCAGCTGGGCCCGTGAGCCACAACCACTGAGCCTGCGCGTCTGGAGCCTGTGCTCCGCAACAAGAGAGGCCGCGATAGTGAGAGACCCACGCACCGCGATGAAGAGTGGCTCCCGCTCGCCGCAACTACAGAAAGCCCTCGCGCACAAACGAAGATCCAACACAGCCAAAAATAAATAAATAAATAAATATTAAAAAAAAAAAAGTCACAGGCTGGCAATCCTGCACTCCAACAATATTTACCATAGCCAACACTTGGAAGCAATGAAAATGTCCATCAACCGAGGAATGCACAAAGTAGAAGTGGTCCACGTACACAGTGGAAAATTACTCCAATAAAAAATAAAAATTAAATTTAAAAATCCAACAAAAGTAAAGAGACATCAGCTTGTGTGGGTTTGTCCGGGCACACTCCACTCTAATTTATAACCGAGAAACACCACAGGCCGCAAGGGCATTTCCCTAGTTACCAGGGTGGGGAACATAGAAAGGCTGCCACCCTCTGGCAGTTACCTGCAAAAACAGCTTTAAGGCCTGTGCTAATGGTCATTTCATAGGAAGAAGTAATGCAGGACTGTAAATGAAACATGCCCTCAAAATGTCTTGAGGGAGGTAATGGCCAAAACATTTCAAAATGTGACACATACTTTAAGAGAACACTTTGAAGAACTAAGGGGTAATCACAGCTTGAAAAATAAAAAGGATATGCCTTAAAGCTCAGTTTCAACGGATTATGAGGCACGTGCGAATTCAACCACAAAGGGGTATCAGCTCACACTTGTCAGAAAAACCATCAGCAAGAAAACTACAAACAATAAATGCTGAAGCTGTTGTGGAGAAATGCATACCCTCAACTTCAAGGGGGACGTAACTTGGAAAGGGCCACGAATGAGAACAGAATGAAGGTGCCTTAAAAAGGTAAACATTGAGCTACCATATGTTCCAGCAGGCCCACTCCTTGACAAATAATCTAAGAAGAGAGAATTGGAAAGACACAGGCAGGCAAATCTGCATTGCACAGTATTACAATAGCCAAGATATGGAGGTAACCAAAAAGTCCACCAACAGATGGGTGGACAAAGAAGAACTCCTCCATGTACAGATGGAATATTCGCTAGTGAAAAAAATGAAACAATGCCATTTGCAGCACCATAGATGAGTCTAGACGTAATCACACCACCTGTAGTAAGTGAGAAAGTAAAAGACACATATCCTATCATATCACTTTTAGGAGTTACTTAAAAATTGATACCAATGAAGATATTTCCACAGAGAAAGGCAATCACAGATTCATTACAAAACTTATGGTTCACCAAATAGAAAGGGATGAGTATTGGATACATTACCATATTGGGGTTAACAGAGATATACAAACCATGTGAAATATATAATCACCAAAGACGTACTGAAGACCAGGAGAAGACTACTCAACATTGTGTCATAACCTACATGGGAAAAGGATGCGAGGAAGAATAGATACACGTATATGTGTGAAAGAACAACATTTGCACAACTACAACAAACAAACCATTGTAATCATATTTGCTTGGATAAAAAATAAAAAGTAAATTATAAATATGAACAAGAAGTAATGAGACATAAACATAAAGGGCTTTTTCCTGGCACATTCCATTCTAATTTACAACCTAGAACACCACTTCCATTAAGGCTCTGTTTCCCCAGTTACCAAATTTGGTAAAGGAGAAATGATGCCACCTTGTGGCCGTTTCCTGCAAGAGCAGATTTAAACTCACAGCTAATGGTCACTTAACATTCACAAGGACTCAGGGCTGTAAAGGACACCTGCCCTAAATAATTGTGCTGAAGTAGGGAATGGACAAAAAAATTCAAAAGAGGCAAATGTTTCCAGAAGAGGGTATGAATATTAACGTTTTACGCACGCTCTTTTAAAAAAAAGGAAAATGGATAAATGCTCAACCTCAGGGAGTGTTAGACCCATGCAATCTAATCTACAAAAAGTTTCAACTTACACCAGTCGACTGACCATCAGCAAAATGTCTACAAACAATAAATGCTGAAGGGGTTTTAGAGAACTGTGTACCCTCTACCTTGTGGTGAGACGTAAAGGGGTAACAGCCAATAATGAGAAAAGAAAGGAGCTGTCTTTAAAAGTAAAAATGGAGGTACCATTCAATCCAGCAGGCGCACCAATGGACCTCTAACCTGAGAAGACAAGAATCGAGAAGACACAGGCCGCAAAAGCTGCAGTGCAGCCTTATTCACAATAGCCAAGACAGTGAAGCAATCAAAATATCCAACTAGAGGTGAGTGGATAAAGAAGAAGTGGTCCATGTACACAATGGAATATTAGCCATTGAAAACAATGAACCATTGCTCTCTGAGGCACCACAAATGAGTCTGGAGATAATCACGGAACATGAGGTAAGTTGGAAAGCAAAAGACCTATATTCTATGATATCACTTATAGGCGTTATCTAATAACTGACACTAATGAACATATTTCCACAGAGAAAGACACTCACAGAGTTAGAAAACCAACTATGCTCATCTAAAAGGAATGGTGGGGGGAGTGGATAAATTAAGATTAGTGTTACTATATGTATACAAACACATATTATATTCATATCTCAAAAAGACCGACCATATAGAAGGGAGGTGTGCGGAACCCTCTGTAACGTTTTACATGGAAAGAAGATCTGTACTTGAATAGACATATATAATGTACAAATGAACCAGATTGTGTACACCTCGGACAAACAATATTCTAAGATTTACCCCAATTAAAAAAATTGTAAAACCAAGAAGAAATAATGAGACATAAACTTATGGGGTTTTCTCCAAGCACATTCCAATATAATTTACAACCTAGGAACACGACTTCCAGAAAGGCTCTCCTGCCCTAGTACCTAGGTTTGGGAATGGAGGAATGCTGCCTGCTTGAGGCCTCTTCCCACAACAGCAGCTTTTAACCCATTGCTAAAGGTCACTAAATATGCACCACAAGTGCAGTTCGGGAAATGAGACCTGCTCCCTAAAAAAATTCTGGGCTGGAAAATCGAGTAAAAAATTAAACAGAGGGCAAGCTTCCAAGAAGACAATTTCAAGAGTTATATTGTACTCCCAACTGTTTCCTTTTTTTAACAGAAAAGAAAACGGTGGAGAAAAATGATGAGTTTTATGAATTTTCAAAGACATGCAAACCCAAAGTACAAAAACCTATCAGCTCACACCAGCCAGAAGGGCCATTAGCATAAATGCTGCAAACAATAAATGCTGAAGCGATTGTGGAGAAATGCGTACCCTCGATTCTAAGGAGGACGTGGTAAGAGCCACTAATGAAAACACAAAGAAGGTGCTTTGATAAGGGTAACGCGGTGCTACCATTCAATCAATCACACCCACTGCTGGGCCTATCACCTGAGAAAATGAGAATCAAAAAGTCACAGGCTTGGGGCTTCCCTGGTGGTGCAGTGGTTGAGAGTCTGCCTGCCAATGCAGGGCACACGGGTTCGAGCCCCGGTCTGGGAAGATCCCACATGCCGCGGAGCAGCTGGGCCCGTGAGCCACAACCACTGAGCCTGCGCGTCTGGAGCCTGTGCTCCGCAACAAGAGAGGCCGCGATAGTGAGAGACCCACGCACCGCGATGAAGAGTGGCTCCCGCTCGCCGCAACTACAGAAAGCCCTCGCGCACAAACGAAGATCCAACACAGCCAAAAATAAATAAATAAATAAATATTAAAAAAAAAAAAGTCACAGGCTGGCAATCCTGCACTCCAACAATATTTACCATAGCCAACACTTGGAAGCAATGAAAATGTCCATCAACCGAGGAATGCACAAAGTAGAAGTGGTCCACGTACACAGTGGAAAATTACTCCAATAAAAAATAAAAATTAAATTTAAAAATCCAACAAAAGTAAAGAGACATCAGCTTGTGTGGGTTTGTCCGGGCACACTCCACTCTAATTTATAACCGAGAAACACCACAGGCCGCAAGGGCATTTCCCTAGTTACCAGGGTGGGGAACATAGAAAGGCTGCCACCCTCTGGCAGTTACCTGCAAAAACAGCTTTAAGGCCTGTGCTAATGGTCATTTCATAGGAAGAAGTAATGCAGGACTGTAAATGAAACATGCCCTCAAAATGTCTTGAGGGAGGTAATGGCCAAAACATTTCAAAATGTGACACATACTTTAAGAGAACACTTTGAAGAACTAAGGGGTAATCACAGCTTGAAAAATAAAAAGGATATGCCTTAAAGCTCAGTTTCAACGGATTATGAGGCACGTGCGAATTCAACCACAAAGGGGTATCAGCTCACACTTGTCAGAAAAACCATCAGCAAGAAAACTACAAACAATAAATGCTGAAGCTGTTGTGGAGAAATGCATACCCTCAACTTCAAGGGGGACGTAACTTGGAAAGGGCCACGAATGAGAACAGAATGAAGGTGCCTTAAAAAGGTAAACATTGAGCTACCATATGTTCCAGCAGGCCCACTCCTTGACAAATAATCTAAGAAGAGAGAATTGGAAAGACACAGGCAGGCAAATCTGCATTGCACAGTATTACAATAGCCAAGATATGGAGGTAACCAAAAAGTCCACCAACAGATGGGTGGACAAAGAAGAACTCCTCCATGTACAGATGGAATATTCGCTAGTGAAAAAAATGAAACAATGCCATTTGCAGCACCATAGATGAGTCTAGACGTAATCACACCACCTGTAGTAAGTGACAAAGTAAAAGACACATATCCTATCATATCACTTTTAGGAGTTACTTAAAAATTGATACCAATGAAGATATTTCCACAGAGAAAGGCAATCACAGATTCATTACAAAACTTATGGTTCACCAAATAGAAAGGGATGAGTATTGGATACATTACCATATTGGGGTTAACAGAGATATACAAACCATGTGAAATATATAATCACCAAAGACGTACTGAAGACCAGGAGAAGACTACTCAACATTGTGTCATAACCTACATGGGAAAAGGATGCGAGGAAGAATAGATACACGTATATGTGTGAAAGAACAACATTTGCACAACTACAACAAACAAACCATTGTAATCATATTTGCTTGGATAAAAAATAAAAAGTAAATTATAAATATGAACAAGAAGTAATGAGACATAAACATAAAGGGCTTTTTCCTGGCACATTCCATTCTAATTTACAACCTAGAACACCACTTCCATTAAGGCTCTGTTTCCCCAGTTACCAAATTTGGTAAAGGAGAAATGATGCCACCTTGTGGCCGTTTCCTGCAAGAGCAGATTTAAACTCACAGCTAATGGTCACTTAACATTCACAAGGACTCAGGGCTGTAAAGGACACCTGCCCTAAATAATTGTGCTGAAGTAGGGAATGGACAAAAAAATTCAAAAGAGGCAAATGTTTCCAGAAGAGGGTATGAATATTAACGTTTTACGCACGCTCTTTTAAAAAAAAGGAAAATGGATAAATGCTCAACCTCAGGGAGTGTTAGACCCATGCAATCTAATCTACAAAAAGTTTCAACTTACACCAGTCGACTGACCATCAGCAAAATGTCTACAAACAATAAATGCTGAAGGGGTTTTAGAGAACTGTGTACCCTCTACCTTGTGGTGAGACGTAAAGGGGTAACAGCCAATAATGAGAAAAGAAAGGAGCTGTCTTTAAAAGTAAAAATGGAGGTACCATTCAATCCAGCAGGCGCACCAATGGACCTCTAACCTGAGAAGACAAGAATCGAGAAGACACAGGCCGCAAAAGCTGCAGTGCAGCCTTATTCACAATAGCCAAGACAGTGAAGCAATCAAAATATCCAACTAGAGGTGAGTGGATAAAGAAGAAGTGGTCCATGTACACAATGGAATATTAGCCATTGAAAACAATGAACCATTGCTCTCTGAGGCACCACAAATGAGTCTGGAGATAATCACGGAACATGAGGTAAGTTGGAAAGCAAAAGACCTATATTCTATGATATCACTTATAGGCGTTATCTAATAACTGACACTAATGAACATATTTCCACAGAGAAAGACACTCACAGAGTTAGAAAACCAACTATGCTCATCTAAAAGGAATGGTGGGGGGAGTGGATAAATTAAGATTAGTGTTACTATATGTATACAAACACATATTATATTCATATCTCAAAAAGACCGACCATATAGAAGGGAGGTGTGCGGAACCCTCTGTAACGTTTTACATGGAAAGAAGATCTGTACTTGAATAGACATATATAATGTACAAATGAACCAGATTGTGTACACCTCGGACAAACAATATTCTAAGATTTACCCCAATTAAAAAAATTGTAAAACCAAGAAGAAATAATGAGACATAAACTTATGGGGTTTTCTCCAAGCACATTCCAATATAATTTACAACCTAGGAACACGACTTCCAGAAAGGCTCTCCTGCCCTAGTACCTAGGTTTGGGAATGGAGGAATGCTGCCTGCTTGAGGCCTCTTCCCACAACAGCAGCTTTTAACCCATTGCTAAAGGTCACTAAATATGCACCACAAGTGCAGTTCGGGAAATGAGACCTGCTCCCTAAAAAAATTCTGGGCTGGAAAATCGAGTAAAAAATTAAACAGAGGGCAAGCTTCCAAGAAGACAATTTCAAGAGTTATATTGTACTCCCAACTGTTTCCTTTTTTTAACAGAAAAGAAAACGGTGGAGAAAAATGATGAGTTTTATGAATTTTCAAAGACATGCAAACCCAAAGTACAAAAACCTATCAGCTCACACCAGCCAGAAGGGCCATTAGCATAAATGCTGCAAACAATAAATGCTGAAGCGATTGTGGAGAAATGCGTACCCTCGATTCTAAGGAGGACGTGGTAAGAGCCACTAATGAAAACACAAAGAAGGTGCTTTGATAAGGGTAACGCGGTGCTACCATTCAATCAATCACACCCACTGCTGGGCCTATCACCTGAGAAAATGAGAATCAAAAAGTCACAGGCTTGGGGCTTCCCTGGTGGTGCAGTGGTTGAGAGTCTGCCTGCCAATGCAGGGCACACGGGTTCGAGCCCCGGTCTGGGAAGATCCCACATGCCGCGGAGCAGCTGGGCCCGTGAGCCACAACCACTGAGCCTGCGCGTCTGGAGCCTGTGCTCCGCAACAAGAGAGGCCGCGATAGTGAGAGACCCACGCACCGCGATGAAGAGTGGCTCCCGCTCGCCGCAACTACAGAAAGCCCTCGCGCACAAACGAAGATCCAACACAGCCAAAAATAAATAAATAAATAAATATTAAAAAAAAAAAAGTCACAGGCTGGCAATCCTGCACTCCAACAATATTTACCATAGCCAACACTTGGAAGCAATGAAAATGTCCATCAACCGAGGAATGCACAAAGTAGAAGTGGTCCACGTACACAGTGGAAAATTACTCCAATAAAAAATAAAAATTAAATTTAAAAATCCAACAAAAGTAAAGAGACATCAGCTTGTGTGGGTTTGTCCGGGCACACTCCACTCTAATTTATAACCGAGAAACACCACAGGCCGCAAGGGCATTTCCCTAGTTACCAGGGTGGGGAACATAGAAAGGCTGCCACCCTCTGGCAGTTACCTGCAAAAACAGCTTTAAGGCCTGTGCTAATGGTCATTTCATAGGAAGAAGTAATGCAGGACTGTAAATGAAACATGCCCTCAAAATGTCTTGAGGGAGGTAATGGCCAAAACATTTCAAAATGTGACACATACTTTAAGAGAACACTTTGAAGAACTAAGGGGTAATCACAGCTTGAAAAATAAAAAGGATATGCCTTAAAGCTCAGTTTCAACGGATTATGAGGCACGTGCGAATTCAACCACAAAGGGGTATCAGCTCACACTTGTCAGAAAAACCATCAGCAAGAAAACTACAAACAATAAATGCTGAAGCTGTTGTGGAGAAATGCATACCCTCAACTTCAAGGGGGACGTAACTTGGAAAGGGCCACGAATGAGAACAGAATGAAGGTGCCTAAAAAAGGTAAACATTGAGCTACCATATGTTCCAGCAGGCCCACTCCTTGACAAATAATCTAAGAAGAGAGAATTGGAAAGACACAGGCAGGCAAATCTGCATTGCACAGTATTACAATAGCCAAGATATGGAGGTAACCAAAAAGTCCACCAACAGATGGGTGGACAAAGAAGAACTCCTCCATGTACAGATGGAATATTCGCTAGTGAAAAAAATGAAACAATGCCATTTGCAGCACCATAGATGAGTCTAGACGTAATCACACCACCTGTAGTAAGTGAGAAAGTAAAAGACACATATCCTATCATATCACTTTTAGGAGTTACTTAAAAATTGATACCAATGAAGATATTTCCACAGAGAAAGGCAATCACAGATTCATTACAAAACTTATGGTTCACCAAATAGAAAGGGATGAGTATTGGATACATTACCATATTGGGGTTAACAGAGATATACAAACCATGTGAAATATATAATCACCAAAGACGTACGGAAGACTAGGAGAAGACTACTCAACATTGTGTCATAACCTACATGGGAAAAGGATGCGAGGAAAAATAGATACACGTATATGTGTGAAAAAACCACATTTGCACACCTAGAACAAACAAATCATTGTAATCAAGTTTGCTTGGATAAAAAATAAAAAGTAAATTATAAATATGAACAAGAACTAATGAGACATAAACATAAAGGGCTTTTTCCTGGCACATTCCATTCTAATTTACAACCTAGAACACCACTTCCATTAAGGCTCTGTTTCCCCAGTTACCAAATTTGTAAACGAGAAATGATGCCACCTTGTGGCCGTTTCCTGCAAGAGCAGATTTAAACTCACAGCTAATGGTCACTTAACATTCACAAGGACTCAGGGCTGTAAAGGACACCTGCCCTAAATAATTGTGCTGAAGTAGGGAATGGACAAAAAATTCAAAACAGGCAAATGTTTCAAGAAGAGAGTATGAATATTAAAGTTTTACTCACGCTCTTTTAAAAAAAAGGAAAATGGATAAAAGCTCAACCTCAGGGAGTGTTAGACCCATGCAATCTAATCTACAAAAAGTTTCAATTTACAAAAGTCGACTGACCATCAGCAAAAATCTACAAACAATAAATGCTGAAGGGGTTTTAGAGAACTGTGTACCCTCTACCTGCTGGTGAGACGTAAAGGGGTAACGGACAATAATGAGAACAGAAAGGAGCTGTGTTTAAAAGTAAAATGGAGGAACCACTCAATCCAGCAGGCGCACCATTGGACCTCTCACCGGAGAAGACAAGAATCGAGAAGACACAGGCCGCAAAAGCTTCAGTGCAGCCTTATTCACAATAGCCAAGACAGTGAAGGAATCAAAATGTCCAACAACAGGTGAATAGATAAAGAAGAAGTGGTCCATGTACACAATTGAATATTAGCCATGAAAACAATGAACCATTGTTCTTTGAGGCACCACAAATGAGTCTGGAGATAATCACGAAACATGAGGTAAGTTGGAAAGCAAAAGACCTATATTCTATGATATCACTTATAGGCGTTATCTAATAACTGACACAAATGAACATATTTCCATAGAGAAAGACACTCACAGATTTAGAAAACAAACTATGCTCATCTAAAAGGAAAGGTGGGGGGAGTGGATAAATTAAGGTTAGTGTTACTATATGTATACAAACACATATTATATACATATCTCAAAAAGACCTACCATATAGAAGGGAGGTGTGTAGAACCCTCTGTAACATTTTACATGGGAAGGGGATCTGTACTTGAATAGACATATATAATGTACAAATGAACCAGATTGTGTACACCTCGGACAAACAATATTCTAAGATTTACCCCAATTAAAAAAATTTTAAAACCAAGAAGAAATAATGAGACATAAACTTATGGAGGTTTCTCCAAGCACATTCCAATATAATTTGCAACCTAGGAACACGACTTCCAGAAAGGCTCTCCTGCCCTAGTACCTAGGTTTGGGAATGGAGGAATGCTGCCTGCTTGAGGCCTCTTCCCACAACAGCAGCTTTTAACCCATTGCTAAAGGTCACTAAATATGCACCACACTTGCAGTTCGGGAAATGAGACCTGCTCCCCAAAAAAATTCTGGTGTGGAAAATCGAGTAAAAAATTAAACAGAGGGCAAGCTTCCAAGAAGACAATTTCAAGAGTTATATTGTACTCCCAACTGTTTCCTTTTTTTAACAGAAAAGAAAACGGAGGAGAAAAATGATGAGTTTTATGAATTTTCAAAGACATGCAAACCCAAAGTACAAAAACCTATCAGGTCACACCAGCCAGAAGGGCCATTAGCATAAATGCGGCAAACAATAAATGCTGAAGCGATTGTGGATAAATGCGTACCCTCGATTCTAAGGGGGACGTGGTAAGAGCCACTAATGAAAACACAAAGAAGGTGCTTTGATAAGGGTAACACGGTGCTACCAGTCAATCAATCACACCCACTGCTGGGCCTATCACCTGAGAAAATGAGAATCAAAAAGTCACAGGCTTGGGGCTTCCCTGGTGGTGCAGTGGTTGAGAGTCTGCCTGCCAATGCAGGGCACACGGGTTCGAGCCCCGGTCTGGGAAGATCCCACATGCCGCGGAGCAACTGGGCCCGTGAGCCACAACCACTGAGCCTGCGCGTCTGGAGCCTGTGCTCCGCAACAAGAGAGGCCGCGATAGTGAGAGACCCACGCACCGTGATGAAGAGTGGCCCCCGCTCGCCGCAACTACAGAAAGCCCTCGCGCACAAACGAAGATCCAACACAGCCAAAAATAAATAAATAAATATTAAAAAAAAAAAAGTCACAGGCTGGCAATCCTGCACTCCAACAATATTTACCATAGCCAAAACTTGGAAGCAATGAAAATGTCCATCAACCGAGGAATGCACAAAGTAGAAGTGGTCCACGTACACAGTGGAAAATTACTCCAATAAAAAATAAAAATTAAATTTAAAAATCCAACAAAAGTAAAGAGACATCAGCTTTTGTTGGTTTTTCCGGGCACACTCCATTCTAATTAATAACCGAGAAACACCACAGGCCGCAAGGGCATTTCCCTAGTTACCAGGGTGGGGAACATAGAAAGGCTGCCACCCTCTGGCAGTTACCTGCAAAAGCAGCTGTAAGGCCTGTGCTAATGGTCATTTCATACGAAGAAGTAATGCAGGACTGTAAATGAAACATGCCCTCACTATGTCTTGAGGGAGGTAAAGGCCAAAACATTTCAAAATGTGACACATACTTTAAGAGAACACTTTGAAGAACTAAGGGGTAATCACAGCTTGAAAAATAAAAAGGATATGCCTTAAAGCTCAATTTCAACGGATCATGAGGCACATGTGAATTCAACCAAAAAGAGTTGTCAGCTCACACTTGTCAGAAAAACCATCAGCAAGAAAACTACAAACAATAAATGCTGAAGCTGTTGTGGAGAAATGCATACCCTCAACTTCAAGGGGGACGTAACTTGGAAAGGGCCACGAATGAGAACAAAATGGAGGTGCCTTAAAAAGGTAAACATTGAGCTACCATATGATCCAGCAGGCCCACTCCTCGACCTATAATCTAAGAAGACAGAATTGGAAAGACACAGGCAGGCAAATCTGCATTGCACAGTATTACAATAGCCAAGATATGGAGGTAACCAAAAAGTCCACCAACAGATGGGTGGACAAAGAAGAACTCCTCCATGTATAGATGGAATATTCGCTAGTGAAAAAAATGAAACAATGCCATTTGCAGCACCATAGATGAGTCTAGACGTAATCACACCACCTGTAGTAAGTGACAAAGTAAAAGACACATATCCTATCATATCACTTTTAGGAGTTACTTAAAAATTGATACCAATGAAGATATTTCCACAGAGAAAGTCAATCACAGATTCATTAAAAAACTTATGGTTCACCAAATGAAAGGGATGAGGATTGGATACATTACCATATTGGGGTTAACAGAGATATACAAACCATTTGAAATATATAATCACCAAAGACGTAAGGAAGACCAGGAGAAGACTACTCAACATTGTGTCATAACCTACATGGGAAAAGGATGCGAGGAAGAATAGATACACGTATATGTGTGAAAGAACCACATTTGCACAACTACAACAAACAAACCATTGTAATCATATTTGCTTGGATAAAAAATAAAAAGTAAATTATAAATATGAACAAGAAATAATGAGACATAAACATAAAGGGCTTTTTCCTGGCACATTCCATTCTAATTTACAACCTAGAACACCACTTCCATTAAGGCTCTGTTTCCCCAGTTACCAAATTTGGTAAAGGAGAAATGATGCCACCTTGTGGTCGTTTCCTGCAAGAGCAGATTTAAACTCACAGCTAATGGTCACTTAACATTCACAAGGACTCAGGGCTGTAAAGGACACCTGCCCTAAAAAATTGTGCTGAAGTAGGGAATGGACAAAAAAATTCAAAACAGGCAAATGTTTCCAGAAGAGGGTATGAATATTAACGTTTTACTCACGCTCTTTAAAAAAAAAGGAAAATGGATAAAAGCTCAACCTCAGGGAGTGTTAGACCCATGCAATCTAATCTACAAAAAGTTTCAACTTACACCAGTCGACTGACCATCAGCAAAAAGTCTACAAACAATAAATGCTGAAGGGGTTTTAGAGAACTGTGTACCCTCTACCTTCTGGTGAGACGTAAAGGGGTAACGGCCAATAATGAGAACAGAAAGGAGCTGTCTTTAAAAGTAAAAATGGAGGTACCATTCAATCCAGCAGGCGCACCAATGGACCTCTAACCTGACAAGACAAGAATCGAGAAGACACAGGCCGCAAAAGCTGCAGTGCAGCCTTATTCACAATAGCCAAGACAGTGAAGCAATCAAAATATCCAACTAGAGGTGAATGGATAAAGAAGAAGTGGTCCATGTACACAATGGAATATTAGCCATTGAAAACAATGAACCATTGCTCTCTGAGGCACCACAAATGATTCTGGAGATAATCACGGAACATGAGGTAAGTTGGAAAGCAAAAGACCTATATTCTATGATATCACTTATAGGCGTTATCTAATAACTGACACAAATGAACATATTTCCACAGAGAAAGACACTCAACAGACTTAGAAAATAAAACTATGCTCATCTAAACGGAAAGCTGGGAGGAATGGATAAATTAAGATTAGTATTACTCTATGTGTACAAACACATATTATATACATATCTCAAAAATACAGACCATATAACAAGGGAGGTCTGCGAAACTCTCTGTAACATTTTATATGGGAAGAGGATCTGTACTTGAATAGACATATATGATGTACAAATGAACCAGATTGTGTTCATCTAGGACAAACAATATTCTAAGCTTTACCCCAATTAAAACACTTTTAAAAAACAAGAAGAAATAATGAGACATAAACTTATGGGGCTTTCTACATGCACATTCCAATGTAATTTACAACATAGGAACACGACTTCCAGAAAGGCTCTGCTGCCCTAGTACCCAGATTGGGGAATGGAGAAATGCTCCCTGCTTGAGGCCACTTCCCCCAACAGCAGCTTTAAACCCATTGCTAAAGGTCACTAAATATTCACCAAACTTTCAGTTCGGTAAATGACACCTGCTCTCTAAAAAAATTCTGGGCTGGAAAATCGACCAAAAAATTAAACAGAGGGCAAGCTTCCAAGAAGACAATTTCAAGAGTTATATGGTACTCCCAACTGTTTCCTTTTTTTAACAGAAAAGAAAACGGCAGAGAAAAATGATGAGTCTTATGAATTTTCAAAGACATGCAAACCCAAAGTACAAAAACCTATCAGCTCACACCAGCCAGAAGGGCCATTAGCATAAATGCTGCAAACAATAAATGCTGAAGCGATTGTGGAGAAAGGCGTACCCTCGATTCTAAGGGGGACGTGGTAAGAGCCACTAATGAAAACACAAAGAAGGTGCTTTGATAAGGGTAACACGGTGCTACCAGTCAATCAGTCACACCCACTGCTGGGCCTATCACCTGAGAAAATGAGAATCAAAAAGTCACAGGCTTGGGGCTTCCCTGGTGGTGCAGTGGTTGAGAGTCTGCCTGCCAATGCAGGGCACACGGGTTCGAGCCCCGGTCTGGGAAGATCCCACATGCCGCGGAGCAACTGGGCCCGTGAGCCACAACCACCGAGCCTGCGCGTCTGGAGCCTGTGCTCCGCAACAAGAGAGGCCGCGATAGTGAGAGACCCACGCACCGTGATGAAGAGTGGCCCCCGCTCGCCGCAACTACAGAAAGCCCTCGCGCACAAACGAAGATCCAACACAGCCAAAAATAAATAAATAAATATTAAAAAAAAAATGTCACAGGCTGGCAATCCTGCACTCCAACAATATTTACCATAGCCAACACTTGGAAGCAATGAAAATGTCCATCAACCGAGGAATGCACAAAGTAGAAGTGGTCCACGTACACAGTGGAAAATTACTCCAATAAAAAATAAAAATTAAATTTAAAAATCCAACAAAAGTAAAGAGACATCAGCTTTTGTGGGTTTTTCCGGGCACACTCCATTCTAATTAATAACCGAGAAACACCACAGGCCGCAAGGGCATTTCCCTAGTTACCAGGGTGGGGAACATAGAAAGGCTGCCACCCTCTGGCAGTTACCTGCAAAAGCAGCTGTAAGGCCTGTGCTAATGGTCATTTCATACGAAGAAGTAATGCAGGACTGTAAATGAAACATGCCCTCACTATGTCTTGAGGGAGGTAAAGGCCAAAACATTTCAAAACGTGACACATACTTTAAGAGTACACTTTGAAGAACTAAGGGGTAATCATAGCTTGAAAAATAAAAAGGATATGCCTTAAAGCTCAATTTCAACGGATCATGAGGCACATGTGAATTCAACCAAAAAGAGTTGTCAGCTCACACTTGTCAGAAAAACCATCAGCAAGAAAACTACAAACAATAAATGCTGAAGCTGTTGTGGAGAAATGCATACCCTCAACTTCAAGGGGGACGTAACTTGGAAAGGGCCACGAATGAGAACAAAATGGAGGTGCCTTAAAAAGGTAAACATTGAGCTACCATATGATCCAGCAGGCCCACTCCTCGACCTATAATCTAAGAAGACAGAATTGGAAAGACACAGGCAGGCAAATCTGCATTGCACAGTATTACAATAGCCAAGATATGGAGGTAACCAAAAAGTCCACCAACAGATGGGTGGACAAAGAAGAACTCCTCCATGTATAGATGGAATATTCGCTAGTGAAAAAAATGAAACAATGCCATTTGCAGCACCATAGATGAGTCTAGACGTAATCACACCACCTGTAGTAAGTGACAAAGTAAAAGACACATATCCTATCATATCACTTTTAGGAGTTACTTAAAAATTGATACCAATGAAGATATTTCCACAGAGAAAGGCAATCACAGATTCATTAAAAAACTTATGGTTCACCAAATGAAAGGGATGAGGATTGGATACATTACCATATTGGGGTTAACAGAGATATACAAACCATTTGAAATATATAATCACCAAAGACGTAAGGAAGACCAGGAGAAGACTACTCAACATTGTGTCATAACCTACATGGGAAAAGGATGCGAGGAAGAATAGATACACGTATATGTGTGAAAGAACCACATTTGCACAACTACAACAAACAAACCATTGTAATCATATTTGCTTGGATAAAAAATAAAAAGTAAATTATAAATATGAACAAGAAATAATGAGACATAAACATAAAGGGCTTTTTCCTGGCACATTCCATTCTAATTTACAACCTAGAACACCACTTCCATTAAGGCTCTGTTTCCCCAGTTACCAAATTTGGTAAAGGAGAAATGATGCCACCTTGTGGTCGTTTCCTGCAAGAGCAGATTTAAACTCACAGCTAATGGTCACTTAACATTCACAAGGACTCAGGGCTGTAAAGGACACCTGCCCTAAAAAATTGTGCTGAAGTAGGGAATGGACAAAAAAATTCAAAACAGGCAAATGTTTCCAGAAGAGGGTATGAATATTAACGTTTTACTCACGCTCTTTAAAAAAAAAGGAAAATGGATAAAAGCTCAACCTCAGGGAGTGTTAGACCCATGCAATCTAATCTACAAAAAGTTTCAACTTACACCAGTCGACTGACCATCAGCAAAAAGTCTACAAACAATAAATGCTGAAGGGGTTTTAGAGAACTGTGTACCCTCTACCTTCTGGTGAGACGTAAAGGGGTAACGGCCAATAATGAGAACAGAAAGGAGCTGTCTTTAAAAGTAAAAATGGAGGTACCATTCAATCCAGCAGGCGCACCAATGGACCTCTAACCTGACAAGACAAGAATCGAGAAGACACAGGCCGCAAAAGCTGCAGTGCAGCCTTATTCACAATAGCCAAGACAGTGAAGCAATCAAAATATCCAACTAGAGGTGAATGGATAAAGAAGAAGTGGTCCATGTACACAATGGAATATTAGCCATTGAAAACAATGAACCATTGCTCTCTGAGGCACCACAAATGATTCTGGAGATAATCACGGAACATGAGGTAAGTTGGAAAGCAAAAGACCTATATTCTATGATATCACTTATAGGCGTTATCTAATAACTGACACAAATGAACATATTTCCACAGAGAAAGACACTCAACAGACTTAGAAAATAAAACTATGCTCATCTAAACGGAAAGCTGGGAGGAATGGATAAATTAAGATTAGTATTACTCTATGTGTACAAACACATATTATATACATATCTCAAAAATACAGACCATATAACAAGGGAGGTCTGCGAAACTCTCTGTAACATTTTATATGGGAAGAGGATCTGTACTTGAATAGACATATATGATGTACAAATGAACCAGATTGTGTTCATCTAGGACAAACAATATTCTAAGCTTTACCCCAATTAAAACACTTTTAAAAAACAAGAAGAAATAATGAGACATAAACTTATGGGGCTTTCTACATGCACATTCCAATGTAATTTACAACATAGGAACACGACTTCCAGAAAGGCTCTGCTGCCCTAGTACCCAGATTGGGGAATGGAGAAATGCTCCCTGCTTGAGGCCACTTCCCCCAACAGCAGCTTTAAACCCATTGCTAAAGGTCACTAAATATTCACCAAACTTTCAGTTCGGTAAATGACACCTGCTCTCTAAAAAAATTCTGGGCTGGAAAATCGACCAAAAAATTAAACAGAGGGCAAGCTTCCAAGAAGACAATTTCAAGAGTTATATGGTACTCCCAACTGTTTCCTTTTTTTAACAGAAAAGAAAACGGCAGAGAAAAATGATGAGTCTTATGAATTTTCAAAGACATGCAAACCCAAAGTACAAAAACCTATCAGCTCACACCAGCCAGAAGGGCCATTAGCATAAATGCTGCAAACAATAAATGCTGAAGCGATTGTGGAGAAAGGCGTACCCTCGATTCTAAGGGGGACGTGGTAAGAGCCACTAATGAAAACACAAAGAAGGTGCTTTGATAAGGGTAACACGGTGCTACCAGTCAATCAGTCACACCCACTGCTGGGCCTATCACCTGAGAAAATGAGAATCAAAAAGTCACAGGCTTGGGGCTTCCCTGGTGGTGCAGTGGTTGAGAGTCTGCCTGCCAATGCAGGGCACACGGGTTCGAGCCCCGGTCTGGGAAGATCCCACATGCCGCGGAGCAACTGGGCCCGTGAGCCACAACCACCGAGCCTGCGCGTCTGGAGCCTGTGCTCCGCAACAAGAGAGGCCGCGATAGTGAGAGACCCACGCACCGTGATGAAGAGTGGCCCCCGCTCGCCGCAACTACAGAAAGCCCTCGCGCACAAACGAAGATCCAACACAGCCAAAAATAAATAAATAAATATTAAAAAAAAAATGTCACAGGCTGGCAATCCTGCACTCCAACAATATTTACCATAGCCAACACTTGGAAGCAATGAAAATGTCCATCAACCGAGGAATGCACAAAGTAGAAGTGGTCCACGTACACAGTGGAAAATTACTCCAATAAAAAATAAAAATTAAATTTAAAAATCCAACAAAAGTAAAGAGACATCAGCTTTTGTGGGTTTTTCCGGGCACACTCCATTCTAATTAATAACCGAGAAACACCACAGGCCGCAAGGGCATTTCCCTAGTTACCAGGGTGGGGAACATAGAAAGGCTGCCACCCTCTGGCAGTTACCTGCAAAAGCAGCTGTAAGGCCTGTGCTAATGGTCATTTCATACGAAGAAGTAATGCAGGACTGTAAATGAAACATGCCCTCACTATGTCTTGAGGGAGGTAAAGGCCAAAACATTTCAAAACGTGACACATACTTTAAGAGTACACTTTGAAGAACTAAGGGGTAATCATAGCTTGAAAAATAAAAAGGATATGCCTTAAAGCTCAATTTCAACGGATCATGAGGCACATGTGAATTCAACCAAAAAGAGTTGTCAGCTCACACTTGTCAGAAAAACCATCAGCAAGAAAACTACAAACAATAAATGCTGAAGCTGTTGTGGAGAAATGCATACCCTCAACTTCAAGGGGGACGTAACTTGGAAAGGGCCACGAATGAGAACAAAATGGAGGTGCCTTAAAAAGGTAAACATTGAGCTACCATATGATCCAGCAGGCCCACTCCTCGACCTATAATCTAAGAAGACAGAATTGGAAAGACACAGGCAGGCAAATCTGCATTGCACAGTATTTCAATAGCCAAGATATGGAGGTAACCAAAAAGTCCACCAACAGATGGGTGGACAAAGAAGAACTCCTCCATGTATAGATGGAATATTCGCTAGTGAAAAAAATGAAACAATGCCATTTGCAGCACCATAGATGAGTCTAGACGTAATCACACCACCTGTAGTAAGTGACAAAGTAAAAGACACATATCCTATCATATCACTTTTAGGAGTTACTTAAAAATTGATACCAATGAAGATATTTCCACAGAGAAAGGCAATCACAGATTCATTAAAAAACTTATGGTTCACCAAATGAAAGGGATGAGGATTGGATACATTACCATATTGGGGTTAACAGAGATATACAAACCATTTGAAATATATAATCACCAAAGACGTAAGGAAGACCAGGAGAAGACTACTCAACATTGTGTCATAACCTACATGGGAAAAGGATGCGAGGAAGAATAGATACACGTATATGTGTGAAAGAACCACATTTGCACAACTACAACAAACAAACCATTGTAATCATATTTGCTTGGATAAAAAATAAAAAGTAAATTATAAATATGAACAAGAAATAATGAGACATAAACATAAAGGGCTTTTTCCTGGCACATTCCATTCTAATTTACAACCTAGAACACCACTTCCATTAAGGCTCTGTTTCCCCAGTTACCAAATTTGGTAAAGGAGAAATGATGCCACCTTGTGGTCGTTTCCTGCAAGAGCAGATTTAAACTCACAGCTAATGGTCACTTAACATTCACAAGGACTCAGGGCTGTAAAGGACACCTGCCCTAAAAAATTGTGCTGAAGTAGGGAATGGACAAAAAAATTCAAAACAGGCAAATGTTTCCAGAAGAGGGTATGAATATTAACGTTTTACTCACGCTCTTTAAAAAAAAAGGAAAATGGATAAAAGCTCAACCTCAGGGAGTGTTAGACCCATGCAATCTAATCTACAAAAAGTTTCAACTTACACCAGTCGACTGACCATCAGCAAAAAGTCTACAAACAATAAATGCTGAAGGGGTTTTAGAGAACTGTGTACCCTCTACCTTCTGGTGAGACGTAAAGGGGTAACGGCCAATAATGAGAACAGAAAGGAGCTGTCTTTAAAAGTAAAAATGGAGGTACCATTCAATCCAGCAGGCGCACCAATGGACCTCTAACCTGACAAGACAAGAATCGAGAAGACACAGGCCGCAAAAGCTGCAGTGCAGCCTTATTCACAATAGCCAAGACAGTGAAGCAATCAAAATATCCAACTAGAGGTGAATGGATAAAGAAGAAGTGGTCCATGTACACAATGGAATATTAGCCATTGAAAACAATGAACCATTGCTCTCTGAGGCACCACAAATGATTCTGGAGATAATCACGGAACATGAGGTAAGTTGGAAAGCAAAAGACCTATATTCTATGATATCACTTATAGGCGTTATCTAATAACTGACACAAATGAACATATTTCCACAGAGAAAGACACTCAACAGACTTAGAAAATAAAACTATGCTCATCTAAACGGAAAGCTGGGAGGAATGGATAAATTAAGATTAGTATTACTCTATGTGTACAAACACATATTATATACATATCTCAAAAATACAGACCATATAACAAGGGAGGTCTGCGAAACTCTCTGTAACATTTTATATGGGAAGAGGATCTGTACTTGAATAGACATATATGATGTACAAATGAACCAGATTGTGTTCATCTAGGACAAACAATATTCTAAGCTTTACCCCAATTAAAACACTTTTAAAAACCAAGAAGAAATAATGAGACATAAACTTATGGGGCTTTCTACATGCACATTCCAATGTAATTTACAACATAGGAACACGACTTCCAGAAAGGCTCTGCTGCCCTAGTACCCAGATTGGGGAATGGAGAAATGCTCCCTGCTTGAGGCCACTTCCCCCAACAGCAGCTTTAAACCCATTGCTAAAGGTCACTAAATATTCACCAAACTTTCAGTTCGGTAAATGACACCTGCTCTCTAAAAAAATTCTGGGCTGGAAAATCGACCAAAAAATTAAACAGAGGGCAAGCTTCCAAGAAGACAATTTCAAGAGTTATATGGTACTCCCAACTGTTTCCTTTTTTTAACAGAAAAGAAAACGGCAGAGAAAAATGATGAGTCTTATGAATTTTCAAAGACATGCAAACCCAAAGTACAAAAACCTATCAGCTCACACCAGCCAGAAGGGCCATTAGCATAAATGCTGCAAACAATAAATGCTGAAGCGATTGTGGAGAAAGGCGTACCCTCGATTCTAAGGGGGACGTGGTAAGAGCCACTAATGAAAACACAAAGAAGGTGCTTTGATAAGGGTAACACGGTGCTACCAGTCAATCAGTCACACCCACTGCTGGGCCTATCACCTGAGAAAATGAGAATCAAAAAGTCACAGGCTTGGGGCTTCCCTGGTGGTGCAGTGGTTGAGAGTCTGCCTGCCAATGCAGGGAACACGGGTTCGAGCCCCGGTCTGGGAAGATCCCACATGCCGCGGAGCAACTGGGCCCGTGAGCCACAACCACCGAGCCTGCGCGTCTGGAGCCTGTGCTCCGCAACAAGAGAGGCCGCGATAGTGAGAGACCCACGCACCGTGATGAAGAGTGGCCCCCGCTCGCCGCAACTACAGAAAGCCCTCGCGCACAAACGAAGATCCAACACAGCCAAAAATAAATAAATAAATATTAAAAAAAAAAATGTCACAGGCTGGCAATCCTGCACTCCAACAATATTTACCATAGCCAACACTTGGAAGCAATGAAAATGTCCATCAACCGAGGAATGCACAAAGTAGAAGTGGTCCACGTACACAGTGGAAAATTACTCCAATAAAAAATAAAAATTAAATTTAAAAATCCAACAAAAGTAAAGAGACATCAGCTTTTGTGGGTTTTTCCGGGCACACTCCATTCTAATTAATAACCGAGAAACACCACAGGCCGCAAGGGCATTTCCCTAGTTACCAGGGTGGGGAACATAGAATGGCTGCCACCCTCTGGCAGTTACCTGCAAAAGCAGCTGTAAGGCCTGTGCTAATGGTCATTTCATACGAAGAAGTAATGCAGGACTGTAAATGAAACATGCCCTCACTATGTCTTGAGGGAGGTAAAGGCCAAAACATTTCAAAATGTGACACATACTTTAAGAGAACACTTTGAAGAACTAAGGGGTAATCACAGCTTGAAAAATAAAAAGGATATGCCTTAAAGCTCAATTTCAACGGATCATGAGGCACATGTGAATTCAACCAAAAAGAGTTGTCAGCTCACACTTGTCAGAAAAACCATCAGCAAGAAAACTACAAACAATAAATGCTGAAGCTGTTGTGGAGAAATGCATACCCTCAACTTCAAGGGGGACGTAACTTGGAAAGGGCCACGAATGAGAACAAAATGGAGGTGCCTTAAAAAGGTAAACATTGAGCTACCATATGATCCAGCAGGCCCACTCCTCGACCTATAATCTAAGAAGACAGAATTGGAAAGACACAGGCAGGCAAATCTGCATTGCACAGTATTACAATAGCCAAGATATGGAGGTAACCAAAAAGTCCACCAACAGATGGGTGGACAAAGAAGAACTCCTCCATGTATAGATGGAATAGTCGCTAGTGAAAAAAATGAAACAATGCCATTTGCAGCACCATAGATGAGTCTAGACGTAATCACACCACCTGTAGTAAGTGACAAAGTAAAAGACACATATCCTATCATATCACTTTTAGGAGTTACTTAAAAATTGATACCAATGAAGATATTTTCACAGAGAAAGTCAATCACAGATTCATTAAAAAACTTATGGTTCACCAAATGAAAGGGATGAGGATTGGATACATTACCATATTGGGGTTAACAGAGATATACAAACCATTTGAAATATATAATCACCAAAGACGTAAGGAAGACCAGGAGAAGACTACTCAACATTGTGTCATAACCTACATGGGAAAAGGATGCGAGGAAGAATAGATACACGTATATGTGTGAAAGAACCACATTTGCACAACTACAACAAACAAACCATTGTAATCATATTTGCTTGGATAAAAAATAAAAAGTAAATTATAAATATGAACAAGAAATAATGAGACATAAACATAAAGGGCTTTTTCCTGGCACATTCCATTCTAATTTACCACCTAGAACACCACTTCCATTAAGGCTCTGTTTCCCCAGTTACCAAATTTGGTAAAGGAGAAATGATGCCACCTTGTGGTCGTTTCCTGCAAGAGCAGATTTAAACTCACAGCTAATGGTCACTTAACATTCACAAGGACTCAGGGCTGTAAAGGACACCTGCCCTAAAAAATTGTGCTGAAGTAGGGAATGGACAAAAAAATTCAAAACAGGCAAATGTTTCCAGAAGAGGGTATGAATATTAACGTTTTACTCACGCTCTTTAAAAAAAAAGGAAAATGGATAAAAGCTCAACCTCAGGGAGTGTTAGACCCATGCAATCTAATCTACAAAAAGTTTCAACTTACACCAGTCGACTGACCATCAGCAAAAAGTCTACAAACAATAAATGCTGAAGGGGTTTTAGAGAACTGTGTACCCTCTACCTTCTGGTGAGACGTAAAGGGGTAACGGCCAATAATGAGAACAGAAAGGAGCTGTCTTTAAAAGTAAAAATGGAGGTACCATTCAATCCAGCAGGCGCACCAATGGACCTCTAACCTGACAAGACAAGAATCGAGAAGACACAGGCCGCAAAAGCTGCAGTGCAGCCTTATTCACAATAGCCAAGACAGTGAAGCAATCAAAATATCCAACTAGAGGTGAATGGATAAAGAAGAAGTGGTCCATGTACACAATGGAATATTAGCCATTGAAAACAATGAACCATTGCTCTCTGAGGCACCACAAATGATTCTGGAGATAATCACGGAACATGAGGTAAGTTGGAAAGCAAAAGACCTATATTCTATGATATCACTTATAGGCGTTATCTAATAACTGACACAAATGAACATATTTCCACAGAGAAAGACACTCAACAGACTTAGAAAATAAAACTATGCTCATCTAAACGGAAAGCTGGGAGGAATGGATAAATTAAGATTAGTATTACTCTATGTGTACAAACACATATTATATACATATCTCAAAAATACAGACCATATAACAAGGGAGGTCTGCGAAACTCTCTGTAACATTTTATATGGGAAGAGGATCTGTACTTGAATAGACATATATGATGTACAAATGAACCAGATTGTGTTCATCTAGGACAAACAATATTCTAAGCTTTACCCCAATTAAAACACTTTTAAAAACCAAGAAGAAATAATGAGACATAAACTTATGGGGCTTTCTACATGCACATTCCAATGTAATTTACAACATAGGAACACGACTTCCAGAAAGGCTCTGCTGCCCTAGTACCCAGATTGGGGAATGGAGAAATGCTCCCTGCTTGAGGCCACTTCCCCCAACAGCAGCTTTAAACCCATTGCTAAAGGTCACTAAATATTCACCAAACTTTCAGTTCGGTAAATGACACCTGCTCTCTAAAAAAATTCTGGGCTGGAAAATCGACCAAAAAATTAAACAGAGGGCAAGCTTCCAAGAAGACAATTTCAAGAGTTATATGGTACTCCCAACTGTTTCCTTTTTTTAACAGAAAAGAAAACGGCAGAGAAAAATGATGAGTCTTATGAATTTTCAAAGACATGCAAACCCAAAGTACAAAAACCTATCAGCTCACACCAGCCAGAAGGGCCATTAGCATAAATGCTGCAAACAATAAATGCTGAAGCGATTGTGGAGAAAGGCGTACCCTCGATTCTAAGGGGGACGTGGTAAGAGCCACTAATGAAAACACAAAGAAGGTGCTTTGATAAGGGTAACACGGTGCTACCAGTCAATCAGTCACACCCACTGCTGGGCCTATCACCTGAGAAAATGAGAATCAAAAAGTCACAGGCTTGGGGCTTCCCTGGTGGTGCAGTGGTTGAGAGTCTGCCTGCCAATGCAGGGCACACGGGTTCGAGCCCCGGTCTGGGAAGATCCCACATGCCGCGGAGCAACTGGGCCCGTGAGCCACAACCACCGAGCCTGCGCGTCTGGAGCCTGTGCTCCGCAACAAGAGAGGCCGCGATAGTGAGAGACCCACGCACCGTGATGAAGAGTGGCCCCCGCTCGCCGCAACTACAGAAAGCCCTCGCGCACAAACGAAGATCCAACACAGCCAAAAATAAATAAATAAATATTAAAAAAAAAATGTCACAGGCTGGCAATCCTGCACTCCAACAATATTTACCATAGCCAACACTTGGAAGCAATGAAAATGTCCATCAACCGAGGAATGCACAAAGTAGAAGTGGTCCACGTACACAGTGGAAAATTACTCCAATAAAAAATAAAAATTAAATTTAAAAATCCAACAAAAGTAAAGAGACATCAGCTTTTGTGGGTTTTTCCGGGCACACTCCATTCTAATTAATAACCGAGAAACACCACAGGCCGCAAGGGCATTTCCCTAGTTACCAGGGTGGGGAACATAGAATGGCTGCCACCCTCTGGCAGTTACCTGCAAAAGCAGCTGTAAGGCCTGTGCTAATGGTCATTTCATACGAAGAAGTAATGCAGGACTGTAAATGAAACATGCCCTCACTATGTCTTGAGGGAGGTAAAGGCCAAAACATTTCAAAATGTGACACATACTTTAAGAGAACACTTTGAAGAACTAAGGGGTAATCACAGCTTGAAAAATAAAAAGGATATGCCTTAAAGCTCAATTTCAACGGATCATGAGGCACATGTGAATTCAACCAAAAAGAGTTGTCAGCTCACACTTGTCAGAAAAACCATCAGCAAGAAAACTACAAACAATAAATGCTGAAGCTGTTGTGGAGAAATGCATACCCTCAACTTCAAGGGGGACGTAACTTGGAAAGGGCCACGAATGAGAACAAAATGGAGGTGCCTTAAAAAGGTAAACATTGAGCTACCATATGATCCAGCAGGCCCACTCCTCGACCTATAATCTAAGAAGACAGAATTGGAAAGACACAGGCAGGCAAATCTGCATTGCACAGTATTACAATAGCCAAGATATGGAGGTAACCAAAAAGTCCACCAACAGATGGGTGGACAAAGAAGAACTCCTCCATGTATAGATGGAATAGTCGCTAGTGAAAAAAATGAAACAATGCCATTTGCAGCACCATAGATGAGTCTAGACGTAATCACACCACCTGTAGTAAGTGACAAAGTAAAAGACACATATCCTATCATATCACTTTTAGGAGTTACTTAAAAATTGATACCAATGAAGATATTTCCACAGAGAAAGTCAATCACAGATTCATTAAAAAACTTATGGTTCACCAAATGAAAGGGATGAGGATTGGATACATTACCATATTGGGGTTAACAGAGATATACAAACCATTTGAAATATATAATCACCAAAGACGTAAGGAAGACCAGGAGAAGACTACTCAACATTGTGTCATAACCTACATGGGAAAAGGATGCGAGGAAGAATAGATACACGTATATGTGTGAAAGAACCACATTTGCACAACTACAACAAACAAACCATTGTAATCATATTTGCTTGGATAAAAAATAAAAAGTAAATTATAAATATGAACAAGAAATAATGAGACATAAACATAAAGGGCTTTTTCCTGGCACATTCCATTCTAATTTACAACCTAGAACACCACTTCCATTAAGGCTCTGTTTCCCCAGTTACCAAATTTGGTAAAGGAGAAATGATGCCACCTTGTGGTCGTTTCCTGCAAGAGCAGATTTAAACTCACAGCTAATGGTCACTTAACATTCACAAGGACTCAGGGCTGTAAAGGACACCTGCCCTAAAAAATTGTGCTGAAGTAGGGAATGGACAAAAAAATTCAAAACAGGCAAATGTTTCCAGAAGAAGGTATGAATATTAACGTTTTACTCACGCTCTTTAAAAAAAAAGGAAAATGGATAAAAGCTCAACCTCAGGGAGTGTTAGACCCATGCAATCTAATCTACAAAAAGTTTCAACTTACACCAGTCGACTGACCATCAGCAAAAAGTCTACAAACAATAAATGCTGAAGGGGTTTTAGAGAACTGTGTACGCTCTACCTTCTGGTGAGACGTAAAGGGGTAACGGCCAATAATGAGAACAGAAAGGAGCTGTCTTTAAAAGTAAAAATGGAGGTACCATTCAATCCAGCAGGCGCACCAATGGACCTCTAACCTGACAAGACAAGAATCGAGAAGACACAGGCCGCAAAAGCTGCAGTGCAGCCTTATTCACAATAGCCAAGACAGTGAAGCAATCAAAATATCCAACTAGAGGTGAATGGATAAAGAAGAAGTGGTCCATGTACACAATGGAATATTAGCCATTGAAAACAATGAACCATTGCTCTCTGAGGCACCACAAATGATTCTGGAGATAATCACGGAACATGAGGTAAGTTGGAAAGCAAAAGACCTATATTCTATGATATCACTTATAGGCGTTATCTAATAACTGACACAAATGAACATATTTCCACAGAGAAAGACACTCAACAGACTTAGAAAATAAAACTATGCTCATCTAAACGGAAAGCTGGGAGGAATGGATAAATTAAGATTAGTATTACTCTATGTGTACAAACACATATTATATACATATCTCAAAAATACAGACCATATAACAAGGGAGGTCTGCGAAACTCTCTGTAACATTTTATATGGGAAGAGGATCTGTACTTGAATAGACATATATGATGTACAAATGAACCAGATTGTGTTCATCTAGGACAAACAATATTCTAAGCTTTACCCCAATTAAAACACTTTTAAAAAACAAGAAGAAATAATGAGACATAAACTTATGGGGCTTTCTACATGCACATTCCAATGTAATTTACAACATAGGAACACGACTTCCAGAAAGGCTCTGCTGCCCTAGTACCCAGATTGGGGAATGGAGAAATGCTCCCTGCTTGAGGCCACTTCCCCCAACAGCAGCTTTAAACCCATTGCTAAAGGTCACTAAATATTCACCAAACTTTCAGTTCGGTAAATGACACCTGCTCTCTAAAAAAATTCTGGGCTGGAAAATCGACCAAAAAATTAAACAGAGGGCAAGCTTCCAAGAAGACAATTTCAAGAGTTATATGGTACTCCCAACTGTTTCCTTTTTTTAACAGAAAAGAAAACGGCAGAGAAAAATGATGAGTCTTATGAATTTTCAAAGACATGCAAACCCAAAGTACAAAAACCTATCAGCTCACACCAGCCAGAAGGGCCATTAGCATAAATGCTGCAAACAATAAATGCTGAAGCGATTGTGGAGAAAGGCGTACCCTCGATTCTAAGGGGGACGTGGTAAGAGCCACTAATGAAAACACAAAGAAGGTGCTTTGATAAGGGTAACACGGTGCTACCAGTCAATCAGTCACACCCACTGCTGGGCCTATCACCTGAGAAAATGAGAATCAAAAAGTCACAGGCTTGGGGCTTCCCTGGTGGTGCAGTGGTTGAGAGTCTGCCTGCCAATGCAGGGAACACGGGTTCGAGCCCCGGTCTGGGAAGATCCCACATGCCGCGGAGCAACTGGGCCCGTGAGCCACAACCACCGAGCCTGCGCGTCTGGAGCCTGTGCTCCGCAACAAGAGAGGCCACGATAGTGAGAAACCCACGCACCGCGATGAAGAATGGCCCCCGCTCGCCGCAACTATAGAAAGCCCTCGCGCACAAACAAGATCCAACACAGCCAAAAATAAATAAATAAATAAATAAATAAATATTAAAATAAAAAGTCACAGGCTGGCAATCCTCCACTCCAACAATATTTACCATAGCCAACACTTGGAAGCAATGAAAATGTCCATCAACCGAGGAATGCACAAAGTAGAAGTGGTCCACATACACAGTGGATAATTACTCCAATAAAAAATAAAAATTAAATTTAAAAATCCAACAAAAGTAAAGAGACATCAGCTTTTGTGGGTTTGTCCGGGCACACTCCACTCTAATTTATAACCGAGAAACACCAAAGGCCGCAAGGGCTTTTCCCTAGTTACCAGGGTGGGGAACATAGAAAGGCTGCCACCCTCTGGCAGTTACCTGAAAAAGCAGCTTTAAGGCCTGTGTTAATGATCATTTCATAGGAAGAAGTAATGCAGGACTGTAAATGAAACCTGCCCTCAAAATGTCTTGAGGGAGGTAATGGCCAAAACATTTCAAAATGTGACACATACTTTAAGAGAACACTTTGAAGAACTAAGGGGTAATCACAGCTTGAAAAATAAAAAGGATATGCCTTAAAGCTCAGTTTCAACGGATTATGAGGCACATGTGAATTCAACCAAAAAGAGGTATCAGCTCACACTTGTCAGAAAAACCATCAGCAAGAAAACTACAAACAATAAATGCTGAAGCTGTTGTGGAGAAATGCATACCCTCAACTTCACGGGGGACGTAACTTGGAAAGGGCCACGAATGAGAACAGAATGGAGGTGCCTTAAAAAGGTAAACATTAAGCTACCATATGATCCAGCAGTTTCACTCCTCGACCTATAATCTAAGAAGAGAGAATTGGAAAGACACAGGCAGGCAAATCTGCATTGCACAGTATTACAATAGCCAAGATATGGAGGTAACCAAAAAGTCCACCAACAGATGGGTGGACAAAGAAGAACTCCTCCATGTATAGATGGAATATTCGCTAGTGAAAAAAATGAAACAATGCCATTTGCAGCACCATAGATGAGTCTAGACGTAATCACACCACCTGTAGTAAGTGAGAAAGTAAAAGACACATATCCTATCATATCATTTTAAGGAGTTACATAAGAATTGATACCAATGAAGATATTTCCACAGAGAAAGGCAATCACAGATTCATTAAAAAACTTATGGTTCACCAAAGAGAAAGGGATGAGGATTGGATAATTTACCATATTGGGGTTAACAGAGATATACAAACCATGTGAAATATATAATCACCAAAGACGTAAGGAAGACCAGGAGAAGTCTACTCAACATTGTGTCATAACCTATATGGGAAAAGGATGCGAGGAAGAATAGATACACATATATGTGTGAAAGAACCACATTTGCACACCTAGAACAGACAAACCATTGTAATCAAATTTGCTTGGATAAAAAATAAAAAGTAAATTATAAACATGAACAAGAAGTAATGAGACATAAACATAAAGGGCTTTTTCCTGGCACATTCCATTCTAATTTACAACCTAGAACACCACTTCCATTAAGGCTCTGTTTCCCCAGTTACCAAATTTGGTAAAGTAGAAATGATGCCACCTTGTGGCCGTTTCCTGCAAGAGCAGCTTTAAACTCACAGCTAATGGTCACTTAACATGCACAAGGACTCAGGGCTGTAAAGGACACCTGCCCTAAAAAATTGTGCTGAAGTAAGGAATGGACAAAAAATTCAAAACAGGCAAATCTTTCCAGAAGAGAGTTTGAATATTAACGTTTTACTCACGCTCTTTTAAAAAAAAAGGAAAATGGATAAAAGCTCAACCTCAGGGAGTGTTAGACCCATGCAATCTAATCTACAAAAAGTTTCAACTTACACCAGTCGACTGACCATCAGCAAAAAGTCTACAAACAATAAATGCTGAAGGGGTTTTAGAGAACTGTGTACCCTCTACCTGCTGGTGAGACGTAAAGGGGTAACGGCCAATAATGAGAACAGAAAGGAGCTGTGTTTAAAAGTAAAAATGGAGGTACCATTCAATCCAGCAGGCGCACCATTGGACCTCTCACCGGAGAAGAAAAGAATCGAGAAGACACAGGCCGCAAAAGCTTCAGTGCAGCCTTATTCACAATAGCCAAGACAGTGAAGGAATCAAAATGTCCAACAACAGGTGAATGGATAAAGAAGAAGTGGTCCTTGTACACAATGGAATATTATCCATGGAAAACAATGAACCATTGTACTTTGAGGCACCAAAAATGAGTCTGGAGATAATCACGAAATATGAGGTAAGTTGGAAAGCAAAAGACCTATATTCCTTGATATCACTTATAGGCGTTATCTAATAACTGACACAAATGAACATATTTCCACAGAGAAAGACACTCACAGACTTAGAAAACAAACTATGATCATCTGAAAGGTAAGGTCGGGGGATTGGATAAATTAAGGTTAGTGTTAATATATGTATACAAACACATATTATATACATATCTCAAAAAGACCGACCATATAGAAGGGAGGTGTGTGGAACCCTCTGTAACATTTTACATGGGAAGGGGATCTGTAATTGAATAGACATATATAATGTACAAATGAACCAGATTGTGTACACCTCGGACAAACAATATACTAAGCTTTACCCCAATTAGAAAAATTTTTAAAACCAAGAAGAAATAATGAGACATAAACTTAAGGGGGTTTCTCCATGCACATTCCAATATAATTTACAACCTAGGAACATGACTTGCAGAAAGGCTCTGCTGCCCTAGTACCCAGATTTGGGAATGGAGGAATGCTGCCTGCTTGAGGCCACTTCCCACAACAGCAGCTTTTAACCCATTGCTAAAGGTCACTAAATATTCACCAAACTTGCAGTTCGGTAAATGACACCTGCTCTCTAAAAAAATTCTGGGCTGGAAAATTGACCAAAAAACTTAACAGAGGGCAACCTTCCAAGAAGACAATTTCAACAGTTATATTGTACTCCCGACTGTTTCCTTTTTTTAATAGAAAAGCAAATGGCGGAGAAAAATGATGAGTTTTATGAATTTTCAAAGACATGCAAACCCAACGTACAAAAACCTATCAGCCCACACCAGCCAGAAGGGCCATTAGCATAAATCCTGCAAACAATAAATGCTGAAGCGATTGTGGAGAAATGCGTACCCTCGATTCTAAAGGGGACGTGGTAAGAGCCACTAATGAAAACACAAAGAAGGTGCTTTGATAAGGGTAACACGGTGCTACCAGTCAATCAATCACACCCACTGCTGGGCCTATCACCTGAGAAATTGAGAATCAAAAAGTCACAGGCTTGGGGCTTCCCTGGTGGTGCAGTGGTTGAGAGTCTGCCTGTCAATGCAGGGCACATGGGTTCGAGTCCCGGTCTGGGAATATCCCACATGCCGCGGAGCAGCTGGGCCCGTGAGCCACAAACACTGAGCCTGCGCGTCTGGAGCCTGTGCTCTGCAACAAGAGAGGCCGCGATAGTGAGAGACCCACACACCGCGATGAAGAGTGGCTCCCGCTCGCCGCAACTACAGAAAGCCCTCGCGCACAAACGAAGATCCAACACAGCCAAAAATAAATAAATAAATAAATATTAAAAAAAAAAAGTCACAGGCTGGCAATCCTGCACTCCAACAATATTTACCATAGCCAACACTTGGAAGCAATGAAAATGTCCATCAACCGAGGAATGCACAAAGTAGAAGTGGTCCACGTACACAGTGGAAAATTACTCCAATAAAAAATAAAAATTAAATTTAAAAATCCAACAAAAGTAAAGAGACATCAGCTTCTGTGGGTTTGTCCGGGCACACTCCACTCTAATTTATAACCGAGAAACACCACAGGCCGCAAGGGCATTTCCCTAGTTACCAGGGTGGGGAACATAGAAAGGCTGCCACCCTCTGGCAGTTACCTGCAAAAACAGCTTTAAGGCCTGTGCTAATGGTCATTTCATAGGAAGAAGTAATGCAGGACTGTAAATGAAACATGCCCTCAAAATGTCTTGAGGGAGGTAATGGCCAAAACATTTCAAAATGTGACACATACTTTAAGAGAACACTTTGAAGAACTAAGGGGTAATCACAGCTTGAAAAATAAAAAGGATATGCCTTAAAGCTCAGTTTCAACGGATTATGAGGCACGTGCAAATTCAACCACAAAGGGGTATCAGCTCACACTTGTCAGAAAAACCATCAGCAAGAAAACTACAAACAATTAATGCTGAAGCTGTTGTGGAGAAATGCATACCCTCAACTTCAAGGGGGACGTAACTTGGAAAGGGCCACGAATGAGAACAGAATGAAGGTGCCTTAAAAAGGAAAACATTGAGCTACCATATGTTCCAGCAGGCCCACTCCTTGACAAATAATCTAAGAAGAGAGAATTGGAAAGACACAGGCAGGCAAATCTGCATTGCACAGTATTACAATAGCCAAGATATGGAGGTAACCAAAAAGTCCACCAACAGATGGGTGGACAAAGAAGAACTCCTCCATGTACAGATGGAATATTCGCTAGTGAAAAAAATGAAACAATGCCATTTGCAGCACCATAGATGAGTCTAGACGTAATCACACCACCTGTAGTAAGTGAGAAAGTAAAAGACACATATCCTATCATATCACTTTTAGGAGTTACTTAAAAATTGATACCAATGAAGATATTTCCACAGAGAAAGGCAATCACAGATTCATTAAAAAACTTATGGTTCACCAAATAGAAAGGGATGAGTATTGGATACATTACCATATTGGGGTTAACAGAGATATACAAACCATGTGAAATATATAATCACCAAAGACGTACTGAAGACCAGGAGAAGACTACTCAACATTGTGTCATAACCTACATGGGAAAAGGATGCGAGGAAGAATAGATACACGTATATGTGTGAAAGAACAACATTTGCACAACTACAACAAACAAACCATTGTAATCATATTTGCTTGGATAAAAAATAAAAAGTAAATTATAAATATGAACAAGAAGTAATGAGACATAAACATAAAGGGCTTTTTCCTGGCACATTCCATTCTAATTTACAACCTAGAACACCACTTCCATTAAGGCTCTGTTTCCCCAGTTACCAAATTTGGTAAAGGAGAAATGATGCCACCTTGTGGCCGTTTCCTGCAAGAGCAGATTTAAACTCACAGCTAATGGTCACTTAACATTCACAAGGACTCAGGGCTGTTAAGGACACCTGCCCTAAATAATTGTGCTGAAGTAGGGAATGGACAAAAAAATTCAAAAGAGGCAAATGTTTCCAGAAGAGGGTATGAATATTAACGTTTTACTCACGCTCTTTTAAAAAAAAGGAAAATGGATAAATGCTCAACCTCAGGGAGTGTTAGACCCATGCAATCTAATCTACAAAAAGTTTCAACTTACACCAGTCGACTGACCATCAGCAAAATGTCTACAAACAATAAATGCTGAAGGGGTTTTAGAGAACTGTGTGCCCTCTACCTTGTGGTGAGACGTAAAGGGGTAACAGCCAATAATGAGAAAAGAAAGGAGCTGTCTTTAAAAGTAAAAATGGAGGTACCATTCAATCCAGCAGGCGCACCAATGGACCTCTAACCTGAGAAGACAAGAATCGAGAAGACACAGGCCGCAAAAGCTGCAGTGCAGCCTTATTCACAATAGCCAAGACAGTGAAGCAATCAAAATATCCAACTAGAGGTGAGCGGATAAAGAAGAAGTGGTCCATGTACACAATGGAATATTAGCCATTGAAAACAATGAACCATTGCTCTCTGAGGCACCACAAATGAGTCTGGAGATAATCACGGAACATGAGGTAAGTTGGAAAGCAAAAGACCTATATTCTATGATATCACTTATAGGCGTTATCTAATAACTGAAACTAATGAACATATTTCCACAGAGAAAGACACTCACAGAGTTAGAAAATAAAACTATGCTCATCTAAAAGGAAAGGTGGGAGGAATGGATAAATTAAGATTAGTATTACTCTATGTGTACAAACACATATTATATACATATCTCAAAAATACAGACCATATAACAAGGGAGGTCTGCGAAACTCTCTGTAACATTTTATATGGGAAGAGGATCTGTACTTGAATAGACATATATGATGTACAAATGAGCCATATTGTGTTCATCTAGGACAAACAATATTCTAAGCTTTACCCCAATTAAAACACTTTTAAAAACCAAGAAGAAATAATGAGACATAAACTTATGGGGCTTTCTACATGCACATTCCAATGTAATTTACAACATAGGAACACGACTTCCAGAAAGGCTCTGCTGCCCTAGTACCCAGATTGGGGAATGGAGAAATGCCCCCTGCTTGAGGCCACTTCCCCCAACAGCAGCTTTAAACCCACTGCTAAAGGTCACTAAATATTCACCAAACTTGCAGTTCGGTAAATGACACCTGCTCTCTAAAAAAATTCTGGGATGGAAAATCGACCAAAAAATTAAACAGAGGGCAAGCTTCCAAGAAGAAAATTTCAAGAGTTATATTGTACTTCCAACTGTTTCCTTTTTTTAACAGAAAAGAAAACGGCAGAGAAAAATGATGAGTCTTATGAATTTTCAAAGACATGCAAACCCAAAGTACAAAAACCTATCAGCTCACACCAGCCAGAAGGGCCATTAGCATAAATGCTGCAAACAATAAATGCTGAAGCGATTGTGGAGAAAGGCGTACCCTCGATTCTAAGGGGGACGTGGTAAGAGCCACTAATGAAAACACAAAGAAGGTGCTTTGATAAGGGTAACACGGTGCTACCAGTCAATCAGTCACACCCACTGCTGGGCCTATCACCTGAGAAAATGAGAATCAAAAAGTCACAGGCTTGGGGCTTCCCTGGTGGTGCAGTGGTTGAGAGTCTGCCTGCCAATGCAGGGCACACGGGTTCGAGCCCCGGTCTGGGAAGATCCAACATGCCACGGAGCAACTGGGCCCGTGAGCCACAACCACTGAGCCTGCGCGTCTGGAGCCTGTGCTCCGCAACAAGAGAGGCCACGATAGTGAGAAACCCACGCACCGCGATGAAGAATGGCCCCCGCTCTCCGCAACTATAGAAAGCCCTCGCGCACAAACAAGATCCAACACAGCCAAAAATAAATAAATAAATAAATAAATAAATATTAAAATAAAAAGTCACAGGCTGGCAATCCTCCACTCCAACAATATTTACCATAGCCAACACTTGGAAGCAATGAAAATGTCCATCAACCGAGGAATGCACAAAGTAGAAGTGGTCCACATACACAGTGGAAAATTACTCCAATAAAAAATAAAAATTAAATTTAAAAATCCAACAAAAGTAAAGAGACATCAGCTTTTGTGGGTTTGTCTGGGCACACTCCATTTTAATTTATAACCGAGAAACACCACAGGCCGCAAGGGCATTTCCCTAGTTACCAGGGTGGGGAACATAGAAAGGCTTCCACCCTCTGGCAGTTACCTGCAAAAGCAGCTTTAAGGTCTGTGCTAACGTTCATTTCATACGAAGAAGTAATGCAGGACTGTAAATGAAACATGCCCTCAATATGTCTTGAGGGAGGTAATGGCCAAAACATTTCAAAATGTGACACATACTGTAAGAGAACACTTTGAAGAACTAAGGGGTAATCACAGCTTGAAAAATAAAAAGGATATGCCTTAAAGTTCAATTTCAATGGATTATGAGGCACATGCAAATTCAACCACAAAGGGGTATCAGCTCACACTTGTCAGAAAAATCATCAGCAAGAAAACTGCAAACAATAAATGCTGAAGCTGTTGTGGAGAAATGCATACCCTCAACTTCAAGGGGGACGTAACTTGGAAAGGGCCACTAATGAGAACAGAATGGAGGTGCCTTAAAAAGGTAAACATTGAGCTACCATATGATCCAGCAGGCCCACTCCTCGACCTATAATCTAAGAAGAGAGAATTGGAAAGACACAGGCAGGCAAATCTGCATTGCACAGTATTACAATAGCCAAGATATGGAGGTAACAGAAAAGTCCACCAACAGATGGGTGGACAAAGAAGAACTCCTCCATGTATAGATGGAATATTCGCTAGTGAAAGAAATGAAACAATGTCATTTGCAGCACCATAGATGAGTCTAGATGTAATCACACCACCTGTAGTAAGTGAGAAAGTAAAAGACACATATCCTATCATATCACTTTTAGGAGTTACTTAAAAATCGATACCAATGAAGATATTTCCACAGAGAAAGGCAATCACAGATTCATTAAAATACTTATGGTTCATCAAATAGAAAGGGATGAGGATTGGATAATTTACCATATTGGGGTTAACAGAGATATACAAACCATTTGAAATATATAATCACCAAAGATGTACGGAAGAGCAGGAGAAGACTGCTCAACATTGTGTCATAACCTACATGGGAAAAGGATGCAAGGAAGAATAGATACACGTATATGTGTGAAAAAACCACATTTGCACACCTAGAACAAACAAACCATTGTAATCAAGTTTGCTTGGATAAAAAATAAAAAGTAAATTATAAATATGAACAAGAACTAATGAGACATAAACATAAAGGGCTTTTTCCTGGCACATTCCATTCTAATTTACAACCTAGAACACCACTTCCATTAAGGCTCTGTTTCCCCAGTTACCAAATTTGGTAAAGGAGAAATGATGCCACCTTGTGGCCGTTTCCTGCAAGAGCAGATTTAAACTCACAGCTAATGGTCACTTAACATTCACAAGGACTCAGGGCTGTAAAGGACACCTGCCCTAAAAAATTGTGCTGAAGTAGGGAATGGACAAAAAAATTCAAAACAGGCAAATGTTTCAAGAAGAGAGTATGAATAGTTACGTTTTACTCACGCTCTTTAAAAAAAAAGGAAAATGGATAAAAGCTCAACCTCAGGGAGTGTTAGACCCATTCAATCTAATCTACAAAAAGTTTCAATTTACACCAGTCGACTGACCATCAGCAAAAAGTCTACGAACAATAAATGCTGAAGGGGATTTAGAGAACTGTGTACCCTCTACCTGCTGGTGAGACGTAAAGGGGTAACGGCCCATAATGAGAACAGAAAGGAGCTGTGTTTAAAAGTAAAAATGGAGGTACCATTCAATCCAACAGGCGCACCATTGGACCTCTCACCGGAGAAGACAAGAATCGAGAAGACACAGGCCGCAAAAGCTGCAGTAGAGCCTAATTCACAATAGACAAGACAGTGAAGGAATCAAAATGTCCAACAACAGATAAATGGATAAAGAAGAAGTGGTCCATGTACACAATGGAATGTTAGCCATGGAAAACAATGAACCATTGCTCTTTGAGGCAGCACAAATGAGTCTGGAGATAATCACGAAACATGAGGTAAGTCCGAATGGAAAAGACCTATATTCTATGATATCACTTATAGGCGTTATCTAATAACTGACACTAATGAACATATTTCCACAGAGAAAGACACTCACAGAGTTAGAAAACCAACTATGCTCATCTAAAACGAAAGGTGGGGGGAGTGGATAAATTAAGATTAGTGTTACTATATGTATACAAACACATATTATATACATATCTCAAAAATACCGACCATATAGAAGGGAGGTGTGCGGAACCCTCTGTAACATTTTACATGGGAAGAGGATCTGTACTTGAATAGACATATATAATGTACAAATGAACCAGATTGTGTACACCTCGGAAAAACAATATTCTAAGATTTACCCCAATTAAAAAAATTTTAAAACCAAGAAGAAATAATGAGACATAAATTTATGGGGGATTCTCCAAGCACATTCCAATATAATTTACAACCTAGGAACACGACTTCCAGAAAGGCTCTCCTGCCCTAGTACCTAGGTTTGGGAAAGGAGGAATGCTGCCTGCTTGAGGCCTCTTCCTACAACAGCAGCTTTTAACCCATTGCTAAAGGTCACTAAATATGCACCACAAGTGCAGTTCGGGAAATGAGACCTGCTCCCTAAAAAAATTCTGGGCTGGAAAATCGAGTAAAAAATTAAACAGAGGGCAAGCTTCCAAGAAGACAATTTCAAGAGTTATATTGTACTCCCAACTGTTTCCTTTTTTTAACAGAAAAGAAAACGGTGGAGAAAAATGATGAGTTTTATGAATTTTCAAAGACATGCAAACCCAAAGTACAAAAACCTATCAGCTCACACCAGCCAGAAGGGCCATTAGCATAAATGCTGCAAACAATAAATGCTGAAGCGATTGTGGAGAAAGGCGTACCCTCGATTCTAAGGGGGACGTGGTAAGAGCCACTAATGAAAACACAAAGAAGGTGCTTTGATAAGGGTAACACGGTGCTACCAGTCAATCAATCACACCCACTGCTGGGCCTATCACCTGAGAAAATGAGAATCAAAAAGTCACAGGCTTGGGGCTTCCCTGGTGGTGCAGTGGTTGAGAGTCTGCCTGCCAATGCAGGGCACACGGGTTCGAGCACCGGTCTGGGAAGATCCCACATGCCGTGGAGCAACTGGGCCCGTTAGCCACAACCACTGAGCCTGCGCGCCTGGAGCCTCTGCTCCGCAACAAGAGAGGCCGCGATAGTGAGAGACCCATGCACCGTGATGAAGAGTGGCCCCCGCTCGCCGCAACTACAGAAAGCTCTCGCGCACAAAAGAAGATCCAACACAGCCATAAATAAATAAATAAATAAATAAATAAATATTTTTAAAAAAAGTCACAGGCTGGCAATCCTGCACTCCAACAATACTTACCATAGCCAACACTTGGAAGCAATGAAAATGTCCATCAACCGAGGAATGCACAAAGTAGATGTGGTCCACGTACACAGGGGAAAATTACTCCAATAAAAAATAAAAATTAAATTTAAAAATCCAACAAAAGTAAAGAGACATCAGCTTGTGTGGGTTTGTCTGGGCACACTCCACTCTAATTTATAACCGAGAAACACCACAGGCCGCAAGGGCTTTTCCCTAGTTACCAGGGTGGGGAACATAGAAAGGCTACCACCCTCTGGCAATTACCTGCAAAAACAGCTTTAAGGCCTGTGCTAATGGTCATTTCATAGGAAGAAGTAATGCAGGACTGTAAATGAAACATGCCCTCAATATGTCTTGAGGGAGGTAATGGCCAAAACATTTCAAAATGTGACACATACTTTAAGAGAACACTTTGAAGAACTAAGGAGTAATCACAGCTTGAAAAATAAAAAGGATATGCCTTAAAGCTCAGTTTCAACGGATTATGAGGCACGTGCGAATTCAACCACAAAGGGGAATCAGCTCACACTTGTCAGAAAAACCATCAGCAAGAAAACTACAAACAATAAATGCTGAAGCTTTTGTGGAGAAACGCATACCCTCAACTTCAAGGGGGACGTAACTTGGAAAGGGCCACGAATGAGAACAGAATGGAGATGCCTTGAAAAGGTAAACATTGAGCTACCATATGATCCAGCAGGCCCACTCCTCGACCAATAATCTAAAAAGAGAGAATTGGAAAGACACAGGCAGGGAAATCTGCATTGCACAGTATTACAATAGCCAAGATATGGAGGTAACCAAAAAGTCCACCAACAGATGGGTAGACACAGAAGAACTCCTCCATGTACAGATGGAATATTCGCTAGTGAAAAAAATGAAACAATGCCATTTGCAGCACCATAGATGAGTCTAGACGTAATCACACCACCTGTAGTAAGTGACAAAGTAAAAGACACATATCCTATCATATCACTTTTAGGAGTTACTTAAAAATTGATACCAATGAAGATATTTCCACAGAGAAATGCAATCACAGATTCATTAAAAAACTTATGGTTCACCAAATAGAAAGGGATGAGGATTGGATACATTACCATATTGGGGTTAACAGAGATATACAAACCATGTGAAATATATAATCACCAAAGACGTACTGAAGACCAGGAGAAGACTACTTAACATTGTGTCATAACCTACATGGGAAAAGGATGCGAGGAAGAATAGATACACGTATATGTGTGAAAGAACCACATTTGCACAACTACAACAAACAAACCATTGTAATCATATTTGCTTTTATAAAAAATAAAAAGTAAATTATAAATATGAACAAGAAGTAATGAGACATAAACATAAAGGGCTTTTTCCTGGCACATTCCATTCTAATTTACAACCTAGAACACCACTTCCATCAAGGCTCTGTTTCCCCAGTTACCAAATTTGGTAAAGGAGAAATGATGCCACCTTGTGGCCGTTTCCTGCAAGAGCAGATTTAAACTCACAGCTAATGGTCACTTAACATTCACAAGGACTCAGGGCTGTAAAGGACACCTGCCCTAAAAAATTGTGCTGAAGTAGGGAATGGACAAAAAAATTCAAAACAGGCAAATGTTTCCAGAATAGAGTATGAATATTAACGTTTTACTCACGCTCTTTTAAAAAAAAGGAAAATGGATAAAAGCTCAACCTCAGGGAGTGTTAGACCCATGCAATCTAATCTACAAAAAGTTTCAACTTACACCAGTCGACTGACCATCAGCAAAAAGTCTACAAAAAATAAATGCTGAAGTGGTTTTAGAGAACTGTGTACCCTCTACTTTGTGGTGAGACGTAAAGGGGTAACAGCCAATAATGAGAAAAGAAAGGAGCTGTCTTTAAAAGTAAAAATGGAGGTACCATTAAATCCAGCAGGCGCACCAATGGACCTCTAACCTGACAAGACAAGAATCGAGAAGACACAGGCCGCAAAAGCTGCAGTGCAGCCTTATTCACAATAGCCAAGACAGTGAAGCAATCAAAATATCCAACTAGAGGTGAATGGATAAAGAAGAAGTGGTCCATGTACACAATGGAATATTAGCCATTGAAAACAATGAACCATTGCTCTCTGAGGCACCACAAATGATTCTGGAGATAATCACGGAACATGAGGTAAGTTGGAAAGCAAAAGACCTATATTCTATGATATCACTTATAGGCGTTATCTAATAACTGACACAAATGGACATATTTCCACATAGAAATACACTCAACAGACTTAGAAAATAAAACTATGCTCACCTAAAAGGAAAGGTGGGGGGAATGGATAAATTAAGATTAGTATTACTCTATGTGTACACACACATATTATATACATATCTCAAAAATACAGACCATATAACAAGGGAGGTCTGCGGAACTCTCTGTAACATTTTATATGGGAAGAGGATGTGTACTTGAATAGACATATATAATGTACAAATGAACCAGATTGTGTTCACCTAGGACAAACAATATTCTAAGCTTTACCCCAATTAAAACACTTTCAAAAACCAAGAAGAAATAATGAGACATAAACTTATGGGGCTTTCTACATGCACATTCCAATGTAATTTACAACCTAGGAACACGACTTCCAGAAAGGCTCTGCTGCCCTAGTACCCAGATTGGGGAATGGAGAAATGCTCCCTGCTTGAGGCCACTTCCCACAACAGCAGCTTTAAACCCATTGCTAAACGTCACTAAATATTCACCAAACTTGCAGTTCGGTAAATGACACCTGCTCTCTAAAAAAACTCTGGGCTGGAAAATCGACCAAAAAATTAAACAGAGGGCAACCTTCCAAGAAGACAATTTCAACAGTTATATTGTACTCCCGACTGTTTCCTTTTTTTAACAGAAAACAAAACAGTGGAGAAAAATGATGAGTTTTATGAATTTTCAAAGATATGCAAACCCAAATTACAAAAAGCTATCAGCTCACACCAGCCAGAAGGGCCATTAGCATAAATGCTGCAAACAATAAATGCTGAAGCGATTGTGGAGAAATGCGTACCCTCGATTCTAAGGGGGACGTGGTAAGAGCCACTAATGAAAACACAAAGAAGGTGCTTTGATAAGGGTAACACGGTGCTACCAGTCAATCAATCACACCCACTGCTGGGCCTATCACCTGAAAAAATGAGAATCAAAAAGTCACAGGCTTGGGGCTTCCCTGGTGGTGCAGTGGTTGAGAGTCTGCCTGCCAATGCAGGGCACACGGGTTCGAGCCCCGGTCTGGGAAGATCCCACATGCCGTGGAGCAACTGGGCCCGTTAGCCACAACCACTGAGCCTGCGCGCCTGGAGACTCTGCTCCGCAACAAGAGAGGCCGCGATAGTGAGAGACCCACGCACCGCGATGAAGAGTGGCCCCCGCTCGCCGCAACTACAGAAAGCTCTCGCGCACAAAAGAAGATCCAACACAGCCATAAATAAATAAATAAATAAATAAATAAATATTAAAAAAAAAAGTCACAGGCTGGCAATCCTGCACTCCAACAATACTTACCATAGCCAACACTTGGAAGCAATGAAAATGTCCATCAACCGAGGAATGCACAAAGTAGATGTGGTCCACGTACACAGTGGAAAATTACTCCAATAAAAAATAAAAATTAAATTTAAAAATCCAACAAAAGTAAAGAGACATCAGCTTGTGTGGGTTTGTCTGGGCACACTCCACTCTAATTTATAACCGAGAAACACCACAGGCCGCAAGGGCTTTTCCCTATTTACCAGGGTGGGGAACATAGAAAGGCTACCACCCTCTGGCAATTACCTGCAAAAACAGCTTTAAGGCCTGTGCTAATGTTCATTTCATAGGAAGAAATAATGCAGGACTGTAAATGAAACATGCCCTCAATATGTCTTGAGGGAGGTAATGGCCAAAACATTTCAAAATGTGACACATACTTTAAGAGAACACTTTGAAGAACTAAGGAGTAATCACAGCTTGAAAAATAAAAAGGATATGCCTTAAAGCTCAGTTTCAACGGATTATGAGGCACGTGCGAATTCAACCACAAAGGGGTATCAGCTCACACTTGTCAGAAAAACCATCAGCAAGAAAACTACAAACAATAAATGCTGAAGCTGTTGTGGAGAAATGCATACCCTCAACTTCAAGGGGGACGTAACTTGGAAAGGGCCACGAATGAGAACAGAATGGAGATGCTGTGAAAAGGTAAACATTGAGCTACCATATGATCCAGCAGGCCCACTCCTCGACCAATATTCTAAGAAGAGAGAATTGGAAAGACTCAGGCAGGGAAATCTGCATTGCACAGTATTACAATAGCCAAGATATGGAGGTAACCAAAAAGTCCACCAACAGATGGGTAGACAAAGAAGAACTCCTCCATGTACAGATGGAATATTCGCTAGTGAAAAAAATGAAACAATGCCATTTGCAGCACCATAGATGTGTCTAGACGTAATCACACCACCTGTAGTAAGTGAGAAAGTAAAAGACACATATCCTATCATATCACTTTTAGGAGTTACTTAAAAATTGATACCAATGAAGATATTTCCACAGTGAAAGGCAATCACAGATTCATTAAAAAACTTATGGTTCACCAAATAGAAAGGGATGAGGATTGGATACATTACCATATTGGGGTTAACAGAGATATACAAATCATGTGAAATATATAATCACCAAAGACGTACTGAAGACCAGGAGAAGACTACTCAACATTGTGTCATAACCTACATGGGAAAAGGATGCGAGGAAGAATAGATACACGTATATGTGTGAAAGAACCACATTTGCACACCTAGAACAAACAAACCATTGTAATCAAATTTGCTTGGATAAAAAATAAAAAGTAAATGATAATTATGAACAAGAAGTAATGAGACATAAACATAAAGGGCTTTTTCCTGGCACATTCCATTCTAATTTACAACCTACAACACCACTTCCATTAAGGCTCTGTTTGTCCATTTACCAAATTTGCTAAACGAGAAATGATGCCACCTTGTGGCCGTTTCCTGCAAGAGCAGCTTTAAACTCACAGCTAATGGTCACTTAACATTCACAAGGACTTAGGGCTGTAAAGGACACCTGCCCCAAAAAATTGTGCTGAAGTAGGGAATGGACAAAAAATTCAAAACAGGCAAAAGTTTCCAGAAGAGAGTATGAATATTAACGTTTTACTCACGCTCTTTTAAAAAAAAAGAAAATGGATAAAAACTCAACTTCAGGGAGTGTTAGACCCATGCAATCTAATCTACAAAGTTTCAACTTACACCAGTCGACTGACATTCAGCAAAAACTCTACAAACAATAAATGCTGAAGGGGTTTTAGAGAACTGTGTACCCTCTACCTGCTGGTGAGACGTAAAGGGGTAACACCCAATAATGAGAATAGAAAGGAGCTGTGTTTAAAAGTAAAAATGGAGGCACCATTCAATCCAGCAGACTCACCATTGGACCTCTCACCTGCGAAGACAAGAATCGAGAAGAAACAGGCCGCAAACCTGCAGTGCAGCCTTATTCGCAATAGCCAAGACAGTGAAGTAATCAAAATGTCCAACAACAGATGAAAGGATAAAGAAGATGTGGTCCATGTACACAATGGAATATTAGCCATGGAAAACAATGAACCATTGCTCTCTGAGGCACCACAAATGAGTCTGGAGATAATCACGAAACATGAGTTAAGTCCGATAGCAAAAGACCTATATTCTATGATATCATTTATAGGCGTTGTCTAATAACTGACACTAAGGAATATATTTCCACAGAGAAAGACACCCACAGACTTAGAAAACAAACTATGCTCATCCAAAAGGAAAGGTGGGGGGAATGGATAAATTAAGATTAGTGTTACTATATGTATACAAACATATATTATATACATATCACAAAAAGACTGACCATATAGCAGGCTAGGTCTGCGAAACCCTCAGTAACATTTTACATGGGAAGATAATCTGTACTTGAATAGACAAATATAATGTACAAATGAAGCAGATTGTGTACACCTCGGACAAACAATATTCTAAGCTTTACCCTAATTAAAAAAAAAATTTAAATCCAAGAAGAAATGATGAGACATACACTTATGGGGGTTTCTCCATGCACATTCCAATGTAATTTACAACCTAGGAAAACGACTTCCAGAAAGGCTCTGCTGCCCTAGTACCCATGTTTGGGAATGGAGAAATGCTGCCTTCTTGAGGCCACTTCCCACAACAGCAGCTTTAAACCCATTGCTAAAGGTCACTAAATATTCACCAAACTTGCAGCTCGGTAAATGACACCTGCTCTCTAAAAAAATTCTGGGGTGGAAAATCGAGCAAAAAATTAAACAGAGGGCAAGCGTCCAAGAAGACAATTTCAAGAGTTATATTGTACTCCCAATTGTTTCCTTTTTGTAACAGAAAAGAAAACGGTGGAGAAAAATGATGAGTTTTATGAATTTTCAAAGACATGCAGACCCAGATTACAAAAACCTATCAGCTCACACCAGCCAGAAGGGCCATAAGCATAAATGCTGCAAACAATAAATGCTGAAGCGATTGTGGAGAAATGCGTACCCTCGATTCTAAGAGGGACGTGGAAAGAGCCACTAATGAAAACACAAAGGAGGTGCTTTGCAAAGGGTAACACGGTGCTACCAGTCAATCAATCACACCCACTGCTGGCCCTATCACCTGAGAAAATGAGAATCAAAAAGCCACAGGCTGGCAATCCTGCACTCCAACAGTATTTCCCATAGCCAACACTTGAAAGCAATGAAAATGTCCATCAACCGAGGAATGCACAAAGTAGAAGTGGTCCACGTACACAGTGGAAAATTACTACAATAAAAAATAAAAATTAAATTTAAAAATCCAACAAAAGTTAAGAGACATCAGCTTGTGTGGGATTGTCTGGGCACACACCACTCTAATTTATAACCGAGAAACACCACAGGCCGCAAGGGCTTTTCCCTAGTTACCAGGGTTGGGAACATAGAAAGGCTGCCACCCTCTGGCAGTTACCTGCAAAAGCAGCTTTAAAGCCTGTGCTAATGGTCATTTCATACGAAGAAGTAGTGCAGGACTGTAAATGAAACCTGCCCTCCAAATGTCTTGAGGGAGGTAATGGCCAAAACATTTCAAAATGTGACACATACTTTAAGAGAACACTTTGAAGAACTAAGGGGTAATCACAGCTTGAAAAATAAAAAGGACATGACTTAAAGCTCAATTTCAACGGATTATGAGGCACATGCGAATTCAACCACAAAGAGGTATCAGCTCACACTTGTCAGAATAACCATCAGCAAGAAAACTACAAACAATAAATGCTGAAGGTGTTGTGGAGAAATGCATACCTTCAACTTCAAGTGGGACATAACTTGGAAAGGGCCACGAATAAGAAAAGAATGGAGGTGCCTTTAAAAGGTAAACATTGAGCTACCATATAATCCAGGAGGCCCACTCCTCGACCTATAATATAAGAAGAGAAAATTGGAAAGACACAGGCAGGCAAATCTGCATGGCACAGTATTACAATAGCCAAGATATGGAAGTAACCAAAAAGCCCACCAACAGATGGGTGGACAAAGAAGAACTCCTCCATGTACAGATGGAATATTCACTAGTGAAAAAAATGAAACAATGCCATTTGCAGCACCATAGATGAGTCTAGACGTAATCATGCCACCTGTAGTAAGTGAGAAAGCAAAAGACACATATCCTATCATATCACTTTTAGGAGTTACTTAAAAATTGATAACAATGAAAATATTTCCACAGAGAAAGGCAATCACAGATTCATTAAAAAACTTATGGTTCACCAAATAGAAAGGGATGAGGATTGGATACTTTACAATTTTGGGGTTAACAGAGATATACAAACCATGTGAAATATATAATCACCAAAGACGTACAGAAGACCAGGAGAAGACTACTCAACATTGTGTCATAACCTACATGGGAAAAGGATGCGAGGAATAACAGATACACGTATATGTGCGAAAGAACCACATTTGCACACCTAGAACAAACAAACCATTATAATCAAATTTGCTTTGATAAAAAATAAAAAGTAAATTATAAATACAAACAGGAAGTAATGATACATGAACATAAAGGGCTTTTTCCTGGCACATTCCATTCTAATTTACAACCTAGAACACCACTTCCATTAAGGCTCTGTTTCCCCAGTTACCAAATTTGGTAAAGGAGAAATGATGCCACCTTGTGGCCGTTTCCTGCAAGAGCAGATTTGAACTCACAGCTAATGGTCACTTAACATTCACAAGGACTCAGGGCTGTAAAGGACACCTGCCCTAAAAAATTGTGCTGAAGGAGGGAATGGACATAAAAATTCAAAATAGGCAAATGTTTCAAGAGGAGAGTATGAATAGTTACGTTTTACTCAGGCTCTTTGAAAAAAAAAAGGAAAATGGATAAAAGCTCAACCTCAGGGAGTGTTAGACCCATGCAATCTAATCTATAAAAAGTTTCAACTTACACCAGTCGACTGACCATCTGCAAAAAGTCTACAAACAATAAATGCTGAAGGGGTGATGGAGAACTCTGTACCCTCTACCTGCTGGTGAGACGTAAAAGGGTAACAGCCAATAATGAGAACAGAAAGGAGCTGTGTTTAAAAGTAAAAATGGAGGCACCATTCAATACAGCACACGCACCATTGGACCTCTCACCTGAGAAGACAAGAATCGAGAGGACACAGGCCTCGAAAGCTGCAGTACAGCCTTATTCACAACAGCCAAGACAGTGAAGCAATCAAAATGTCCAACAACAGGTGAATGGATAAAGAAGAAGTGGTCCATGTACACAATGGAATATTAGCCATGGAAAACAATGAACCATTGCTCTCTGAGGCACCACAAATGAGTCTGGAGATAATCACGAAATATGAGGTAAGTCGGAAAGCAAAAGACCCATATTCTATGATATCACTTATAGGCGTTATCTAATAACTGACACAAATGAACATATTTCCACAGAGAAAGACACTCACTGACTTAGAAAACAAACTATGCTCATCTAAAAGGAAAGGTGTGGGGAATGGATAAATTAAGATTAGTGTTACTATATTTATACAAACACATATTATATACATATCTCAAAAACACCAACCATATAGCAAGGGAGGTCTGCAGAACCCTCAGTAACATTTTACATGGGAAGAGTATCTGTACTTGAGTAGACAAATATAATGTACAAATGAACCAGATTGTGTACACCTGGGACAAACTATATTCTAAGCTTTACCCCAATTAAAAAAAAATTTTAAACCAAGAAGAAATAATGAGACATACACTTATGGGGGTTTCTCCATGCACATTCCAATGTAATTTACAAACTAGAAACACGACTTCCAGAAAGGCTCTGCTGCCCTAGTACCCAGATATGGGAATGGAGATATGTTGCCTGCCTGAGGCCAATTCCCACAACAGCAGCTTTAAACCCATTGCTAAAGGTCACTAAATATTCACCAAACTTGCAGTTCGGTAAAAGACACCTGCTTTCTAAAAAAATTCTGGGGTGGAAAATCGACCAAAAATTTCAAAAGAGGGCAACCTTCCAAGAACACAATTTTAAGAGTTATATTTTACTCCCAATTGTTTCCTTCTTTTTAACAGAAAAGAAAACGGTGGAGAAAAATGATGAGTTTTATGAATTTTCAAAGACATGCAAACCCAAATTACAACAACCTATCAGCTCACAGCAGCCAGAAGGGCCATTAGCATAAATGCTGCAAACAATAAATGCTGAAGCGATTGTGGAGAAATGCGCACCCTGGATTCTAAGGGGGACGTGGTAAGAGACACTAATGAAAACACAAAGAAGGTGCTTTGAAAAGGGAAACACGGTACTACCAGTCAATGAATCACACCCACTGCTGGGCCTATCACCTGAGAAAATGAGAATCAAAAAGCCAAAGGCTGGCAATCCTGCACTCCAACAATATTTACCATAGCCAACACTTGGAAGCAATGAAAATGTCCATCAACCAAGGAATGCACAAAGTAGAAGTGGTCCACGTACACAGTGGAAAATTACTCCAATAAAAAATAAAAATTAAATTTAAAAAACCAACAAAAGTAAGGAGACATCAGCTTGTGTGTGTTTGTCCAGGCACACTCCACTCTAATTTATAACCGAGAAACACCACAGGACGCAAGGGCTTTTCCATAAGTACCAGAGTGGGGAACATAGAAAGGCTGCCACCCTCTGGCAGTTACCTGTAAAAGCAGCTTTAAAGCCTGTGCTAATGGTCATTTCCTAAGAACAAGTACTGCAGGACTGTAAATGAAACCTGCCCTCAAAATGTCTTGAGGGAGGTAATGGCCAAAACATGTCAAAATGTGACACATACTTTAAGAGAACACTTTGAAGAACTAAGGGGTAATCACAGCTTGAAAAGTAAAAAGGACATGCCTTAAAGCTCAATTTCAACGGATTATGAGGCACATGTGAATTCAACCACAAAGAGGTAGCAGCTCACACTTGTCAAAATAACCGTCAGCAAGAAAACTACAAACAATAAATGCTGAAGGTGTTGTGGAGGAATGCATACCCTGAACTTTAAGTGGGATGTAACTTGGAAAGAGCCACTAAAGAGAACAGAATGGAGGTGCCTTAAAAATGTGAACATTGAGCTACCATATGACCCAGCAATCCCACTACTGGTTATACACCCACAGAAAACCATAATTCAAAAATACACATGCACCCGAATGTTTATTACAGCACTATTTACAATAGCCTGGTCATGGAAGCAACCTAAATGCACATCAACAGACGAATGGATAAAGAAGTTGTGGTACATATATAGAATGGAATATTTCTCAGCCACAAAAAGGAACCAAATTGAGTCATTTGTTGTGACGTGGATGGATCTAGAGACTGTCATACAGAGTGAAGTAAGTCAGAAAGAGAAAAACAAATATCGTATATTAACGCAGGTACATGGAACCTAGAAAATTGGTACAGATGAGCCAGTTTGCAGGGCAGAAGTTGAGACACAGATGTAGAGCGCAGACACATGGACACCACGGGGGGCAAAATGTGGTGGGGTGGGGATGGTGTGCTGAATTGGGCGATTGGGATTGACATGTATACACTGATGTGTATAAAATTGATGACTGATAAGAACCTGCAGTATACAAAAACAAACAAAACAACTAATACTAAACTTTCATTCGTTTTTTTGTATGGAAATATGTTAATATAAATGTTTCAGACATTACATGAAATTTCTAAAAATCTTATATGTTCTGGTATAATGTTATAATTCATAATCCTAGTTATTACTTTAAAATGTATATCTCAGAAATAACTAATTTTCTTGTCAACTGCATTATTATAAAATTTCATCAAATCTTTAACCGTGGTCATTTTTAAGTCTTTTGTCATTTACAGACAGTTCTGGGTGTACTCTGATGCTTTTGCAAATATGTTCCTATAAAAGGGTTTCATCTTCATGAAATTCATGGAAAAGACTCTGACAAGTACAGGTTTCTGGTAACTCTACTGTACTGCTGAACTGAATAAATAAGCATTTTCAGAACTCTAATGATAAAACTAATGAACTCATAAAAGTGCTAACAAAAGATCAAGATGAAAAAAAAATTAATTACATGGGACTGAGTGAACTGATGACGATAAGTATAATTTTTGTTACTTTCTGTTTGAATTAAAAATAAATCCCACAAGGACTCAGAGGCAAAGAATATACAAATCAATTTTCACTGCAAAGTAAAGCAGCTGCTACAGTGAAGGATTACTGGACTGAATGTCAATATTTTGACATAGTATGAGTGTGTTTCATGTTTGGTAATTGCAATCATTGTTGCTTTTGTTGTGATCATCCATGTACAATGCTTGATGTCAGTCTATTTATCTCTTATAAAAATAAAATACAGTGTGTGTGTTTGGAAAAAAAAACGAATAAGAACTAATGAGACATAAACTTATGGGGATTTCACCTGGCAAACTCCATTCTAATTTACAACCTAAGACAACGACTTCCAGAAAGGCTCTGCTGCCCTAGTACTTAGATTGGGGAATGGCTGCCTCCTTTTGGCCGTTTCCCACAACAGCAGCTTTAAACCCACTGCAAACGGTCACTAAATATTCACCAACTGGCAGTTCTGTAAATGACACTTGCCCTTCAAAAAAATTCTGGGGTCAAAAATCGAATAAAAAATTCAAAAGAGGGCAAACTTCGAAGAAGATAATTTCAAGAGGTATATTGTGCTCACAGATTTTTCTTTTGATAAAAGAAAAAGATGTGGAAAAATGATGAATCTTAGGAATTTTGAAAGATATGCAAACCCAAATTACAAATACCTATCAGATCACAGCAGTCAGAATGGCCATCAGCAAAAATGGTGCAAACAATAAATGCTGAAGCGATTGTGGAGAAATGCCTACCCTCGGTTCTAAGGGGGACGTTGTAAAAGCCACTAATAAAAACACATTGGCGGTGCTTTGAAAAAGTAAACACTGAGTGACCAGTCCATCAATCACACCCACTGCTGGGCCTATCACCAGAGAAAATGAGAATCAAAAAGTCACAGGCTGGCAATCCTGCACTCCAGCAATATTCACCATAGGCAACACTTGGAAGCAATGAAAATGTCCATCAACAGAGGCATGCACCAAGAAGTGGTCCATGTACAAAATAGAATATTAACTCCAATAATAAATATAAATTAAATTTAAAAATCCAACAAAAGTAAGGAGACATCAGCTTTTGTGTGTTTATCTGGGCACATTCTACTCTAATTTACAACCGAGGAACACCACTGGCCGTAAAGTCTGTTTCCCTAGTATCAGCGTGGGGAATGTAGAAAGGTAGCAGCCCTGTGGCCGTTACCTGCAAAAGCAGTTTAAAGCCTGTGCTAATGGTCACTTCATATGAACAAGTACTGTAGGGCTGAAAATGAAACCTGCCCTCAAAATGTCTTGAGGGAGGTAATGGCCAAAACATTTCAAAATTTGACACATACTTTAAGAAACCACTTTGAAGAACTAAGCTGTAATTACAGCTTGAAAAATAAAAATGACTTGCCTTAAAGCTCAATTGCAACGGAATATGAGACACATGCAAATTCAACCGTAAAGAGGTGTCAGCTCACACCCGTCAGAATAACCATCAGCAAAAACTACAAATAATAAATGCTGAAGGTGCTGTGGAGAAATGCATACCCTCAACTTTAAGTGGGACGTAACCTGGAAAGAGCCACTAATGATAACAGAATGGAGGTACCTTTAAAAGGTAAACACTGAGCTACCAAATGACCTAGCAGACCTATTCCTGGACCTATAACCGACGAAGACAGAATTGGAAGGACACAGGCAGGCAAATCTGCAATGCATACTATTACAATAGCCAAGATATGGAAGTAACCAAAAAGTCCACCAACAGATGGGTGGACAAAGAAGAACTGCTACATGTACAGATGGAATATGAGCTAGTGAAAAAATGAAACAATGCCATTTGCAGCACCATAGATGAGTCTAGAGGTAATCACACAACTTGTAGTAAGTGAGAAAGTGAAAGATACATATCCTATCATATCAGATATAGGTGTTACCTAAAAATTGATACAAACGAAGATATTTCCACAGAGAAAGGCAATCACATATTCATTAAAAAACTTATGGTTCACCAGATGGAAAGGTGTGAGGATTGGATACATTACCATATTGAGGTTAACAGAGACATACAAACACATGTGAAATATATAATCACCAAAGACCTACAGAATACCAAGAGAAGACTACTCTACATTGTGTCATAACCTACATGGGAAAAGGATCCGAAGAAGAATAGATATATGTATATGTGTGAAAGAACCACATCTTGCACACCTAGAACAAACAAAACATTGTAATCAAGTTTGCTGTGACAAAAAATAAAAATTAACTTAAAAATACGAACAAGAAGTAATGAGACATAAACTTAAAGGGCTTTTTCCTCGCACATTCCATTCTAATTTGCAACCTAGACCACCACTTCCAGTAAGGCTCTGTTGCCATAGTAACCAGATTTGGTAAAGGAGAAATGCTGCCGCCTTGTGGCCGTTTCCCGCAAGAGCGGCTTTAAACCCACAGCTAATGGTCACTTAAAATTCACAAGGACTCAGGGCTGTAAAGGACACCTGCCGTCAAAAATTGTGCTGAGGTAGGGAACGGACAAAAAAATTTAATACAGGCAAATTTTTCAATAAAATACTACGAAGAGGTAAGTATTACTCACTGTCTTTAAAAAAAAGGAGAAAGGATTAAGGCTCAACCTCAGGAATTATTAGACTCATGCAATCTAATCAACAAAATGGTTTCCAATCACACCAGTCGACTGACCATCAGCAAAAAGTCTACAAACCATAAATGCTGATGCGGTTGTAGAGAATTGTGTATCCTCTAGCTGCTGGTGAGACGCAAAGTGGTTAACAGCCAGTAATGAGAACAGAAAAGAGCTGCGTTTAAAAGTAAAAATTTAGGTACCATTCAATCCAGCAGGCGCACCATTGGACCTCTCACCTGAGAAGACAAGTATCGAGAAGACACAGGTTGCAAAAGCTGCAGTGCAGCATTGTTCACAATAGCCAAGGCAGTGAAGTGATAAAAATGTCCATCAACAAGTGAATGGATATAGAATAAGTGGTCCAGGTACACAATGGAATATTAGCCATGGAAAAGAATGAAACCCTGCTCTTTGAGGCACCACAAATGAGGCTGGAGATAATCACAAATCATGAGGTAAGTCGGAAAGCAAAAGACTTATATCCTATGATATCACTTATAGGCGTTATCTAATAACTGACACAAATGAACACAATTCACAGAGAAATACACTCACAAACTTAGAAAACCAACTTTGCTCATCTAAAGGGAAAGGTGGGGGGAATGGATAAATGAAGATTCGTGTTACTATATGATATGTATATGATCCAAATACATATTATATACATATTACAAAGAGACCGACCATATAACAAGGGAGGTCTACAGAACACTCCGTAATAATTTACATGGGAAGAGGATCTCTACATAAATAGATATAAATAATGTGTAAATGAACCAGAGTGTGTACACCTTGGAGAAACAACATTCTAACGATTACCCTGATTTAAAAAATTAAAACAATGAAAAAGAATTAATCAGACATAAACTTATGGGGCGTTTTCCAGCCCATTCCATTGAAATTTACAACCTAGGAAAACGACTTCCAGAACGGCTCTGCTGCCCTAGTAACCAGATTTGGTAATGGAGAAATGCTGCTGCTTTGTGGCCGTTTCGAACAACAGCAGGTTAAACCTAGTGCTAATGGTCCCTAAATATTTACACTCATTGCAGGCCTGTAAATGACACCTACATTTCAAAACAATCCTGGGGTTGAAAATTGACCAAAAAATTCAAAAGAGGGCAACGTTCCAGGAAGACACTTTCAAGACGAATATTGTACTCACACTTTTTTTTTCTTTTTTCTTTTAACAGAAAAGAAAAAGGCGTGGAAAAATGATGAATTTTAGAATATTTAACGACATGCATACCCATATTACAAATACCTATCAGCTCACAGCAGTCTGAATGGCCATTAGCAAAAATGCTGCAAAAAATAAATGCTGAAGGGAATGTGGAGAAATGCGTACCCTCGGTTTTAAGGGGGGGCATGTAAAGAGTCACTAATGAAAACACAATGTAGGTGCTTTGAAAAGGGAAACATTGAGCTACCAGTCAATCAATCAAAACCACTGCTGGACCTATCACCTGAGAAAATGAGAATCAAAAAGTCACAGGCTGGCAATCCTTCACTCCAGCAATATTTACCACAGCCAACACTTGGAAGCAATGAAAATGTCCATCAACCGAGGAATGCACCAAGAAGAAGTGGTCCATGTACACAATGGAATATTACTCCAATACTAAATATAAATTAAATTTAAAAAAAAACAAACAAAAGTAAGGAGACATCAGCATTTGTGGGTTTATCCGGGCACATTGCACTCTAATTTATAACCGAGGAACACCACAGGCCGGAAGGTCTGTTTCCCTATTTACAAGAGTGGGGAACGTAGAAAGGCTGCCGCCCTCTGGCCGTTACGTGCAAAAGCAGCTTTAAAGCCTGTGCTAATGGTCACTTCATATGAACAAGTAATGAAGGGCTGTAAATGAAAACTGCCCTCAAAATGTCTCGAGGGAGGTAATGGCCAAAAATTTTCAAAATGTGACACATACTTTAAGAAAACACCGTGAAGAACTAAGCTGTAATCACTGTTTGATAAATAAAAAGGACATGCTTTCAAGCTCAATTTCAACAGATTATGGGATACATGCAAATTCAACCACAAAGGGTATCAGCTCACACCTATCAGAATAACCCTCAGCAAGAAAAGTACAAACGATAAATACTGAAGGTGTTTTGGAGAAATGCATACCCTCAACTTTAAGTTGGACGTAACCTGGAAAGAGCCACTAATGAGAACTGAATGGTGGTGCCTTTAAAACGTACACACTGACTTACCATATGATACAGCAAGTCCACTCCTTGGACTATAACATAAGAAGATAGAACTGGAAAGACACAGGCAAGCAAATGTGTATTGCAGCAGTATTACAATAGCCAAGACATGGAGACAACCAAAAAGTCCATCAAGAGTTGCGTGGCCAAAGAGGAACTGGCACACGTACAGATGGAATATTAGCCAGGGAAAAAAATAAAACAATGCCATTTGCAGCACCATGTATGATTCTTGAGGCAATCAGGCAAATTGTACTAAGTCAGAAAGCAAAAGACACATATCCTATAATATCACTTATAGATCTTAGCTAAAAATTGATACCAATGATGATATTTCCACAGAGAAATGCAATCACAGATTCACTAAACTAACTTATGGTTCACCAAATGGAAAGGTGTGAGGATTGGATACATTAGGATATTGGGGTTAACATAGATATAGAAACAAATGTGAAATGTGTAATCACCAAAGACCTACGTAATACTGAAAGAAGATTACTCAACATTGTATCATAACCTACTTGGGAAAATGATCCAAAGAAGAATAGATATATGTATATGTGTGAAAGAACCACATCTTGCACACCTAGAACAAACAAAACATTGTAATCAAATTTGCTCTGATAAAAAATAAAAATTAAATTAAAAAAAGAACAAGAAGTAATGAGAAATAAACTTAAGGGGTTTTTTGCTGGCACATTGCATTCTAATTTACAACCCGAACATGACTTCCATTAAGGCTCTGTCATCACTAATAAAGCAGCTTTATAATCAATGTTGAAGGTAGCTTAAAAGAAGTCTCACTAATTATTGATAGTAACAAGAAAACAAAGAAAAGTAAAAATCTCACTGCAAAAAGTATACATAGAGTAAGTCAAGGTAGATCAAACACTTATTAAACTTCTGTAAAGAATAAAAGACAACAGTAGTATGTTTTTTTAAAAAGAGAGGGCCCAAATAAATCTGAAATGAAAGAGATGATGTTACAACAGACCCCACAGAAATACAAAGTATCCTAAGATACACACAGGGTAACTCAGGGCTCAGATTGGACAGAGCCCACTCTCCAGTCCCCTGTACATGACTTACAGGAGCCTCAGGAACTGAGGAGGGGGTCCCTGAGGAGAGGCTCAAGATAGAATATGGTAGGCATTAACATGGCTCCATTCATCTTAAACATGCCTGAACTACATTCACACGAGATGATTTTGTCCTGTATGTACATCGGCACCTCTAGTCGGAACTGCAGATCTTTGGCTTCACCACCTCAACTGACAGCAATAGCTTCACCTGCTGTGGACCGTCTCCTATAGGATTTCTAGAACCACAAAGCATCGAAGCTTCACAGGACCCAGAGTCTGTGCGACTCCACGCAGAGTCTCAGAGTCTCAACTCCACTTAGATATTCCACTCTTGGAGGGCACACACAAAGTAGTGAGCACATCAGAACCCAGGGGAAGGAGCAGTGACCCCGTAGGAGAATGACCAGAACTACCTGATAGTTTTAGAGGGTCTCCTGCAGAGGCAGGTGGTAGCTGTGGCTGTGGCTCACCGTGAGGACAACGACACTGGCAGCAGAAGTTCTGGGAAATACTCCTTGGTGTGAGCCCTCCCAGAGTCCGCCATTAACCCCATCAAGAGCAAGGTAGGCTCCAGTGCTGGGTCACCTCAGGCGAAACTACTAACAGGGAGGGAACCCAGCCCCATGCATCAGCAAATAAGTGGATTAAACGTTTTATTAAAGTTTTATTTAATCTGCAGACAAGCAGATTAAAGCTTTGCCCACCAAAGCAACACCCAGCTCTACCCACCACCAGTCCCTCCCATCAGGAAGCTTGCACAAGCCTCTAAGATAGACTCATCCACTGGAGAGCAGACAGCAGAAGCAAGAAGAACTACAATTCTGCAGCCTGTGGAAGGAAAACCACATTCACAGAAAGATAGACAAAATGAAAAGGCAGAGGGCTTTATACCAGATTAAGGAACAAGATAAAACCCTAGGAAAAAAAAACGAAATGAGGTGGAGATACAGAACCTTCCAGAAAAAGAATTCAGAATAATGATAGTGAACATGATCCAAGACCTTGGCAAAAGAATGGAGGCAAAGATCGAGAAGATGCAAGAAATGCTTAACAAAGACCTAGAAGAATTAAGGAGCAAACACCTAGAAGAATTAAAGAACAAACAAACAGAGGTGAACCATATAATAACTGAAATGAAATATACACCAGAAGGAATCAGTAGCAGAATAACTGTGGCAGAAGAACGGGTAAGTGACCTGGAAGACAGAAAGGTGGAAATCACTGCCATGGAACAGAATAAAGAAAAAGAATGAAAATAAATGAAGACACCCTAAGAGTCCTCTGGGACAACATTAAACGCAACAGCATTCACATCATAGGGGTCCCAGAAGGAGAAGAGAGAGAGAAAGGACCCAAGAATACATTTGAAGAGATTATAGTCGAAAACTTCCCAAGCATGGGAAAAGAAATAGCCATCCAAGTCCAGGAAGTGCAGAGAGTCCCAGTCAGGATAAATCAAAGGAGAAAATGCCAAGACACATAGTAACCAAATTGACAAAAACTGAAGACAAAGAAAAATTATTGAAAGCAACAAGGGAAAAATGACAAATAACATACAAGGGAACTCCCATAAGGATAACAGCTGATTTCTCAGCAGAAAATCTACAAGCCAGAAGGGAGTGGCATAAATTTAAAGTGATGAAAGGGAAGAACCTACAACCAAGAGTACTCCAACCAGCAAGGATCTCATTCAGATTTGACAGAGAAATCATAAGCCCTACAGACAAGCAAAAGCTAAGAGAATTCAGCACCATGAAACCAGCTCTACACCAAATGCTAAAGGAACTTCTCTAAGTGGGAAACACAACAGAAGAAAAGGACCCAGCAAGACAAACCCATAACAATTAAGAAAATAGTAATAGGAACATACATATCAATAATTACCTTAAACGTGAATGGACTAAATGTTCCAACCAAAAGACACAGGCTCCCTGAATGGATCCAAAAACAAGACCCATATATATGCTGTCTACAAGAGACCCATTTCAGACCTAGGGACACATACAGACTGAAAGTGAGGCGATGGAAAAATATATTCTATGCAAATGAAAATCAAAAGAAAGCTGGAGTAGCAATACTCATAGCAGATAAAATAGACTTTAAAATAAAGAATGTTACAAGAGACAAGGAAAGACACTACATAATGGTCAAGGGATCAATCCAAGAAGAAGATATAACAATTATAAATATATATGTGCCCAACATAGGAGCACCTCAATACATAAGGCAACTGCTAACAGCTATAAAAGAGGAAATCAACAGTAACACAGTAATAGCAGGGGACTTTAACAGCTCACTTACACCAGTGGAGATCATCCAGACAGAAAATTAATAAGGAAACACAAGCTTTAAATGACACAATAGACCAGATATAGTTAATTGATATTTATAGGACATTCCATCCAAAAACAGCAGATTACACGTTCTTCTCAACTGCACATGCAACATTCTCCAGGATAGATCACATCTTGGGTCACAAATAAAGCCTCAGTAAATTTAAGAAAACTGAAATCATATCAAGCAGCTGTTCCGACCACAATGCTATGAGATTAGAAATCAATAACAGGGACAAAACCATAAAAAACACAAACACATGGAGGCTAAACAATACGTTACTAAATAACCAAGAGATCACTGAAGAAATAAAAGAGGAAATCAAAAACTACCTAGAGACAAATGACAAGAAACACACGATGATCCAAAACCTATGGGATGCAGCAAAAGCAGTTCTAAGAGGGAAGTTTATAGCAATACAAGCCTACCTCAAAAAACAGGAAAAATCTCAAATAAACAATCGAACCTTACACCTAGAGGAACTAGAGAAAGAAGAACAAAACCAAAAGTTAGTAGAATGAAAGAAATCATAAACATCAAAGCAGAAATAAATGAAATAGAAGCAAAGAAAATGAAAGCAAAGATCAATAAAACTAAAAGCCGGTTCTTTGAGAAGATAAACAAAAATGATAAACCTTTAGCCAGACTCAAGAAAAAGAGGGAGAGGAATCAAATCAACAAAATTAGAAGTGAAAAAGGAGAAGTTACAACAGACACCACAGGAATACAAAGCATCCTACGAGACTACTACAAGCAACTCTATGCCAATAAAATGGACAACCTGGAAGAAATGGACAAATTCTTAGAAAGGGATAACCTTCCAAGACTGAACCAGGAAGAAATAGAAAATATGAACAAACCTATCACAAGCAATGAAATTGAAACTGTGATTAAAAATCTTCCAAGAAACAAAAGTCCAGAACCAGATGGCATCACAGGTGAATTCTGTCAAACATTTAGAGAAGAGCTAACACCCAACCTTCTCAAATTCTTCAAAACAATTGCAGGGGAAGGAACACTCCCAAACTCATTCTATGAGACCACCGTCACCCTGATACCAAAACCAGACAAAGATACTACAAGGAAAGAAAATTATACACCAATATCACTGATGAATATAGATGTAAAAATCCTCAACAAAATACTAGCAAACAGAATCGAACAACACATTAAAAGGATCAAACACCATGATCAAGTGGGGTTTATCCCAGGGATGCAAGGATTCTTCAATATACACAAAACAATGTGATACACCATATTAACAAATTGTAGAATAAAACCATATGATCATCTCAATAGATGCAGGAAAAGATTTTGAGAAAATTCAACACCCATTTACGATAAAAACTCTGCAGATTGTGGGCATAGAGGGAAACTACCTCAACATAATAAAGGCCATATATGACAAACCTACAGCAAACATCATTCTCAACAGTGAAAAACTGAAAACGTTTCCTCTAAGATCAGGAACAAGACGAGGATGTCCACTCTCACCACTACTATTCAACATAGTTTTGGAAGTCCTAGCCATGGCAATCAGAGAAGAAAAAGAAATAAAAGAAATACAAAAAGGAAAAGAAGAAGTAAAATTGTCACTGTTTGCAAATGACATCATATCATAGATAGAGAATCCTAAAGATGCCACCAGAAAACCACTGGAGCTAATCAATGAATTTGGTAAAGTTGCAGGATACAAAATTAATGCACAGAAATTGCTTGCATTCCTATACACTAACAATGAAAGAACAGAAAGAGAAATTAAGGAAACAATCCCATTACCCCTGTAACAAAAATAAAACACCTAGGAATAAACCTACCTAAGGAAGTAAAAGACCTGTACTCAGAAAACTATAAGACACTGATGAAAGAAATCAAAGATGATATAAACAGATGGAGACATATACCATGTTCTTGGATTAGAAGAATCAATATTGTGAAAATGACTATACTACCCAAAGCAATCTACAGATTCAATGCAATCCCTATCAAATTACCAATGGTATTTTCTACAGAACTAGAAAAAAAAATCTTAAAATTTGTAGGGAGACACAAAAGACCCCAGATAGCCAAAGCAGTCTTGAGGGGAAAAAAAAAGAGCTGGAGGAATCAGACTTCCAGACTTCAGACTATATTACAAAGCTACAGTAATCAAGATAATATGGTAGTGGCACAAAAACAGAAATATAGATCAATAGAACAGGATAGAAAGCACAGAGATAAACCCACGTACCTATGGTCCACTAATCTATGACAAAGGAGGCAAGGGTATACAATGGAGAAAAGACAGTGTCTTCAGTAAGTGGTGCTGGGAAAACTGGACAACTACATGTAAAAGAATGAAATTAGAACACTCCCTAACACCATAGACAAAAATAAACTCAAAATGGATTAGAGACCTAAATGTAAGACCAGCCACTATAAAACTCTTAGAGGAAAACATAAGCAGAACAGTCTATGACATAAATCACAGCAAGATCCTTTTTGACCCACCTCCTAGAGAAATGGAAATATAAACAGAAATAAAAAAAAATGGGACTTAATGAAATTTAAAATCTTTTGCACAGCAAAGGAAAACATAAGCAAGATGAAAAGACAACCATCAGAATGGGAGAAAATATTTTCAAATGAAGCAAATGGCAAAGGATTAACCTCCAAAAAGCAGCTCCTGTAGCTCAATATCACAAAACCAAACAACCCAATCCAAAAATGGGCAGAAGACCTAAATAGACATTTCTCCAAAGAAGATATACAGGTTGCCAACAAACACATGAAAGGATGTTGAACATCACTAATTATTAGAGAAATGCAAATCAAAACTACAATGAGGTATCACCTCACACCAGTCAGAATGGCCATCATCAAAAATTCTACCAACAATAAATGCTGGAGAGGCATTTATTGGAGAAAAGGGAACCCTCTTGCACTGCTGGTGGGAATGTAAATTGATATAGCCACTAGGGAGAACGGTATGGGGGTTCCTTGAAAACTAAAAATAGAACAACCGTACAACCCAGCAATCCCACTACTGGACATTTACCCTGAGAAAACCATAATTCAAAAAGAGTCATGTACCACAATGTTCATTGTAGCTCTATTTACAATAGCCAGGACATGGAAGCAACCTAAGTTTCCATCAACAGATAACTGGATAAAGAAGATGTGGCACATATATACAATGGAACATTATTCAGCCATAAAAAGAAACAAAACTGAGTTATTTGTAGTGAGGTGGATGGATCTAGAGTCTGTCCTACAGAGTGAAGGAAGTCAGAAAGAGAAAAACAAATACCGTATGCTAACACATATATATGGAATCTAAAAGAAAAAAAGTTTATGAAAAACCTAGGGGCAGGAAAGGATTAAGGACACCGACGTAGAGAAAGGACTTGAGGACACGGGGAGGAGTAAGTGTAAGCTGGGACAAAGTGAGAGAGTGGTATGGACATATATACACTACCAAATGTAAAATTGATAGCTACTGGGAAGCAGCCACATAGCACAGGGAGATCAACTCGGTGCTTTGTGACCACCTAAAGGGGTGGGATAAGGGAGTGAGAGGGAGGTGCAAGAGGGAGTGGATATGTTGTTATATGTATACATATAGCTGATTCACTTTTTTATACAGCAGAAACTAACACACAATTGTAAAGCAATGATACTCCAATAAAGATGTAAAAGGAAAAAAAAAGAAAGCCCAGAGATAAACCTACACACCTATGGTCCACTAATCTATGACAAAGGAGGCAAGGATATACAATGGAGAAAAGACAGTCTCTTCAATAAGTGGTGCTGGGAAAAATGGACAACTACATGTAAAAGAATGAAATTAGAACACTCCCTAACACCATACACAAAAAATAAACTCAAAATGGATTAGAGACCGAAATGTAAGACCAGACACTATAAAACTCTTAGAGGAAAACATAGGAAGAATACTCTTTGACAAAAATCACAACAAGATCTTTTTTGATCCACCTACTAGAGTAATGGAATAAAAAACAAAAATAAACAAATGGGAGCAAATGAAACCTAAAAGCTTTTGCAAAGCAAAGGAAACTACAAACAAGACGAAAAGACAACCTCAGAATGGGAGAAAATATTTGCAAACGAATCAATGGACAAAGGATTAATCTCCAATATATATAAACAGCACATGCAGCTCAACAGTAAAAACAGAAACAACCCAATCCAAAAATGGGCAGATGAGGTAAATAGACATTTGTCCCGAGAAGACATACAGATGGCCAAGAAGCCCATGAAAAGCTGCTCAACATCACTAATTATTAGAGAAATATAAACCAAAACTACAATGAGGTATCACCTCACACAAGTTAGAATGGGCATCATCAGAAAATCTACAAACAACAAATGCTGGAGAGGGTGTGGAGAAAAGGGAACCCTCTTACACTATTTGTGGGAATGTAAATTGATACAGTCACTATGGAGAACAGTATGGAGGTTCCTTAGAAAACTAAAAATAGGATTACCATATGACCCAGCAATCCCACTACTGGGCATATACCCAGAGAAAACCATAATTCAAAAAGTCACATTCACCACAATGTTCACTGCAGCACTATTTACAATAGCCAGGTCATGGAAGCAACCTAAATGCCCATAGATAGACAAATGGAAAATATGTGGTACATATATAAAATGGAATATTACTCAGCCATAAAAAGGAATGAAATTGGGTCATTTGTAGAGACATGGAAAGATCTAGAGACTGTCATACAGAGTGAAGTAAGTCAGAAAAAGAAAAACAAATATCGTATATTAACGCATACATGTGAAACCTAGAAAAATGGTACAGATGAACCGGTTTGCAAGGCAGAAATAGAGACACAGATTTAGAGAACAAATGTATGGTCACCAAGGGGGGAAAGTGGCAGGGTGGTGGTGGTGGGATGAATTGCGATCCTGGGATTGACATATATACACTTATATGTATAAAAGAGATAACCAATAAGAACCTGCTGTATAAAAAAATGAATAAAATAAAATTTAAAAATTAAAAAATAATATTTAAAAACATAAAACACAAAAAAAGTTCTGTCCTTCCCATAGACGTATTTATATGAATGAATTATTTCCATGCTTATATCTGTAAATACAAAAAGAGGAATAAAACCTACCTTGAACCAAAAAAGAAAAAAAAAAACAGAACCCACTGGTAATACTGAGGAAAACCCTATCAGGGCACTTGCTCCAGTGGTAAACAATTCTGAAGTTGGTCAGAGGTGGGGAATCGTCTCCCATGCAGCCAGCAGCTCCCCCGCAAGGAGCGTCCTCATTGAAAAGCTGGGGGACCGTGAGGAGGCGTATCTGAGTAAACCTGAGCTGAGCCTCAGGGCAGCTGCTGCTGAACTTTTCCCACCCTTCCCAGGTAAAACACCTGAATGTGTGCAAAGACTTTAAAGCCTAGAGGAAAGGGCTTGGAGTCACACCAGCGACAGCACGCAGGCCGACTTGGTGCCTGCAGGCCAGCCAGGATGGTCCTGGCCCCGGGCGCTCTTCTGGAAGCTTTCCATTTCCCTGACTGAGGTACCCCTCCTGTCCCGGTCCCCACTGCTTTTTGCCTTCCTCACCTCTGCCCGGGGAGAAATTCCAGCAGCAGGTATGGGTGACACATCGTCTTCTTTAGCAGGTGGCAGCCCGGCAACTCCTGCAGAAAGTCCAGCAGAGCCCCACTCACACGGGGCCACTCATAGAGCCCTGGGCCCTACTCCCTCCCACCAGCACAGCCCCGAGACTGCTGACGGGGCAGAGAATATGGCGTCAGGCACAGCTGCAGAGGCTTTTGCTGCCTGGAGGGGTGTTTATATTGACCTCAACCCAGGCACACCTGGGAAGGGCTGGCCGGCCAGGTCAGGCTGCCCAGGTCAGCCAATCCTCGCCCCTCAGGGGATCAGAGTTGCAGATAATGGGCCTTGCTGCACCGGCCAGATCCAAGGAACAGGTGTAGGGTCCTGAGAGTCAGGATAGACAAGGGGTGGCAGCCCTGGCTTGTTTTCTAATCATTTTATCTGGTCCATGAGTGGAAGACAACTTCAAGAAGACCCTCTCCTAATGAGAGGAACCCAGGAGTCAGGGAGAGGAGGGTTGGTGGGTGGAGACAGACGCCTGGTGCCCCGGCTGCAGTGGAAGCCCCTGGAAGACCAGGTGGAGGGAGGCTGCACAGAGTGAAGCCTAGGGTCACAGACATGTCGGAGCTGCTGTTTGTTAGTTCAAGCCCTGCTCTGAGGTGCTCTGTGTCAGCTCTGAGCGACAGGTGTGCTGGCGGTGCTCTGCAATGAGGGCTATGTGCACGGTTCCTGTGTGCCCAGCTCTGCCGGGGTACCTGTCCAAGGGAGCACCATATCCAGGGAGGGGCCTGCCCACGAGAGCCCCGTGAGCTGCTGGGTATCTGCCCAGGTGAGCCCCATATCCTGGGAGGGGCCTGACCACGAGAGCCCCGTGGGCTGCTGGGTACCTGCCCAGGTGAGCTCCATATCCTGGGAGGGGCCTAACCACGAGAGCCCCGTGGGCTGCTGGCTACCTGCACAGGTGAGCTCCATATCCTGGGAGGGGCCTGACCATGAGAGCCCCGTGGGCTGCTGGGGACCTGGTAAAGGACGCCAGGACAGTCAGTGAAGCAACAGAGGATATACATCCAGTAGTTCCTAATTCCTACACCCCGCTGGTCATTCTACCATCCACCAGGACATGGTATTCTGTATTAGACTTCAATGATGCCTTCTTCTGTATTCCATTAGTCCCAGAGTCACAAGAAATTTTGGCTGTGAGTGGCAGGACTCAACATACAACAAAAACAATACTGCTTGGCCGTCCTGCCCCAGGGGTTCAAAAATTCCCACACCATCTTTGGGGAAACGTTAGCTAAAACCCTAAAAGATCTACCTCTGGAGAAGTGAACCCTCCTTCAATATGCAGACGACATTCTGGGCTTCCCTGGTGGCGCAGTGGTTGAGAATCTGCCTGCCAATGCAGGGGACACAGGTTCGAGCCCTGGTCTGAGAAGATCCCATATGCCATGGAGCAACTAGGCCCGTGAGCCACAATTACTGAGCCTGCGCTTCTGGAGCCTGTGCTCCACAATAAGAGAGGCTGCGATAGTGAGAGGCCCGCGCACCGTGATGAAGAGTGGCCCCTGCTTGCCGCAACTAGAAAAAGCCCTCGCACAGAAACGAAGAGCCAACACAGCCATAAATAATAAATAAATAAATTTAAAAAAATATGCAGACGACATTCTGATCGCCAGCCCTACTAAGGAGGCCTCTGGACTATGTAGCCAATAAAAGATAGAAGGTGTCCAAGAAAAAGGCTCAAATATCACAGACTAAGGTCACCTGCCTGAGCTTCATTCTCTCAGAAGATCGGAGAAGCCCATCCCAGGAAAGGAAAGAAGCCATTTGCAGCCTCACCCTTCCTAAAACTAGAAGACAGCTTAGGGGTTCCTGGGGAGACCGGGGTTTGCTGCATCTGGATCCCTAACTACAGTCTAATACCTGGGTCTCTATATGAAACACTGAAAGGAAAAGATGATGATCCTTTTGAATAGAATCCAGAAGCGGCCTTTCAAGAATGGAAAGAGCAGTCAATTCAGACCCTTGCCCTGGACCTCCCTAATTTAGCTAAACCCTTTGACCTTTACATTCCTGGTCGAAGGCGAATCGCGCTTGGAGTTTTAGTGCCAAAACTGGGACCACTTGAAATGGAACAACGCAAGAATGCCCTCCAGGCATTGGCCAGCCACCCCATCCGACCAGGATACTGGGGGTATCTAAAAACGTGGAAATGAGCAGCCCGCAAGGCCAGCTCCCTCCTAAGGGTAAAGGACGCCACTTGGTGATCCTAAACACCCACCATGCCCTGAAGTTGCAGGGATCGCTCCGTGGGCACAATGACCTCGAGTGAGGAGGCCCTCCAACTCCAACCTCCAGAGAGACAACCTGGGGCAACAGGCCCCCATGACGACTCGTGTGACCATCACTTGACCTGGAGCTTCTCTCAGAAAACCACAAGAGTGTGCCCCAAAAGAACAGACTATTGCTTGCAGGACTTACTGCACCCAGAGCGGAGCTAATAAACCTGGCAGGGGACCCGTAAATAACGCTGCCACCATAGAAAAGCCTACAGACACCACGGTGACGGCGGCCAATGAGACCAGATCTACTCCTGGTTACTTCAAAAGGGCGGTGACTGAGTGGCCGTCATGGTCCTGGATCACCACCGGCCCTGGACTGTCTGGGAGTTGAGCAGGCAGGGCTCTGACACCTGGTGCTGCTTGTACGTTAATTCAGTGGCCTAACTGAAGAAAGCACAGACTACTGGTCAGAGCATCTAGGCTGGCAGAAACCGTCAGCCTAAGGGGGCCGAACCAATGTGGAGCAGGGTAAAACCGGCCCCCCCAGCATCCCTGCGCATCTCTTTCCTGGACCCTTAAAGGTCATTAGAATCTATAAAACTTTCAATGCTGGTGCTCAGGCAGACGAGCAGTGAGGGAGGAGGCCTCGGGACAATCAACCTCACCTGGAGGCTGCTGGGGAGAAGTCCTGCCCCTCCCCCCGGGTATGAGGATACCCAACTCAGCACGAAGCATTTACAGAAGAGATGTCTGCACCCTCAGCGCCCCAAGAATGTGGAATGGGACAAGAGGCAGAGGAGGGGTTTGTCACCGGCAAAGCCCATTAAAAATTCCTGGAGATAAAAATAGAATCTGGGCAATATAATAAAGTCTAACCTTTTTTTCCTTTTTGCTTTTTCTAATTTCACTTGTTCCTAGGTTTCCACAGGCAGAGGTCCCACACCTGGCACTTCAGACCCGATTTCCTAGTGCAAAATGGCTGGGCCGACACCTCAGCTCTCGGGGCCCTGTGCAGACTCCGCCACATAGAGCCTGAGCTCCAGCCAACCCAGCCCTCGAGAGCTCCGCCCCGTCCCTCCCGCTGACGCTGAGGGGATCCCTACACAGCAGCACGGCCCACAGCCCGCGGGGGAGCGCACGCTCTCACCTCTCCATTCTCTGATCAAAATATAAAGTTTTCCTTTGCTTCTGAACCAAACTCAGTCTCGATCTGTTGGCTCCAATGACACTGGGCAGGGGGACCCTTGTTGGGGCTGACTCTGCAGGATCAGTAACAGAATTTGAGAACATTGTAACTTCAATGAACAGATGTGTGAGCCAAATATTGTAACTTCAATGAACAGATGTGTGAGCCAAATATTGTAACTTCAATGAACAGATGTGTGAGCCAAACTGTAGTTAACATAGAGCAGTGTATAAGGCTCGTGTAAAATAAGGTATTTCTAACACTTCCATTTGATATTTCCATCACTTTATTATAAGCAAGTTCAGTGGAGGGGTTTGTTGTATTTGTCAGGTCAACATTAGAGAAATGCAGTGATTTCTTTCCAAGGATGTGGATCTACTAATCTTGGCTGAAGTTTCAATCTTGTTTTGAATGATTTTCCATTGAAAATGATACCTCTCTTTCAGCTCCTAGATTTCTGAGAAGTATAAAATCTTGTATTTTTTTATTACCAAAGGGGAAAGGTGGGAGGAGGGATAAATTAACAGTTTCGGATTAACATATACACACTGCTATGTATAAAATATATCATCAACAAGGAACTGCTGTATAGCACAGGGAACTATACTCAATATTTTGTAATAACCCCTAAGGGGAAATAATCTGAAAAACAATAGATATCTATATCGACATCATCTATCAACTACAGATAAAATGGAAACTAAGGAGGCCGATGGTGAGCGTTTCTGACCATGAAGACTTCAATCCTCTAAAGTTCGGACTCTGCCTACAGCCCAGTCCCTTAATGAACATACATGTACCAGTAGCTTAAAAATTCCCCAGATTGGGGTTCGGGGAGACATTGATTTGAAAAAATCCTTGGTTTTCTCCTTACATACATGGGACCTTTCCTAGAGCTAAAACATGCCTGAGACACCCAGAAGATGGTAGACGGTTGGATCAGGAAGATTTTGGAAAAGGCACCTCATCTCCTAATACCCTGGTTGTCGGGTTAACCCTCCAGCTTCTTTCCTAACATTCTCCACACTTGAGGATGTCAGCACCTTCAACATCCTGTTGCACAGAGTTTGGAATTTGTCCACAGGATGAAGGGAAAGGAGGAGAAACAATGAGAGACAAGCCCTAGATGTTTGGACAGGCACAGGTCACTCTAATTTCCCATCAAGAAGAAGAATTAACCACAGGCTCAGCCTGCCACACGGAACCAGTATAAGGCCTAAAGGAATTCTGCAGTTTTGCAGCCAGCTCACAAAAAAGCGAGTTGAAAAATGGAGCTCAGGGGCACTGCAATTAACAAACATGCAGAGTTATAAATGATCACTCTCGTCCAAAAATATATTGAGGGAAGGTAACGCAGATGATTTGAAAGCAAGGCAGAATGGCAGGAAACAAATTTCAGGAGGTAGATTCGAATCGCCTTTAAAGCACATGAAAAGTGGTAAAACGTCGACAATGATGCCCTTGGCCAAAGAGGGCGTATACCTTTTTTCCTGAATATATTCAGGAAAAAACGCATACGCCTTTTTCCGCCAACCAAGCAAGACAGAAATGCTAATGAGCACTACAAAGAAGTCTCACTTCCCAGGGGTCAAAAGGGCCATTCGAAAAGAGGGTAAAGCCCAGAAATGAAGGACAGGCCATGAAGAAAAGTGAGCCTTGTTAGGCTGATGGGCGGGATGTAAATTGCCAACAGCCACTCTGGAGAAGTGCACGGTGTGTCCTGAAACATCTAAAAAACTCAGCTTAGGGAGCATAGGGCACTTCCACTCATGGGCGTATAAATTCGGAAAACTAAAAATCAGCAAGACACAGGCACCCCAAAGTTTAGGGCTGCTCTGTTGACAAGAACCTCCACTTCGTTACACCTTAAATAGCCCAGGAAAGAGAAAAATGGATAAAGAAGTTGTGGTCCTTATGTACAATGGAATATCACTCAGCCATGAAATCAACGTCATAAGGCTAGTAGCAGCATGATGAGTGGATTTAGGTACGACGATTCTAAGTGAAATAAGTCACACAGAAAAAGACACTTATCATAAGATATCACTTATAGAGGGAATGTAAAAACCGCTACCCTTGAACTGAATTACACAACAGATCAGAGTCACACGTTTCGAAAACACACTATGGCTGCTTAACGGAAAAGGTGAGGTGGGGTGATGCATAAAACAAGGGTTTCAAATTAGCTCAGATTCCGTTCCATAAACCCAATATGTAATAGACAAAGCCTACGCCTTGCTCAGTGAATTGGACTCAACACCACCTATTCACCGCCCAAGAATATATCTGACTAGTAAGAATCTTAAAACCTATGTATTAATATCTCTCTGTAAGTGAGTCAAGTGGGTGTAAAGCGGCATAAACACAGCAGGGAAAAACAGCTAAACCCCATTATAAAAATCAATTACTTTTAAAAACCCGTGAAACAAAGACAGTGAAAGAGAGAGAAATTCTTACAAAATTCGTTCAGGGGCTCTGATGCCACCTGGATTGACCATATCTAGACCCACAGCTGATTGAGACATAAGGGTGGACACTTTTGGTGCTGAGAGGTTTGGTGAGGTTGGGTGAGGAAACGCAGACCCTTTAAAGTAATACTGCGTGGTACCCATCCCATGGGTCTCAAATCTCCAGGTTCAAGGGCATCTTCCTACATCGAAAACATGCATGAGAGACCCAGAAGATGGTACACCGTGGGATCGGGAAAGATTTCCAAAACGCACCTCATTTTTCATCTCCTTGTGCTCAGATTCGCCATTCCAGCTGCTTTACTAGCAATCTCCCTCCTTGGAGAATCAGCACCTTTAAGCTCCTGTTCCGTACAGATTGCAATTTGTCCTGAGGATGAACGGGAAGAGGGGGAACCAATGAGAGACTAGCTCTAGGTGTTGGGACAGGCACAGGTCACTCTATTTTCCCATCAGGAAGAAGAATTAACCACAGGCTCAGCCTACCGCCCGGGACCAGAATAGGGCCTGAAGCAATCCTGCGCATTTGCGGCCAGCTCCCAAGAAAGCGAGTTGAAAAATGGAGCTCAGGGACACTGCAATTCACAAACCTGCAGACTTATAAATGATGACTCTCGTCCACAAATATATTGAGGGAAGGCAACGAAGAGGATTTGAAAGCAAGGCAGAATTGCAGGAAACAGATTTCAGGAGGGAGATTCGAATCGCCTTTAAAGCACAGGAAAAGCGGCAAAACCTCGACAATGATGCCCTTGGCCAAAAAGGGCGTATGCGATTTTTCCTGAATATATTCAGGAAAAAAGGCATACGCCCTTTTTGGCCAACCAAGCAACCTGAAAAGGCAAATCAGCGCTACAAAGAAGTCTCGCTTCCCATTGGTCAAAAGGGCCATGCTGAATAAAGTGTCAAAACCAGAAATGCAGGACAGGCCATGGAGAAACGGGAGCCTGGCTACGCTGATGGGCGGGATGTAAATTGCCAACAGCCACTCTGGAGAAGTGCAAGGTGTGTCCTGAAACATCTAAAAAACTCAGCTTAGGGAGCATAGGGCACTTCCACTCATGGGCGTATAAATTGGGAAGACTAAAAATCAGCAAGACACAGGCACCCCAAAGTTTAGGGCTGCTCTGTTGACAAGAACCTCCACTTCGTTACACCTTAAATATCCCAGCAAAGAGAAAAATGGATAAAGAAGTTGTGGTCCTTAGGTACAATGGAATATCACTCAGCCATGAAATCAACGTCATAAGGCTAGTAGCAGCATGATGAGTGGATTTAGGTACGACAATTCTAAGTGAAATAAGTCACACAGAAAAAGACACTTATCATAAGATATCACTTATAGAGGGAATGTAAAAACCGCTACCCTTGAACTTAATTACAAAACAGAATAGAGTCACACGTTTAGAAAACACACTATGGCTGCTTAACGGGAAAGGTGAGGTGGGGTGATGTATAAAACAAGGGATTCAAATTAGCTCAGATACCGTTCCATAAACCCAATAGGTAATAGACAAGACCTACTCCTTGCTCAGTGAATTGGACTCAACACCCCCTATTCCCCGCCCAGGAATATATCTGAGAAGTAAGAATCTTAAAACCTATGCATAGATATCTCTCTGTAAGTGAGTCAAGTGGGTGTAAAGCGGCAGAAACACAGCAGTGAAAAGCTGCTAAACCCCATTATAAAAATCAATTACTTTTAAAAACCCGTGAAACAAAGACAGTGAAAGAGAGAGAAATTCTTACAAAATTCGTTCAGGGGCTGTGATGCCACCTGGATTGACCATATCTAGACCCACAGCTGATTGAGACATAAGGGTGGACACTCTTGGGGCTGAGAGGTTTGGTGAGGTTGGGTGAGCAAACGCAGACCCTTTAAAGTAATACTGCGTGGTACCCATCTCATGGGTCCCAAATCTCCAGGTTCAAGGGCATCTTCCTACATCGAAAACATGCATGAGAAACCCAGAAGATGGTACACCGTGTGATCGGGAAAGGTTTCCAAAACGCACCTCATTTCTCATCATCTTGTGCTCGGGTTCGCCATTCCAGCCGCTTTACTAGCAATCTCCCTCCTTGGAGAATCAGCACCTTTAACCTCCTGTTCCGTACAGGTTGCAATTTGTCCTGAGGATGAACGGGAAGAGGGGGAGCCAATGAGAGACTAGCTCTAGGTGTTGGGACAGGCACAGGTCACTCTATTTTCCCATCAGGAAGAAGAATTAGCCACAGGCACAGCCTGCCGCCCGGGACCAGAATAGGGCCTGAAGCAATCCTGCGCTTTTGCGGCCAGCTCCCAAGAAAGCGAGTTGAAAAATGGAGCTCAGGGGCACTGCAATTCACACACCTGCAGACTTATAAATGATGACTCTCGTCCACAAATATATTGAGGGAAGGCAACGAAGAGGATTTGAAAGCAAGGCAGAATTGCAGGAAACAGATTTCAGGAGGGAGATACGAATCGCATTTAAAGCACAGGAAAAGCGGCAAAACCTCGACAATGATGCCCTTGGCCAAAAAGGGCGTATGCGTTTTTTCCTGAATATATTCAAGAAAAAAGGCATACGCCCTTTTTGGCCAACCAAGCAACCTGGAAAGGCAAATCAGCGCTACAAAGAAGTCTCGCTTCCCATCGGTCAAAAGGGCCATGCTGAATAAAGTGTCAAAACCAGAAATGTAGGACAGGCCATGGAGAAACGGGAGCCTGGCTACGCTGATGGGCGGGATGTAAATTGCCAACAGCCACTCTGGAGAAGTGCACGGTGTGTCCTGAAACATCTAAAAAACTCAGCTTAGGGAGCATAGGGCACTTCCACTCATGGGCGTATAAATTGGGAAAACTAAAAATCAGCAAGACACAGGCACCCCAAAGTTTAGGGCTGCTCTGTTGACAAGAACCTCCACTTCGTTACACCCTAAATATCCCAGGAAAGAGAAAAATGGATAAAGAAGTTGTGGTCCTTAGTTACAATGGAATATCACTCAGCCATGAAATCAACGTCATAAGGCTAGTAGCAGCAAGATGAGTGGATTTAGGTACGACGATTCTAAGTGAAATAAGTCACACAGAAAAAGATACTTATCATAAGATATCACTTATAGAGGGAATATAAAAACCGCTACCCTTGAACTGAATTACAAATCAGAGCACAATCACATGTTTAGAAAACACACTATGGCTGCTTAACGGGAAAGGTGAGGTGGGGTGATGCATAAAAGAAGGGTTTCAAATTAGCTCAGATACCGTTCAATAAACCCAATAGGTAATAGACAAAACCTACTCCTTGCTCAGTGAATTGGACTCAACACCCCCTATTCCCCGCCCCAAAATATATCTGACTAGTGAGATTCTTAAAACCTATGCATTGATATCTCTTTGTAAGTGAGTCAAGTGGGTGTATAGCGGCAGAAACACAGCAGTGAAAAGCTGCTAAACCCCATTATAAAAATCAATTACTTTTAAAAACCCGTGAAACAAAGACAGTGAAAGAGAGATAAATTCTTACAAAATTCGTTCAGGGGTTGTGATGCCACCTGGATTGACCATATCTAGACCCACAGCTGATTTAGACATAAGGGTGGACACTCTTAGGGCTGAGAGGTTTGGTGAGGTTCGGTGAGCAAACGCAGACCCTTTAAAGTAATACTGCGTGGTACCCATCCCATGGGTCTCAAATCTCCAGGTTCAAGGGCATCTTCCTACATCGAAAACATGCATGAGAAACCCAGAAGATGGTACACCGTGTGATCGGGAAAGGTTTCCAAAACGCACCTCATTTCTCATCTCCTTGTGCTCGGGTTCGCCATTCCAGCCGCTTTACTAGCAATCTCCCTCCTTGGAGAATCAGCACCTTTAACCTCCTGTTCCGTACAGGTTGCAATTTGTCCTGAGGATGAACGGGAAGAGGGGGAGCCAATGAGAGACTAGCTCTAGGTGTTGGGACAGGCACAGGTCACTCTATTTTCCCATCAGGAAGAAGAATTAACCACAGGCTCAGCCTGCCGCCCAGGCCAGAAGAGGGCCTGAAGCAATCCTGCGCTTTTGCGGCCAGCTCCCAAGAAAGCGAGTTGAAAAATGGAGCTCAGGGGCACTGCAATTCACAAACCTGCAGACTTATAAATGATGACTCTCGTCCAAAAATATATTGAGGGAAGGCAACGAAGAGCATTTGAAAGCAAGGCAGAATTGCAGGAAACAGATTTCAGGAGGGAGATTCGAATCGCCTTTAAAGCACAGGAAAAGCGGCAAAACATCGACAATGATGCCCTTGGCCAAAAAGGGCGTATGCGTTTTTTCCTGAATATATTCAGGAAAAAACGCATACGCCCTTTTTGGCCAACCAAGCAACCTGGAAAGGCAAATCAGCGATACAAAGAAGTCTCGCTTCCCATCGGTCAAAAGGGCCATGCTGAATAAAGAGTCAAAACCAGAAATGCAGGACAGGCCATGGAGAAACGGGAGCCTGGCTACGCTGATGGGCGGGATGTAAATTGCCAACAGCCACTCTGGAGAAGTGCACGGTGTGTCCTGAAATATCGAAAAAACTCAGCTTAGAGAGCATAAGGCACTTCCACTCATGGGCGTATAAATTGGGAAAACTAAAAATCAGCAAGACACAGGCACCCCAAAGTTTAGGGCTGCTCTGTTGACAAGAACCTCCACTTCGTTAAACCTTAAATATCCCAGGAAAGAGAAAAATGGATAAAGAAGTTGTGGTCCTTATGTACAATGGAATATCACTCAGCCATGAAATCAACGTCATAAGGCTAGTAGCAGCATGATGAGTGGATTTAGGTACGACGATTCTAAGTCAAATAAGTCACACAGAAAAAGACACTTGTCATAAGATATCACTTATAGAGGGAATGTAAAAACCGCTACCCTTGAACTGAATTACAAAACAGAACAGAGTCACACGTTTCGAAAACACACTATGGCTGCTTAACGGGAAAGGTGAGGTGAGGTGATGCATAAAACAAGGGTTTCAAATTAGCTCAGATACCGTTCCATAAACCCAATATGTAATACACAAGACCTACTCCTTGCTCAGTGAATTGGACTCAACACCCCCTATTCACCGCCCAAGAATATTTCTGACTAGTAAGAATCTTAAAACCTATGTATTGATATCTCTCTGTAAGTGAGACAAGTGGGTGTAAAGCGGCAGAAACACAGCAGTGGAAAGCAGCTAAACCCCATTATAAAAATCAATTACTTTTAAAAACCCGTTAAACAAAGACAGTGAAAGAGAGAGAAATTCTTGCAAAATTCGTTCAGGGGCTGTGATGCCAGCTGGATTGACCATATCTAGACCCACAGCTGATTGAGACACAAGGGTGGACACTCTTGGGGCTGAGAGGTTTGGTGAGGTTGGGTGAGTAAACACAGACCCTTTAAAGTAATACTGCGTGGTACCCATCCCATGGGTCCCAAAACTCCAGGTTCAAGGGCATCTTCCTACATTGAAAACATGCATGAGAACCCAGAAGATGGTACACCGTGTGATCGGGAAAGGTTGCTAAAACGCACCTCATTTCTCATCTCCTTGTGCTCGGGTTCGCCATTCCAGCCGATTTACTAGCAATCTCCCTCCTTGTAGCATCAGCACCTTTAACCTCCTGTTCCGTACAGGTTGCGATTTGTCCTGAGGATGAACGGGAAGAGGGGGACCCAATGAGAGACTAGCTCTAGGTGTTGGGACAGACACAGGTCACTCTATTTTCCCATCAGGAAGAAGAATTAACCACAGGCTCAGGCTGCCGCCCAGGACCAGAATAGGGCCTGAAGCAATCCTGCGCTTTTGCGGCCAGCTCCCAAGAAAGCGAGTTGGAAAATGGAGCTCAGGGGCACTGCAATTCACAAACCTGCAGACTTATAAATGATGACTCTCGTCCACAAATATATTGAGGGAAGGTAACGAAGAGGATTTGAAAGCAAGGCAGAATTGCAGGAAACAGATTTCAGGAGGGAGATTCGAATCGCCTTTAAAGCACAGGAAAAGCGGCAAAACCTCGACAATGATGCCCTTGGCCAAAAAGGGCGTATGCGATTTTTCCTGAATATATTCAGGAAAAAAGGCATACGCCCTTTTTGGCCAACCAAGCAACCTGAAAAGGCAAATCAGCGCTACAAAGAAGTCTCGCTTCCCATCGGTCAAAAGGGCCATGCTGAATAAAGTGTCAAAACCAGAAATGCAGGACAGGCCATGGAGAAACGGGAGCCTGGCTACGCTGATGGGCGGGATGTAAATTGCCAACAGCCACTCTGGAGAAGTGCACGGTGTGTCCTGAAACATCTAAAAAACTCAGCTTAGGGAGCATAGGGCACTTCCACTCATGGGCGTATAAATTGGGAAAACTAAAAATCAGCAAGACACAGGCACCCCAAAGTTTAGGGCTGCTCTGTTGACAAGAACCTCCACTTCGTTACACCCCAAATATCCCAGGAAAGAGAAAAATGGATAAAGAAGTTGTGGTCCTTATGTACAATGGAATATCACTCAGCCATGAAATCAACGTCATAAGGCTAGTAGCAGCATGATGAGTGGATTTAGGTACGACGATTCTAAGTGAAATAAGTCACACAGAAAAAGACACTTATCATAAGATATCACTTATAGAGGGAATGTAAAAACCGCTACCCTTGAACTGAATTACAAAACAAAATAGAGTCACACGTTTAGAAAACACACTATGGCTGCTTAACGGGAAGGGTGAGGTGGGGTGATGCATAAAACAAGGGTTTCAAATTAGCTCAGATACCGTTCCATAAACCCAATAGGTAATAGACAAGACCTACTCCTTGCTCAGTGAATTGGACTCAACACCCCCTATTCACCGCCCAAGAATATATCTGAGAAGTAAGAATCTTATAACCTATGCATTGATATCTCTCTGTTAGTGAGTCAAGTGGGTGTAAAGCGCCAAAACACAGCAGTGAAAAGCAGCTAAACCCCATTATAAAAATCAATTACTTTTAAAAACCCGTTAAACAAAGACAGTGAAAGAGAGAGAAATTCTTGCAAAATTCGTTCAGGGGCTGTGATGCCAGCTGGATTGACCATATCTAGACCCACAGCTGATTGAGACATAAGGGTGGACACTCTTGGGGCTGAGAGGTTTGGTGAGGTTGGGTGAGCAAACGCAGACCCTTTAAAGTAATACTGCGTGGTACCCATCTCATGGGTCCCAAATCTCCAGGTTCAAGGGCATCTTCCTACATCGAAAACATGCATGAGAAACCCAGAAGATGGTACACCGTGTGATCGGGAAAGGTTTCCAAAACGCACCTCATTTCTCATCATCTTGTGCTCGGGTTCGCCATTCCAGGCGCTTTACTAGCAATCTCCCTCCTTGGAGAATCAGCACCTTTAACCTCCTGTTCCGTACAGGTTGCAATTTGTCCTGAGGATGAACGGGAAGAGGGGGAGCCAATGAGAGACTAGCTCTAGGTGTTGGGACAGGCACAGGTCACTCTATTTTCCCATCAGGAAGAAGAATTAGCCACAGGCACAGCCTGCCGCCCGGGACCAGAATAGGGCCTGAAGCAATCCTGCGCTTTTGCGGCCAGCTCCCAAGAAAGCGAGTTGAAAAATGGAGCTCAGGGGCACTGCAATTCACACACCTGCAGACTTATAAATGATGACTCTCGTCCACAAATATATTGAGGGAAGGCAACGAAGAGGATTTGAAAGCAAGGCAGAATTGCAGGAAACAGATTTCAGGAGGGAGATACGAATCGCCTTTAAAGCACAGGAAAAGCGGCAAAACCTCGACAATGATGCCCTTGGCCAAAAAGGGCGTATGCGTTTTTTCCTGAATATATTCAAGAAAAAAGGCATACGCCCTTTTTGGCCAACCAAGCAACCTGGAAAGGCAAATCAGCGCTACAAAGAAGTCTCGCTTCCCATCGGTCAAAAGGGCCATGCTGAATAAAGTGTCAAAACCAGAAATGTAGGACAGGCCATGGAGAAACGGGAGCCTGGCTACGCTGATGGGCGGGATGTAAATTGCCAACAGCCACTCTGGAGAAGTGCACGGTGTGTCCTGAAACATCTAAAAAACTCAGCTTAGGGAGCATAGGGCACTTCCACTCATGGGCGTATAAATTGGGAAAACTAAAAATCAGCAAGACACAGGCACCCCAAAGTTTAGGGCTGCTCTGTTGACAAGAACCTCCACTTCGTTACACCCTAAATATCCCAGGAAAGAGAAAAATGGATAAAGAAGTTGTGGTCCTTAGTTACAATGGAATATCACTCAGCCATGAAATCAACGTCATAAGGCTAGTAGCAGCAAGATGAGTGGATTTAGGTACGACGATTCTAAGTGAAATAAGTCACACAGAAAAAGATACTTATCATAAGATATCACTTATAGAGGGAATATAAAAACCGCTACCCTTGAACTGAATTACAAATCAGAGCACAATCACATGTTTAGAAAACACACTATGGCTGCTTAACGGGAAGGGTGAGGTGGGGTGATGCATAAAACAAGGGTTTCAAATTAGCTCAGATACCGTTCCATAAATCCAATTGGTAATAGACAAGACCTACTCCTTGCTCAGTGAATTGGACTCAACACCCACTATTGACCGCCCAAGAATATATCTGAGAAGTAAGAATCTTATAACCTATGCATTGATATCTCTCTGTTAGTGAGTCAAGTGGGTGTAAAGCGCCAAAAACACAGCAGTGAAAAGCAGCTAAACCCCATTATAAAAATCAATTACTTTTAAAAACCCGTGAAACAAAGACAGTGAAAGAGAGAGAAATTTTTGCAAAATTCGTTCAGGGGCTGTGATGCCACCTGGATTGACCATATCTAGACCCACAGCTGATTGAGACACAAGGGTGGACACTCTTGGGGCTGAGAGGTTTGGTGAGGTTGGGTGAGTAAACACAGACCCTTTAAAGTAATACTGCGTGGTACCCATCCCATGGGTCCCAAAACTCCAGGTTCAAGGGCATCTTCCTACATTGAAAACATGCATGAGAAACCCAGAAGATGGTACACCGTGTGATCGGGAAAGGTTGCTAAAACGCACCTCATTTCTCATCTCCTTGTGCTCGGGTTCGCCATTCCAGCCGATTTACTAGCAATCTCCCTCCTTGTAGCATCAGCACCTTTAACCTCCTGTTCCGTACAGGTTGCGATTTGTCCTGAGGATGAACGGGAAGAGGGGGACCCAATGAGAGACTAGCTCTAGGTGTTGGGACAGACACAGGTCACTCTATTTTCCCATCAGGAAGAAGAATTAACCACAGGCTCAGGCTGCCGCCCAGGACCAGAATAGGGCCTGAAGCAATCCTGCGCTTTTGCGGCCAGCTCCCAAGAAAGCGAGTTGGAAAATGGAGCTCAGGGGCACTGCAATTCACAAACCTGCAGACTTATAAATGATGACTCTCGTCCACAAATATATTGAGGGAAGGTAACGAAGAGGATTTGAAAGCAAGGCAGAATTGCAGGAAACAGATTTCAGGAGGGAGATTCGAATCGCCTTTAAAGCACAGGAAAAGCGGCAAAACCTCGACAATGATGCCCTTGGCCAAAAAGGGCGTATGCGATTTTTCCTGAATATATTCAGGAAAAAAGGCATACGCCCTTTTTGGCCAACCAAGCAACCTGGAAAGGCAAATCAGCGCTACAAAGAAGTCTCGCTTCCCATCGGTCAAAAGGGCCATGCTGAATAAAGTGTCAAAACCAGAAATGTAGGACAGGCCATGGAGAAACGGGAGCCTGGCTACGCTGATGGGCGGGATGTAAATTGCCAACAGCCACTCTGGAGAAGTGCACGGTGTGTCCTGAAACATCTAAAAAACTCAGCTTAGGGAGCATAGGGCACTTCCACTCATGGGCGTATAAATTGGGAAAACTAAAAATGAGCAAGACACAGGCACCCCAAAGTTTAGGGCTGCTCTGTTGACAAGAACCTCCACTTCGTTACACCCTAAATATCCCAGGAAAGAGAAAAATGGATAAAGAAGTTGTGGTCCTTAGTTACAATGGAATATCACTCAGCCATGAAATCAACGTCATAAGGCTAGTAGCAGCAAGATGAGTGGATTTAGGTACGACGATTCTAAGTGAAATAAGTCACACAGAAAAAGATACTTATCATAAGATATCACTTATAGAGGGAATATAAAAACCGCTACCCTTGAACTGAATTACAAATCAGAGCACAATCACATGTTTAGAAAACACACTATGGCTGCTTAACGGGAAGGGTGAGGTGGGGTGATGCATAAAACAAGGGTTTCAAATTAGCTCAGATACCGTTCCATAAATCCAATTGGTAATAGACAAGACCTACTCCTTGCTCAGTGAATTGGACTCAACACCCACTATTGACCGCCCAAGAATATATCTGAGAAGTAAGAATCTTATAACCTATGCATTGATATCTCTCTGTTAGTGAGTCAAGTGGGTGTAAAGCGCCAAAAACACAGCAGTGAAAAGCAGCTAAACCCCATTATAAAAATCAATTACTTTTAAAAACCCGTGAAACAAAGACAGTGAAAGAGAGAGAAATTCTTGCAAAATTCGTTCAGGGGCTCTGATGCCACCTGGATTGACCATATCTAGACCCACAGCTGATTGAGACACAAGGGTGGACACTCTTGGGGCTGAGAGGTTTGGTGAGGTTGGGTGAGTAAACACAGACCCTTTAAAGTAATACTGCGTGGTACCCATCCCATGGGTCCCAAAACTCCAGGTTCAAGGGCAACTTCCTACATTGAAAACATGCATGAGAAACCCAGAAGATGGTACACCGTGTGATCGGGAAAGGTTGCTAAAACGCACCTCATTTCTCATCTCCTTGTGCTCGGGTTCGCCATTCCAGCCGATTTACTAGCAATCTCCCTCCTTGTAGCATCAGCACCTTTAACCTCCTGTTCCGTACAGGTTGCGATTTGTCCTGAGGATGAACGGGAAGAGGGGGACCCAATGAGAGACTAGCTCTAGGTGTTGGGACAGACACAGGTCACTCTATTTTCCCATCAGGAAGAAGAATTAACCACAGGCTCAGGCTGCCGCCCCGGACCAGAATAGGGCCTGAAGCAATCCTGCGCTTTTGCGGCCAGCTCCCAAGAAAGCGAGTTGGAAAATGGAGCTCAGGGGCACTGCAATTCACAAACCTGCAGACTTATAAATGATGACTCTCGTCCACAAATATATTGAGGGAAGGTAACGAAGAGGATTTGAAAGCAAGGCAGAATTGCAGGAAACAGATTTCAGGAGGGAGATTCGAATCGCCTTTAAAGCACAGGAAAAGCGGCAAAACCTCGACAATGATGCCCTTGGCCAAAAAGGGCGTATGCGATTTTTCCTGAATATATTCAGGAAAAAAGGCATACGCCCTTTTTGGCCAACCAAGCAACCTGAAAAGGCAAATCAGCGCTACAAAGAAGTCTCGCTTCCCATCGGTCAAAAGGGCCATGCTGAATAAAGTGTCAAAACCAGAAATGCAGGACAGGCCATGGAGAAACGGGAGCCTGGCTACGCTGATGGGCGGGATGTAAATTGCCAACAGCCACTCTGGAGAAGTGCACGGTGTGTCCTGAAACATCTAAAAAACTCAGCTTAGGGAGCATAGGGCACTTCCACTCATGGGCGTATAAATTGGGAAAACTAAAAATCAGCAAGACACAGGCACCCCAAAGTTTAGGGCTGCTCTGTTGACAAGAACCTCCACTTCGTTACACCCCAAATATCCCAGGAAAGAGAAAAATGGATAAAGAAGTTGTGGTCCTTATGTACAATGGAATATCACTCAGCCATGAAATCAACGTCATAAGGCTAGTAGCAGCATGATGAGTGGATTTAGGTACGACGATTCTAAGTGAAATAAGTCACACAGAAAAAGACACTTATCATAAGATATCACTTATAGAGGGAATGTAAAAACCGCTACCCTTGAACTGAATTACAAAACAAAATAGAGTCACACGTTTAGAAAACACACTATGGCTGCTTAACGGGAAGGGTGAGGTGGGGTGATGCATAAAACAAGGGTTTCAAATTAGCTCAGATACCGTTCCATAAAACCAATAGGTAATAGACAAGACCTACTCCTTGCTCAGTGAATTGGACTCAACACCCCCTATTCACCGCCCAAGAATATATCTGAGAAGTAAGAATCTTATAACCTATGCATTGATATCTCTCTGTTAGTGAGTCAAGTGGGTGTAAAGCGCCAAAACACAGCAGTGAAAAGCAGCTAAACCCCATTATAAAAATCAATTACTTTTAAAAACCCGTTAAACAAAGACAGTGAAAGAGAGAGAAATTCTTGCAAAATTCGTTCAGGGGCTGTGATGCCAGCTGGATTGACCATATCTAGACCCACAGCTGATTGAGACATAAGGGTGGACACTCTTGGGGCTGAGAGGTTTGGTGAGGTTGGGTGAGCAAACGCAGACCCTTTAAAGTAATACTGCGTGGTACCCATCTCATGGGTCCCAAATCTCCAGGTTCAAGGGCATGTTCCTACATCGAAAACATGCATGAGAAACCCAGAAGATGGTACACCGTGTGATCGGGAAAGGTTTCCAAAACGCACCTCATTTCTCATCATCTTGTGCTCGGGTTCGCCATTCCAGCCGCTTTACTAGCAATCTCCCTCCTTGGAGAATCAGCACCTTTAACCTCCTGTTCCGTACAGGTTGCAATTTGTCCTGAGGATGAACGGGAAGAGGGGGAGCCAATGAGAGACTAGCTCTAGGTGTTGGGACAGGCACAGGTCACTCTATTTTCCCATCAGGAAGAAGAATTAGCCACAGGCACAGCCTGCCGCCCGGGACCAGAATAGGGCCTGAAGCAATCCTGCGCTTTTGCGGCCAGCTCCCAAGAAAGCGAGTTGAAAAATGGAGCTCAGGGGCACTGCAATTCACACACCTGCAGACTTATAAATGATGACTCTCGTCCACAAATATATTGAGGGAAGGCAACGAAGAGGATTTGAAAGCAAGGCAGAATTGCAGGAAACAGATTTCAGGAGGGAGATACGAATCGCCTTTAAAGCACAGGAAAAGCGGCAAAACCTCGACAATGATGCCCTTGGCCAAAAAGGGCGTATGCGTTTTTTCCTGAATATATTCAAGAAAAAAGGCATACGCCCTTTTTGGCCAACCAAGCAACCTGGAAAGGCAAATCAGCGCTACAAAGAAGTCTCGCTTCCCATCGGTCAAAAGGGCCATGCTGAATAAAGTGTCAAAACCAGAAATGTAGGACAGGCCATGGAGAAACGGGAGCCTGGCTATGCTGATGGGCGGGATGTAAATTGCCAACAGCCACTCTGGAGAAGTGCACGGTGTGTCCTGAAACATCTAAAAAACTCAGCTTAGGGAGCATAGGGCACTTCCACTCATGGGCGTATAAATTGGGAAAACTAAAAATCAGCAAGACACAGGCACCCCAAAGTTTAGGGCTGCTCTGTTGACAAGAACCTCCACTTCGTTACACCCTAAATATCCCAGGAAAGAGAAAAATGGATAAAGAAGTTGTGGTCCTTAGTTACAATGGAATATCACTCAGCCATGAAATCAACGTCATAAGGCTAGTAGCAGCAAGATGAGTGGATTTAGGTACGACGATTCTAAGTGAAATAAGTCACACAGAAAAAGATACTTATCATAAGATATCACTTATAGAGGGAATGTACAAACCGCTACCCTTGAACTGAATTACAAAACAGAATAGAGTCACACGTTTAGAAAACACACTATGGCTGCTTAACGGGAAAGGTGAGGTGGGGTGATGCATAAAACAAGGGCTTCAAATTAGCTCAGATACCGTTCCATAAACCCAATAGGTAACAGACAAGACCTACACCTTGCTCAGTGAATTGGACTCAAGACCCCCTATTCACCGCCCAAGAATATATCTGACTAGTAAGAATCTTAAAACCTATGCATTGATATCTCTCTGTTAGTGAGTCAAGTGGGTGTAAAGCGGCAGAAACACAGCAGTGAAAAGCTGCTAAACCCCATTATAAAAATCAAATACTTTTAAAAACCCGTGAAACAAAGACAGTGAAAGAGAGAGAAATTCTTACAAAATTCGTTCAGGGGCTGCGATGCCACCTGGATTGACCATATCTAGACCCACAGCTGATTGAGACATAAGGGTGGACACTCTTGGGGCTGAGAGGTTTGGTGAGGTTGGGTGAGGAAACGCAGACCCTTTAAAGTAATACTGCGTGGTACCCATCCCATGGGTCCCAAATCTCCAGGTTCAAGGGCATCTTCCTACATCGAAAACATGCATGAGAAACCCAGAAGATGGTACACCGTGTGATCGGGAAAGGTTTCTAAAACGCACCTCATTTCTCATCTCCGTGTGCTCGGGTTCGCCATTCCATCCGCTTTACTAGCAATCTCCCTCCTTGGAGAATCAGCACCTTTAACCTCCTGTTCCGTACAGATTCCAATTTGTCCTGAGGATGAACGGGAAGAGGGGGAACCAATGAAAGACTAGCTCTAGGTGTTGGGACAGGCACAGGTCACTATAATTTCCCATCAAGAAGAAGAATTTACCACAGGCTCAGCCTGGCGCCCGGAGCCAAAATAGGGCCTGAAGCAATCCTGCGCTTTTGCGGCCAGCTCCCAAGAAAGCGAGTTGAAAAATGGAGCTCAGGGGCACTGCAATTCACAGACCTGCAGACTTATAAATGATGACTCTCGTCCACAAATATATTGAGGGAAGGCAACGAAGAGGATTTGAAAGCAAGGCAGAAATGCAGGAAACAGATTTCAGGAGGAAGATTCGAATCGTCTTTAAAGCACAGGAAAAGCGGCAAAACCTCGATAATGATGCCCTTGGCCAAAAAGGGCGTATGCGTTTTTTCCTGAATATATTCAGGAAAAAACGCATACGCCCTTTTTGGCCAACCAAGCAAACTGGAAAGGCAAATCAGCGATACAAAGAAGTCTCGCTTCCCATCGGTCAAAAGGGCCATGCTGAATCAAGTGTCAAAACCAGAAAGGCAGGACAGGCCATGGAGAAACGGGAGCCTGGCTACGCTGATGGGCGGGATGTAAATTGCCAACAGCCACTCTGGAGAACTGTACGGTGTGTCCTGAAACATCTAAAAACTCAGCTTAGAGAGCATAGGGCACTTCCACTCATGGGCGTATAAATTTGGAAAACTAAAAATCAGCAAGACACAGGCACCCCAAAGTTTAGGGCTGCTCTGTTGACAAGAACCTCCACTTCGTTACACCTTAAATATCCCAGGAAAGAGAAAAATGGATAAAGAAGTTGTGGTCCTTATGTACAATGGAATATCACTCAGCCATGAAATCAACGTCATAAGGCTAGTAGCAGCATGATGAGTGGATTTAGGTACGACGATTCTAAGTCAAATAAGTCACACAGAAAAAGACACTTGTCATAAGATATCACTTATAGAGGGAATGTAAAAACCGCTACCCTTGAACTGAATTACAAAACAGAACAGAGTCACACGTTTCGAAAACACACTATGGCTGCTTAACGGGAAAGGTGAGGTGGGGTGATGCATAAAACAAGGTTTCAAATTAGCTCAGATACCGTTCCATAAACCCAATATGTAATACACAAGACCTACTCCTTGCTCAGTGAATTGGACTCAACACCCCCTATTCACCGCCCAAGAATATTTCTGACTAGTAAGAATCTTAAAACCTATGTATTGATATCTCTCTGTAAGTGAGACAAGAGGGTGTAAAGCGGCAGAAACACAGCAGTGGAAAGCAGCTAAACCCCATTATAAAAATCAATTACTTTTGAATACCCGTGAAACAAAGACAGTGAAAGAAGGAGAAATTCTTACAAAATTCGTTCAGGGGCTGTGATGCCACCTGGATTGACCATATCTAGACCCACAGCTGATTGAGACATAAGGGTGGACACTCTTGGAGCTGAGAGTTTTGGTGAAGTTGGGGGAGCAAACGCAGACCCTTTAAAGTAATACTGCGTGGTACCCATCCCATGAGTCCCAAAACTCCAGGTTCAAGGGCATCTTCCTACATCGAAAACATGCATGAGAAACCCAGAAGATGGTACACCGTGTGATCGGGAAAGGTTGCTAAAACGCACCTCATTTCTCATCTCCTTGTGCTCGGGTTCGCCATTCCAGCCGATTTACTAGCAATCTCCCTCCTTTTAGCATCAGCACCTTTAACCTCCTGTTCCGTACAGGTTGCAATTTGTCCTGAGGATGAACGGGAAGAGGGGGAACCAATGAGAGACTAGCTCTAGGTGTTGGGACAGGCACAGGTCACTCTATTTTCCCATCAGGAAGAAGAATTAACCACAGGCTCAGGCTGCCGCCCAGGACCAGAATAGGGCCTGAAGCAATCCTGCGCTTTTGCGGCCAGCTCCCAAGAAAGCGAGTTGAAAAATGGAGCTCAGGGGCACTGCAATTCACAAACCTGCAGACTTATAAATGATGACTTTCGTCCACAAATATATTGAGGGAAGGCAACGAAGAGGATTTGAAAGCAAGGCAGAATTGCAGGAAACAGATTTCAGGAGGGAGATTCGAATCGCCTTTAAAGCACAGGAAAAGCGGCAAAACGTCGACAATGATGCCCGTGGCCAAAAAGGGCGTATGCGTTTTTTCCTGAATATATTCAGGAAAAAAGGCATACGCCCTTTTTGGCCAACCAAGCAACCTGGAAAGGCAAATCAGCGCTACAAAGAAGTCTCGCTTCCCATCGGTCAAAAGGGCCATGCTGAATAAAGTGTCAAAACCAGAAATGCAGGACAGGCCATGGAGAAACGGGAGCCTGGCTACGCTGATGGGCGGGATGTAAATTGCCAACAGCCACTCTGGAGAAGTGCACGGTGTGTCCTGAAACATCTGAAAAACTCAGCTTAGGGAGCATAGGGCACTTCCACTCATGGGCGTATAAATTGGGAAAACTAAAAATCAGCAAGACACAGGCACCCCAAAGTTTAGGGCTGCTCTCTTGACAAGAACCTCCACTTCGTTACACCCCAAATATCCCAGGAAAGAGAAAAATGGATAAAGAAGTTGTGGTCCTTATGTACAATGGAATATCACTCAGCCATGAAATCAACGTCATAAGGCTAGTAGCAGCATGATGAGTGGATTTAGGTACGACGATTCTAAGTGAAATAAGTCACACAGAAAAAGACACTTATCATAAGATATCACTTATAGAGGGAATGTAAAAACCGCTACCCTTGAACTGAATTACAAAACAAAATAGAGTCACACGTTTAGAAAACACACTATGGCTGCTTAACGGGAAGGGTGAGGTGGGGTGATGCATAAAACAAGGGTTTCAAATTAGCTCAGATACCGTTCCATAAACCCAATAGGTAATAGACAAGACCTACTCGTTGCTCAGTGAATTGGACTCAACAACCCCTATTCACCGCCCAAGAATATATCTGAGAAGTAAGAATCTTATAACCTATGCATTGATATCTCTCTGTTAGTGAGTCAAGTGCGTGTAAAGCGCCAAAACACAGCAGTGAAAAGCAGCTAAACCCCATTATAAAAATCAATTACTTTTAAAAACCCGTGAAACAAAGACAGTGAAAGAGAGAGAAATTCTTGCAAAATTCGTTCAGGGGCTGTGATGCCACCTGGATTGACCATATCTAGACCCACAGCTGATTGAGACACAAGGGTGGACACTCTTGGGGCTGAGAGGTTTGGTGAGGTTGGGTGAGTAAACACAGACCCTTTAAAGTAATACTGCGTGGTACCCATCCCATGGGTCCCAAAACTCCAGGTTCAAGGGCATCTTCCTACATCGAAAACATGCATGAGAAACCCAGAAGATGGTACACCGTGTGATCGGGAAAGGTTTCTAAAACGCACCTCATTTCTCATCTCCTTGTGCTCGGGTTCGCCATTCCAGCCGATTTACTAGCAATCTCCCTCCTTGTAGCATCAGCACCTTTAACCTCCTGTTCCGTACAGGTTGCGATTTGTCCTGAGGATGAACGGGAAGAGGGGGAACCAATGAGAGACTAGCTCTAGGTGTTGGGACAACCACAGGTCACTCTATTTTCCCATCAGAAAGAAGAATTAACCACAGGCTCAGGCTGCCGCCCTGGACCAGAATAGGGCCTGAAGCAATCCTGCGCTTTTGCGGCCAGCTCCCAAGAAAGCGAGTTGAAAAATGGAGCTCAGGGGCACTGCAATTCACAAACCTGCAGACTTATAAATGATGACTCTCGTCCACAAATATATTGAGGGAAGGCAAGGAAGAGGATTTGAAAGCAAGGCAGAATTGCAGGAAACAGATTTCAGGAGGGAGATTCAAATCGCCTTTAAAGCACAGGAAAAGCGGCAAAACCTCGACAATGATGCCCGTGGCCAAAAAGGGCGTATGCCTTTTTTCCTGAATATATTCAGGAAAAAAGGCATACGCCCTTTTTGGCCAACCAAGCAACCTGGAAAGGCAAATCAGCGCTACAAAGAAGTCTCGCTTCCCATCGGTCAAAAGGGCCATGCTGAATAAAGTGTCAAAACCAGAAATGCAGGACAGGTCATGGAGAAACGGGAGCCTGGCTACGCTGATGGGCGGGATGTAAATTGCCAACAGCCACTCTGGAAAAGTGCACGGTGTGTCCTGAAACATCTAAAAAACTCAGCTTAGAGAGCATAGGGCACTTCCACTCATGGGCGTATAAATTGGGAAACCTAAAAATCAGCAAGACACAGGCACCCCAAAGTTTAGGGCTGCTCTGTTGACAAGAATCTCCACTTCGTTACACCCCAAATATCCCAGGAAAGAGAAAAATGGATAAAGAAGTTGTGGTCCTTATGTACAATGGAATATCACTCAGCCATGAAATCAACGTCATAAGGCTAGTAGCAGCATGATGAGTGGATTTAGGTACGACGATTCTAAGTGAAATAAGTCACACAGAAAAAGACACTTATCATAAGATATCACTTATAGAGGGAATGTAAAAACCGCTACCCTTGAACTGAATTACAAAACAAAATAGAGTCACACGTTTAGAAAACACACTATGGCTGCTTAACGGGAAGGGTGAGGTGGGGTGATGCATAAAACAAGGGTTTCAAATTAGCTCAGATACCGTTCCATAAACCCAATAGGTAATAGACAAGACCTACTCCTTGCTCAGTGAATTGGACTCAACACCCCCTATTCACCGCCCAAGAATATATCTGAGTAGTAAGAATATTAAAACCTATGCATTGATATCTCTCTGTTAGTGAGTCAAGTGGGTGTAAAGAGCCAAAAACACAGCAGTGAAAAGCAGGTAAACCCCATTATAAAAATCAATTACTTTTAAAAACCCGTGAAACAAAGACAGTGAAAGAGAGAGAAATTCTTGCAAAATTCGTTCAGGGGCTGTGATGCCAGCTGGATTGACCATATCTAGACCCACAGCTGATTGAGACACAAGGGTGGACACTCTTGGGGCTGAGAGGTTTGGTGAGGTTGGGTGAGTAAACGCAGACCCTTTAAAGTAATACTGCGTGGTACCCATCCCATGGGTCCCAAAACTCCAGGTTCAAGGGCATCTTCCTACATCGAAAACATGCATGAGAAACCCAGAAGATGGTACACCGTGTGATCGGGAAAGGTTTCTAAAACGCACCTCATTTCTCATCTCCTTGTGCTCGGGTTCGCCATTCCAGCCGATTTACTAGCAATCTCCCTCCTTGTAGCATCAGCACCTTTAACCTCCTGTTCCGTACAGGTTGCGATTTGTCCTGAGGATGAACGGGAAGAGGGGGAACCAATGAGAGACTAGCTCTAGGTGTTGGGACAACCACAGGTCACTCTATTTTCCCATCAGGAAGAAGAATTAACCACAGGCTCAGGCTGCCGCCCTGGACCAGAATAGGGCCTGAAGCAATCCTGCGCTTTTGCGGCCAGCTCCCAAGAAAGCGAGTTGAAAAATGGAGCTCAGGGGCACTGCAATTCACAAACCTGCAGACTTATAAATGATGACTCTCGTCCACAAATATATTGAGGGAAGGCAAGGAAGAGGATTTGAAAGCAAGGCAGAATTGCAGGAAACAGATTTCAGGAGGGAGATTCAAATCGCCTTTAAAGCACAGGAAAAGCGGCAAAACCTCGACAATGATGCCCGTGGCCAAAAAGGGCGTATGCGTTTTTTCCTGAATATATTCAGGAAAAAAGGCATACGCCCTTTTTGGCCAACCAAGCAACCTGGAAAGGCAAATCAGCGATACAAAGAAGTCTCGCTTCCCATCGGTCAAAAGGGCCATGCTGAATAAAGTGTCAAAACCAGAAATGCAGGACAGGCCATGGAGAAACGGGAGCCTGGCTACGCTGATGGGCGGGATGTAACTTGCCAACAGCCACTCTGGAGAAGTGCACGGTGTGTCCTGAAACATCTAAAAAACTCAGCTTAGGGAGCATAGGGCACTTCCACTCATGGGCGTATAAATTGGGAAACCTAAAAATCAGCAAGACACAGGCACCCCAAAGTTTAGGGCTGCTCTGTTGACAAGAACCTCCACTTCGTTACACCCCAAATATCCCAGGAAAGAGAAAAATGGATAAAGAAGTTGTGGTCCTTATGTACAATGGAATATCACTCAGCCATGAAATCAACGTCATAAGGCTAGTAGCAGCATGATGAGTGGATTTAGGTACGACGATTCTAAGTGAAATAAGTCACACAGAAAAAGACACTTATCATAAGATATCACTTATAGAGGGAATGTAAAAACCGCTACCCTTGAACTGAATTACAAAACAAAATAGAGTCACACGTTTAGAAAACACACTATGGCTGCTTAACGGGAAGGGTGAGGTGGGGTGATGCATAAAACAAGGGTTTCAAATTAGCTCAGATACCGTTCCATAAACCCAATAGGTAATAGACAAGACCTACTCCTTGCTCAGTGAATTGGACTCAACACCCCCTATTCACCGCCCAAGAATATATCTGAGTAGTAAGAATATTAAAACCTATGCATTGATATCTCTCTGTTAGTGAGTCAAGTGGGTGTAAAGAGCCAAAAACACAGCAGTGAAAAGCAGGTAAACCCCATTATAAAAATCAATTACTTTTAAAAACCCGTGAAACAAAGACAGTGAAAGAGAGAGAAATTCTTGCAAAATTCGTTCAGGGGCTGTGATGCCAGCTGGATTGACCATATCTAGACCCACAGCTGATTGAGACACAAGGGTGAACACTCTTGGGGCTGAGAGGTTTGGTGAGGTTGGGTGAGTAAACGCAGACCCTTTAAAGTAATACTGCGTGGTACCCATCCCATGGGTCCCAAAACTCCAGGTTCAAGGGCATCTTCCTACATCGAAAACATGCATGAGAAACCCAGAAGATGGTACACCGTGTGATCGGGAAAGGTTTCTAAAACGCACCTCATTTCTCATCTCCTTGTGCTCGGGTTCGCCATTCCAGCCGATTTACTAGCAATCTCCCTCCTTGTAGCATCAGCACCTTTAACCTCCTGTTCCGTACAGGTTGCGATTTGTCCTGAGGATGAACGGGAAGAGGGGGAACCAATGAGAGACTAGCTCTAGGTGTTGGGACAACCACAGGTCACTCTATTTTCCCATCAGGAAGAAGAATTAACCACAGGCTCAGGCTGCCGCCCTGGACCAGAATAGGGCCTGAAGCAATCCTGCGCTTTTGCGGCCAGCTCCCAAGAAAGCGAGTTGAAAAATGGAGCTCAGGGGCACTGCAATTCACAAACCTGCAGACTTATAAATGATGACTCTCGTCCACAAATATATTGAGGGAAGGCAAGGAAGAGGATTTGAAAGCAAGGCAGAATTGCAGGAAACAGATTTCAGGAGGGAGATTCAAATCGCCTTTAAAGCACAGGAAAAGCGGCAAAACCTCGACAATGATGCCCGTGGCCAAAAAGGGCGTATGCGTTTTTTCCTGAATATATTCAGGAAAAAAGGCATACGCCCTTTTTGGCCAACCAAGCAACCTGGAAAGGCAAATCAGCGCTACAAAGAAGTCTCGCTTCCCATCGGTCAAAAGGGCCATGCTGAATAAAGTGTCAAAACCAGAAATGCAGGACAGGTCATGGAGAAACGGGAGCCTGGCTACGCTGATGGGCGGGATGTAAATTGCCAACAGCCACTCTGGAAAAGTGCACGGTGTGTCCTGAAACATCTAAAAAACTCAGCTTAGAGAGCATAGGGCACTTCCACTCATGAGCGTATAAATTGGGAAACCTAAAAATCAGCAAGACACAGGCACCCCAAAGTTTAGGGCTGCTCTGTTGACAAGAACCTCCACTTCGTTACACCCCAAATATCCCAGGAAAGAGAAAAATGGATAAAGAAGTTGTGGTCCTTATGTACAATGGAATATCACTCAGCCATGAAATCAACGTCATAAGGCTAGTAGCAGCATGATGAGTGGATTTAGGTACGACGATTCTAAGTGAAATAAGTCACACAGAAAAAGACACTTATCATAAGATATCACTTATAGAGGGAATGTAAAAACCGCTACCCTTGAACTGAATTACAAAACAAAATAGAGTCACACGTTTAGAAAACACACTATGGCTGCTTAACGGGAAGGGTGAGGTGGGGTGATGCATAAAACAAGGGTTTCAAATTAGCTCAGATACCGTTCCATAAAACCAATAGGTAATAGACAAGACCTACTCCTTGCTCAGTGAATTGGACTCAACACCCCCTATTCACCGCCCAAGAATATATCTGAGTAGTAAGAATATTAAAACCTATGCATTGATATCTCTCTGTTAGTGAGTCAAGTGGGTGTAAAGAGCCAAAAACACAGCAGTGAAAAGCAGGTAAACCCCATTATAAAAATCAATTACTTTTAAAAACCCGTGAAACAAAGACAGTGAAAGAGAGAGAAATTCTTGCAAAATTCGTTCAGGGGCTGTGATGCCAGCTGGATTGACCATATCTAGACCCACAGCTGATTGAGACACAAGGGTGGACACTCTTGGGGCTGAGAGGTTTGGTGAGGTTGGGTGAGTAAACGCAGACCCTTTAAAGTAATACTGCGTGGTACCCATCCCATGGGTCCCAAAACTCCAGGTTCAAGGGCATCTTCCTACATCGAAAACATGCATGAGAAACCCAGAAGATGGTACACCGTGTGATCGGGAAAGGTTTCTAAAACGCACCTCATTTCTCATCTCCTTGTGCTCGGGTTCACCATTCCAGCCGATTTACTAGCAATCTCCCTCCTTGTAGCATCAGCACCTTTAACCTCCTGTTCCGTACAGGTTGCGATTTGTCCTGAGGATGAACGGGAAGAGGGGGAACCAATGAGATACTAGCTCTAGGTGTTGGGACAACCACAGGTCACTCTATTTTCCCATCAGGAAGAAGAATTAACCACAGGCTCAGGCTGCCGCCCTGGACCAGAATAGGGCCTGAAGCAATCCTGCGCTTTTGCGGCCAGCTCCCAAGAAAGCGAGTTGAAAAATGGAGCTCAGGGGCACTGCAATTCACAAACCTGCAGACTTATAAATGATGACTCTCGTCCACAAATATATTGAGGGAAGGCAAGGAAGAGGATTTGAAAGCAAGGCAGAATTGCAGGAAACAGATTTCAGGAGGGAGATTCAAATCGCCTTTAAAGCACAGGAAAAGCGGCAAAACCTCGACAATGATGCCCGTGGCCAAAAAGGGCGTATGCGTTTTTTCCTGAATATATTCAGGAAAAAAGGCATACGCCCTTTTTGGCCAACCAAGCAACCTGGAAAGGCAAATCAGCGCTACAAAGAAGTCTCGCTTCCCATCGGTCAAAAGGGCCATGCTGAATAAAGTGTCAAAACCAGAAATGCAGGACAGGTCATGGAGAAACGGGAACCTGGCTACGCTGATGGGCGGGATGTAAATTGCCAACAGCCACTCTGGAAAAGTGCACGGTGTGTCCTGAAACATCTAAAAAACTCAGCTTAGAGAGCATAGGGCACTTCCACTCATGGGCGTATAAATTGGGAAACCTAAAAATCAGCAAGACACAGGCACCCCAAAGTTTAGGGCTGCTCTGTTGACAAGAACCTCCACTTCGTTACACCCCAAATATCCCAGGAAAGAGAAAAATGGATAAAGAAGTTGTGGTCCTTATGTACAATGGAATATCACTCAGCCATGAAATCAACGTCATAAGGCTAGTAGCAGCATGATGAGTGGATTTAGGTACGACGATTCTAAGTGAAATAAGTCACACAGAAAAAGACACTTATCATAAGATATCACTTATAGAGGGAATGTAAAAACCGCTACCCTTGAACTGAATTACAAAACAAAATAGAGTCACAGCTTTAGAAAACACACTATGGCTGCTTAACGGGAAGGGTGAGGTGGGGTGATGCATAAAACAAGGGTTTCAAATTAGCTCAGATACCGTTCCATAAACCCAATAGGTAATAGACAAGACCTACTCCTTGCTCAGTGAATTGGACTCAACACCCCCTATTCACCGCCCAAGAATATATCTGAGTAGTAAGAATATTAAAACCTATGCATTGATATCTCTCTGTTAGTGAGTCAAGTGGGTGTAAAGAGCCAAAAACACAGCAGTGAAAAGCAGGTAAACCCCATTATAAAAATCAATTACTTTTAAAAACCCGTGAAACAAAGACAGTGAAAGAGAGAGAAATTCTTGCAAAATTCGTTCAGGGGCTGTGATGCCAGCTGGATTGACCATATCTAGACCCACAGCTGATTGAGACACAAGGGTGGACACTCTTGGGGCTGAGAGGTTTGGTGAGGTTGGGTGAGTAAACGCAGACCCTTTAAAGTAATACTGCGTGGTACCCATCCCATGGGTCCCAAAACTCCAGGTTCAAGGGCATCTTCCTACATCGAAAACATGCATGAGAAACCCAGAAGATGGTACACCGTGTGATCGGGAAAGGTTTCTAAAACGCACCTCATTTCTCATCTCCTTGTGCTCGGGTTCACCATTCCAGCCGATTTACTAGCAATCTCCCTCCTTGTAGCATCAGCACCTTTAACCTCCTGTTCCGTACAGGTTGCGATTTGTCCTGAGGATGAACGGGAAGAGGGGGAACCAATGAGAGACTAGCTCTAGGTGTTGGGACAACCACAGGTCACTCTATTTTCCCATCAGGAAGAAGAATTAACCACAGGCTCAGGCTGCCGCCCTGGACCAGAATAGGGCCTGAAGCAATCCTGCGCTTTTGCGGCCAGCTCCCAAGAAAGCGAGTTGAAAAATGGAGCTCAGGGGCACTGCAATTCACAAACCTGCAGACTTATAAATGATGACTCTCGTCCACAAATATATTGAGGGAAGGCAAGGAAGAGGATTTGAAAGCAAGGCAGAATTGCAGGAAACAGATTTCAGGAGGGAGATTCAAATCGCCTTTAAAGCACAGGAAAAGCGGCAAAACCTCGACAATGATGCCCGTGGCCAAAAAGGGCGTATGCGTTTTTTCCTGAATATATTCAGGAAAAAAAGGCATACGCCCTTTTTGGCCAACCAAGCAACCTGCAAAGGAAAATCAGCGCTACAAAGAAGTCTCGCTTCCCATCGGTCAAAAGGGCCATGCTGAATAAAGTGTCAAAACCAGAAATGCAGGACAGGTCATGGAGAAACGGGAGCCTGGCTACGCTGATGGGCGGGATGTAAATTGCCAACAGCCACTCTGGAAAAGTGCACGGTGTGTCCTGAAACATCTAAAAAACTCAGCTTAGAGAGCATAGGGCACTTCCACTCATGGGCGTATAAATTGGGAAACCTAAAAATCAGCAAGACACAGGCACCCCAAAGTTTAGGGCTGCTCTGTTGACAAGAACCTCCACTTCGTTACACCCCAAATATCCCAGGAAAGAGAAAAATGGATAAAGAAGTTGTGGTCCTTATGTACAATGGAATATCACTCAGCCATGAAATCAACGTCATAAGGCTAGTAGCAGCATGATGAGTGGATTTAGGTACGACGATTCTAAGTGAAATAAGTCACACAGAAAAAGACACTTATCATAAGATATCACTTATAGAGGGAATGTAAAAACCGCTACCCTTGAACTGAATTACAAAACAAAATAGAGTCACACGTTTAGAAAACACACTATGGCTGCTTAACGGGAAGGGTGAGGTGGGGTGATGCATAAAACAAGGGTTTCAAATTAGCTCAGATACCGTTCCATAAACCCAATAGGTAATAGACAAGACCTACTCCTTGGTCAGTGAATTGGACTCAACACCCCCTATTCACCGCCCAAGAATATATCTGCGTAGTAAGAATATTAAAACCTATGCATTGATATCTCTCTGTTAGTGAGTCAAGTGGGTGTAAAGAGCCAAAAACACAGCAGTGAAAAGCAGGTAAACCCCATTATAAAAATCAATTACTTTTAAAAACCCGTGAAACAAAGACAGTGAAAGAGAGAGAAATTCTTGCAAAATTCGTTCAGGGGCTGTGATGCCAGCTGGATTGACCATATCTAGACCCACAGCTGATTGAGACACAAGGGTGGACACTCTTGGGGCTGAGAGGTTTGGTGAGGTTGGGTGAGTAAACGCAGACCCTTTAAAGTAATACTGCGTGGTACCCATCCCATGGGTCCCAAAACTCCAGGTTCAAGGGCATCTTCCTACATCGAAAACATGCATGAGAAACCCAGAAGATGGTACACCGTGTGATCGGGAAAGGTTTCTAAAACGCACCTCATTTCTCATCTCCTTGTGCTCGGGTTCGCCATTCCAGCCGATTTACTAGCAATCTCCCTCCTTGTAGCATCAGCACCTTTAACCTCCTGTTCCGTACAGGTTGCGATTTGTCCTGAGGATGAACGGGAAGAGGGGGAACCAATGAGAGACTAGCTCTAGGTGTTGGGACAGGCACAGGTCACTCTATTTTCCCATCAGGAAGAAGAATTAACCACAGGCTCAGGCTGCCGCCCAGGCCCAGAATAGGGCCTGAAGCAATCCGGCGCTTTTGCGGACAGCTCCCAAGAAAGCGAGTTGAAAAATGGAGCTCAGGGGCACTGCAATTCACAAACCTGCAGACTTATAAATGATGACTCTCGTCCACAAATCACTAATATATTCAGGGAAGGCAACGAAGAGGATTTGAAAGCAAGGCAGAATTGCAGGAAACAGATTTCAGGAGGGAGATTCGAATCGCCTTTAAAGCACAGGAAAAGCGGCAAAACCTCGACAATGATGCCCGTGGCCAAAAAGAGCGTATGCGTTTTTTCCTGAATATATTCAGGAAAAAACGCATATGCCCTTTTTGGCCAATCAAGCAACCTGGAAAGGCAAATCAGCGCTACAAAGAAGTCTCGCTTCCCATCGGTCAAAAGGGTCATGCTGAATAAAGTGTCAAAACCAGAAATGCAGGACAGGCCATGGAGAAACGGGAGCCTGGCTATGCTTATGGGCGGGATGTAAATTGCCAACAGCCACTCTGGAGAAGTGCACGGTGTGTCCTGAAACATCTAAAAAACTCAGCTTAGGGAGCATAGGGCACTTCCACTCATGGGCGTATAAATTGGGAAAACTAAAAATCAGCAAGACACAGGCACCCCAAAGTTTAGGGCTGCTCTGTTGACAAGAACCTCCACTTCGTTACACCCCAAATATCCCAGGAAAGAGAAAAATAGATAAAGAAGTTGTGGTCCTTATGTACAATGGAATATCACTCAGCCATGAAATCAACGTCATAAGGCTAGTAGCAGCATGATGAGTGGATTTAGGTACGACGATTCTAAGTGAAATAAGTCACACAGAAAAAGACACTTATCATAAGATATCACTTATAGAGGGAATGTAAAAACCGCTACCCTTGAACTGAATTAGAAAACAGAATAGAGTCACACGTTTAGAAAACACACTATGGCTGCTTAACGGGAAAGGTGAGGTGGGGTGATGCATAAAACAAGGGTTTCAAATTAGCTCAGATACCGTTCCATAAACCCAATAGGTAATAGACAAGACCTACTTCTTGCTCAATGAATTGGACTCAACACCCCCTATTCACCGCCCAGAATATATCGGACTAGTAAGAATATTAAAACCTATGCATTATTATCTCTCTGTAAGTGAGTCAAGTGGGTGTAAAGCGGCAGAAACACAGCAGTGAAAAGCTGCTAAACCGCATTATAAAAATCAATTACTTTTAAAAACCCGTGAAACAAAGACAGTGAAAGAGAGAGAAATTCTTACAAAATTCGTTCAGGGGCTGTGATGCCACCTGGATTGACCATATCTAGACCCACAGCTGATTGAGACATAAGGGTGGACACTCTTGGGGCTGAGAGGTTTGGTGAGGCTGGGTGAGCAAACGCAGAACCTTTAAAGTAATACTGCGTGGTACCCATCCCATGGGTCCCAAAACTCCAGGTTCAAGGGCATCTTCCTACATCGAAAACATGCATGAGAAACCCAGAAGATGGTACACTGTGTGATCGGGAAAGGTTTCTAAAACGCACCTCATTTCTCATCTCCTTGTGCTCGGGTTCGCCATTCCAGCCGCTTTACTAGCAATCTCCCTCCTTGGAGAATCAGCACCTTTAACCTCCTGTTTCATACAGGTTGCGATTTGGACTGAGGATGAACGGGAAGAGGGGGAACCAATGAGAGACTAGCTCTAGGTGTTGGGACACGCACAGGTCACTCTATTTTCCCATCAGGAAGAAGAATTAACCACAGGCTCAGCCTGCCGCCCGGGACCAGAATAGGGCCTGAAGCAATCCTGCGCTTTTGCGGCCAGCTCCCAAGAAAGCGAGTTGAGAAATGGAGCTCAGGGGCATTGCAATTCACAAACCTGCAGACTTACAAATGATGACTCTAGTCCACAAATATATTGAGGGAAGGCAACGAAGAGGATTTGAAAGCAAGGCAGAATTGCAGGAAACAGATTTCAGGAGGGAGTTTCGAATCGCCTTTAAAGCACAGGAAAAGCGGCAAAACCTCGACAATGATGCCCTTGGCCAAAAAGGGCGTATGCGTTTTTTCCTGAATATATTCAGGAAAAAAGGCATACGCCCTTTTTGGCCAACCAAGCAACCTGGAAAGGCAAATCAGCGCTACAAAGAAGTCTCGCTTCCCATCGGTCAAAAGGGCCATGCTGAATAAAGTGTCAAAACCCGAAATAGAGGACAGGCCATGGAGAAACGGGAGCCTGGCTACGCTGATGGGCGGGATGTAAATTGCCAACAGCCACTCTGGAGAAGTGTACGGTGTTTCCTGAAACATCTAAAAAACTCAGCTTAGGGAGCATAGGGCACTTCCACTCATGGGCGTATAAATTGGGAAAACTAAAAATCAGCAAAACACAGGCACCCCAAAGTTTAGGGCTGCTCTGTTGACAAGAACCTCCACTTCGTTACACCTTAAATATCCCAGGAAATAGAAAAAGGATAAAGAAGTTGTGGTCCTTATGTACAATTGAATATCAGTCAGTTATGAAATCAACGTCATAAGGCTAGTAGCAGCAAGATGAGTGGATTTAGGTACGACAATTCTAAGTGAAATAAGTCACACAGAAAAAGATACTTATCATAAGATATCACTTAAAGAGGGAATATAAAAACCGCTACCCTTGAACTGAATTACAAATCAGAGTAGAATCACATGTTTAGAAAACACACTATGGCTGGTTAACGGTAAAGGTGAGGTCGGGTGATGCCTAAAACAAGGGTTCCAAATTAGCTCAGTTACCGTTCCATAAACCCAATAGGTAATAGACAAGACCTACTCCTTGCTCAGTGAATTGGACTCAACACCCCCTATTCACCGCCCAAGAATATATCTGACTAGTAAGAATCTTAAAACCTATGTATTGATATCTCTCTGTAAGTGAGTCAAGTGGGTGTAAAGCGCCAAAAACACAGCAGTGAAAAGCAGCTAAACCCCATTATAAAAAAAAAATTACTTTTAAAAACCCGTGAAACAAAGACAGTGAAAGAGAGAGAAATTCTTACAAAATTCGTTCAGGGGCTGTGATGCCACCTGGATTGACCATATCTAGACCCACAGCTGATTGAGACACAAGGGTGGACACTCTTGGGGATGAGAGGTTTGGTGAGGGTGGGTGAGTAAACACAGACCCTTTAAAGTAATACTGCTTGGTACCCATGCCATGGGTCCCAAAACTCCAGGTTCAAGGGCAACTTTCTACATCGAAAACATGCATGAGAAACCCAGAAGATGGTACACCGTGTGATCGGGAAAGGTTTCTAAAACGCACCTCATTTCTCATCTCCTTGTGCTCGGGTTCGCCATTCCAGCCGATTTACTAGCAATCTCCCTCCTTGTAGCATCAGCACCTTTAACCTCCTGTTCCGTACAGGTTGCGATTTGTCCTGAGGATGAACGGGAAGAGGGGGAACCAATTAGAGACTAGCTCTAGGTGTTGGGACAGGCACAGGTCACTCTATTTTCCCATCAGGAAGAAGAATTAACCACAGGCTCAGGCTGCCGCCCAGGACCAGAATAGGGCCTGAAGCAATCCTGCGCTTTTGCGGCCAGCTCCCAAGAAAGCGAGTTGAAAAATGGAGCTCAGGGGCACTGCAATTCACAAACCTGCAGACTTATAAATGATGACTCTCGTCCACAAATATATTGAGGGAAGGCAACGAAGAGGATTTGAAAGCAAGGCAGAATTGCAGGAAACAGATTTCAGGAGGGAGATTCGAATCGCCTTTAAAGCACAGGAAAAGCGGCAAAACCTCGACAATGATGCCCGTGGCCAAAAAGGGCGTATGCGTTTTTTCCTGAATATATTCAGGAAAAAAGGCATACGCCCTTTTTGGCCAACCAAGCAACCTGGAAAGGCAAATCAGCGCTACAAAGAAGTCTCGCTTCCCATCGGTCAAAAGGGCCATGCTGAATAAAGTGTCAAAACCAGAAATGCAGGAGAGGCCATGGAGAAACGGGAGCCTGGCTACGCTGATGGGCGGGATGTAAATTGCCAACAGACACTCTGGAGAAGTGCACGGTGTGTCCTGAAACATCTAAAAAACTCAGCTTAGGGAGCATAGGGCACTTCCACTCATGGGCGTATAAATTGGGAAAACTAAAACTCAGCAAGACACAGGCACCCCAAAGTTTAGGGCTGCTCTGTTGACAAGAACCTCCACTTCGTTACACCCCAAATATCCCAGGAAAGAGAAAAATGGATAAAGAAGTTGTGGTCCTTATGTACAATGGAATATCACTCAGCCATGAAATCAACGTCATAAGGCTAGTAGCAGCATGATGAGTGGATTTAGGTACGACGATTCTAAGTGAAATAAGTCACACAGAAAAAGACACTTATCATAAGATATCACTTATAGAGGGAATGTAAAAACCGCTACCCTTGAACTGAATTACAAAACAAAATAGAGTCACACGTTTAGAAAACACACTATGGCTGCTTAACGGGAAGGGTGAGGTGGGGTGATGCATAAAACAAGGGTTTCAAATTAGCTCAGATACCGTTCCATAAACCCAATAGGTAATAGACAAGACCTACTCCTTGCTCAGTGAATTGGACTCAACACCCCCTATTCACCGCCCAAGAATATATCTGAGAAGTAAGAATCTTATAACCTATGCATTGATATCTCTCTGTTAGTGAGTCAAGTGGGTGTAAAGCGCCAAAAACACAGCAGTGAAAAGCAGCTAAACCCCATTATAAAAATCAATTACTTTTAAAAACCCGTGAAACAAAGACAGTGAAAGAGAGAGAAATTCTTGCAAAATTCGTTCAGGGGCTGTGATGCCAGCTGGATTGACCATATCTAGACCCACAGCTGATTGAGACACAAGGGTGGACACTCTTGGGGCTGAGAGGTTTGGTGAGGTTGGGTGAGTAAACACAGACCCTTTAAAGTAAAACTGCGTGGTACCCATCCCATGGGTCCCAAAACTCCAGGTTCAAGGGCAACTTCCTACATCGAAAACATGCATGAGAAACCCAGAAGATGGTACACCGTGTGATCGGGAAAGGTTTCTAAAACGCACCTCATTTCTCATCTCCTTGTGCTCGGGTTCGCCATTCCAGCCGATTTACTAGAAATCTCCCTCCTTGTAGCATCAGCACCTTTAACCTCCTGTTCCGTACAGGTTGCGATTTGTCCTGAGGATGAACGGGAAGAGGGGGAACCAATGAGAGACTAGCTCTAGGTGTTGGGCCAGGCACAGGTCACTCTATTTTCCCATCAGGAAGAAGAATTAACCACAGGCTCAGGCTGCCGCCCTGGACCAGAATAGGGCCTGAAGCAATCCTGCGCTTTTGCGGCCAGCTCCCAAGAAAGCGAGTTGAAAAATGGAGCTCAGGGGCACTGCAATTCACAAACCTGCAGACTTATAAATGATGACTCTCGTCCACAAATATATTGAGGGAAGGCAACGAAGAAGATTTGAAAGCAAGGCAGAATTGCAGGAAACAGATTTCAGGAGGGAGATTCGAATCGCCTTTAAAGCACAGGAAAAGCGGCAAAACCTCGACAATGATGCCCGTGGCCAAAAAGGGCGTATGCGTTTTTTCCTGAATATATTCAGGAAAAAACGCATACGCCCTTTTTGGCCAACCAAGCAACCTGGAAAGGCAAATCAGCGCTACAAAGAAGTCTCGCTTCCCATCGGTCAAAAGGGCCATGCTGAATAAAGTGTCAAAACCAGAAATGCAGGACAGGCCATGGAGAAACGGGAGCCTGGCTACGCTGATGGGCGGGATGTAAATTGCCAACAGCCACTCTGGAGAAGTGCACGGTGTGTCCTGAAACATCTAAAAAACTCAGCTTAGGGAGCATAGGGCACTTCCACTCATGGGCGTATAAATTGGGAAAACTAAAAATCAGCAAGACACAGGCACCCCAAAGTTTAGGGCTGCTCTGTTGACAAGAACCTCCACTTCGTTACACCCCAAATATCCCAGGAAAGAGAAAAATGGATAAAGAAGTTGTGGTCCTTATGTACAATGGAATATCACTCAGCCATGAAATCAACGTCATAAGGCTAGTAGCAGCATGATGAGTGGATTTAGGTACGACGATTCTAAGTGAAATAAGTCACACAGAAAAAGACACTTATCATAAGATATCACTTATAGAGGGAATGTAAAAACCGCTACCCTTGAACTGAATTAGAAAACAGAATAGAGTCACACGTTTAGAAAACACACTATGGCTGCTTAACGGGAAAGGTGAGGTGGGGTGATGCATAAAACAAGGGTTTCAAATTAGCTCAGATACCGTTCCATAAACCCAATAGGTAATAGACAAGACCTACTTCTTGCTCAATGAATTGGACTCAACACCCCCTATTCACCGCCCAGAATATATCGGACTAGTAAGAATATTAAAACCTATGCATTATTATCTCTCTGTAAGTGAGTCAAGTGGGTGTAAAGCGGCAGAAACACAGCAGTGAAAAGCTGCTAAACCGCATTATAAAAATCAATTACTTTTAAAAACCCGTGAAACAAAGACAGTGAAAGAGAGAGAAATTCTTACAAAATTCGTTCAGGGGCTGTGATGCCACCTGGATTGACCATATCTAGACCCACAGCTGATTGAGACATAAGGGTGGACACTCTTGGGGCTGAGAGGTTTGGTGAGGCTGGGTGAGCAAACGCAGAACCTTTAAAGTAATACTGCGTGGTACCCATCCCATGGGTCCCAAAACTCCAGGTTCAAGGGCATCTTCCTACATCGAAAACATGCATGAGAAACCCAGAAGATGGTACACCGTGTGATCGGGAAAGGTTTCTAAAACGCACCTCATTTCTCATCTCCTTGTGCTCGGGTTCGCCATTCCAGCCGCTTTACTAGCAATCTCCCTCCTTGGAGAATCAGCACCTTTAACCTCCTGTTTCATACAGGTTGCGATTTGGACTGAGGATGAACGGGAAGAGGGGGAACCAATGAGAGACTAGCTCTAGGTGTTGGGACACGCACAGGTCACTCTATTTTCCCATCAGGAAGAAGAATTAACCACAGGCTCAGCCTGCCGCCCGGGACCAGAATAGGGCCTGAAGCAATCCTGCGCTTTTGCGGCCAGCTCCCAAGAAAGCGAGTTGAGAAATGGAGCTCAGGGGCATTGCAATTCACAAACCTGCAGACTTACAAATGATGACTCTAGTCCACAAATATATTGAGGGAAGGCAACGAAGAGGATTTGAAAGCAAGGCAGAATTGCAGGAAACAGATTTCAGGAGGGAGTTTCGAATCGCCTTTAAAGCACAGGAAAAGCGGCAAAACCTCGACAATGATGCCCTTGGCCAAAAAGGGCGTATGCGTTTTTTCCTGAATATATTCAGGAAAAAAGGCATACGCCCTTTTTGGCCAACCAAGCAACCTGGAAAGGCAAATCAGCGCTACAAAGAAGTCTCGCTTCCCATCGGTCAAAAGGGCCATGCTGAATAAAGTGTCAAAACCCGAAATAGAGGACAGGCCATGGAGAAACGGGAGCCTGGCTACGCTGATGGGCGGGATGTAAATTGCCAACAGCCACTCTGGAGAAGTGTACGGTGTTTCCTGAAACATCTAAAAAACTCAGCTTAGGGAGCATAGGGCACTTCCACTCATGGGCGTATAAATTGGGAAAACTAAAAATCAGCAAAACACAGGCACCCCAAAGTTTAGGGCTGCTCTGTTGACAAGAACCTCCACTTCGTTACACCTTAAATATCCCAGGAAATAGAAAAAGGATAAAGAAGTTGTGGTCCTTATGTACAATTGAATATCAGTCAGTTATGAAATCAACGTCATAAGGCTAGTAGCAGCAAGATGAGTGGATTTACGTACGACAATTCTAAGTGAAATAAGTCACACAGAAAAAGATACTTATCATAAGATATCACTTAAAGAGGGAATATAAAAACCGCTACCCTTGAACTGAATTACAAATCAGAGTAGAATCACATGTTTAGAAAACACACTATGGCTGGTTAACGGTAAAGGTGAGGTCGGGTGATGCCTAAAACAAGGGTTCCAAATTAGCTCAGTTACCGTTCCATAAACCCAATAGGTAATAGACAAGACCTACTCCTTGCTCAGTGAATTGGACTCAACACCCCCTATTCACCGCCCAAGAATATATCTGACTAGTAAGAATCTTAAAACCTATGTATTGATATCTCTCTGTAAGTGAGTCAAGTGGGTGTAAAGCGCCAAAAACACAGCAGTGAAAAGCAGCTAAACCCCATTATAAAAAAAAAATTACTTTTAAAAACCCGTGAAACAAAGACAGTGAAAGAGAGAGAAATTCTTACAAAATTCGTTCAGGGGCTGTGATGCCACCTGGATTGACCATATCTAGACCCACAGCTGATTGAGACACAAGGGTGGACACTCTTGGGGATGAGAGGTTTGGTGAGGTTGGGTGAGTAAACACAGACCCTTTAAAGTAATACTGCTTGGTACCCATGCCATGGGTCCCAAAACTCCAGGTTCAAGGGCAACTTTCTACATCGAAAACATGCATGAGAAACCCAGAAGATGGTACACCGTGTGATCGGGAAAGGTTTCTAAAACGCACCTCATTTCTCATCTCCTTGTGCTCGGGTTCGCCATTCCAGCCGATTTACTAGCAATCTCCCTCCTTGTAGCATCAGCACCTTTAACCTCCTGTTCCGTACAGGTTGCGATTTGTCCTGAGGATGAACGGGAAGAGGGGGAACCAATGAGAGACTAGCTCTAGGTGTTGGGACAGGCACAGGTCACTCTATTTTCCCATCAGGAAGAAGAATTAACCACAGGCTCAGGCTGCCGCCCAGGACCAGAATAGGGCCTGAAGCAATCCTGCGCTTTTGCGGCCAGCTCCCAAGAAAGCGAGTTGAAAAATGGAGCTCAGGGGCACTGCAATTCACAAACCTGCAGACTTATAAATGATGACTCTCGTCCACAAATATATTGAGGGAAGGCAACGAAGAGGATTTGAAAGCAAGGCAGAATTGCAGGAAACAGATTTCAGGAGGGAGATTCGAATCGCCTTTAAAGCACAGGAAAAGCGGCAAAACCTCGACAATGATGCCCGTGGCCAAAAAGGGCGTATGCGTTTTTTCCTGAATATATTCAGGAAAAAAGGCATACGCCCTTTTTGGCCAACCAAGCAACCTGGAAAGGCAAATCAGCGCTACAAAGAAGTCTCGCTTCCCATCGGTCAAAAGGGCCATGCTGAATAAAGTGTCAAAACCAGAAATGCAGGAGAGGCCATGGAGAAACGGGAGCCTGGCTACGCTGATGGGCGGGATGTAAATTGCCAACAGACACTCTGGAGAAGTGCACGGTGTGTCCTGAAACATCTAAAAAACTCAGCTTAGGGAGCATAGGGCACTTCCACTCATGGGCGTATAAATTGGGAAAACTAAAAATCAGCAAGACATAGGCACCCCAAAGTTTAGGGCTGCTCTGTTGACAAGAACCTCCACTTCGTTACACCCCAAATATCCCAGGAAAGAGAAAAATGGATAAAGAAGTTGTGGTCCTTATGTACAATGGAATATCACTCAGCCATGAAATCAACGTCATAAGGCTAGTAGCAGCATGATGAGTGGATTTAGGTACGACGATTCTAAGTGAAATAAGTCACACAGAAAAAGACACTTATCATAAGATATCACTTATAGAGGGAATGTAAAAACCGCTACCCTTGAACTGAATTACAAAACAAAATAGAGTCACACGTTTAGAAAACACACTATGGCTGCTTAACGGGAAGGGTGAGGTGGGGTGATGCATAAAACAAGGGTTTCAAATTAGCTCAGATACCGTTCCATAAACCCAATAGGTAATAGACAAGACCTACTCCTTGCTCAGTGAATTGGACTCAACACCCCCTATTCACCGCCCAAGAATATATCTGAGAAGTAAGAATCTTATAACCTATGCATTGATATCTCTCTGTTAGTGAGTCAAGTGGGTGTAAAGCGCCAAAAACACAGCAGTGAAAAGCAGCTAAACCCCATTATAAAAATCAATTACTTTTAAAAACCCGTGAAACAAAGACAGTGAAAGAGAGAGAAATTCTTGCAAAATTCGTTCAGGGGCTGTGATGCCAGCTGGATTGACCATATCTAGACCCACAGCTGATTGAGACACAAGGGTGGACACTCTTGGGGCTGAGAGGTTTGGTGAGGTTGGGTGAGTAAACACAGACCCTTTAAAGTAACACTGCGTGGTACCCATCCCATGGGTCCCAAAACTCCAGGTTCAAGGGCAACTTCCTACATCGAAAACATGCATGAGAAACCCAGAAGATGGTACACCGTGTGATCGGGAAAGGTTTCTAAAACGCACCTCATTTCTCATCTCCTTGTGCTCGGGTTCGCCATTCCAGCCGATTTACTAGCAATCTCCCTCCTTGTAGCATCAGCACCTTTAACCTCCTGTTCCGTACAGGTTGCGATTTGTCCTGAGGATGAACGGGAAGAGGGGGAACCAATGAGAGACTAGCTCTAGGTGTTGGGCCAGGCACAGGTCACTCTATTTTCCCATCAGGAAGAAGAATTAACCACAGGCTCAGGCTGCCGCCCTGGACCAGAATAGGGCCTGAAGCAATCCTGCGCTTTTGCGGCCAGCTCCCAAGAAAGCGAGTTGAAAAATGGAGCTCAGGGGCACTGCAATTCACAAACCTGCAGACTTATAAATGATGACTCTCGTCCACAAATATATTGAGGGAAGGCAACGAAGAAGATTTGAAAGCAAGGCAGAATTGCAGGAAACAGATTTCAGGAGGGAGATTCGAATCGCCTTTAAAGCACAGGAAAAGCGGCAAAACCTCGACAATGATGCCCGTGGCCAAAAAGGGCGTATGCGTTTTTTCCTGAATATATTCAGGAAAAAACGCATACGCCCTTTTTGGCCAACCAAGCAACCTGGAAAGGCAAATCAGCGCTACAAAGAAGTCTCGCTTCCCATCGGTCAAAAGGGCCATGCTGAATAAAGTGTCAAAACCAGAAATGCAGGACAGGCCATGGAGAAACGGGAGCCTGGCTACGCTGATGGGCGGGATGTAAATTGCCAACAGCCACTCTGGAGAAGTGCACGGTGTGTCCTGAAACATCTAAAAAACTCAGCTTAGGGAGCATAGGGCACTTCCACTCATGGGCGTATAAATTGGGAAAACTAAAAATCAGCAAGACACAGGCACCCCAAAGTTTAGGGCTGCTCTGTTGACAAGAACCTCCACTTCGTTACACCCCAAATATCCCAGGAAAGAGAAAAATGGATAAAGAAGTTGTGGTCCTTATGTACAATGGAATATCACTCAGCCATGAAATCAACGTCATAAGGCTAGTAGCAGCATGATGAGTGGATTTAGGTACGACGATTCTAAGTGAAATAAGTCACACAGAAAAAGACACTTATCATAAGATATCACTTATAGAGGGAATGTAAAAACCGCTACCCTTGAACTGAATTACAAAACAAAATAGAGTCACACTTTTAGAAAACACACTATGGCTGCTTAACGGGAAGGGTGAGGTGGGGTGATGCATAAAACAAGGGTTTCAAATTAGCTCAGATACCGTTCCATAAACCCAATAGGTAATAGACAAGACCTACTCCTTGCTCAGTGAATTGGACTCAACACCCCCTATTCACCGCCCAAGAATATATCTGAGTAGTAAGAATATTAAAACCTATGCATTGATATCTCTCTGTTAGTGAGTCAAGTGGGTGTAAAGAGCCAAAAACACAGCAGTGAAAAGCGGGTAAACCCCATTATAAAAATCAATTACTTTTAAAAACCCGTGAAACAAAGACAGTGAAAGAGAGAGAAATTCTTGCAAAATTCGTTCAGGGGCTGTGATGCCAGCTGGATTGACCATATCTAGACCCACAGCTGATTGAGACACAAGGGTGGACACTCTTGGGGCTGAGAGGTTTGGTGAGGTTGGGTGAGTAAACGCAGACCCTTTAAAGTAATACTGCGTGGTACCCATCCCATGGGTCCCAAAACTCCAGGTTCAAGGGCATCTTCCTACATCGAAAACATGCATGAGAAACCCAGAAGATGGTACACCGTGTGATCGGGAAAGGTTTCTAAAACGCACCTCATTTCTCATCTCCTTGTGCTCGGGTTCGCCATTCCAGCCGATTTACTAGCAATCTCCCTCCTTGTAGCATCAGCACCTTTAACCTCCTGTTCCGTACAGGTTGCGATTAGTCCTGAGGATGAACGGGAAGAGGGGGAACCAATGAGAGACTAGCTCTAGGTGTTGGGACAGGCACAGGTCACTCTATTTTCCCATCAGGAAGAAGAATTAACCACAGGCTCAGGCTGCCGCCCAGGACCAGAATAGGGCCTGAAGCAATCCTGCGCTTTTGCGGCCAGCTCCCAAGAAAGCGAGTTGAAAAATGGAGCTCAGGGGCACTGCAATTCACAAACCTGCAAACTTATAAATGATGACTCTCGTCCACAAATCACAAATATATTCAGGGAAGGCAACGAAGAGGATTTGAAAGCAAGGCAGAATTGCAGGAAACAGATTTCAGGAGGGAGATTCGAATCGCCTTTAAAGCACAGGAAAAGCGGCAAAACCTCGACAATGATGCCCGTGGCCAAAAAGAGTGTATGCGTTTTTTCCTGAATATATTCAGGAAAAAACGCATACGCCCTTTTTGGCCAATCAAGCAACCTGGAAAGGCAAATCAGCGCTACAAAGAAGTCTCGCTTCCCATCGGTCAAAAGGGTCATGCTGAATAAAGTGTCAAAACCAGAAATGCGGGACAGGCCATGGAGAAACGGGAGCCTGGCTACGCTGATGGGCGGGATGTAAATTGCCAACAGCCACTCTGGAGAAGTGCACGGTGTGTCCTGAAACATCTAAAAAACTCAGCTTAGGGAGCATAGGGCACTTCCACTCATGGGCGTATAAATTGGGAAAACTAAAAATCAGCAAGACACAGGCACCCCAAAGTTTAGGGCTGCTCTGTTGACAAGAACCTCCACTTCGTTACACCCCAAATATCCCAGGAAAGAGAAAAATAGATAAAGAAGTTGTGGTCCTTATGTACAATGGAATATCACTCAGCCATGAAATCAACGTCATAAGGCTAGTAGCAGCATGATGAGTGGATTTAGGTACGACGATTCTAAGTGAAATAAGTCACACAGAAAAAGACACTTATCATAAGATATCACTTATAGAGGGAATGTAAAAACCGCTACCCTTGAACTGAATTAGAAAACAGAATAGAGTCACACGTTTAGAAAACACACTATGGCTGCTTAACGGGAAAGGTGAGGTGGGGTGATGCATAAAACAAGGGTTTCAAATTAGCTCAGATACCGTTCCATAAACCCAATAGGTAATAGACAAGACCTACTTCTTGCTCAATGAATTGGACTCAACACCCCCTATTCACCGCCCAGAATATATCGGACTAATAAGAATATTAAAACCTATGCATTATTATCTCTCTGTAAGTGAGTCAAGTGGGTGTAAAGCGGCAGAAACACAGCAGTGAAAAGCAGCTAAACCCCATTATAAAAAAAAAATTACTTTTAAAAACCCGTGAAACAAAGACAGTGAAAGAGAGAGAAATTCTTCCAAAATTCGTTCAGGGGCTGTGATGCCACCTGGATTGACCATATCTAGACCCACAGCTGATTGAGACACAAGGGTGGACACTCTTGGGGCTGAGAGGTTTGGTGAGGCTGGGTGAGCAAACGCAGAACCTTTAAAGTAATACTGCGTGGTACCCATCCCATGGGTCCCAAAACTCCAGGTTCAAGGGCATCTTCCTACATCGAAAACATGCATGAGAAACCCAGAAGATGGTACACTGTGTGATCGGGAAAGGTTTCTAAAACGCACCTCATTTCTCATCTCCTTGTGCTCGGGTTCGCCATTCCAGCCGCTTTACTAGCAATCTCCCTCCTTGGAGAATCAGCACCTTTAACCTCCTGTTTCGTACAGGTTGCGATTTGTCCTGAGGATGAACGGGAAGAGGGGGAACCAATGAGAGACTAGCTCTAGGTGTTGGGACAGGCACAGGTCACTCTATTTTCCCATCAGGAAGAAGAATTAACCACAGGCTCAGCCTGCCGCCCGGGACCAGAATAGGGCCTGAAGCAATCCTGCGCTTTTGCGGCCAGCTCCCAAGAAAGCGAGTTGAGAAATGGAGCTCAGGGGCATTGCAATTCACAAACCTGCAGACTTATAAATGATGACTCTAGTCCACAAATATATTGAGGGAAGGCAACGAAGAGGATTTGAAAGCAAGGCAGAATTGCAGGAAACAGATTTCAGGAGGGAGATTCGAATCGCCTTTAAAGCACAGGAAAAGCGGCAAAACCTCGACAATGATGCTCTTGGCCAAAAAGGGCGTATGCGTTTTTTCCTGAATATATTCAGGAAAAAAGGCATACGCCCTTTTTGGCCAACCAAGCAACTTGGAAAGGCAAATCAGCGCTACAAAGAAGTCTCGCTTCCCATCGGTCAAAAGGGCCATGCTGAATAAAGTGTCAAAACCAGAAATGCAGGACAGGCCATGGAGAAACGGGAGCCTGGCTACGCTGATGGGCGGGATGTAAATTGCCAACAGCCACTCTGGAGAAGTGCACGGTGTGTCCTGAAACATCTAAAAAACTCAGCTTAGGGAGCATAGGGCACTTCCACTCATGGGCGTATAAATTGGGAAAACTAAAAATCAGCAAGACACAGGCACCCCAAAGTTTAGGGCTGCTCTGTTGACAAGAACCTCCACTTCGTTACACCCCAAATATCCCAGGAAAGAGAAAAATGGATAAAGAAGTTGTGGTCCTTATGTACAATGGAATATCACTCAGCCATGAAATCAACGTCATAAGGCTAGTAGCAGCATGATGAGTGGATTTAGGTACGACGATTCTAAGTGAAATAAGTCACACAGAAAAAGACACTTATCATAAGATATCACTTATAGAGGGAATGTAAAAACCGCTACCCTTGAACTGAATTACAAAACAAAATAGAGTCACACGTTTAGAAAACACACTATGGCTGCTTAACGGGAAGGGTGAGGTGGGGTGATGCATAAAACAAGGGTTTCAAATTAGCTCAGATACCGTTCCATAAACCCAATAGGTAATAGACAAGACCTACTCCTTGCTCAGTGAATTGGACTCAACACCCCCTATTCACCGCCCAAGAATATATCTGAGTAGTAAGAATCTTAAAACCTATGCATTGATATCTCTCTGTTAGTGAGTCAAGTGGGTGTAAAGCGCAAAAAACACAGCAGTGAAAAGCAGGTAAACCCCATTATAAAAATCAATTACTTTTAAAAACCCGTGAAACAAAGACAGTGAAAGAGAGAGAAATTCTTGCAAAATTCGTTCAGGGGCTGTGATGCCACCTGGATTGACCATATCTAGACCCACAGCTGATTGAGACACAAGGGTGGACACTCTTGGGGCTGAGAGGTTTGGTGAGGTTGGGTGAGTAAACGCAGACCCTTTAAAGTAAAACTGAGTGATACCCATCCCATGGGTCCCAAAACTCCAGGTTCAAGGGCATCTTCCTACATCGAAAACATGCATGAGAAACCCAGAAGATGGTACACCGTGTGATCGGGAAAGGTTTCTAAAACGCACCTCATTTCTCATCTCCTTGTGCTCGGGTTCGCCATTCCAGCCGATTTACTAGCAATCTCCCTCCTTGTAGCATCAGCACCTTTAACCTCCTGTTCCATACAGGTTGCGATTTGTCCTGAGGATGAACGGGAAGAGGGGGAACCAATGAGAGACTAGCTCTAGGTGTTGGGACAGGCACAGGTCACTCTATTTTCCCATCAGAAGAAGAATTAACCACAGGCTCAGGCTGCCGCCCAGGACCAGAATAGGGCCTGAAGCAATCCTGCGCTTTTGCGGCCAGCTCCTAAGAAAGCGAGTTGAAAATTGGAGCTCAGGGTCACTGCAATTCACAAACCTGCAGACTTATAAATGATGACTCTCGTCCACAAATATATTGAGGGAAGGCAACGAAGAGGATTTGAAAGCAAGGCAGAATTGCAGGAAACAGATTTCAGGAGGGAGATTCGAATCGCCTTTAAAGCACAGGAAAAGCGGCAAAACCTCGACAATGATGCCCTTGGCCAAAAAGGGCGTATGCGTTTTTTCCTGAATATATTCAGGAAAAAAGGCATACGCCCTTTTTGGCCAACCAAGCAACCTGGAAAGGCAAATCAGCGCTACAAAGAAGTCTCGCTTCCCATCGGTCAAAAGGGCCATGCTGAATAAAGTGTCAAAACCAGAAATGCAGGACAGGCCATGGAGAAACGGGAGCCTGGCTACGCTGATGGGCGGGATGTAAATTGCCAACAGCCACTCTGGAGAAGTGCACGGTGTGTCCTGAAACATCTAAAAAACTCAGCTTAGGGAGCATAGGGCACTTCCACTCATGGGCGTATAAATTGGGAAAACTAAAAATCAGCAAGACACAGGCACCCCAAAGTTTAGGGCTGCTCTGTTGACAAGAACCTCCACTTCGTTACACCCCAAATATCCCAGGAAAGAGAAAAATGGATAAAGAAGTTGTGGTCCTTATGTACAATGGAATATCACTCAGCCATGAAATCAACGTCATAAGGCTAGTAGCAGCATGATGAGTGGATTTAGGTACGACGATTCTAAATGAAATAAGTCACACAGAAAAAGACACTTATCATAAGATATCACTTATAGAGGGAATGTAAAATCCGCTACCCTTGAACTGAATTACAAAACAAAATAGAGTCACACGTTTAGAAAACACACTATGGCTGCTTAACGGGAAGGGTGAGGTGGGGTGATGCATAAAACAAGGGTTTCAAATTAGCTCACATACCGTTCCATAAACCCAATTGGTAATAGACAAGACCTACTCCTTGCTCAGTGAATTGGACTCAACACCCACTATTCACCGCCCAAGTATATATCTGAGAAGTAAGAATCTTATAACCTATGCATTGATATCTCTCTGTTAGTGAGTCAAGTGTGTGTAAAGCGCCAAAAACACAGCAGTGAAAAGCAGGTAAACCCCATTATAAAAATCAATTACTTTTAAAAACCCGTGAAACAAAGACAGTGAAAGAGAGAGAAATTCTTGCAAAATTCGTTCAGGGGCTGTGATGCCACCTGGATTGACCATATCTAGACCCACAGCTGATTGAGACACAAGGGTGGACACTCTTGGGGCTGAGAGGTTTGGTGAGGTTGGGTGAGTAAACACAGACCCTTTAAAGTAATATTGCGTGGTACCCATCCCATGGGTCCCAAAACTCCAGGTTCAAGGGCATCTTCCTACATCGAAAACATGCATGAGAAACCCAGAAGATGGTACACCGTGTGATCGGGAAAGGTTTCTAAAACGCACCTCATTTCTCATCTCCTTGTGCTCGGGTTCGCCATTCCAGCCGATTTACTAGCAATCTCCCTCCTTGTAGCATCAGCACCTTTAACCTCCTGTTCCGTACAGGTTGCGATTTGTCCTGAGGATGAACGGGAAGAGGGGGAACCAATGAGAGACTAGCTCTAGGTGTTGGGCCAGGCAGAGGTCACTCTATTTTCCCATCAGAAAGAAGAATTAACCACAGGCTCAGGCTGCCGCCCTGGACCAGAATAGGGCCTGAAGCAATCCTGCGCTTTTGCGGCCAGCTCCCAAGAAAGCGAGTTGAAAAATGGAGCTCAGGGACACTGCAATTCACAAACCTGCAGACCTATAAATGATGACTCTCGTCCACAAATATATTGAGGGAAGGCAACGAAGAGGATTTGAAAGCAAGGCAGAATTGCAGGAAACAGATTTCAGGAGGGAGATTCGAATCGCCTTTAAAGCACAGGAAAAGCGGCAAAACCTCGACAATGATGCCCGTGGCCAAAAAGGGCGTATGCGTTTTTTCCTGAATATATTCAGGAAAAAAGGCATACGCCCTTTTTGGCCAACCAAGCAACCTGGAAAGGCAAATCAGCGCTACAAAGAAGTCTCGCTTCCAATCGGTCAAAAGGGTCATGCTGAATAAAGTGTCAAAACCAGAAATGCAGGACAGGGCATGGAGAAACGGGAGCCTGGCTACGCTGATGGGCGGGATGTAAATTGCCAACAGCCACTCTGGAGAAGTGCACGGTGTGTCCTGAAACATCTAAAAAACTCAGCTTAGGGAGCATAGGGCACTTCCACTCATGGGCGTATAAATTGGGAAAACTAAAAATCAGCAAGACACAGGCACCGCAAAGTTTAGGGCTGCTCTGTTGACAAGAACCTCCACTTCGTTACATCCCAAATATCCCAGGAAAGAGAAAAATGGATAAAGAAGTTGTGGTCCTTATGTACAATGGAATATCACTCAGCCATGAAATCAACGTCATAAGGCTAGTAGCAGCATGATGAGTGGATTTAGGTACGACGATTCTAAGTGAAATAAGTCACACAGAAAAAGACACTTATCATAAGATATCACTTATAGAGGGAATGTAAAAACCGCTACCCTTGAACTGAATTAGAAAACAGAATAGAGTCACACGTTTAGAAAACACACTATGGCTGCTTAACGGGAAAGGTGAGGTGGGGTGATGCATAAAACAAGGGTTTCAAATTAGCTCAGATACCGTTCCATAAACCCAATAGGTAATAGACAAGACCTACTTCTTGCTCAATGAATTGGACTCAACACCCCCTATTCACCGCCCAAGAATATATCTGAGAAGTAAGAATCTTATAACCTATGCATTGATATCTCTCTGTTAGTGAGTCAAGTGGGTGTAAAGCGCCAAAAACACAGCAGTGAAAAGCAGCTAAACCCCATTACAAAAATCAATTACTTTTAAAAACCCGTGAAACAAAGACAGTGAAAGAGAGAGAAATTCTTGCAAAATTCGTTCAGGGGCTGTGATGCCACCTGGATTGACCATATCTAGACCCACAGCTGATTGAGACACAAGGGTGGACACTCTTGGGGCTGAGAGGTTTGGTGAGGTTGGGTGAGTAAACACAGACCCTTTAAAGTAATACTGCGTGGTACCCATCCCATGGGTCCCAAAACTCCAGGTTCAAGGGCAACTTCCTACATCGAAAACATGCATGAGAAACCCAGAAGATGGTACACCGTGTGATCGGGAAAGGTTTCTAAAACGCACCTCATTTCTCATCTCCTTGTGCTCGGGTTCGCCATTCCAGCCGATTTACTAGCAATCTCCCTCCTTGGAGAATCAGCACCTTTAACCTCCTGTTTCGTACAGGTTGCGATTTGTCCTGAGGATGAACGGGAAGAGGGGGAACCAATGAGAGACTAGCTCTAGGTGTTGGGACAGGCACAGGTCACTCTATTTTCCCATCAGGAAGAAGAATTAACCACAGGCTCAGCCTGCCGCCCGGGACCAGAATAGGGCCTGAAGCAATCCTGCGCTTTTGCGGCCAGCTCCCAAGAAAGCGAGTTGAAAAATGGAGCTCAGGGGCACTGCAATTCACAAACCTGCAGACTTATAAATGATGACTCTCGTCCACAAATATATTGAGGGAAGGCAACGAAGAGGATTTGAAAGCAAGGCAGAATTGCAGGAAACAGTTTTCAGGAGGGAGATTCGAATCGCCTTTAAAGCACAGGAAAAGCGGCAAAACCTCGACAATGATGCCCTTGGCCAAAAAGGGCGTATGCGTTTTTTCCTGAATATATTCAGGAAAAAAGGCATACGCCCTTTTTGGCCAACCAAGCAACCTGGAAAGGCAAATCAGCGCTACAAAGAAGTCTCGCTTCCCATCGGTCAAAAGGGCCATGCTGAATAAAGTGTCAAAACCAGAAATGCAGGACAGGCCATGGAGACACGGGAGCCTGGCTACGCTGAAGGGCGGGATGTAAATTGCCAACAGACACTCTGGAAAAGTGCACGGTGTGTCCTGAAACATCTAAAAAACTCAGCTTAGGGAGCATAGGGCACTTCCACTCATGGGCGTATAAATTGGGAAAACTAAAAATCAGCAAGACCCAGGCACCCCAAAGTTTAGGGCTGCTCTGTTGACAAGAACCTCCACTTCGTTACACCCCAAATATCCCAGGAAAGAGAAAAATGGATAAAGAAGTTGTGGTCCTTATGTACAATGGAATATCACTCAGCCATGAAATCAACGTCATAAGGCTAGTAGCAGCATGATGAGTGGATTTAGGTACGACGATTCTAAGTGAAAAAAGTCACACAGAAAAAGACACTTATCATAAGATATCACTTATAGAGGGAATGTAAAAACCGCTACCCTTGAACTGAATTACAAAACAAAATAGAGTCATACGTTTAGAAAACACACTATGGCTGCTTAACGGGAAGGGTGAGGTGGGGTGATGCATAAAACAAGGGTTTCAAATTAGCTCACATACCGTTCCATAAACCCAATTGGTAATAGACAAGACCTACTCCTTGCTCAGTGAATTGGACTCAACACCCACTATTCACCGCCCAAGAATATATCTGAGAAGTAAGAATCTTATAACCTATTCATTGATATCTCTCTGTTAGTGAGTCAAGTGTGTGTAAAGCGCCAAAAACACAGCAGTGAAAAGCAGCTAAACCCCATTATAAAAATCAATTACTTTTAAAAACCCGTGAAACAAAGACAGTGAAAGAGAGAGAAATTCTTGCAAAATTCGTTCAGGGGCTGTGATGCCACCTGGATTGACCATATCTAGACCCACAGCTGATTGAGACACAAGGGTGGACACTCTTGGGGCTGAGAGGTTTGGTGAGGTTGGGTGAGTAAACACAGACCCTTTAAAGTAATATTGCGTGGTACCCATCCCATGGGTCCCAAAACTCCAGGTTCAAGGGCATCTTCCTACATCGAAAACATGCATGAGAAACCCAGAAGATGGTACACCGTGTGATCGGGAAAGGTTTCTAAAACGCACCTCATTTCTCATCTCCTTGTGCTCGGGTTCGCCATTCCAGCCAATTTACTAGCAATCTCCCTCCTTGTAGCATCAGCACCTTTAACCTCCTGTTCCGTACAGGTTGCGATTTGTCCTGAGGATGAACGGGAAGAGGGGGAACCAATGAGAGACTAGCTCTAGGTGTTGGGCCAGGCAGAGGTCACTCTATTTTCCCATCAGAAAGAAGAATTAACCACAGGCTCAGGCTGCCGCCCTGGACCAGAATAGGGCCTGAAGCAATCCTGCGCTTTTGCGGCCAGCTCCCAAGAAAGCGAGTTGAAAAATGGAGCTCAGGGACACTGCAATTCACAAACCTGCAGACCTATAAATGATGACTCTCGTCCACAAATATATTGAGGGAAGGCAACGAAGAGGATTTGAAAGCAAGGCAGAATTGCAGGAAACAGATTTCAGGAGGGAGATTCGAATCGCCTTTAAAGCACAGGAAAAGCGGCAAAACCTCGACAATGATGCCCTTGGCCAAAAAGGGCGTATGCGTTTTTTCCTGAATATATTCAGGAAAAAAGGCATACGCCCTTTTTGGCCAACCAAGCAACCTGGAAAGGCAAATCAGCGCTACAAAGAAGTCTCGCTTCCCATCGGTCAAAAGGGCCATGCTGAATAAAGTGTCAAAACCAGAAATGCAGGACAGGCCATGGAGAAACGGGAGCCTGGCTACGCTGATGGGCGGGATGTAAATTGCCAACAGCCACTCTGGAGAAGTGCACGGTGTGTCCTGAAACATCTAAAAAACTCAGCTTAGGGAGCATAGGGCACTTCCACTCATGGGCGTATAAATTGGGAAAACTAAAAATCAGCAAGACCCAGGCACCCCAAAGTTTAGGGCTGCTCTGTTGACAAGAACCTCCACTTCGTTACACCCCAAATATCCCAGGAAAGAGAAAAATGGATAAAGAAGTTGTGGTCCTTATGTACAATGGAATATCACTCAGCCATGAAATCAACGTCATAAGGCTAGTAGCAGCATGATGAGTGGATTTAGGTACGACGATTCTAAATGAAATAAGTCACACAGAAAAAGACACTTATCATAAGATATCACTTATAGAGGGAATGTAAAAACCGCTACCCTTGAACTGAATTACAAAACAAAATAGAGTCACACGTTTAGAAAACACACTATGGCTGCTTAACGGGAAGGGTGAGGTGGGGTGATGCATAAAACAAGGGTTTCAAATTAGCTCACATACCGTTCCATAAACCCAATTGGTAATAGACAAGACCTACTCCTTGCTCAGTGAATTGGACTCAACACCCACTATTCACCGCCCAAGTATATATCTGAGAAGTAAGAATCTTATAACCTATGCATTGATATCTCTCTGTTAGTGAGTCAAGTGTGTGTAAAGCGCCAAAAACACAGCAGTGAAAAGCAGCTAAACCCCATTATAAAAATCAATTACTTTTAAAAACCCGTGAAACAAAGACAGTGAAAGAGAGAGAAATTCTTGCAAAATTCGTTCAGGGGCTGTGATGCCACCTGGATTGACCATATCTAGACCCACAGCTGATTGAGACACAAGGGTGGACACTCTTGGGGCTGAGAGGTTTGGTGAGGTTGGGTGAGTAAACACAGACCCTTTAAAGTAATATTGCGTGGTACCCATCCCATGGGTCCCAAAACTCCAGGTTCAAGGGCATCTTCCTACATCGAAAACATGCATGAGAAACCCAGATGATGGTACACCGTGTGATCGGGAAAGGTTTCTAAAACGCACCTCATTTCTCATCTCCTTGTGCTCGGGTTCGCCATTCCAGCCGATTTACTAGCAATCTCCCTCCTTGTAGCATCAGCACCTTTAACCTCCTGTTCCGTACAGGTTGCGATTTGTCCTGAGGATGAACGGGAAGAGGGGGAACCAATGAGAGACTAGCTCTAGGTGTTGGGCCAGGCAGAGGTCACTCTATTTTCCCATCAGAAAGAAGAATTAACCACAGGCTCAGGCTGCCGCCCTGGACCAGAATAGGGCCTGAAGCAATCCTGCGCTTTTGCGGCCAGCTCCCAAGAAAGCGAGTTGAAAAATGGAGCTCAGGGACACTGCAATTCACAAACCTGCAGACCTATAAATGATGACTCTCGTCCACAAATATATTGAGGGAAGGCAACGAAGAGGATTTGAAAGCAAGGCAGAATTGCAGGAAACAGATTTCAGGAGGGAGATTCGAATCGCCTTTAAAGCACAGGAAAAGCGGCAAAACCTCGACAATGATGCCCGTGGCCAAAAAGGGCGTATGCGTTTTTTCCTGAATATATTCAGGAAAAAAGGCATACGCCCTTTTTGGCCAACCAAGCAACCTGGAAAGGCAAATCAGCGCTACAAAGAAGTCTCGCTTCCAATCGGTCAAAAGGGTCATGCTGAATAAAGTGTCAAAACCAGAAATGCAGGACAGGGCATGGAGAAACGGGAGCCTGGCTACGCTGATGGGCGGGATGTAAATTGCCAACAGCCACTCTGGAGAAGTGCACGGTGTGTCCTGAAACATCTAAAAAACTCAGCTTAGGGAGCATAGGGCACTTCCACTCATGGGCGTATAAATTGGGAAAACTAAAAATCAGCAAGACACAGGCACCCCAAAGTTTAGGGCTGCTCTGTTGACAAGAACCTCCACTTCGTTACACCCCAAATATCCCAGGAAAGAGAAAAATGGATAAAGAAGTTGTGGTCCTTATGTACAATGGAATATCACTCAGCCATGAAATCAACGTCATAAGGCTAGTAGCAGCATGATGAGTGGATTTAGGTACGACGATTCTAAGTGAAATAAGTCACACAGAAAAAGACACTTATCATAAGATATCACTTATAGAGGGAATGTAAAAACCGCTACCCTTGAACTGAATTAGAAAACAGAATAGAGTCACACGTTTAGAAAACACACTATGGCTGCTTAACGGGAAAGGTGAGGTGGGGTGATGCATAAAACAAGGGTTTCAAATTAGCTCAGATACCGTTCCATAAACCCAATAGGTAATAGACAAGACCTACTTCTTGCTCAATGAATTGGACTCAACACCCCCTATTCACCGCCCAAGAATATATCTGAGAAGTAAGAATCTTATAACCTATGCATTGATATCTCTCTGTTAGTGAGTCAAGTGGGTGTAAAGCGCCAAAAACACAGCAGTGAAAAGCAGCTAAACCCCATTACAAAAATCAATTACTTTTAAAAACCCGTGAAACAAAGACAGTGAAAGAGAGAGAAATTCTTGCAAAATTCGTTCAGGGGCTGTGATGCCACCTGGATTGACCATATCTAGACCCACAGCTGATTGAGACACAAGGGTGGACACTCTTGGGGCTGAGAGGTTTGGTGAGGTTGGGTGAGTAAACACAGACCCTTTAAAGTAATATTGCGTGGTACCCATCCCATGGGTCCCAAAACTCCAGGTTCAAGGGCATCTTCCTACATCGAAAACATGCATGAGAAACCCAGATGATGGTACACCGTGTGATCGGGAAAGGTTTCTAAAACGCACCTCATTTCTCATCTCCTTGTGCTCGGGTTCGCCATTCCAGCCGATTTACTAGCAATCTCCCTCCTTGTAGCATCAGCACCTTTAACCTCCTGTTCCGTACAGGTTGCGATTTGTCCTGAGGATGAACGGGAAGAGGGGGAACCAATGAGAGACTAGCTCTAGGTGTTGGGCCAGGCAGAGGTCACTCTATTTTCCCATCAGAAAGAAGAATTAACCACAGGCTCAGGCTGCCGCCCTGGACCAGAATAGGGCCTGAAGCAATCCTGCGCTTTTGTGGCCAGCTCCCAAGAAAGCGAGTTGAAAAATGGAGCTCAGGGACACTGCAATTCACAAACCTGCAGACCTATAAATGATGACTCTCGTCCACAAATATATTGAGGGAAGGCAACGAAGAGGATTTGAAAGCAAGGCAGAATTGCAGGAAACAGATTTCAGGAGGGAGATTCGAATCGCCTTTAAAGCACAGGAAAAGCGGCAAAACCTCGACAATGATGCCCGTGGCGAAAAAGGGCGTATGTGTTTTTTCCTGAATATATTCAGGAAAAAAGGCATACGCCCTTTTTGGCCAACCAAGCAACCTGGAAAGGCAAATCAGCGCTACAAAGAAGTCTCGCTTCCAATCGGTCAAAAGGGTCATGCTGAATAAAGTGTCAAAACCAGAAATGCAGGACAGGGCATGGAGAAACGGGAGCCTGGCTACGCTGATGGGCGGAATGTAAATTGCCAACAGCCACTCTGGAGAAGTGCACGGTGTGTCCTGAAACATCTAAAAAACTCAGCTTAGGGAGCATAGGGCACTTCCACTCATGGGCGTATAAATTGGGAAAACTAAAAATCAGCAAGACACAGGCACCCCAAAGTTTAGGGCTGCTCTGTTGACAAGAACCTCCACTTCGTTACACCCCAAATATCCCAGGAAAGAGAAAAATGGATAAAGAAGTTGTGGTCCTTATGTACAATGGAATATCACTCAGCCATGAAATCAACGTCATAAGGCTAGTAGCAGCATGATGAGTGGATTTAGGTACGACGATTCTAAGTGAAATAAGTCACACAGAAAAAGATACTTATCATAAGATATCACTTATAGAGGGAATGTAAAAACCGCTACCCTTGAACTGAATTAGAAAACAGAATAGAGTCACACGTTTAGAAAACACACTATGGCTGCTTAACGGGAAAGGTGAGGTGGGGTGATGCATAAAACAAGGGTTTCAAATTAGCTCAGATACCGTTCCATAAACCCAATAGGTAATAGACAAGACCTACTTCTTGCTCAATGAATTGGACTCAACACCCCCTATTCACCGCCCAAGAATATATCTGAGAAGTAAGAATCTTATAACCTATGCATTGATATCTCTCTGTTAGTGAGTCAAGTGGGTGTAAAGCGCCAAAAACACAGCAGTGAAAAGCAGCTAAACCCCATTACAAAAATCAATTACTTTTAAAAACCCGTGAAACAAAGACAGTGAAAGAGAGAGAAATTCTTGCAAAATTCGTTCAGGGGCTGTGATGCCACCTGGATTGACCATATCTAGACCCACAGCTGATTGAGACACAAGGGTGGACACTCTTGGGGCTGAGAGGTTTGGTGAGGTTGGGTGAGTAAACACAGACCCTTTAAAGTAATACTGCGTGGTACCCATCCCATGGGTCCCAAAACTCCAGATTCAAGGGCAACTTCCTACATCGAAAACATGCATGAGAAACCCAGAAGATGGTACACCGTGTGATCGGGAAAGGTTTCTAAAACGCACCTCATTTCTCATCTCCTTGTGCTCGGGTTCGCCATTCCAGCCGATTTACTAGCAATCTCCCTCCTTGTAGCATCAGCACCTTTAACCTCCTGTTCCGTACAGGTTGCGATTTGTCCTGAGGATGAACGGGAAGAGGGGGAACCAATGAGAGACTAGCTCTAGGTGTTGGGCCAGGCACAGGTCACTCTATTTTCCCATCAGAAAGAAGAATTAACCACAGGCTCAGGCTGCCGCCCTGGACCAGAATAGTGCCTGAAGCAATCCTGCGCTTTTGCGGCCAGCTCCCAAGAAAGCGAGTTGAAAAATGGAGCTCAGGGACACTGCAATTCACAAACCTGCAGACTTATAAATGATGACTCTCGTCCACAAATATATTGAGGGAAGGCAACGAAGAGGATTTGAAAGCAAGGCAGAATTGCAGGAAACAGATTTCAGGAGGGAGATTCGAATCGCCTTTAAAGCACAGGAAAAGCGGCAAAACCTCGACAATGATGCCCGTGGCCAAAAAGGGCGTATGCGTTTTTTCCTGAATATATTCAGGAAAAAAGGCATACGCCCTTTTTGGCCAACCAAGCAACCTGGAAAGGCAAATCAGCGCTACAAAGAAGTCTCGCTTCCAATCGGTCAAAAGGGTCATGCTGAATAAAGTGTCAAAACCAGAAATGCAGGACAGGGCATGGAGAAACGGGAGCCTGGCTACGCTGATGGGCGGGATGTAAATTGCCAACAGCCACTTTGGAGAAGTGCACGGTGTGTCCTGAAACATCTAAAAAACTCAGCTTAGGGAGCATAGGGCACTTCCACACATGGGCGTATAAATTGGGAAAACTAAAAATCAGCAAGACACAGGCACCCCAAAGTTTAGGGCTGCTCTGTTGACAAGAACCTCCACTTCGTTACACCCCAAATATCCCAGGAAAGAGAAAAATGGATAAAGAAGTTGTGGTCCTTATGTACAATGGAATATCACTCAGCCATGAAATCAACGTCATAAGGCTAGTAGCAGCATGATGAGTGGATTTAGGTACGACGATTCTAAGTGAAATAAGTCACACAGAAAAAGACACTTATCATAAGATATCACTTATAGAAGGAATGTAAAAACCGCTACCCTTGAACTGAATTAGAAAACAGAATAGAGTCACACGTTTAGAAAACACACTATGGCTGCTTAACGGGAAAGGTGAGGTGGGGTGATGCATAAAACAAGGGTTTCAAATTAGCTCAGATACCGTTCCATAAACCCAATAGGTAATAGACAAGACCTACTTCTTGCTCAATGAATTGGACTCAACACCCCTTATTCACCGCCCAGAATATATCTGACTAGTAAGAATATTAAAACCTATGCATTATTATCTCTCTGTAAGTGAGTCAAGTGGGTGTAAAGCGGCAGAAACACAGCAGTGAAAAGCTGCTAAACCGCATTATAAAAATCAATTACTTTTAAAAACCCGTGAAACAAAGACAGTGAAAGAGAGAGAAATTCTTACAAAATTCGTTCAGGGGCTGTGATGCCACCTGGATTGACCATATCTAGACACACAGCTGATTGAGACATAAGGGTGGACACTCTTGGGGCTGAGAGGTTTGGTGAGGCTGGGTGAGCAAACGCAGAACCTTTAAAGTAATACTGCGTGGTACCCATCCCATGGGTCCCAAAACTCCAGGTTCAAGGGCATCTTCCTACATCGAAAACATGCATGAGAAACCCAGAAGATGGTACACCGTGTGCTCGGGAAAGGTTTCTAAAACGCACCTCATTTCTCATCTCCTTGTGCTCGGGTTCGCCATTCCAGCCGATTTACTAGCAATCTCCCTCCTTGTAGCATCAGCACCTTTAACCTCCTGTTCCATACAGGTTGCGATTTGTCCTGAGGATGAACGGGAAGAGGGGGAACCAATGAGAGACTAGCTCTAGGTGTTGGGACAGGCACAGGTCACTCTATTTTCCCATCAGGAAGAAGAATTAACCACAGGCTCAGGCTGCCGCCCAGGACCAGAATAGTGCCTGAAGCAATCCTGCGCTTTTGCGGCCAGCTCCCAAGAAAGCGAGTTGAAAAATGGAGCTCAGGGGCACTGCAATTCACAAACCTGCAGACTTATAAATGATGACTCTCGTCCACAAATATATTGAGGGAAGGCAACGAAGAGGATTTGAAAGCAAGGCAGAATTGCAGGAAACAGATTTCAGGAGGGAGATTCGAATCGCCTTTAAAGCACAGGAAAAGCGGCAAAACCTCGACAATGATGCCCGTGGCCAAAAAGGGCGTATGCGTTTTTTCCTGAATATATTCAGGAAAAAAGGCATACGCCCTTTTTGGCCAACCAAGCAACCTGGAAAGGCAAATCAGCGCTACAAAGAAGTCTCGCTTCCAATCGGTCAAAAGGGTCATGCTGAATAAAGTGTCAAAACCAGAAATGCAGGACAGGGCATGGAGAAACGGGAGCCTGGCTACGCTGATGGGCGGGATGTAAATTGCCAACAGCCACTCTGGAGAAGTGCACGGTGTGTCCTGAAACATCTAAAAAACTCAGCTTAGGGAGCATAGGGCACTTCCACTCATGGGCGTATAAACTGGGAAAACTAAAAATCAGTAAGACACAGGCACCCCAAAGTTTAGGGCTGCTCTGTTGACAAGAACCTCCACTTAGTTACACCCCAAATATCCCAGGAAAGAGAAAAATGAATAAAGAAGTTGTGGTCCTTATGTACAATAGAATATCACTCAGCCATGAAATCAACGTCATAAGGCTAGTAGCAGCATGATGAGTGGATTTAGGTACGACGATTCTAAGTGAAATAAGTCACACAGAAAAAGACACTTATCATAAGATATCACTTATAGAGGGAATGTAAAAACCGCTACCCTTGAACTGAATTAGAAAACAGAATAGAGTCACACGTTTAGAAAACACACTATGGCTGCTTAACGGGAAAGGTGAGGTGGGGTGATGCATAAAACAAGGGTTTCAAATTAGCTCAGATACCGTTCCATAAACCCAATAGGTAATAGACAAGACCTACTTCTTGCTCAATGAATTGGACTCAACACCCCCTATTCACCGCCCAAGAATATATCTGAGAAGTAAGAATCTTATAACCTATGCATTGATATCTCTCTGTTAGTGAGTCAAGTGGGTGTAAAGCGCCAAAAACACAGCAGTGAAAAGCAGCTAAACCCCATTACAAAAATCAATTACTTTTAAAAACCCGTGAAACAAAGACAGTGAAAGAGAGAGAAATTCTTGCAAAATTCGTTCAGGGGCTGTGATGCCACCTGGATTGACCATATCTAGACCCACAGCTGATTGAGACACAAGGGTGGACACTCTTGGGGCTGAGAGGTTTGGTGAGGTTGGGTGAGTAAACACAGACCCTTTAAAGTAATATTGCGTGGTACCCATCCCATGGGTCCCAAAACTCCAGGTTCAAGGGCATCTTCCTACATCGAAAACATGCATGAGAAACCCAGATGATGGTACACCGTGTGATCGGGAAAGGTTTCTAAAACGCACCTCATTTCTCATCTCCTTGTGCTCGGGTTCGCCATTCCAGCCGATTTACTAGCAATCTCCCTCCTTGTAGCATCAGCACCTTTAACCTCCTGTTCCGTACAGGTTGCGATTTGTCCTGAGGATGAACGGGAAGAGGGGGAACCAATGAGAGACTAGCTCTAGGTGTTGGGCCAGGCAGAGGTCACTCTATTTTCCCATCAGAAAGAAGAATTAACCACAGGCTCAGGCTGCCGCCCTGGACCAGAATAGGGCCTGAAGCAATCCTGCGCTTTTGCGGCCAGCTCCCAAGAAAGCGAGTTGAAAAATGGAGCTCAGGGACACTGCAATTCACAAACCTGCAGACCTATAAATGATGACTCTCGTCCACAAATATATTGAGGGAAGGCAACGAAGAGGATTTGAAAGCAAGGCAGAATTGCAGGAAACAGATTTCAGGAGGGAGATTCGAATCGCCTTTAAAGCACAGGAAAAGCGGCAAAACCTCGACAATGATGCCCGTGGCGAAAAAGGGCGTATGTGTTTTTTCCTGAATATATTCAGGAAAAAAGGCATACGCCCTTTTTGGCCAACCAAGCAACCTGGAAAGGCAAATCAGCGCTACAAAGAAGTCTCGCTTCCAATCGGTCAAAAGGGTCATGCTGAATAAAGTGTCAAAACCAGAAATGCAGGACAGGGCATGGAGAAACGGGAGCCTGGCTACGCTGATGGGCGGAATGTAAATTGCCAACAGCCACTCTGGAGAAGTGCACGGTGTGTCCTGAAACATCTAAAAAACTCAGCTTAGGGAGCATAGGGCACTTCCACTCATGGGCGTATAAATTGGGAAAACTAAAAATCAGCAAGACACAGGCACCCCAAAGTTTAGGGCTGCTCTGTTGACAAGAACCTCCACTTCGTTACACCCCAAATATCCCAGGAAAGAGAAAAATGGATAAAGAAGTTGTGGTCCTTATGTACAATGGAATATCACTCAGCCATGAAATCAACGTCATAAGGCTAGTAGCAGCATGATGAGTGGATTTAGGTACGACGATTCTAAGTGAAATAAGTCACACAGAAAAAGACACTTATCATAAGATATCACTTATAGAGGGAATGTAAAAACCGCTACCCTTGAACTGAATTAGAAAACAGAATAGAGTCACACGTTTAGAAAACACACTATGGCTGCTTAACGGGAAAGGTGAGGTGGGGTGATGCATAAAACAAGGGTTTCAAATTAGCTCAGATACCGTTCCATAAACCCAATAGGTAATAGACAAGACCTACTTCTTGCTCAATGAATTGGACTCAACACCCCCTATTCACCGCCCAAGAATATATCTGAGAAGTAAGAATCTTATAACCTATGCATTGATATCTCTCTGTTAGTGAGTCAAGTGGGTGTAAAGCGCCAAAAACACAGCAGTGAAAAGCAGCTAAACCCCATTACAAAAATCAATTACTTTTAAAAACCCGTGAAACAAAGACAGTGAAAGAGAGAGAAATTCTTACAAAATTCGTTCAGGGGCTGTGATGCCACCTGGATTGACCATATCTAGACACACAGCTGATTGAGACATAAGGGTGGACACTCTTGGGGCTGAGAGGTTTGGTGAGGCTGGGTGAGCAAACGCAGAACCTTTAAAGTAATACTGCGTGGTACCCATCCCATGGGTCCCAAAACTCCAGGTTCAAGGGCATCTTCCTACATCGAAAACATGCATGAGAAACCCAGAAGATGGTACACCGTGTGCTCGGGAAAGGTTTCTAAAACGCACCTCATTTCTCATCTCCTTGTGCTCGGGTTCGCCATTCCAGCCGATTTACTAGCAATCTCCCTCCTTGTAGCATCAGCACCTTTAACCTCCTGTTCCATACAGGTTGCGATTTGTCCTGAGGATGAACGGGAAGAGGGGGAACCAATGAGAGACTAGCTCTAGGTGTTGGGACAGGCACAGGTCACTCTATTTTCCCATCAGGAAGAAGAATTAACCACAGGCTCAGGCTGCCGCCCAGGACCAGAATAGTGCCTGAAGCAATCCTGCGCTTTTGCGGCCAGCTCCCAAGAAAGCGAGTTGAAAAATGGAGCTCAGGGGCACTGCAATTCACAAACCTGCAGACTTATAAATGATGACTCTCGTCCACAAATATATTGAGGGAAGGCAACGAAGAGGATTTGAAAGCAAGGCAGAATTGCAGGAAACAGATTTCAGGAGGGAGATTCGAATCGCCTTTAAAGCACAGGAAAAGCGGCAAAACCTCGACAATGATGCCCGTGGCCAAAAAGGGCGTATGCGTTTTTTCCTGAATATATTCAGGAAAAAAGGCATACGCCCTTTTTGGCCAACCAAGCAACCTGGAAAGGCAAATCAGCGCTACAAAGAAGTCTCGCTTCCAATCGGTCAAAAGGGTCATGCTGAATAAAGTGTCAAAACCAGAAATGCAGGACAGGGCATGGAGAAACGGGAGCCTGGCTACGCTGATGGGCGGGATGTAAATTGCCAACAGCCACTCTGGAGAAGTGCACGGTGTGTCCTGAAACATCTAAAAAACTCAGCTTAGGGAGCATAGGGCACTTCCACTCATGGGCGTATAAACTGGGAAAACTAAAAATCAGCAAGACACAGGCACCCCAAAGTTTAGGGCTGCTCTGTTGACAAGAACCTCCACTTAGTTACACCCCAAATATCCCAGGAAAGAGAAAAATGAATAAAGAAGTTGTGGTCCTTATGTACAATAGAATATCACTCAGCCATGAAATCAACGTCATAAGGCTAGTAGCAGCATGATGAGTGGATTTAGGTACGACGATTCTAAGTGAAATAAGTCACACAGAAAAAGACACTTATCATAAGATATCACTTATAGAGGGAATGTAAAAACCGCTACCCTTGAACTGAATTAGAAAACAGAATAGAGTCACACGTTTAGAAAACACACTATGGCTGCTTAACGGGAAAGGTGAGGTGGGGTGATGCATAAAACAAGGGTTTCAAATTAGCTCAGATACCGTTCCATAAACCCAATAGGTAATAGACAAGACCTACTTCTTGCTCAATGAATTGGACTCAACACCCCCTATTCACCGCCCAGAATATAACTGACTAGTAAGAATATTAAAACCTATGCATTATTATCTCTCTGTAAGTGAGTCAAGTGGGTGTAAAGCGGCAGAAACACAGCAGTGAAAAGCTGCTAAACCGCATTATAAAAATCAATTACTTTTAAAAACCCGTGAAACAAAGACAGTGAGAGAGAGAGAAATTCTTACAAAATTCGTTCAGGGGCTGTGATGCCACCTGGATTGACCATATCTAGACCCACAGCTGATTGAGACATAAGGGTGGACACTCTTGGGGCTGAGAGGTTTGGTGAGGCTGGGTGAGCAAACGCAGAACCTTTAAAGTAATACTGCGTGGTACCCATCCCATGGGTCCCAAAACTCCAGGTTCAAGGGCATCTTCCTACATCGAAAACATGCATGAGAAACCCAGAAGATGGTACACCGTGTGATCGGGAAAGGTTTCTAAAACGCACCTCATTTCTCATCTCCTTGTGCTCGGGTTCGCCATTCCAGCCGCTTTACTAGCAATCTCCCTCCTTGGAGAATCAGCACCTTTAACCTCCTGTTTCGTACAGGTTGCGATTTGTCCTGAGGATGAACGGGAACAGGGGGAACCAATGAGAGACTAGCTCTAGGTGTTGGGACAGGCACAGGTCACTCTATTTTCCCATCAGGAAGAAGAATTAACCACAGGCTCAGCCTGCCGCCCGGGACCAGAATAGGGCCTGAAGCAATCCTGCGCTTTTGCGGCCAGCTCCCAAGAAAGCGAGTTGAGAAATGGAGCTCAGGGGCATTGCAATTCACAAACCTGCAGACTTATAAATGATGACTCTAGTCCACAAATATATTGAGGGAAGGCAACGAAGAGGATTTGAAAGCAAGGCAGAATTGCAGGAAACAGATTTCAGGAGGGAGATTCGAATCGCCTTTAAAGCACAGGAAAAGCGGCAAAACCTCGACAATGATGCCCTTGGCCAAAAAGGGCGTATGCGTTTTTTCCTGAATATATTCAGGAAAAAAGGCATACGCCCTTTTTGGCCAACCAAGCAACTTGGAAAGGCAAATCAGCGCTACAAAGAAGTCTCGCTTCCCATCGGTCAAAAGGGCCATGCTGAATAAAATGTCAAAACCAGAAATGCAGGACAGGCCATGGAGAAACGGGAGCCTGGCTACGCTGATGGGCGGGATGTAAATTGCCAACAGCCACTCTGGAGAAGTGCACGGTGTGTCCTGAAACATCTAAAAAACTCAGCTTAGGGAGCATAGGGCACTTCCACTCATGGGCGTATAAATTGGGAAAACTAAAAATCAGCAAGACACAGGCACCCCAAAGTTTAGGGCTGCTCTGTTGACAAGAACCTCCACTTCGTTACACCCCAAATATCCCAGGAAAGAGAAAAATGGATAAAGAAGTTGTGGTCCTTATGTACAATGGAATATCACTCAGCCATGAAATCAACGTCATAAGGCTAGTAGCAGCATGATGAGTGGATTTAGGTACGACGATTCTAAGTGAAATAAGTCACACAGAAAAAGACACTTATCATAAGATATCACTTATAGAGGGAATGTAAAAACCGCTACCCTTGAACTGAATTACAAAACAAAATAGAGTCACACGTTTAGAAAACACACTATGGCTGCTTAACGGGAAGGGTGAGGTGGGGTGATGCATAAAACAAGGGTTTCAAATTAGCTCAGATACCGTTCCATAAACCCAATAGGTAATAGACAAGACCTACTCCTTGCTCAGTGAATTGGACTCAACACCCCCTATTCACCGCCCAAGAATATATCTGAGTAGTAAGAATCTTAAAACCTATGCATTGATATCTCTCTGTTAGTGAGTCAAGTGGGTGTAAAGCGCCAAAAACACAGCAGTGAAAAGCAGCTAAACCCCATTATAAAAATCAATTACCTTTAAAAACCCGTGAAACAAAGACAGTGAAAGAGAGAGAAATTCTTGCAAAATTCGTTCAGGGGCTGTGATGCCACCTGGATTGACCATATCTAAACCCACAGCTGACTGAGACACAAGGGTAGACATTCTTGGGGCTGAGAGGTTTGGTGAGGTTGGGTGAGTAAACGCAGACCCTTTAAAGTAATACTGCGTGGTACCCATCCCATGGGTCCCAAAACTCCAGGTTCAAGGGCATCTTCTTACATCGAAAACATGCATGAGAAACCCAGAAGATGGTACACCGTGTGATCGGGAAAGGTTTCTAAAACGCACCTCATTTCTCATCTCCTTGTGCTCGGGTTCGCCATTCCAGCCGATTTACTAGCAATCTCCCTCCTTGTAGCATCAGCACCTTTAACCTCCTGTTCCGTACAGGTTGCGATTTGTCCTGAGGATGAACGGGAAGAGGGGGAACCAATGAGAGACTAGCTCTAGGTGTTGGGACAGGCACAGGTCACTCTATTTTCCCATCAGGAAAAAGAATTAACCACAGGCTCAGGCTGCCGCCCAGGACCAGAATAGGGCCTGAAGCAATCCTGCGCTTTTGCGGCCAGCTCCCAAGAAAGCGAGTTGAAAAATGGAGCTCAGGGACACTGCAATTCACAAACCTGCAGACTTATAAATGATGACTCTCGTCCACAAATATATTGAGGGAAGGCAACGAAGAGGATTTGAAATCAAGGCAGAATTGCAGGAAACAGATTTCAGGAGGGAGATTCGAATCGCCTTTAAAGCACAGGAAAAGCGGCAAAACCTCGACAATGATGCCCGTGGCCAAAAAGGGCGTATGCGTTTTTTCCTGAATATATTCAGGAAAAAAGGCATATGCCCTTTTTGGCCAACCAAGCAACCTGGAAAGTCAAATCAGCGCTACGAAGAAGTCTCGCTTCCCATCGGTCTAAAGGGCCATGCTGAATCAAGTGTCAAAACCAGAAAGGCAGGACAGGCCATGGAGAAACGGGAGCCTGGCTACGCTGATGGGTGGGATGTAAATTGCCAACAGCCACTCTGGAGAAGTGTACGGTGTTTCCTGAAACATCTAAAAAACTCAGCTTGTAGAGCATAGGGCACTTCCACTCATGGGCGTATAAATTGGGAAAACTAAAAATCAGCAAGACACAGGCACCCCAAAGTTTAGGGCTGCTGTGTTGACAAGAACCTCCACTTCGTTACACCTTAAATATCCCAGGAAAGAGAAAAATGGATAAAGAAGTTGTGGTCCTTATGTACAATGGAATATCACTCAGCCATGAAATCTACGTCATAAGGCTAGTAGCAGCATGATGAGTGGATTTAGGTACGACGATTCTAAGTGAAATAAGTCTCACAGAAAAAGACACTTATCATAAGATATCACTTATAGAGGGAATGTAAAAACCGCTACCCTTGAAATGAATTACAAAACAGAACAGAGTCACACGTTTAGAAAACACACTATGGCTGCTTAACGGGAAAGGTGAGGTGGGGTGATGCATAAAACAAGGGTTTCAAATTAGCTCAGATACCGTTCCATAAACCCAATATGTAATAGACAAGACCAACTCCTTGCTCAGTGAATTGCACTCAACACCCCCTATTCACCGCCCAAGAATATTTCTGACTAGTAAGAATCTTAAAACCTATGTATTGATATCTCTCTGTAAGTGAGACAAGTGGGTGTAAAGCGGCAGAAACACAGCAGTGAAAAGCAGCTAAACCCCATTATAAAAATCAATTACTTTTGAATACCCGTGAAACAAAGAAAGTGAAAGAGAGAGAAATTCTTACAAAATTCGTTCAGGGGCTGTGATGCCACCGGGATTGACCATATCTAGACCCACAGCTGATTGAGACATAAGGGTGGACACTCTTGGAGCTGAGAGTTTTGGTGAAGTTGGGTGAGCAAACGCAGACCCTTTAAAGTAATACTGCGTGGTATCCATCCCATGGGTCCCAAATCTCCAGGTTCAAGGGCATCTTCCTACATCGAAACCATGCATGAGAAACCCAGAAGATGGTACACCGTGTGATCGGGAAAGGTTTCTAAAACGCACTTCATTTCTCATCTCCTTGTGCTCGGGTTCGCCATTCCAGCCACTTTACTAGCAATCTCCCTCCTTGGAGAATCAGCACCTTTAACCTCCTGTTCCGTACAGGTTGCAATTTGTCCTGAGGATGAACGGGAAGAGGGGGAACCAATGAGAGACTAGCTCTAGGTGTTGGGACAGGCACAGGTCACTCTATTTTCCCATCAGGAAGAAGAATTTACCACAGGCTCAGCCTGCCGCCCGGGACCAGAATAGGGTCTGAAGCAATCCTGCGCTTTTGCGGCCAGCTCCCAAGAAAGCGACTTGAAAAATGGAGCTCAGGGGCACTGCAATTCACAAACCTGCAGACTTATAAATGATGACTCTCGTCCACAAATATATTGAGGGAAGGCAACGAAGAGGATTTGAAAGCAAGGCAGAATTGCAGGAAACAGATTTCAGGAGGGAGATTCGAATCGCCTTTAAAGCACAGGAAAAGCGGCAAAACTTCGACAATGATGCCCTTGGCCAAAAAGGGCGTATGCGTTTTTTCCTGAATATATTCAGGAAAAAACGCATACGCCCTTTTTGGCCAACCAAGCAACCTGGAAAGGCAAATCAGCGCTACAAAGAAGTCTCGCTTCCCATCGGTCAAAAGTGCCATGCTGAATCAAGTGTCAAAACCAGAAAGGCAGGACAGGCCATGGAGAAACGGGAGCCTGGCTACGCTGATGGGCGGGATGTAAATTGCCAACAGCCACTCTGGAGAAGTGTACGGTGTGTCCTGAAACATCTAAAAAACTCAGCTTAGAGAGCATAGGGCACTTCCACTCATGGGCGTATAAATTGGGAAAACTAAAAATCAGCAAGACACAGGCACCCCAAAGTTTAGGGCTGCTCTGTTGACAAGAACCTCCACTTCGTTACACCTTAAATATCCCAGGAAAGAGAAAAATGGATAAAGAAGCTGTGGTCCTTATGTACAATGGAATATCACTCAGCCATGAAATCAACGTCATAAGGCTAGTAGCAGCTTGATGAGTGGATTTAGGTACGACGATTCTAAGTGAAATAAGTCACACAGAAAAAGACACTTGTCATAAGATATCACTTATAGAGGGAATGTAAAAACCGCTACCCTTGAACGGAATTACAAAACAGAACAGAGTCACACGTTTAGAAAACACACTATGGCTGCTTAACGGGAAAGGTGAGGTGGGGTGATGCATAAAACAAGCATTTCAAATTAGCTCAGATACCGTTCCATAAACCCAATATGTAATACACAAGACCTACTCCTTGCTCAGTGAATTGGAGTCAACACCCCCTATTCACCGCCCCAGAATATATCTGACTAGTAAGAATCTTAAAACCTATGTATTGATATCTCTCTGTAAGTGAGTCAAGTGGGTGTAAAGCGGCAGAAACACAGCAGTGAAAAGCAGCTAAACCCCATTATAGAAATTAATTACTTTTAAAAACCCCGTGAAACAAAGACAGTGAAAGAGAGAGAAATTCTTACAAAATTCGTTCAGGGGCTGTGATGCCACCTGGATTGACCATATCTAGACCCACAGCTGATTGAGACATAAGGGTGGACACTCTTGGGGCTGAGAGGTTTGGTGAGGTTGGGTGAGCAAACGCAGACCCTTTAAAGTAATACTGCGTGGTACCCTTCCCATGGGTCCCAAATCTCCAGATTTAAGGGCATCTTCCTACATCGAAACAATGCATGAGAAACCCAGAAGATGGTACACCGTGTGATCGGGAAAGGTTTCTAAAACGCACCTCATTTCTCATCTCCTTGTGCTCGGGTTCGCCATTCCAGCCGCTTTACTAGCAATCTCCCTCCTTGGAGAATCAGCACCTTTAACCTCCTGTTCCGTACAAGTTGCAATTTGTCCTGAGGATGAACGGGAAGAGGGGGAACCAATGAGAGACTAGCTCTAGGTGTTGAGACAGGCACAGGTCACTCTATTTTCCTATGAGGAAGAAGAATTAACCACAGGCTCAGCCTGCCGCCCGGGACCAGAATAGGGCCTGAAGCAATCCTGCGCTTTTGCGGCCAGCTCCCAAGAAAGCGAGTTGAAAAATGGAGCTCAGGGGCACTGCAATTCACAAACCTGCAGACTTATAAATGATGACTCTCGTCCACAAATATATTGAGGGAAGGCAACGAAGAGGATTTGAAAGCAAGGCAGAATTGCAGGAAACAGATTTCAGGAGGGAGATTCGAATCGCCTTTAAAGCCCAGGAAAAGCGGCAAAACCTCGACAATGATGCCCTTGGCCAAAAAGGGCGTATGGGTTTTTTCCTGAATATATTCAGGAAAAAACGCATACGCCCTTTTTGGCCAACCAAGCAACCTGGAAAGGCAAATCAGCGCTACAAAGAAGTCTCGCTTCCCATCGGTCAAAAGTGCCATGCTGAATCAAGTGTCAAAACCAGAAAGGCAGGACAGGCCATGGAGAAACGGGAGCCTGGCTACGCTGATGGGCGGGATGTAAATTGCCAACAGCCACTCTGGAGAAGTGTACGGTGTGTCCTGAAACATCTAAAAAACTCAGCTTAGAGAGCATAGGGCACTTCCACTCATGGGCGTATATATTGGGAAAACTAAAAATCAGCAAGACCCAGGCACCCCAAAGTTTAGGGCTGCTCTGTTGACAAGAACCTCCACTTCGTTACACCTTAAATATCCCAGGAAAGAGAAAAATGGATAAAGAAGTTGTGGTCCTTATGTACAATGGAATATCACTCAGCCATGAAATCTACGCCATAAGGCTAGTAGCAGCATGATGAGTGGATTTAGGTACGACGATTCTAAGTGAAATAAGTCTCACAGAAAAAGACACTTATCATAAGATATCACTTATAGAGGGAATGTAAAAACCGCTACCCTTGAAATGAATTACAAAACAGAACAGAGTCACACGTTTAGAAAACACACTATGGCTGCTTAACGGGAAAGGTGAGGTGGGGTGATGCATAAAACAAGGGTTTCAAATTAGCTCATTTACAGTTCCACAAACCCAATATGTAATAGACAAGACCAACTCCTTGCTCAGTGAATTGGACTCAACACCCCCTATTCACCGCCCAAGAATATTTCTGACTAGTAAGAATTTTAAAACCTATGTATTGATATCTCTCTGTAAGTGAGACAAGTGGGTGTAAAGCGGCAGAAACACAGCAGTGAAAAGCAGCTAAACCCCATTATAAAAATCAATTACTTTGGAATACCCGTGAAACAAAGAAAGTGAAAGAGAGAGAAATTCTTACAAAATTCGTTCAGGGGCTGTGATGCCACCGGGATTGACCATATCTAGACCCACAGCTGATTGAGACATAAGGGTGGACACTCTTGGAGCTGAGAGTTTTGGTGAAGTTGGGTGAGCAAACGCAGACCCTTTAAAGTAATACTGCGTGGTATCCATCCCATGGGTCCCAAATCTCCAGGTTCAAGGGCATCTTCCTACATCGAAACCATGCATGAGAAACCCAGAAGCTGGTACACCGTGTGATCGGGAAAGGTTTCTAAAACGCACTTCATTTCTCATCTCCTTGTGCTCGGGTTCGCCATTCCAGCCACTTTACTAGCAATCTCCCTCCTTGGAGAATCAGCACCTTTAACCTCCTGTTCCGTACAGGTTGCAATTTGTCCTGAGGATGAACGGGAAGAGGGGGAACCAATGAGAGACTAGCTCTAGGTGTTGGGACAGGCACAGGTCACTCTATTTTCCCATCAGGAAGAAGAATTTACCACAGGCTCAGCCTGCCGCCCGGGACCAGAATAGGGTCTGAAGCAATCCTGCGCTTTTGCGGCCAGCTCCCAAGAAAGCGAGTTGAAAAATGGAGCTCAGGGGCACTGCAATTCACAAACCTGCAGACTTATAAATGATGACTCTAGTCCACAAATATATTGAGGGAAGGCAACGAAGAGGATTTGAAAGCAAGGCAGAATTGCAGGAAACAGATTTCAGGAGGGAGATTCGAATCGCCTTTAAAGCACAGGAAAAGCGGCAAAACCTCGACAATGATGCCCTTGGCCAAAAAGGGCGTATGCGTTTTTTCCTGAATATATTCAGGAAAAAACGCATACGCCCTTTTTGGCCAACCAAGCAACCTGGAAAGGCAAATCAGCGCTACAAAGAAGTCTCGCTTCCCATCGGTCAAAAGTGCCATGCTGAATCAAGTGTCAAAACCAGAAAGGCAGGACAGGCCATGGAGAAACGGGAGCCTGGCTACGCTGATGGGCGGGATGTAAATTGCCAACAGCCACTCTGGAGAAGTGTACGGTGTGTCCTGAAACATCTAAAAAACTCAGCTTAGAGAGCACAGGGCACTTCCACTCATGGGCGTATAAATTGGGAAAAATTAAAATTAACAAGACACAGGCACCCCAAAGTTTAGGGCTGCTCTGTTGACAAGAACCTCCACTTCGTTACACCTTAAATATCCCAGGAAAGAGAAAAATGGATAAAGAAGTTGTGGTCCTTATGTACAATGGAATATCACTCAGCCATGAAATCTACGTCATAAGGCTAGTAGCAGCATGATGAGTGGATTTAGGTACGACGATTCTAAGTGAAATAAGTCTCACAGAAAAAGACACTTATCATAAGATATCACTTATAGAGGGAATGTAAAAACCGCTACCCTTGAAATGAATTACAAAACAGAACAGAGTCGCACGTTTAGAAAACACACTATGGCTGCTTAACGGGAAAGGTGAGGTGGGGTGATGCATAAAACAAGGGTTTCAAATTAGCTCAGATACCGTTCCATAAACCCAATATGTAATAGACAAGACCAACTCCTTGCTCAGTGAATTGGACTCAATACCCCCTATTCACCGCCCAAGAATATTTCTGACTAGTAAGAATTTAAAACCTATGTATTGATATCTCTCTGTAAGTGAGACAAGTGGGTGTAAAGCGGCAGAAACACAGCAGTGAAAAGCAGCTAAACCCCATTATAAAAATCAATTACTTTTGAATACCCGTGAAACAAAGAAAGTGAAAGAGAGAGAAATTCTTACAAAATTCGTGCAGGGGCTGTGATGCCACCTGGATTGACCATATCTAGACCCACAGCTGATTGAGACATAAGGGTGGACACTCTTGGAGCTGAGAGTTTTGGTGAAGTTGGGTGAGCAAACGCAGACCCTTTAAAGTAATACTGCGTGGTATCCATCCCATGGGTCCCAAATCTCCAGGTTCAACGGCATCTTCCTACATCGAAAACATGCATGAGAAACCCAGAAGATGGTACACCGTGTGATCGGGAAAGCTTTCCAAAACGCACCTCATTTCTCATCTCCTTGCTCTTGGGTTCGCCATTCCTGCCGCTTTACTAGCAATCTCCGTCCTTGGAGAATCAGCACCTTAACCTCCTGTTCCGTACAGGTTGCAATTTTTCCTGAGGTTGAATGGGAAGAGGGGGAACCAATGAGAGACTAACTCTAGGTGTTGGGACAGGCACAGGTCTATTTTCCCATCAGGAAGAAGAATTAACCACAGGCTCAGCCTGCCGCCCGGGACCAGAATAGGGCCTGAAGCAATCCTGCGCTTTTGCAGCAGCTCCCAAGAAAGCGAGTTGAAAAATGGAGCTCAGGGGCACTGCAATTCACAAACCTGCAGACTTATAAATGATGACTCTCGTCCACAAATATATTGAGGGAAGGCAACGAAGAGGATTTGAAAGCAAGGCAGAATTGCAGGAAACAGATTTCAGGAGGGAGATTCGAATCGTCTTTAAAGCACAGGAAAAACGGCAAAACCTCGACAATGATGCCCTTGGCCAAGAAGGGCGTATGCGTTTTTTCCTGAATATATTCAGGAAAAAACGCATACGCCCTTTTTGGCCAACCAAGCAACCTGGAAAGGCAAATCAGCGCTACAAAGAAGTCTCGCTTCCCATCGGTCAAAAGTGCCATGCTGAATCAAGTGTCAAAGCCAGAAAGGCAGGACAGGCCATGGAGAAACGGGAGCCTGGCTACGCTGATGGGCGGGATGTAAATTGCCAACAGCCACTCTGGAGAAGTGTACGGTGTGTCCTGAAACATCTAAAAAACTCAGCTTAGAGAGCATAGGGCACTTCCACTCATGGGCGTATATATTGGGAAAACTAAAAATCAGCAAGACACAGGCACCCCAAAGTTTAGGGCTGCTCTGTTGACAAGAACCTCCACTTCGTTACACCTTAAATATCCCAGGAAAGAGAAAAATGGATAAAGAAGTTGTGGTCCTTATGTACAATGGAATATCACTCAGCCATGAAATCTACGTCATAAGGCTAGTAGCAGCATGATGAGTGGATTTAGGTACGACGATTCTAAGTGAAATAAGTCTCACAGAAAAAGACACTTATCATAAGATATCACTTATAGAGGGAATGTAAAAACCGCTACCCTTGAAATGAATTACAAAACAGAACGGAGTCACACGTTTAGAAAACACACTATGGCTGCTTAACGGGAAAGGTGAGGTGGGGTGATGCATAAAACAAGGGTTTCAAATTAGCTCATTTACAGTTCCACAAACCCAATATGTAATAGACAAGACCAACTCCTTGCTCAGTGAATTGGACTCAACACCCCCTATTCACCGCCCAAGAATATTTCTGACTAGTAAGAATTTTAAAACCTATGTATTGATATCTCTCTGTAAGTGAGACAAGTGGGTGTAAAGCGGCAGAAACACAGCAGTGAAAAGCAGCTAAACCCCATTATAAAAATCAATTACTTTGGAATACCCGTGAAACAAAGAAAGTGAAAGAGAGAGAAATTCTTACAAAATTCGTTCAGGGGCTGTGATGCCACCGGGATTGACCATATCTAGACCCACAGCTGATTGAGACATAAGGGTGGACACTCTTGGAGCTGAGAGTTTTGGTGAAGTTGGGTGAGCAAACGCAGACCCTTTAAAGTAATACTGCGTGGTATCCATCCCATGGGTCCCAAATCTCCAGGTTCAAGGGCATCTTCCTACATCGAAACCATGCATGAGAAACCCAGAAGATGGTACACCGTGTGATCGGGAAAGGTTTCTAAAACGCACTTCATTTCTCATCTCCTTGTGCTCGGGTTCGCCATTCCAGCCACTTTACTAGCAATCTCCCTCCTTGGAGAATCAGCACCTTTAACCTCCTGTTCCGTACAGGTTGCAATTTGTCCTGAGGATGAACGGGAAGAGGGGGAACCAATGAGAGACTAGCTCTAGGTGTTGGGACAGGCACAGGTCACTCTATTTTCCCATCAGGAAGAAGAATTTACCACAGGCTCAGCCTGCCGCCCGGGACCAGAATAGGGTCTGAAGCAATCCTGCGCTTTTGCGGCCAGCTCCCAAGAAAGCGAGTTGAAAAATGGAGCTCAGGGGCACTGCAATTCACAAACCTGCAGACTTATAAATGATGACTCTAGTCCACAAATATATTGAGGGAAGGCAACGAAGAGGATTTGAAAGCAAGGCAGAATTGCAGGAAACAGATTTCAGGAGGGAGATTCGAATCGCCTTTAAAGCACAGGAAAAGCGGCAAAACCTCGACAATGATGCCCTTGGCCAAAAAGGGCGTATGCGTTTTTTCCTGAATATATTCAGGAAAAAACGCATACGCCCTTTTTGGCCAACCAAGCAACCTGGAAAGGCAAATCAGCGCTACAAAGAAGTCTCGCTTCCCATCGGTCAAAAGTGCCATGCTGAATCAAGTGTCAAAACCAGAAAGGCAGGACAGGCCATGGAGAAACGGGAGCCTGGCTACGCTGATGGGCGGGATGTAAATTGCCAACAGCCACTCTGGAGAAGTGTACGGTGTGTCCTGAAACATCTAAAAAACTCAGCTTAGAGAGCACAGGGCACTTCCACTCATGGGCGTATAAATTGGGAAAAATTAAAATTAACAAGACACAGGCACCCCAAAGTTTAGGGCTGCTCTGTTGACAAGAACCTCCACTTCGCTACACCTTAAATATCCCAGGAAAGAGAAAAATGGATAAAGAAGTTGTGGTCCTTATGTACAATGGAATATCACTCAGCCATGAAATCTACGTCATAAGGCTAGTAGCAGCATGATGAGTGGATTTAGGTACGACGATTCTAAGTGAAATAAGTCTCACAGAAAAAGACACTTATCATAAGATATCACTTATAGAGGGAATGTAAAAACCGCTACCCTTGAAATGAATTACAAAACAGAACAGAGTCACACGTTTAGAAAACACACTATGGCTGCTTAACGGGAAAGGTGAGGTGGGGTGATGCATAAAACAAGGGTTTCAAATTAGCTCAGATACCGTTCCATAAACCCAATATGTAATAGACAAGACCAACTCCTTGCTCAGTGAATTGGACTCAATACCCCCTATTCACCGCCCAAGAATATTTCTGACTAGTAAGAATTTAAAACCTATGTATTGATATCTCTCTGTAAGTGAGACAAGTGGGTGTAAAGCGGCAGAAACACAGCAGTGAAAAGCAGCTAAACCCCATTATAAAAATCAATTACTTTTGAATACCCGTGAAACAAAGAAAGTGAAAGAGAGAGAAATTCTTACAAAATTCGTGCAGGGGCTGTGATGCCACCTGGATTGACCATATCTAGACCCACAGCTGATTGAGACATAAGGGTGGACACTCTTGGAGCTGAGAGTTTTGGTGAAGTTGGGTGAGCAAACGCAGACCCTTTAAAGTAATACTGCGTGGTATCCATCCCATGGGTCCCAAATCTCCAGGTTCAACGGCATCTTCCTACATCGAAAACATGCATGAGAAACCCAGAAGATGGTACACCGTGTGATCGGGAAAGCTTTCCAAAACGCACCTCATTTCTCATCTCCTTGCTCTTGGGTTCGCCATTCCTGCCGCTTTACTAGCAATCTCCGTCCTTGGAGAATCAGCACCTTAACCTCCTGTTCCGTACAGGTTGCAATTTTTCCTGAGGATGAATGGGAAGAGGGGGAACCAATGAGAGACTAACTCTAGGTGTTGGGACAGGCACAGGTCTATTTTCCCATCAGGAAGAAGAATTAACCACAGGCTCAGCCTGCCGCCCGGGACCAGAATAGGGCCTGAAGCAATCCTGCGCTTTTGCAGCAGCTCCCAAGAAAGCGAGTGGAAAAATGGAGCTCAGGGGCACTGCAATTCACAAACCTGCAGACTTATAAATGATGACTCTCGTCCACAAATATATTGAGGGAAGGCAACGAAGAGGATTTGAAAGCAAGGCAGAATTGCAGGAAACAGATTTCAGGAGGGAGATTCGAATCGTCTTTAAAGCACAGGAAAAACGGCAAAACCTCGACAATGATGCCCTTGGCCAAGAAGGGCGTATGCGTTTTTTCCTGAATATATTCAGGAAAAAACGCATACGCCCTTTTTGGCGAACCAAGCAACCTGAAAAGGCAAATCAGCGCTACAAAGAAGTCTCGCTTCCCATCGGTCAAAAGTGCCATGCTGAATCAAGTGTCAAAACCAGAAAGGCAGGACAGGCCATGGAGAAACGGGAGCCTGGCTACGCTGATGGGCGGGATGTAAATTGCCAACAGCCACTCTGGAGAAGTGTACGGTGTGTCCTGAAACATCTAAAAAACTCAGCTTAGAGAGCATAGGGCACTTCCACTCATGGGCGTATATATTGGGAAAACTAAAAATCAGCAAGACACAGGCACCCCAAAGTTTAGGGCTGATCTGTTGACAAGAACCTCCACTTCGTTACACCTTAAATATCCCAGGAAAGAGAAAAATGGATAAAGAAGTTGTGGTCCTTATGTACAATGGAATATCACTCAGCCATGAAATCTACGTCATAAGGCTAGTAGCAGCATGATGAGTGGATTTAGGTACGACGATTCTAAGTGAAATAAGTCTCACAGAAAAAGACACTTATCATAAGATATCACTTATAGAGGGAATGTAAAAACCGCTACCCTTGAAATGAATTACAAAACAGAACAGAGTCACACGTTTAGAAAACACACTATGGCTGCTTAACGGGAAAGGTGAGGTGGGGTGATGCATAAAACAAGGGTTTCAAATTAGTTCATTTACAGTTCCACAAACCCAATATGTAATAGACAAGACCAACTCCTTGCTCAGTGAATTGGACTCAACACCCCCTATTCACCGCCCAAGAATATTTCTGACTAGTAAGAATTTTAAAACCTATGTATTGATATCTCTCTGTAAGTGAGACAAGTGGGTGTAAAGCGGCAGAAACACAGCAGTGAAAAGCAGCTAAACCCCATTATAAAAATCAATTACTTTGGAATACCCGTGAAACAAAGAAAGTGAAAGAGAGAGAAATTCTTACAAAATTCGTTCAGGGGCTGTGATGCCACCGGGATTGACCATATCTAGACCCACAGCTGATTGAGACATAAGGGTGGACACTCTTGGAGCTGAGAGTTTTGGTGAAGTTGGGTGAGCAAACGCAGACCCTTTAAAGTAATACTGCGTGGTATCCATCCCATGGGTCCCAAATCTCCAGGTTCAAGGGCATCTTCCTACATCGAAACCATGCATGAGAAACCCAGAAGATGGTACACCGTGTGATCGGGAAAGGTTTCTAAAACGCACTTCATTTCTCATCTCCTTGTGCTCGGGTTCGCCATTCCAGCCACTTTACTAGCAATCTCCCTCCTTGGAGAATCAGCACCTTTAACCTCCTGTTCCGTACAGGTTGCAATTTGTCCTGAGGATGAACGGGAAGAGGGGGAACCAATGAGAGACTAGCTCTAGGTGTTGGGACAGGCACAGGTCACTCTATTTTCCCATCAGGAAGAAGAATTTACCACAGGCTCAGCCTGCCGCCCGGGACCAGAATAGTGTCTGAAGCAATCCTGCGCTTTTGCGGCCAGCTCCCAAGAAAGCGAGTTGAAAAATGGAGCTCAGGGGCACTGCAATTCACAAACCTGCAGACTTATAAATGATGACTCTAGTCCACAAATATATTGAGGGAAGGCAACGAAGAGGATTTGAAAGCAAGGCAGAATTGCAGGAAACAGATTTCAGGAGGGAGATTCGAATCGCCTTTAAAGCCCAGGAAAAGCGGCAAAACCTCGACAATGATGCCCTTGGCCAAAAAGGGCGTATGGGTTTTTTCCTGAATATATTCAGGAAAAAACGCATACGCCCTTTTTGGCCAACCAAGCAACCTGGAAAGGCAAATCAGCGCTACAAAGAAGTCTCGCTTCCCATCGGTCAAAAGTGCCATGCTGAATCAAGTGTCAAAACCAGAAAGGCAGGACAGGCCATGGAGAAACGGGAGCCTGGCTACGCTGATGGGCGGGATGTAAATTGCCAACAGCCACTCTGGAGAAGTGTACGGTGTGTCCTGAAACATCTAAAAAACTCAGCTTAGAGAGCATAGGGCACTTCCACTCATGGGCGTATATATTGGGAAAACTAAAAATCAGCAAGACCCAGGCACCCCAAAGTTTAGGGCTGCTCTGTTGACAAGAACCTCCACTTCGTTACACCTTAAATATCCCAGGAAAGAGAAAAATGGATAAAGAAGTTGTGGTCCTTATGTACAATGGAATATCACTCAGCCATGAAATCTACGCCATAAGGCTAGTAGCAGCATGATGAGTGGATTTAGGTACGACGATTCTAAGTGAAATAAGTCTCACAGAAAAAGACACTTATCATAAGATATCACTTATAGAGGGAATGTAAAAACCGCTACCCTTGAAATGAATTACAAAACAGAACAGAGTCACACGTTTAGAAAACACACTATGGCTGCTTAACGGGAAAGGTGAGGTGGGGTGATGCATAAAACAAGGGTTTCAAATTAGCTCAGATACCGTTCCATAAACCCAATATGTAATAGACAAGACCAACTCCTTGCTCAGTGAATTGGACTCAATACCCCCTATTCACCGCCCAAGAATATTTCTGACTAGTAAGAATTTAAAACCTATGTATTGATATCTCTCTGTAAGTGAGACAAGTGGGTGTAAAGCGGCAGAAACACAGCAGTGAAAAGCAGCTAAACCCCATTATAAAAATCAATTACTTTTGAATACCCGTGAAACAAAGAAAGTGAAAGAGAGAGAAATTCTTACAAAATTCGTGCAGGGGCTGTGATGCCACCTGGATTGACCATATCTAGACCCACAGCTGATTGAGACATAAGGGTGGACACTCTTGGAGCTGAGAGTTTTGGTGAAGTTGGGTGAGCAAACGCAGACCCTTTAAAGTAATACTGCGTGGTATCCATCCCATGGGTCCCAAATCTCCAGGTTCAACGGCATCTTCCTACATCGAAAACATGCATGAGAAACCCAGAAGATGGTACACCGTGTGATCGGGAAAGCTTTCCAAAACGCACCTCATTTCTCATCTCCTTGCTCTTGGGTTCGCCATTCCTGCCGCTTTACTAGCAATCTCCGTCCTTGGAGAATCAGCACCTTAACCTCCTGTTCCGTACAGGTTGCAATTTTTCCTGAGGTTGAATGGGAAGAGGGGGAACCAATGAGAGACTAACTCTAGGTGTTGGGACAGGCACAGGTCTATTTTCCCATCAGGAAGAAGAATTAACCACAGGCTCAGCCTGCCGCCCGGGACCAGAATAGGGCCTGAAGCAATCCTGCGCTTTTGCAGCAGCTCCCAAGAAAGCGAGTTGAAAAATGGAGCTCAGGGGCACTGCAATTCACAAACCTGCAGACTTATAAATGATGACTCTCGTCCACAAATATATTGAGGGAAGGCAACGAAGAGGATTTGAAAGCAAGGCAGAATTGCAGGAAACAGATTTCAGGAGGGAGATTCGAATCGTCTTTAAAGCACAGGAAAAACGGCAAAACCTCGACAATGATGCCCTTGGCCAAGAAGGGCGTATGCGTTTTTTCCTGAATATATTCAGGAAAAAACGCATACGCCCTTTTTGGCCAACCAAGCAACCTGGAAAGGCAAATCAGCGCTACAAAGAAGTCTCGCTTCCCATCGGTCAAAAGTGCCATGCTGAATCAAGTGTCAAAACCAGAAAGGCAGGACAGGCCATGGAGAAACGGGAGCCTGGCTACGCTGATGGGCGGGATGTAAATTGCCAACAGCCACTCTGGAGAAGTGTACGGTGTGTCCTGAAACATCTAAAAAACTCAGCTTAGAGAGCATAGGGCACTTCCACTCATGGGCGTATATATTGGGAAAACTAAAAATCAGCAAGACACAGGCACCCCAAAGTTTAGGGCTGCTCTGTTGACAAGAACCTCCACTTCGTTACACCTTAAATATCCCAGGAAAGAGAAAAATGGATAAAGAAGTTGTGGTCCTTATGTACAATGGAATATCACTCAGCCATGAAATCTACGTCATAAGGCTAGTAGCAGCATGATGAGTGGATTTAGGTACGACGATTCTAAGTGAAATAAGTCTCACAGAAAAAGACACTTATCATAAGATATCACTTATAGAGGGAATGTAAAAACCGCTACCCTTGAAATGAATTACAAAACAGAACAGAGTCACACGTTTAGAAAACACACTATGGCTGCTTAACGGGAAAGGTGAGGTGGGGTGATGCATAAAACAAGGGTTTCAAATTAGCTCATTTACAGTTCCACAAACCCAATATGTAATAGACAAGACCAACTCCTTGCTCAGTGAATTGGACTCAACACCCCCTATTCACCGCCCAAGAATATTTCTGACTAGTAAGAATTTTAAAACCTATGTATTGATATCTCTCTGTAAGTGAGACAAGTGGGTGTAAAGCGGCAGAAACACAGCAGTGAAAAGCAGCTAAACCCCATTATAAAAATCAATTACTTTGGAATACCCGTGAAACAAAGAAAGTGAAAGAGAGAGAAATTCTTACAAAATTCGTTCAGGGGCTGTGATGCCACCGGGATTGACCATATCTAGACCCACAGCTGATTGAGACATAAGGGTGGACACTCTTGGAGCTGAGAGTTTTGGTGAAGTTGGGTGAGCAAACGCAGACCCTTTAAAGTAATACTGCGTGGTATCCATCCCATGGGTCCCAAATCTCCAGGTTCAAGGGCATCTTCCTACATCGAAACCATGCATGAGAAACCCAGAAGATGGTACACCGTGTGATCGGGAAAGGTTTCTAAAACGCACTTCATTTCTCATCTCCTTGTGCTCGGGTTCGCCATTCCAGCCACTTTACTAGCAATCTCCCTCCTTGGAGAATCAGCACCTTTAACCTCCTGTTCCGTACAGGTTGCAATTTGTCCTGAGGATGAACGGGAAGAGGGGGAACCAATGAGAGACTAGCTCTAGGTGTTGGGACAGGCACAGGTCACTCTATTTTCCCATCAGGAAGAAGAATTTACCACAGGCTCAGCCTGCCGCCCGGGACCAGAATAGGGTCTGAAGCAATCCTGCGCTTTTGCGGCCAGCTCCCAAGAAAGCGAGTTGAAAAATGGAGCTCAGGGGCACTGCAATTCACAAACCTGCAGACTTATAAATGATGACTCTAGTCCACAAATATATTGAGGGAAGGCAACGAAGAGGATTTGAAAGCAAGGCAGAATTGCAGGAAACAGATTTCAGGAGGGAGATTCGAATCGCCTTTAAAGCACAGGAAAAGCGGCAAAACCTCGACAATGATGCCCTTGGCCAAAAAGGGCGTATGCGTTTTTTCCTGAATATATTCAGGAAAAAACGCATACGCCCTTTTTGGCCAACCAAGCAACCTGGAAAGGCAAATCAGCGCTACAAAGAAGTCTCGCTTCCCATCGGTCAAAAGTGCCATGCTGAATCAAGTGTCAAAACCAGAAAGGCAGGACAGGCCATGGAGAAACGGGAGCCTGGCTACGCTGATGGGCGGGATGTAAATTGCCAACAGCCACTCTGGAGAAGTGTACGGTGTGTCCTGAAACATCTAAAAAACTCAGCTTAGAGAGCACAGGGCACTTCCACTCATGGGCGTATAAATTGGGAAAAATTAAAATTAACAAGACACAGGCACCCCAAAGTTTAGGGCTGCTCTGTTGACAAGAACCTCCACTTCGTTACACCTTAAATATCCCAGGAAAGAGAAAAATGGATAAAGAAGTTGTGGTCCTTATGTACAATGGAATATCACTCAGCCATGAAATCTACGTCATAAGGCTAGTAGCAGCATGATGAGTGGATTTAGGTACGACGATTCTAAGTGAAATAAGTCTCACAGAAAAAGACACTTATCATAAGATATCACTTATAGAGGGAATGTAAAAACCGCTACCCTTGAAATGAATTACAAAACAGAACAGAGTCACACGTTTAGAAAACACACTATGGCTGCTTAACGGGAAAGGTGAGGTGGGGTGATGCATAAAACAAGGGTTTCAAATTAGCTCAGATACCGTTCCATAAACCCAATATGTAATAGACAAGACCAACTCCTTGCTCAGTGAATTGGACTCAATACCCCCTATTCACCGCCCAAGAATATTTCTGACTAGTAAGAATTTAAAACCTATGTATTGATATCTCTCTGTAAGTGAGACAAGTGGGTGTAAAGCGGCAGAAACACAGCAGTGAAAAGCAGCTAAACCCCATTATAAAAATCAATTACTTTTGAATACCCGTGAAACAAAGAAAGTGAAAGAGAGAGAAATTCTTACAAAATTCGTGCAGGGGCTGTGATGCCACCTGGATTGACCATATCTAGACCCACAGCTGATTGAGACATAAGGGTGGACACTCTTGGAGCTGAGAGTTTTGGTGAAGTTGGGTGAGCAAACGCAGACCCTTTAAAGTAATACTGCGTGGTATCCATCCCATGGGTCCCAAATCTCCAGGTTCAACGGCATCTTCCTACATCGAAAACATGCATGAGAAACCCAGAAGATGGTACACCGTGTGATCGGGAAAGCTTTCCAAAACGCACCTCATTTCTCATCTCCTTGCTCTTGGGTTCGCCATTCCTGCCGCTTTACTAGCAATCTCCGTCCTTGGAGAATCAGCACCTTAACCTCCTGTTCCGTACAGGTTGCAATTTTTCCTGAGGATGAATGGGAAGAGGGGGAACCAATGAGAGACTAACTCTAGGTGTTGGGACAGGCACAGGTCTATTTTCCCATCAGGAAGAAGAATTAACCACAGGCTCAGCCTGCCGCCCGGGACCAGAATAGGGCCTGAAGCAATCCTGCGCTTTTGCAGCAGCTCCCAAGAAAGCGAGTGGAAAAATGGAGCTCAGGGGCACTGCAATTCACAAACCTGCAGACTTATAAATGATGACTCTCGTCCACAAATATATTGAGGGAAGGCAACGAAGAGGATTTGAAAGCAAGGCAGAATTGCAGGAAACAGATTTCAGGAGGGAGATTCGAATCGTCTTTAAAGCACAGGAAAAACGGCAAAACCTCGACAATGATGCCCTTGGCCAAGAAGGGCGTATGCGTTTTTTCCTGAATATATTCAGGAAAAAACGCATACGCCCTTTTTGGCGAACCAAGCAACCTGAAAAGGCAAATCAGCGCTACAAAGAAGTCTCGCTTCCCATCGGTCAAAAGTGCCATGCTGAATCAAGTGTCAAAACCAGAAAGGCAGGACAGGCCATGGAGAAACGGGAGCCTGGCTACGCTGATGGGCGGGATGTAAATTGCCAACAGCCACTCTGGAGAAGTGTACGGTGTGTCCTGAAACATCTAAAAAACTCAGCTTAGAGAGCATAGGGCACTTCCACTCATGGGCGTATATATTGGGAAAACTAAAAATCAGCAAGACACAGGCACCCCAAAGTTTAGGGCTGCTCTGTTGACAAGAACCTCCACTTCGTTACACCTTAAATATCCCAGGAAAGAGAAAAATGGATAAAGAAGTTGTGGTCCTTATGTACAATGGAATATCACTCAGCCATGAAATCTACGTCATAAGGCTAGTAGCAGCATGATGAGTGGATTTAGGTACGACGATTCTAAGTGAAATAAGTCTCACAGAAAAAGACACTTATCATAAGATATCACTTATAGAGGGAATGTAAAAACCGCTACCCTTGAAATGAATTACAAAACAGAACAGAGTCACACGTTTAGAAAACACACTATGGCTGCTTAACGGGAAAGGTGAGGTGGGGTGATGCATAAAACAAGGGTTTCAAATTAGTTCATTTACAGTTCCACAAACCCAATATGTAATAGACAAGACCAACTCCTTGCTCAGTGAATTGGACTCAACACCCCCTATTCACCGCCCAAGAATATTTCTGACTAGTAAGAATTTTAAAACCTATGTATTGATATCTCTCTGTAAGTGAGACAAGTGGGTGTAAAGCGGCAGAAACACAGCAGTGAAAAGCAGCTAAACCCCATTATAAAAATCAATTACTTTGGAATACCCGTGAAACAAAGAAAGTGAAAGAGAGAGAAATTCTTACAAAATTCGTTCAGGGGCTGTGATGCCACCGGGATTGACCATATCTAGACCCACAGCTGATTGAGACATAAGGGTGGACACTCTTGGAGCTGAGAGTTTTGGTGAAGTTGGGAGAGCAAACGCAGACCCTTTAAAGTAATACTGCGTGGTATCCATCCCATGGGTCCCAAATCTCCAGGTTCAAGGGCATCTTCCTACATCGAAACCATGCATGAGAAACCCAGAAGATGGTACACCGTGTGATCGGGAAAGGTTTCTAAAACGCACTTCATTTCTCATCTCCTTGTGCTCGGGTTCGCCATTCCAGCCACTTTACTAGCAATCTCCCTCCTTGGAGAATCAGCACCTTTAACCTCCTGTTCCGTACAGGTTGCAATTTGTCCTGAGGATGAACGGGAAGAGGGGGAACCAATGAGAGACTAGCTCTAGGTGTTGGGACAGGCACAGGTCACTCTATTTTCCCATCAGGAAGAAGAATTTACCACAGGCTCAGCCTGCCGCCCGGGACCAGAATAGGGTCTGAAGCAATCCTGCGCTTTTGCGGCCAGCTCCCAAGAAAGCGAGTTGAAAAATGGAGCTCAGGGGCACTGCAATTCACAAACCTGCAGACTTATAAATGATGACTCTAGTCCACAAATATATTGAGGGAAGGCAACGAAGAGGATTTGAAAGCAAGGCAGAATTGCAGGAAACAGATTTCAGGAGGGAGATTCGAATCGCCTTTAAAGCACAGGAAAAGCGGCAAAACCTCGACAATGATGCCCTTGGCCAAAAAGGGCGTATGCGTTTTTTCCTGAATATATTCAGGAAAAAACGCATACGCCCTTTTTGGCCAACCAAGCAACCTGGAAAGGCAAATCAGCGCTACAAAGAAGTCTCGCTTCCCATCGGTCAAAAGTGCCATGCTGAATCAAGTGTCAAAACCAGAAAGGCAGGACAGGCCATGGAGAAACGGGAGCCTGGCTACGCTGATGGGCGGGATGTAAATTGCCAACAGCCACTCTGGAGAAGTGTACGGTGTGTCCTGAAACATCTAAAAAACTCAGCTTAGAGAGCACAGGGCACTTCCACTCATGGGCGTATAAATTGGGAAAACTAAAAATCAGCAAGACACAGGCACCCTAAAGTTTAGGGCTGCTCTGTTGACAAGAACCTCCACTTCGTTACACCTTAAATATCCCAGGAAAGAGAAAAATGGATAAAGAAGTTGTGGTCCTTATGTACAATGGAATATCACTCAGCCATGAAATCTACGTCATAAGGCTAGTAGCAGCATGATGAGTGGATTTAGGTACGACGATTCTAAGTGAAATAAGTCTCACAGAAAAAGACACTTATCATAAGATATCACTTATAGAGGGAATGTAAAAACCGCTACCCTTGAAATGAATTACAAAACAGAACAGAGTCACACGTTTAGAAAACACACTATGGCTGCTTAACGGGAAAGGTGAGGTGGGGTGATGCATAAAACAAGGGTTTCAAATTAGCTCAGATACCGTTCCATAAACCCAATATGTAATAGACAAGACCAACTCCTTGCTCAGTGAATTGGACTCAACACCCCCTATTCACCGCCCAAGAATATATCTGACTAGTAAGAATCTTAAAACCTATGTATTGATATCTCTCTGTAAGTGAGTCAAGTGGGTGTAAAGCGGCAGAAACACAGCAGTGAAAAGCAGCTAAACCCCATTATAGAAATTAATTACTTTTAAAAACCCCGTGAGACAAAGACAGTGAAAGAGAGAGAAATTCTTACAAAATTCGTTCAGGGGCTGTGATGCCACCTGGATTGACCATATCTAGACCCACAGCTGATTGAGACATAAGGGTGGACACTCTTGGGGCTGAGAGGTTTGGTGAGGTTGGGTGAGCAAATGCAGACCCTTTAAAGTAATACTGCGTGGTACCCATCCCATGGGTCCCAAATCTCCAGGTTTAAGGGCATCTTCCTACATCGAAACAATGCATGAGAAAACCAGAAGATGGTACACCGTGTGATCGGGAAAGGTTTCTAAAACGCACCTCATATCTCATCTCCTTGTGCTCGGGTTCGCCATTCCAGCCGCTTTACTAGCAATCTCCCTCCTTGGAGAATCAGCACCTTTAACCTCCTGTTCCGTACAAGTTGCAATTTGTCCTGAGGATGAACGGGAAGAGGGGGAACCAATGAGAGACTAGCTCTAGGTGTTGAGACAGGCACAGGTCACTCTATTTTCCCATGAGGAAGAAGAATTAACCACAGGCTCAGCCTGCCGCCCGGGACCAGAATAGGGCCTGAAGCAATCCTGCGCTTTTGCGGCCAGCTCCCAAGAAAGCGAGTTGAAAAATGGAGCTCAGGGGCACTGCAATTCACAAACCTGCAGACTTATAAATGATGACTCTCGTCCACAAATATATTGAGGGAAGGCAACGAAGAGGATTTGCAAGCAAGGCAGAATTGCAGGAAACAGATTTCAGGAGGGAGATTCGAATCGCCTTTAAAGCACAGGAAAAGCGGCAAAACCTCGACAATGATGCCCTTGGCCAAAAAGGGCGTATGCGTTTTTTCCTGAATATATTCAGGAAAAAACGCATACGCCCTTTTTGGCCAACCAAGCAACCTGGAAAGGCAAATCAGCGCTACAAAGAAGTCTCGCTTCCCATCGGTCAAAAGTGCCATGCTGAATCAAGTGTCAAAACCAGAAAGGCAGGACAGGCCATGGAGAAACGGGAGCCTGGCTACGCTGATGGGCGGGATGTAAATTGCCAACAGCCACTCTGGAGAAGTGTACAGTGTGTCCTGGATCATCTAAAAAACTCAGCTTAGAGAGCATAGGGCACTTCCACTCATGGGCGTATAAATTGGGAAAACTAAAAATCAGCAAGACACAGGCACCCCAAAGTTTAGGGCTGCTCTGTTGACAAGAACCTCCACTTCGTTACACCTTAAATATCCCAGGAAAGAGAAAAATGGATAAAGAAGCTGTGGTCCTTATGTACAATGGAATATCACTCAGCCATGAAATCAACGTCATAAGGCTAGTAGCAGCTTGATGAGTGGATTTAGGTACGACGATTCTAAGTGAAATAAGTCACACAGAAAAAGACACTTGTCATAAGATATCACTTATAGAGGGAATGTAAAAACCGCTACCCTTGAACGGAATTACAAAACAGAACAGAGTCACACGTTTAGAAAACACACTATGGCTGCTTAACGGGAAAGGTGAGGTGGGGTGATGCATAAAACAAGCATTTCAAATTAGCTCAGATACCGTTCCATAAACCCAATATGTAATACACAAGACCTACTCCTTGCTCAGTGAATTGGACTCAACACCCCCTATTCACCGCCCAAGAATATATCTGACTAGTAAGAATCTTAAAACCTATGTATTGATATCTCTCTGTAAGTGAGTCAAGTGGGTGTAAAGCGGCAGAAACACAGCAGTGAAAAGCAGCTAAACCCCATTATAGAAATTAATTACTTTTAAAAACCCCGTGAAACAAAGACAGTGAAAGAGAGAGAAATTCTTACAAAATTCGTTCAGGGGCTGTGATGCCACCTGGATTGACCATATCTAGACCCACAGCTGATTGAGACATAAGGGTGGACACTCTTGGGGCTGAGAGGTTTGGTGAGGTTGGGTGAGCAAATGCAGACCCTTTAAAGTAATACTGCGTGGTACCCATCCCATGGGTCCCAAATCTCCAGGTTTAAGGGCATCTTCCTACATCGAAACAATGCATGAGAAACCCAGAAGATGGTACACCGTGTGATCGGGAAAGGTTTCTAAAACGCACCTCATTTCTCATCTCCTTGTGCTCGGGTTCGCCATTCCAGCCGCTTTACTAGCAATCTCCCTCCTTGGAGAATCAGCACCTTTAACCTCCTGTTCCGTACAAGTTGCAATTTGTCCTGAGGATGAACGGGAAGAGGGGGAACCAATGAGAGACTAGCTCTAGGTGTTGAGACAGGCACAGGTCACTCTATTTTCCCATGAGGAAGAAGAATTAACCACAGGCTCAGCCTGCCGCCCGGGACCAGAATAGGGCCTGAAGCAATCCTGCGCTTTTGCGGCCAGCTCCCAAGAAAGCGAGTTGAAAAATGGAGCTCAGGGGCACTGCAATTCACAAACCTGCAGACTTATAAATGATGACTCTCGTCCACAAATATATTGAGGGAAGGCAACGAAGAGGATTTGAAAGCAAGGCAGAATTGCAGGAAACAGATTTCAGGAGGGAGATTCGAATTGCCTTTAAAGCACAGGAAAAGCGGCAAAACCTCGACAATGATGCCCTTGGCCAAAAAGGGCGTATGCGTTTTTTCCTGAATATATTCAGGAAAAAACGCATACGCCCTTTTTGGCCAACCAAGCAACCTGGAAAGGCAAATCAGCGTTACAAAGAAGTCTCGCTTCCCATCGGTCAAAAGGGCCATGCTGAATCAAGTGTCAAAACCAGAAAGGCAGGACAGGCCATGGAGAAACGGGAGCCTGGCTACGCTGATGGGCGGGATGTAAATTGCCAACAGCCACTCTGGAGAAGTGTACGGTGTGTCCTGAAACATCTAAAAAACTCAGCTTGTAGAGCATAGGGCACTTCCACTCATGGGCGTATAAATTGGGAAAACTAAAAATCAGCAAGACACAGGCACCCCAAAGTTTAGGGCTGCTCTGTTGACAAGAACCTCCACTTCGTTACACCTTAAATATCCCAGGAAAGAGAAAAATGGATAAAGAAGCTGTGGTCCTTATGTACAATGGAATATCACTCAGCCATGAAATCAACGTCATAAGGCTAGTAGCAGCATGATGAGTGGATTTAGGTACGACGATTCTAAGTGAAATAAGTCACACAGAAAAAGACACTTGTCATAAGATATCACTTATAGAGGGAATGTAAAAACCGCTACCCTTGAACGGAATTACAAAACAGAACAGAGTCACACATTTAGAAAACACACTATGGCTGCTTAACGGGAAAGGTGAGGTGGGGTGATGCATAAAACAAGCATTTCAAATTAGCTCAGATACCGTTCCATAAACCCAATATGTAATACACAAGACCTACTCCTTGCTCAGTGAATTGGACTCAACACCCCCTATTCACCGCCCAAGAATATATCTGACTAGTAAGAATCTTAAAACCTATGTATTGATATCTCTCTGTAAGTGAGTCAAGTGGGTGTAAAGCAGCAGAAACACAGCAGTGAAAAGCAGCTAAACCCCATTATAGAAATTAATTACTTTTAAAAACCCCGTGAAACAAAGACAGTGAAAGAGAGAGAAATTCTTACAAAATTCGTTCAGGGGCTGTGATGCCACCTGGATTGACCATATCTAGACCCACAGCTGATTGAGACATAAGGGTGGACACTCTTGGGGCTGAGAGGTTTGGTGAGGTTGGGTGAGCAAACGCAGACCCTTTAAAGTAATACTGCGTGGTACCCATCCCATGGGTCCCAAATCTCCAGGTTTAAGGGCATCTTCCTACATCGAAACAATGCATGAGAAACCCAGAAGATGGTACACCGTGTGATCGGGAAAGGTTTCTAAAACGCACCTCATTTCTCATCTCCTTGTGCTCGGGTTCGCCATTCCAGCCGCTTTACTAGCAATCTCCCTCCTTGGAGAATCAGCACCTTTAACCTCCTGTTCCGTACAAGTTGCAATTTATCCTGAGGATGAACGGGAAGAGGGGGAACCAATGAGAGACTAGCTCTAGGTGTTGAGACAGGCACAGGTCACTCTATTTTCCTATGAGGAAGAAGAATTAACCACAGGCTCAGCCTGCCGCCCGGGACCAGAATAGGGCCTGAAGCAATCCTGCGCTTTTGCGGCCAGCTCCCAAGAAAGCGAGTTGAAAAATGGAGCTCAGGGGCACTGCAATTCACAAACCTGCAGACTTATAAATGATGACTCTCGTCCAAAAATATATTGAGGGAAGGCAACGAAGAAGATTTGAAAGCAAGGCAGAATTGCAGGAAACAGATTTCAGGAGGGAGATTCGAATCGCCTTTAAAGCACAGGAAAAGCGGCAAAACCTCGACAATGATGCCCTTGGCCAAAAAGGGCGTATGCGTTTTTTCCTGAATATATTCAGGAAAAAACGCATACGCCCTTTTTGGCCAACCAAGCAACCTGGAAAGGCAAATCAGCGCTACAAAGAAGTCTCGCTTCCCATCGGTCAAAAGTGCCATGCTGAATCAAGTGTCAAAACCAGAAAGGCAGGACAGGCCATGGAGAAACGGGAGCCTGGCTACGCTGATGGGCGGGATGTAAATTGCCAACAGCCACTCTGGAGAAGTGTACAGTGTGTCCTGGATCATCTAAAAAACTCAGCTTAGAGAGCATAGGGCACTTCCACTCATGGGCGTATAAATTGGGAAAACTAAAAATCAGCAAGACACAGGCACCCCAAAGTTTAGGGCTGCTCTGTTGACAAGAACCTCCACTTCGTTACACCTTAAATATCCCAGGAAAGAGAAAAATGGATAAAGAAGCTGTGGTCCTTATGTACAATGGAATATCACTCAGCCATGAAATCAACGTCATAAGGCTAGTAGCAGCTTGATGAGTGGATTTAGGGACGACGATTCTAAGTGAAATAAGTCACACAGAAAAAGACACTTGTCATAAGATATCACTTATAGAGGGAATGTAAAAACCGCTACCCTTGAACGGAATTACAAAACAGAACAGAGTCACACGTTTAGAAAACACACTATGGCTGCTTAACGGGAAAGGTGAGGTGGGGTGATGCATAAAACAAGCATTTCAAATTAGCTCAGATACCGTTCCATAAACCCAATATGTAATACACAAGACCTACGCCTTGCTCAGTGAATTGGACTCAACACCCCCTATTCACCGCCCAAGAATATATCTGACTAGTAAGAATCTTAAAACCTATGTATTGATATCTCTCTGTAAGTGAGTCAAGTGGGTGTAAAGCGGCAGAAACACAGCAGTGAAAAGCAGCTAAACCCCATTATAGAAATTAATTACTTTTAAAAACCCCGTGAAACAAAGACAGTGAAAGAGAGAGAAATTCTTACAAAATTCGTTCAGGGGCTGTGATGCCACCTGGATTGACCATATCTAGACCCACAGCTGATTGAGACATAAGGGTGGACACTCTTGGGGCTGAGAGGTTTGGTGAGGTTGGGTGAGCAAATGCAGACCCTTTAAAGTAATACTGCGTGGTACCCATCCCATGGGTCCCAAATCTCCAGGTTTAAGGGCATCTTCCTACATCGAAACAATGCATGAGAAACCCAGAAGATGGTACACCGTGTGATCGGGAAAGGTTTCTAAAACGCACCTCATTTCTCATCTCCTTGTGCTCGGGTTCGCCATTCCAGCCGCTTTACTAGCAATCTCCCTCCTTGGAGAATCAGCACCTTTAACCTCCTGTTCCGTACAAGTTGCAATTTGTCCTGAGGATGAACGGGAAGAGGGGGAACCAATGAGAGACTAGCTCTAGGTGTTGAGACAGGCACAGGTCACTCTATTTTCCCATGAGGAAGAAGAATTAACCACAGGCTCAGCCTGCCGCCCGGGACCAGAATAGGGCCTGAAGCAATCCTGCGCTTTTGCGGCCAGCTCCCAAGAAAGCGAGTTGAAAAATGGAGCTCAGGGGCACTGCAATTCACAAACCTGCAGACTTATAAATGATGACTCTCGTCCACAAATATATTGAGGGAAGGCAACGAAGAGGATTTGAAAGCAAGGCAGAATTGCAGGAAACAGATTTCAGGAGGGAGATTCGAATTGCCTTTAAAGCACAGGAAAAGCGGCAAAACCTCGACAATGATGCCCTTGGCCAAAAAGGGCGTATGCGTTTTTTCCTGAATATATTCAGGAAAAAACGCATACGCCCTTTTTGGCCAACCAAGCAACCTGGAAAGGCAAATCAGCGTTACAAAGAAGTCTCGCTTCCCATCGGTCAAAAGGGCCATGCTGAATCAAGTGTCAAAACCAGAAAGGCAGGACAGGCCATGGAGAAACGGGAGCCTGGCTACGCTGATGGGCGGGATGTAAATTGCCAACAGCCACTCTGGAGAAGTGTACGGTGTGTCCTGAAACATCTAAAAAACTCAGCTTGTAGAGCATAGGGCACTTCCACTCATGGGCGTATAAATTGGGAAAACTAAAAATCAGCAAGACACAGGCACCCCAAAGTTTAGGGCTGCTCTGTTGACAAGAACCTCCACTTCGTTACACCTTAAATATCCCAGGAAAGAGAAAAATGGATAAAGAAGCTGTGGTCCTTATGTACAATGGAATATCACTCAGCCATGAAATCAACGTCATAAGGCTAGTAGCAGCATGATGAGTGGATTTAGGTACGACGATTCTAAGTGAAATAAGTCACACAGAAAAAGACACTTGTCATAAGATATCACTTATAGAGGGAATGTAAAAACCGCTACCCTTGAACTGAATTACAAAACAGAACAGAGTCACACATTTAGAAAACACACTATGGCTGCTTAACGGGAAAGGTGAAGTGGGGTGATGCATAAAACAAGCATTTCAAATTAGCTCAGATACCGTTCCATAAACCCAATATGTAATACACAAGACCTACTCCTTGCTCAGTGAATTGGACTCAACACCCCCTATTCACCGCCCAAGAATATATCTGACTAGTAAGAATCTTAAAACCTATGTATTGATATCTCTCTGTAAGTGAGTCAAGTGGGTGTAAAGCAGCAGAAACACAGCAGTGAAAAGCAGCTAAACCCCATTATAGAAATTAATTACTTTTAAAAACCCCGTGAAACAAAGACAGTGAAAGAGAGAGAAATTCTTACAAAATTCGTTCAGGGGCTGTGATGCCACCTGGATTGACCATATCTAGACCCACAGCTGATTGAGACATAAGGGTGGACACTCTTGGGGCTGAGAGGTTTGGTGAGGTTGGGTGAGCAAATGCAGACCCTTTAAAGTAATACTGCGTGGTACCCATCCCATGGGTCCCAAATCTCCAGGTTTAAGGGCATCTTCCTACATCGAAACAATGCATGAGAAACCCAGAAGATGGTACACCGTGTGATCGGGAAAGGTTTCTAAAACGCACCTCATTTCTCATCTCCTTGTGCTCGGGTTCGCCATTCCAGCCGCTTTACTAGCAATCTCCCTCCTTGGAGAATCAGCACCTTTAACCTCCTGTTCCGTACAAGTTGCAATTTGTCCTGAGGATGAACGGGAAGAGGGGGAACCAATGAGAGACTAGCTCTAGGTGTTGAGACAGGCACAGGTCACTCTATTTTCCCATGAGGAAGAAGAATTAACCACAGGCTCAGCCTGCCGCCCGGGACCAGAATAGGGCCTGAAGCAATCCTGCGCTTTTGCGGCCAGCTCCCAAGAAAGCGACTTGAAAAATGGAGCTCAGGGGCACTGCAATTCACAAACCTGCAGACTTATAAATGATGACTCTCGTCCACAAATATATTGAGGGAAGGCAACGAAGAGGATTTGAAAGCAAGGCAGAATTGCAGGAAACAGATTTCAGGAGGGAGATTCGAATCGCCTTTAAAGCACAGGAAAAGCGGCAAAACCTCGACAATGATGCCCTTGGCCAAAAAGGGCGTATGCGTTTTTTCCTGAATATATTCAGGAAAAAACGCATACGCCCTTTTTGGCCAACCAAGCAACCTGGAAAGGCAAATCAGCGCTACAAAGAAGTCTCGCTTCCCATCGGTCAAAAGGGCCATGCTGAATCAAGTGTCAAAACCAGAAAGGCAGGACAGGCCATGGAGAAACGGGAGCCTGGCTACGCTGATGGGCGGGATGTAAATTGCCAACAGCCACTCTGGAGAAGTGTACGGTGTGTCCTGAAACATCTAAAAAACTCAGCTTAGAGAGCACAGGGCACTTCCACTCATGGGCGTATAAATTGGGAAAACTAAAAATCAGCAAGACACAGGCACCCCAAAGTTTAGGGCTGCTCTGTTGACAAGAACCTCCACTTCGTTACACCTTAAATATCCCAGGAAAGAGAAAAATGGATAAAGAAGTTGTGGTCCTTATGTACAATGGAATATCACTCAGCCATGAAATCAACGTCATAAGGCTAGTAGCAGCATGATGAGTGGATTTAGGTACGACGATTCTAAGTGAAATAAGTCTCACAGAAAAAGACACTTATCATAAGATATCACTTATAGAGGGAATGTAAAAACCGCTACCCTTGAACGGAATTATAAAACAGAACAGAGTCACACGTTTAGAAAACACACTATGGCTGCTTAACGGGAAAGGTGAGGTGGGGTGATGCATAAAACAAGCATTTCAAATTAGCTCAGATACCGTTCCATAAACCCAATATGTAATACACAAGACCTACTCCTTGCTCAGTGAATTGGACTCAACACCCCCTATTCACCGCCCAAGAATATATCTGACTAGTAAGAATCTTAAAACCTATGTATTGATATCTCTCTGTAAGTGAGTCAAGTGGGTGTAAAGCGGCAGAAACACAGCAGTGAAAAGCAGCTAAACCCCATTATAGAAATTAATTACTTTTAAAAACCCCGTGAAACAAAGACAGTGAAAGAGAGAGAAATTCTTACAAAATTCGTTCAGGGGCTGTGATGCCACCTGGATTGACCATATCTAGACCCACAGCTGATTGAGACATAAGGGTGGACACTCTTGGGGCTGAGAGGTTTGGTGAGGTTGGGTGAGCAAACGCAGACCCTTTAAAGTAATACTGCGTGGTACCCATCCCATGGGTCCCAAATCTCCAGGTTTAAGGGCATCTTCCTACATCGAAACAATGCATGAGAAACCCAGAAGATGGTACACCGTGTGATCGGGAAAGGTTTCTAAAACGCACCTCATTTCTCATCTCCTTGTGCTCGGGTTCGCCATTCCAGCCGCTTTACTAGCAATCTCCCTCCTTGGAGAATCAGCACCTTTAACCTCCTGTTCCGTACAAGTTGCAATTTGTCCTGAGGATGAACGGGAAGAGGGGGAACCAATGAGAGACTAGCTCTAGGTGTTGAGACAGGCACAGGTCACTCTATTTTCCCATGAGGAAGAAGAATTAACCACAGGCTCAGCCTGCCGCCCGGGACCAGAGTAGGGCCTGAAGCAATCCTGCGCTTTTGCGGCCAGCTCCCAAGAAAGCGAGTTGAAAAATGGATCTCAGGGGCACTGCAATTCACAAACCTGCAGACTTATAAATGATGACTCTCGTCCACAAATATATTGAGGGAAGGCAACGAAGAGGATTTGAAAGCAAGGCAGAATTGCAGGAAACAGATTTCAGGAGGGAGATTCGAATCGCCTTTAAAGCACAGGAAAAGCGGCAAAACCTCGACAATGATGCCCTTGGCCAAAAAGGGCGTATGCGTTTTTTCCTGAATATATTCAGGAAAAAACGCATACGCCCTTTTTGGCCAACCAAGCAACCTGGAAAGGCAAATCAGCGCTACAAAGAAGTCTCGCTTCCCATCGGTCAAAAGTGCCATGCTGAATCAAGTGTCAAAACCAGAAAAGCAGGACAGGCCATGGAGAAACGGGAGCCTGGCTACGCTGATGGGCGGGATGTAAATTGCCAACAGCCACTCTGGAGAAGTGTACAGTGTGTCCTGAAACATCTAAAAAACTCAGCTTAGAGAGGATAGGGCACTTCCACTCATGGGCGTATAAATTGGGAAAACTAAAAATCAGCAAGACACAGGCACCCCAAAGTTTAGGGCTGCTCTGTTGACAAGAACCTCCACTTCGTTACACCTTAAATATCCCAGGAAAGACAAAAATGGATAAAGAAGCTGTGGTCCTTATGTACAATGGAATATCACTCAGCCATGAAATCAACGTCATAAGGCTAGTAGCAGCTTGATGAGTGGATTTAGGTACGACGATTCTAAGTGAAATAAGTCACACAGAAAAAGACACTTGTCATAAGATATCACTTATAGAGGGAATGTAAAAACCGCTACCCTTGAACGGAATTACAAAACAGAACAGAGTCACACGTTTAGAAAACACACTATGGCTGCTTAACGGGAAAGGTGAGGTGGGGTGATGCATAAAACAAGCATTTCAAATTAGCTCAGATACCGTTCCATAAACCCAATATGTAATACACAAGACCTACTCCTTGCTCAGTGAATTGGACTCAACACCCCCTATTCACCGCCCCAGAATATATCTGACTAGTAAGAATCTTAAAACCTATGTATTGATATCTCTCTGTAAGTGAGTCAAGTGGGTGTAAAGCGGCAGAAACACAGCAGTGAAAAGCAGCTAAACCCCATTATAGAAATTAATTACTTTTAAAAACCCCGTGAAACAAAGACAGTGAAAGAGAGAGAAATTCTTACAAAATTCGTTCAGGGGCTGTGATGCCACCTGGATTGACCATATCTAGACCCACAGCTGATTGAGACATAAGGGTGGACACTCTTGGGGCTGAGAGGTTTGGTGAGGCTGGGTGAGCAAACGCAGACCCTTTAAAGTAATACTGCGTGGTACCCATCCCATGGGTCCCAAATCTCCAGGTTTAAGGGCATCTTCCTACATCGAAACAATGCATGAGAAACCCAGAAGATGGTACACCGTGTGATCGGGAAAGGTTTCTAAAACGCACCTCATTTCTCATCTCCTTGTGCTCGGGTTCGCCATTCCAGCCGCTTTACTAGCAATCTCCCTCCTTGGAGAATCAGCACCTTTAACCTCCTGTTCCGTACAAGTTGCAATTTGTCCTGAGGATGAACGGGAAGAGGGGGAACCAATGAGAGACTAGCTCTAGGTGTTGAGACAGGCACAGGTCACTCTATTTTCCCATGAGGAAGAAGAATTAACCACAGGCTCAGCCTGCCGCCCGGGACCAGAATAGGGCCTGAAGCAATCCTGCGCTTTTGCGGCCAGCTCCCAAGAAAGCTAGTTGAAAAATGGAGCTCAGGGGCACTGCAATTCACAAACCTGCAGACTTATAAATGATGACTCTCGTCCACAAATATATTGAGGGAAGGCAACGAAGAGGATTTGAAAGCAAGGCAGAATTGCAGGAAACAGATTTCAGGAGGGAGATTCGAATCGCCTTTAAAGCACAGGAAAAGCGGCAAAACCTCGACAATGATGCCCTTGGCCAAAAAGGGCGTATGCGTTTTTTCCTGAATATATTCAGGAAAAAACGCATACGCCCTTTTTGGCCAACCAAGCAACCTGGAAAGGCAAATCAGCGCTACAAAGAAGTCTCGCTTCCCATCGGTCAAAAGGGCCATGCTGAATCAAGTGTCAAAACCAGAAAGGCAGGACAGGCCATGGAGAAACGGGAGCCTGGCTACGCTGATGGGCGGGATGTAAATTGCCAACAGCCACTCTGGAGAAGTGTACGGTGTGTCCTGAAACATCTAAAAAACTCAGCTTAGAGAGCACAGGGCACTTCCACTCATGGGCGTATAAATTGGGAAAACTAAAAATCAGCAAGACACAGGCACCCCAAAGTTTAGGGCTGCTCTGTTGACAAGAACCTCCACTTCGTTACACCTTAAATATCCCAGGAAAGAGAAAAATGGATAAAGAAGTTGTGGTCCTTATGTACAATGGAATATCACTCAGCCATGAAATCAACGTCATAAGGCTAGTAGCAGCATGATGAGTGGATTTAGGTACGACGATTCTAAGTGAAATAAGTCTCACAGAAAAAGACACTTATCATAAGATATCACTTATAGAGGGAATGTAAAAACCGCTACCCTTGAAATGAATTACAAAACAGAACAGAGTCACACGTTTAGAAAACACACTATGGCTGCTTAACGGGAAAGGTGAGGTGGGGTGATGCATAAAACAAGGGTTTCAAATTAGCTCAGATACCGTTCCATAAACCCACTATGTAATAGACAAGACCAACTCCTTGCTCAGTGAATTGGACTCAACACCCCCTATTCACCGCCCAAGAATATTTCTGACTAGTAAGAATCTTAAAACCTATGTATTGATATCTCTCTGTAAGTGAGACAAGTGGGTGTAAAGCGGCAGAAACACAGCAGTGAAAAGCAGCTAAACCCCATTATAAAAATCAATTACTTTTGAATACCCGTGAAACAAAGAAAGTGAAAGAGAGAGAAATTCTTACAAAATTCGTGCAGGGGCTGTGATGCCACCTGGATTGACCATATCTAGACCCACAGCTGATTGAGCCATAAGGGTGGACACTCTTGGAGCTGAGAGTTTTGGTGAAGTTGGGTGAGCAAATGCAGACCCTTTAAAGTAATACTGCGTGGTATCCATCCCATGGGTCCCAAATCTCCAGGTTCAAGGGCATCTTCCTACATCGAAACCATGCATGAGAAACCCAGAAGATGGTACACCGTGTGATCGGGAAAGGTTTCTAAAACGCACTTCATTTCTCATCTCCTTGTGCTCGGGTTCGCCATTCCAGCCACTTTACTAGCAATCTCCCTCCTTGGAGAATCAGCACCTTTAACCTCCTGTTCCGTACAGGTTGCAATTTGTCCTGAGGATGAACGGGAAGAGGGGGAACCAATGAGAGACTAGCTCTAGGTGTTGGGACAGGCACAGGTCACTCTATTTTCCCATCAGGAAGAAGAATTTACCACAGTCTCAGCCTGCCGCCCGGGACCAGAATAGGGTCTGAAGCAATCCTGCGCTTTTGCGGCCAGCTCCCAAGAAAGCAAGTTGAAAAATGGAGCTCAGGGGCACTGCAATTCACAAACCTGCAGACTTATAAATGATGACTCTCGTCCACAAATATATTGAGGGAAGGCAACGAAGAGGATTTGAAAGCAAGGCAGAATTGCAGGAAACAGATTTCAGGAGGGAGATTCGAATCGCCTTTAAAGCACAGGAAAAGCGGCAAAACCTCGACAATGATGCCCTTGGCCAAAAAGGGCGTATGCGTTTTTTCCTGAATATATTCAGGAAAAAACGCATACGCCCTTTTTGGCCAACCAAGCAACCTGGAAAGGCAAATCAGCGCTACAAAGAAGTCTCGCTTCCCATCGGTCAAAAGGGCCATGCTGAATCAAGTGTCAAAACCAGAAAGGCAGGACAGGCCATGGAGAAACGGGAGCCTGGCTACGCTGATGGGTGGGATGTAAATTGCCAACAGCCACTCTGGAGAAGTGTACGGTGTTTCCTGAAACATCTAAAAAACTCAGCTTATAGAGCATAGGGCACTTCCACTCATGGGCGTATAAATTGGGAAAACTAAAAATCAGCAAGACACAGGCACCCCAAAGTTTAGGACTGCTCTGTTGACAAGAACCTCCACTTCGTTACACCTTAAATATCCCAGGAAAGAGAAAAATGGATAAAGAAGTTGTGGTCCTTAGGTACAATGGAATATCACTCTGCCATGAAATCAACGTCATAAGGCTAGTTGCAGCATGATGAGTGGATTTAGGTACGACGATTCTAAGTGAAATAAGTCACACAGAAAAAGACACTTGTCATAAGATATCACTTATAGAGGGAATGTAAAAACCGCTACCCTTGAACGGAATTACAAAACAGAACAGAGTCACACGTTTAGAAAACACACTATGGCTGCTTAACGGGAAAGGTGAGGTGGGGTGATGCATAAAACAAGCATTTCAAATTAGCTCAGATACCGTTCCATAAACCCAATATGTAATACACAAGACCTACTCCTTGCTCAGTGAATTGGACTCAACACCCCCTATTCACCGCCCAAGAATATATCTAACTAGTAAGAATCTTAAAACCTATGTATTGATATCTCTCTGTAAGTGAGTCAAGTGGGTGTAAAGCGGCAGAAACACAGCAGTGAAAAGCAGGTAAACCCCATTGTAAAAATCAATTACTTTTGAATACCCGTGAAACAAAGAAAGTGAAACAGAGAGAAATTCTTACAAAATTCGTTCAGGGGCTGTGATGCCACCTGGATTGACCATATCTAGACCCACAGCTGATTGAGACATAAGGGTGGACACTCTTGGAGCTGAGAGTTTTGGTGAAGTTGGGTGAGCAAACGCAGACCCTTTAAAGTAATACTGCGTGGTATCCATCCCATGGGTCCCAAATCTCCAGGTTCAAGGGCATCTTCCTACATCGAAACCATGCATGAGAAACCCAGAAGATGGTACACCGTGTGATCGGGAAAGGTTTCTAAAACGCACTTCATTTCTCATCTCCTTGTGCTCGGGTTCGCCATTCCAGCCACTTTACTAGCAATCTCCCTCCTTGGAGAATCAGCACCTTTAACCTCCTGTTCCGTACAGGTTGCAATTTGTCCTGAGGATGAACGGGAAGAGGGGGAACCAATGAGAGACTAGCTCTAGGTGTTGGGACAGGCACAGGTCACTCTATTTTCCCATCAGGAAGAAGAATTTACCACAGGCTCAGCCTGCCGCCCGGGACCAGAATAGGGTCTGAAGCAATCCTGCGCTTTTGCGGCCAGCTCCCAAGAAAGCGAGTTGAAAAATGGAGCTCAGGGGCACTGCAATTCACAAACCTGCAGACTTATAAATGATGACTCTCGTCCACAAATATATTGAGGGAAGGCAACGAAGAGGATTTGAAAGCAAGGCAGAATTGCAGGAAACAGATTTCAGGAGGGAGATTCGAATCGCCTTTAAAGCACAGGAAAAGCGGCAAAACCTCGACAATGATGCCCTTGGCCAAAAAGGGCGTATGCGTTTTTTCCTGAATATATTCAGGAAAAAACGCATACGCCCTTTTTGGCCAACCAAGCAACCTGGAAAGGCAAATCAGCGCTACAAAGAAGTCTCGCTTCCCATCGGTCAAAAGTGCCATGCTGAATCAAGTGTCAAAACCAGAACTGCAGGACAGGCCATGGAGAAACGGGAGCCTGGCTACGCTGATGGGCGGGATGTAAATTGCCAACAGCCACTCTGGAGAAGTGTACGGTGTGTCCTGAAACATCTAAAAAACTCAGCTTAGAGAGCACAGGGCACTTCCACTCATGGGCGTATAAATTGGGAAAACTAAAAATCAGCAAGACACAGGCACCCCAAAGTTTAGGGCTGCTCTGTTGACAAGAACCTCCACTTCGTTACACCTTAAATATCCCAGGAAAGAGAAAAATGGATAAAGAAGTTGTGGTCCTTATGTACAATGGAATATCACTCAGCCATGAAATCAACGTCATAAGGCTAGTAGCAGCATGATGAGTGGATTTAGGTACGACGATTCTAAGTGAAATAAGTCTCACAGAAAAAGACACTTATCATAAGATATCACTTATAGAGGGAATGTAAAAACCGCTACCCTTGAAATGAATTACAAAACAGAACAGAGTCACACGTTTAGAAAACACACTATGGCTGCTTAACGGGAAAGGTGAGGTGGGGTGATGCATAAAACAAGTGTTTCAAATTAGCTCAGATACCGTTCCATAAACCCAATATGTAATAGACAAGACCAACTCCTTGCTCAGTGAATTGCACTCAACACCCCCTATTCACCGCCCAAGAATATTTCTGACTAGTAAGAATCTTAAAACCTATGTATTGATATCTCTCTGTAAGTGAGACAAGTGGGGGTAAAGCGGCAGAAACACAGCAGTGAAAAGCAGCTAAACCCCATTATAAAAATCAATTACTTTTGAATACCCGTGAAACAAAGAAAGTGAAACAGAGAGAAATTCTTACAAAATTCGTTCAGGGGCTGTGATGCCACCTGGATTGACCATATCTAGACCCACAGCTGATTGAGACATAAGGGTGGACACTCTTGGAGCTGAGAGTTTTGGTGAAGTTGGGTGAGCAAACGCAGACCCTTTAAAGTAATACTGCGTGGTATCCATCCCATGGGTCCCAAATCTCCAGGTTCAAGGGCATCTTCCTACATCGAAACCATGCATGAGAAACCCAGAAGATGGTACACCGTGTGATCGGGAAAGGTTTCTAAAACGCACTTCATTTCTCATCTCCTTGTGCTCGGGTTCGCCATTCCAGCCGCTTTACTAGCAATCTCCCTCCTTGGAGAATCAGCACCTTTAACCTCCTGTTCCGTACAAGTTGCAATTTGTCCTGAGGATGAACGGGAAGAGGGGGAACCAATGAGAGACTAGCTCTAGGTGTTGAGACAGGCACAGGTCACTCTATTTTCCCATGAGGAAGAAGAATTAACCACAGGCTCAGCCTGCCGCCCGGGACCAGAATAGGGCCTGAAGCAATCCTGCGCTTTTGCGGCCAGCTCCCAAGAAAGCGAGTTGAAAAATGGAGCTCAGGGGCACTGCAATTCACAAACCTGCAGACTTATAAATGATGACTCTCGTCCACAAATATATTGAGGGAAGGCAACGAAGAGGATTTGAAAGCAAGGCAGAATTGCAGGAAACAGATTTCAGGAGGGAGATTCGAATCGCCTTTAAAGCACAGGAAAAGCGGCAAAACCTCGACAATGATGCCCTTGGCCAAAAAGGGCGTATGCGTTTTTTCCTGAATATATTCAGGAAAAAACGCATACGCCCTTTTTGGCCAACCAAGCAACCTGGAAAGGCAAATCAGCGCTACAAAGAAGTCTCGCTTCCCATCGGTCAAAAGTGCTATGCTGAATCAAGTGTCAAAACCAGAAAGGCAGGACAGGCCATCGAGAAACGGGAGCCTGGCTACGCTGATGGGCGGGATGTAAATTGCCAACAGCCACTCTGGAGAAGTGTACGGTGTGTCCTGAAACATCTAAAAAACTCAGCTTAGAGAGCATAGGGCACTTCCACTCATGGGCGTATAAATTGGGAAAACTAAAAATCAGCAAGACACAGGCACCCCAAAGTTTAGGGCTGCTCTGTTGACAAGAACCTCCACTTCGTTACACCTTAAATATCCCAGGAAAGAGAAAAATGGATAAAGAAGTTGTGGTCCTTATGTACAATGGAATATCACTCAGCCATGAAATCTACGTCATAAGGCTAGTACAGCATGATGAGTGGATTTAGGTACGACGATTCTAAGTGAAATAAGTCTCACAGAAAAAGACCCTTATCATAAGATATCACTTATAAAGGGAATGTAAAAACCGCTACCCTTGAAATGAATTACAAAACAGAACAGAGTCACACGTTTAGAAAACACACTATGGCTGCTTAACGGGAAAGGTGAGGTGGGGTGATGCATAAAACAAGGGTTTCAAATTAGCTCATATACAGTTCCATAAACCCAATATGTAATAGACAAGACCAACTCCTTGCTCAGTGAATTGGACTCAACACCCCCTATTCACCGCCCAAGAATATTTCTGACTAGTAAGAATCTTAAAACCTATGTATTGATATCTCTCTGTAAGAGAGACAAGTGGGTGTAAAGCGGCAGAAACACAGCAGTGCAAAGCAGCTAAACCCCATTATAAAAATCAATTACTTTTGAATACCCGTGAAACAAAGAAAGTGAAAGAGAGAGAAATTCTTACAAAATTCGTTCAGGGGCTGTGATGCCACCTGGATTGACCATATCTAGACCCACAGCTGATTGAGACATAAGGGTGGACACTCTTGGAGCTGAGACTTTCGGTGAAGTTGGGTGAGCAAACGCAGACCCTTTAAAGTAATACTGCGTGGTATCCATCCCATGGGTCCCAAATCTCCAGGTTCAAGGGCATCTTCCTACATCGAAACCATGCATGAGAAACCCAGAAGATGGTACACCGTGTGATCGGGAAAGGTTTCTAAAACGCACTTCATTTCTCATCTCCTTGTGCTCGGGTTCGCCATTCCAGCCACTTTACTAGCACTCTCCCTCCTTCGAGAATCAGCACCTTTAACCTCCTGTTCCGTACAGGTTGCAATTTGTCCTGAGGATGAACGGGAAGAGGGGGAACCAATGAGAGACTAGCTCTAGGTGTTGGGACAGGCACAGGTCACTCTATTTTCCCATCAGGAAGAAGAATTTACCACAGGCTCAGCCTGCCGCCCGGGACCAGAATAGTGTCTGAAGCAATCCTGCGCTTTTGCGGCCAGCTCCCAAGAAAGCGAGTTGAAAAATGGAGCTCAGGGGCACTGCAATTCACAAACCTGCAGACTTATAAATGATGACTCTAGTCCACAAATATATTGAGGGAAGGCAACGAAGAGGATTTGAAAGCAAGGCAGAATTGCAGGAAACAGATTTCAGGAGGGAGATTCGAATCGCCTTTAAAGCACAGGAAAAGCGGCAAAACCTCGACAATGATGCCCTTGGCCAAAAAGGGCGTATGCGTTTTATCCTGAATATATTCAGGAAAAAACGCATACGCCCTTTTTGGCCAACCAAGCAACCTGGAAAGGCAAATCAGCGCTACAAAGAAGTCTCGCTTCCCATCGGTCAAAAGGGCCATGCTGAATCAAGTGTCAAAACCAGAAAGGCAGGACAGGCCATGGAGAAACGGGAGCCTGGCTACGCTGATGGGCGGGATGTAAATTGCCAACAGCCACTCTGGAGAAGTGTACGGTGTGTCCTGAAACATCTAAAAAACTCAGCTTAGAGAGCACAGGGCACTTCCACTCATGGGCGTATAAATTGGGAAAACTAAAAATCAGCAAGACACAGGCACCCCAAAGTTTAGGGCTGCTCTGTTGACAAGAACCTCCACTTCGTTACACCTTAAATATCCCAGGAAAGAGAAAAATGGATAAAGAAGTTGTGGTCCTTATGTACAATGGAATATCACTCAGCCATGAAATCAACGTCATAAGGCTAGTAGCAGCATGATGAGTGGATTTAGGTACGACGATTCTAAGTGAAATAAGTCTCACAGAAAAAGACACTTATCATAAGATATCACTTATAGAGGGAATGTAAAAACCGCTACCCTTGAAATGAATTACAAAACAGAACAGAGTCACACGTTTAGAAAACACACTATGGCTGCTTAACGGGAAAGGTGAGGTGGGGTGATGCATAAAACAAGGGTTTCAAATTAGCTCAGATACCGTTCCATAAACCCACTATGTAATAGACAAGACCAACTCCTTGCTCAGTGAATTGGACTCAACACCCCCTATTCACCCCCCAAGAATATTTCTGACTAGTAAGAATCTTAAAACCTATGTATTGATATCTCTCTGTAAGTGAGACAAGTGGGTGTAAAGCGGCAGAAACACAGCAGTGAAAAGCAGCTAAACCCCATTATAAAAATCAATTACTTTTGAATACCCGTGAAACAAAGAAAGTGAAAGAGAGAGAAATTCTTACAAAATTCGTGCAGGGGCTGTGATGCCACCTGGATTGACCATATCTAGACCCACAGCTGATTGAGCCATAAGGGTGGACACTCTTGGAGCTGAGAGTTTTGGTGAAGTTGGGTGAGCAAACGCAGACCCTTTAAAGTAATACTGCGTGGTATCCATCCCATGGGTCCCAAATCTCCAGGTTCAAGGGCATCTTCCTACATCGAAACCATGCATGAGAAACCCAGAAGATGGTACACCGTGTGATCGGGAAAGGTTTCTAAAACGCACTTCATTTCTCATCTCCTTGTGCTCGGGTTCGCCATTCCAGCCCCTTTACTAGCAATCTCCCTCCTTGGAGAATCAGCACCTTTAACCTCCTGTTCCGTACAGGTTGCAATTTGTCCTGAGGATGAACGGGAAGAGGGGGAACCAATGAGAGACTAGCTCTAGGTGTTGGGACAGGCACAGGTCACTCTATTTTCCCATCAGGAAGAAGAATTTACCACAGTCTCAGCCTGCCGCCCGGGACCAGAATAGGGTCTGAAGCAATCCTGCGCTTTTGCGGCCAGCTCCCAAGAAAGCGAGTTGAAAAATGGAGCTCAGGGGCACTGCAATTCACAAACCTGCAGACTTATAAATGATGACTCTCGTCCACAAATATATTGAGGGAAGGCAACGAAGAGGATTTGAAAGCAAGGCAGAATTGCAGGAAACAGATTTCAGGAGGGAGATTCGAATCGCCTTTAAAGCACAGGAAAAGCGGCAAAACCTCGACAATGATGCCCTTGGCCAAAAAGGGCGTATGCGTTTTTTCCTGAATATATTCAGGAAAAAACGCATACGCCCTTTTTGGCCAACCAAGCAACCTGGAAAGGCAAATCAGCGCTACAAAGAAGTCTCGCTTCCCATCGGTCAAAAGGGCCATGCTGAATCAAGTGTCAAAACCAGAAAGGCAGGACAGGCCATGGAGAAACGGGAGCCTGGCTACGCTGATGGGTGGGATGTAAATTGCCAACAGCCACTCTGGAGAAGTGTACGGTGTTTCCTGAAACATCTAAAAAACTCAGCTTATAGAGCATAGGGCACTTCCACTCATGGGCGTATAAATTGGGAAAACTAAAAATCAGCAAGACACAGGCACCCCAAAGTTTAGGACTGCTCTGTTGACAAGAACCTCCACTTCGTTACACCTTAAATATCCCAGGAAAGAGAAAAATGGATAAAGAAGTTGTGGTCCTTAGGTACAATGGAATATCACTCTGCCATGAAATCAACGTCATAAGGCTAGTTGCAGCATGATGAGTGGATTTAGGTACGACGATTCTAAGTTAAATAAGTCACACAGAAAAAGACACTTGTCATAAGATATCACTTATAGAGGGAATGTAAAAACCGCTACCCTTGAACGGAATTACAAAACAGAACAGAGTCACACGTTTAGAAAACACACTATGGCTGCTTAACGGGAAAGGTGAGGTGGGGTGATGCATAAAACAAGCATTTCAAATTAGCTCAGATACCGTTCCATAAACCCAATATGTAATACACAAGACCTACTCCTTGCTCAGTGAATTGGACTCAAGACCCCCTATTCACCGCCCAAGAATATATCTGACTAGTAAGAATCTTAAAACCTATGTATTGATATCTCTCTGTAAGTGAGTCAAGTGGGTGTAAAGCGGCAGAAACACAGCAGTGAAAAGCAGCTAAACCCCATTATAGAAATCAATTACTTTTAAAAACCCCGTGAAACAAAGACAGTGAAAGAGAGAGAAATTCTTACAAAATTCGTTCAGGGGCTGTGATGCCACCTGGATTGACCATATCTAGACCCACAGCTGATTGAGACATAAGGGTGGACACTCTTGGGGCTGAGAGGTTTGGTGAGGTTGGGTGAGCAAACGTAGACCCTTTAAAGTAATACTGCGTGGTACCCATCCCATGGGTCCCAAATCTCCAGGTTTAAGGGCATCTTCCTACATCGAAACAATGCATGAGAAACCCAGAAGATGGTACACCGTGTGATCGGGAAAGGTTTCTAAAACGCACCTCATTTCTCATCTCCTTGTGCTCGGGTTCGCCATTCCAGCCGCTTTACTAGCAATCTCCCTCCTTGGAGAATCAGCACCTTTAACCTCCTGTTCCGTACAAGTTGCAATTTGTCCTGAGGATGAACGGGAAGAGGGGGAACCAATGAGAGACTAGCTCTAGGTGTTGAGACAGGCACAGGTCACTCTATTATCCCATGAGGAAGAAGAATTAACCACAGGCTCAGCCTGCCGCCCGGGACCAGAATAGGGCCTGAAGCGATCCTGCGCTTTTGCGGCCAGCTCCCAAGAAAGCGAGTTGAAAAATGGAGCTCAGGGGCACTGCAATTCACAAACCTGCAGACTTATAAATGATGACTCTCGTCCACAAATATATTGAGGGAAGGCAACGAAGAGGATTTGAAAGCAAGGCAGAATTGCAGGAAACAGATTTCAGGAGGGAGATTCGAATCGTCTTTAAAGCACAGGAAAAACGGCAAAACCTCCACAATGATGCCCTTGGCCAAAAAGGGCGTATGCGTTTTTTCCTGAATATATTCAGGAAAAAACGCATACGCCCTTTTTGGCCAACCAAGCAACCTGGAAAGGCAAATCAGCGCTACAAAGAAGTCTCGCTTCCCATCGGTCAAAAGGGCCATGCTGAATGAAATGTCAAAACCAGAAAGGCAGGAGAGGCCATGGAGAAACGGGAGCCTGGCTACGCTGATGGGCGGGATGTAAATTGCCAACAGCCACTCTGGAGAAGTGTACGGTGTGTACTGAAACATCTAAAAAACTCAGCTTAGAGAGCATAGGGCACTTCCACTCATGGGCGTATAAATTGGGAAAACTAATAATCAGCAAGACACAGGCACCCCAAAGTTTAGGGCTGCTCTGTTGACAAGAACCTCCACTTCGTTACACCTTAAATATCCCAGGAAAGAGAAAAATGGATAAAGAAGTTGTGGTCCTTATGTACAATGGAATATCACTCAGCCATGAAATCAACGTCATAAGGCTAGTAGCAGCATGATGAGTGGATTTAGGTACGACGATTCTAAGTGAAATAAGTCACACAGAAAAAGACACTTATCATAAGATATCACTTATAGAGGGAATGTAAAAACCACTACCCTTGAACGGAATTACAAACCAGAACAGAGTCACACGTTTAGAAAACACACTATGGCTGCTTAACGGGAAAGGTGAGGTGGGGTGATGCATAAAACAAGGGTTTCAAATTAGCTCAGATACCGTTCCATAAACCCAATATGTAATAGACAAGACCTACTCCTTGGTCAATGAATTGGACTCAACAGCCCCTATTCACCGCCCAAGAATATATCTGACTAGTAAGAATCTTAAAACCTATGTATTGATAACTCTCTGTAAGTGAGTCAAGTGGGTGTAAAGCGGCAGAAACACAGCAGTGAAAAGCTGCTAAACCCCATTATAAAAATCAATTACTTTTAAAAACCCGTGAAACAAAGACAGTGAAAGAGAGAGAAATTCTTACAAAGTTCGCTCAGGGGCTGTGATGCCACCTGGATTGACCATATCTAGACCCACAGCTGATTGAGACATAAGGGTGGACACTCTTGGGGCTGAGAGGTTTGGTGAGGTTGGGTGAGCAAACGCAGACCCTTTAAAGTAATACTGCGTGGTACCCATCCCATGGGTCCCAAATCTCCAGGTTTAAGGGCATCTTCCTACATCGAAACAATGCATGAGAAACCCAGAAGATGGTACACCGTGTGATCGGGAAAGGTTTCTAAAACGCACCTCATTTCTCATCTCCTTGTGCTCAGGTTCGCCATTCCAGCCGCTTTACTAGCAATCTCCCTCCTTGGAGAATCAGCACCTTTAACCTCCTGTTCCGTACAAGTTGCAATTTGTCCTGAGGATGAACGGGAAGAGGGGGAACCAATGAGAGACTAGCTCTAGGTGTTGAGACAGGCACAGGTCACTCTATTTTCCCATCAGGAAGAAGAATTTACCACAGGCTCAGCCTGCCGCCCGGGACCAGAATAGGGCCTGAAGCAATCCTGCGCTTTTGCGGCCAGCTCCCAAGAAAGCGAGTTGAAAAATGGAGCTCAGGGGCACTGCAATTCACAAACCTGCAGACTTATAAATGATGACTCTCGTCCACAAATATATTGAGGGAAGGCAACGAAGAGGATTTGAAAGCAAGGCAGAATTGCAGGAAACAGATTTCAGGAGGGAGATTCGAATCGCCTTTAAAGCACAGGAAAAGCGGCAAAACCTCGACAATGATGCCCTTGGCCAAAAAGGGCGTATGCGTTTTTTCCTGAATATATTCAGGAAAAAACGCATACGCCCTTTTTGGCCAACCAAGCAACCTGGAAAGGCAAATCAGCGCTACAAAGAAGTCTCGCTTCCCATCGGTCAAAAGTGCTATGCTGAATCAAGTGTCAAAACCAGAAAGGCAGGACAGGCCATCGAGAAACGGGAGCCTGGCTACGCTGATGGGCGGGATGTAAATTGCCAACAGCCACTCTGGAGAAGTGTACGGTGTGTCCTGAAACATCTAAAAAACTCAGCTTAGAGAGCATAGGGCACTTCCACTCATGGGCGTATAAATTGGGAAAACTAAAAATCAGCAAGACACAGGCACCCCAAAGTTTAGGGCTGCTCTGTTGACAAGAACCTCCACTTCGTTACACCTTAAATATCCCAGGAAAGAGAAAAATGGATAAAGAAGTTGTGGTCCTTATGTACAATGGAATATCACTCAGCCATGAAATCTACGTCATAAGGCTAGTACAGCATGATGAGTGGATTTAGGTACGACGATTCTAAGTGAAATAAGTCTCACAGAAAAAGACCCTTATCATAAGATATCACTTATGAAGGGAATGTAAAAACCGCTACCCTTGAAATGAATTACAAAACAGAACAGAGTCACACGTTTAGAAAACACACTATGGCTGCTTAACGGGAAAGGTGAGGTGGGGTGATGCATAAAACAAGGGTTTCAAATTAGCTCATATACAGTTCCATAAACCCAATATGTAATAGACAAGACCAACTCCTTGCTCAGTGAATTGGACTCAACACCCCCTATTCACCGCCCAAGAATATTTCTGACTAGTAAGAATCTTAAAACCTATGTATTGATATCTCTCTGTAAGTGAGACAAGTGGGTGTAAAGCGGCAGAAACACAGCAGTGCAAAGCAGCTAAACCCCATTATAAAAATCAATTACTTTTGAATACCCGTGAAACAAAGAAAGTGAAAGAGAGAGAAATTCTTACAAAATTCGTTCAGGGGCTGTGATGCCACCTGGATTGACCATATCTAGACCCACAGCTGATTGAGACATAAGGGTGGACACTCTTGGAGCTGAGACTTTCGGTGAAGTTGGGTGAGCAAACGCAGACCCTTTAAAGTAATACTGCGTGATATCCATCCCATGGGTCCCAAATCTCCAGGTTCAAGGGCATCTTCCTACATCGAAACCATGCATGAGAAACCCAGAAGATGGTACACCGTGTGATCGGGAAAGGTTTCTAAAACGCACTTCATTTCTCATCTCCTTGTGCTCGGGTTCGCCATTCCAGCCACTTTACTAGCACTCTCCCTCCTTGGAGAATCAGCACCTTTAACCTCCTGTTCCGTACAGGTTGCAATTTGTCCTGAGGATGAACGGGAAGAGGGGGAACCAATGAGAGACTAGCTCTAGGTGTTGGGACAGGCACAGGTCACTCTATTTTCCCATCAGGAAGAAGAATTTACCACAGGCTCAGCCTGCCGCCCGGGACCAGAATAGGGTCTGAAGCAATCCTGCGCTTTTGCGGCCAGCTCCCAAGAAAGCGAGTTGAAAAATGGAGCTCAGGGGCACTGCAATTCACAAACCTGCAGACTTATAAATGATGACTCTAGTCCACAAATATATTGAGGGAAGGCAACGAAGAGGATTTGAAAGCAAGGCAGAATTGCAGGAAACAGATTTCAGGAGGGAGATTCGAATCGCCTTGAAAGCACAGGAAAAGCGGCAAAACCTCGACAATGATGCCCTTGGCCAAAAAGGGCGTATGCGTTTTTTCCTGAATATATTCAGGAAAAAACGCATACGCCCTTTTTGGCCAACCAAGCAACCTGGAAAGGCAAATCAGCGCTACAAAGAAGTCTCGCTTCCCATCGGTCAAAAGGGCCATGCTGAATCAAGTGTCAAAACCAGAAAGGCAGGACAGGCCATGGAGAAACGGGAGCCTGGCTACGCTGATGGGCGGGATGTAAATTGCCAACAGCCACTCTGGAGAAGTGTACGGTGTGTCCTGAAACATCTAAAAAACTCAGCTTAGAGAGCACAGGGCACTTCCACTCATGGGCGTATAAATTGGGAAAACTAAAAATCAGCAAGACACAGGCACCCCAAAGTTTAGGGCTGCTCTGTTGACAAGAACCTCCACTTCGTTACACCTTAAATATCCCAGGAAAGAGAAAAATGGATAAAGAAGTTGTGGTCCTTATGTACAATGGAATATCACTCAGCCATGAAATCAACGTCATAAGGCTAGTAGCAGCATGATGAGTGGATTTAGGTACGACGATTCTAAGTGAAATAAGTCTCACAGAAAAAGACACTTATCATAAGATATCACTTATAGAGGGAATGTAAAAACCGCTACCCTTGAAATGAATTACAAAACAGAACAGAGTCACACGTTTAGAAAACACACTATGGCTGCTTAACGGGAAAGGTGAGGTGGGGTGATGCATAAAACAAGGGTTTCAAATTAGCTCAGATACCGTTCCATAAACCCACTATGTAATAGACAAGACCAACTCCTTGCTCAGTGAATTGGACTCAACACCCCCTATTCACCGCCCAAGAATATTTCTGACTAGTAAGAATCTTAAAACCTATGTATTGATATCTCTCTGTAAGTGAGACAAGTGGGTGTAAAGCGGCAGAAACACAGCAGTGAAAAGCAGCTAAACCCCATTATAAAAATCAATTACTTTTGAATACCCGTGAAACAAAGAAAGTGAAAGAGAGAGAAATTCTTACAAAATTCGTGCAGGGGCTGTGATGCCACCTGGATTGACCATATCTAGACCCACAGCTGATTGAGCCATAAGGGTGGACACTCTTGGAGCTGAGAGTTTTGGTGAAGTTGGGTGAGCAAACGCAGACCCTTTAAAGTAATACTGCGTGGTATCCATCCCATGGGTCCCAAATCTCCAGGTTCAACGGCATCTTCCTACATCGAAACCATGCATGAGAAACCCAGAAGATGGTACACCGTGTGATCGGGAAAGGTTTCTAAAACGCACTTCATTTCTCATCTCCTTGTGCTCGGGTTCGCCATTCCAGCCACTTTACTAGCAATCTCCCTCCTTGGAGAATCAGCACCTTTAACCTCCTGTTCCGTACAGGTTGCAATTTGTCCTGAGGATGAACGGGAAGAGGGGGAACCAATGAGAGACTAGCTCTAGGTGTTGGGACAGGCACAGGTCACTCTATTTTCCCATCAGGAAGAAGAATTTACCACAGTCTCAGCCTGCCGCCCGGGACCAGAATAGGGTCTGAAGCAATCCTGCGCTTTTGCGGCCAGCTCCCAAGAAAGCGAGTTGAAAAATGGAGCTCAGGGGCACTGCAATTCACAAACCTGCAGACTTATAAATGATGACTCTCGTCCACAAATATATTGAGGGAAGGCAACGAAGAGGATTTGAAAGCAAGGCAGAATTGCAGGAAACAGATTTCAGGAGGGAGATTCGAATCGCCTTTAAAGCACAGGAAAAGCGGCAAAACCTCGACAATGATGCCCTTGGCCAAAAAGGGCGTATGCGTTTTTTCCTGAATATATTCAGGAAAAAACGCATACGCCCTTTTTGGCCAACCAAGCAACCTGGAAAGGCAAATCAGCGCTACAAAGAAGTCTCGCTTCCCATCGGTCAAAAGGGCCATGCTGAATGAAATGTCAAAACCAGAAAGGCAGGAGAGGCCATGGAGAAACGGGAGCCTGGCTACGCTGATGGGCGGGATGTAAATTGCCAACAGCCACTCTGGAGAAGTGTACGGTGTGTCCTGAAACATCTAAAAAACTCAGCTTAGAGAGCATAGGGCACTTCCACTCATGGGCGTATAAATTGGGAAAACTAATAATCAGCAAGACACAGGCACCCCAAAGTTTAGGGCTGCTCTGTTGACAAGAACCTCCACTTCGTTACACCTTAAATATCCCAGGAAAGAGAAAAATGGATAAAGAAGTTGTGGTCCTTATGTACAATGGAATATCACTCAGCCATGAAATCAACGTCATAAGGCTAGTAGCAGCATGATGAGTGGATTTAGGTACGACGATTCTAAGTGAAATAAGTCACACAGAAAAAGACACTTATCATAAGATATCACTTATAGAGGGAATGTAAAAACCGCTACCCTTGAACGGAATTACAAACCAGAACAGAGTCACACGTTTAGAAAACACACTATGGCTGCTTAACGGGAAAGGTGAGGTGGGGTGATGCATAAAACAAGGGTTTCAAATTAGCTCAGATACCGTTCCATAAACCCAATATGTAATAGACAAGACCTACTCCTTGGTCAATGAATTGGACTCAACAGCCCCTATTCACCGCCCAAGAATATATCTGACTAGTAAGAATCTTAAAACCTATGTATTGATAACTCTCTGTAAGTGAGTCAAGTGGGTGTAAAGCGGCAGAAACACAGCAGTGAAAAGCTGCTAAACCCCATTATAAAAATCAATTACTTTTAAAAACCCGTGAAACAAAGACAGTGAAAGAGAGAGAAATTCTTACAAAGTTCGCTCAGGGGCTGTGATGCCACCTGGATTGACCATATCTAGACCCACAGCTGATTGAGACATAAGGGTGGACACTCTTGGGGCTGAGAGGTTTGGTGAGGTTGGGTGAGCAAACGCAGACCGTTTAAAGTAATACTGCGTGGTACCCATCCCATGGGTCCCAAATCTCCAGGTTTAAGGGCATCTTCCTACATCGAAACAATGCATGAGAAACCCAGAAGATGGTACACCGTGTGATCGGGAAAGGTTTCTAAAACGCACCTCATTTCTCATCTCCTTGTGCTCGGGTTCGCCATTCCAGCCGCTTTACTAGCAATCTCCCTCCTTGGAGAATCAGCACCTTTAACCTCCTGTTCCGTACAAGTTGCAATTTGTCCTGAGGATGAACGGGAAGAGGGGGAACCAATGAGAGACTAGCTCTAGGTGTTGAGACAGGCACAGGTCACTCTATTTTCCCATGAGGAAGAAGAATTAACCACAGGCTCAGCCTGCCGCCCGGGACCAGAATAGGGCCTGAAGCAATCCTGCGCTTTTGCGGCCAGCTCCCAAGAAAGCGAGTTGAAAAATGGAGCTCAGGGGCACTGCAATTCACAAACCTGCAGACTTATAAATGATGACTCTCGTCCACAAATATATTGAGGGAAGGCAACGAAGAGGATTTGAAAGCAAGGCAGAATTGCAGGAAACAGATTTCAGGAGGGAGATTCGAATCGCCTTTAAAGCACAGGAAAAGCGGCAAAACCTCGACAATGATGCCCTTGGCCAAAAAGGGCGTATGCGTTTTTTCCTGAATATATTCAGGAAAAAACGCATACGCCCTTTTTGGCCAACCAAGCAACCTGGAAAGGCAAATCAGCGCTACAAAGAAGTCTCGCTTCCCATCGGTCAAAAGTGCTATGCTGAATCAAGTGTCAAAACCAGAAAGGCAGGACAGGCCATCGAGAAACGGGAGCCTGGCTACGCTGATGGGCGGGATGTAAATTGCCAACAGCCACTCTGGAGAAGTGTACGGTGTGTCCTGAAACATCTAAAAAACTCAGCTTAGAGAGCATAGGGCACTTCCACTCATGGGCGTATAAATTGGGAAAACTAAAAATCAGCAAGACACAGGCACCCCAAAGTTTAGGGCTGCTCTGTTGACAAGAACCTCCACTTCGTTACACCTTAAATATCCCAGGAAAGAGAAAAATGGATAAAGAAGTTGTGGTCCTTATGTACAATGGAATATCACTCAGCCATGAAATCAACGTCATAAGGCTAGTAGCAGCATGATGAGTGGATTTAGGTACGACGATTCTAAGTGAAATAAGTCTCACAGAAAAAGACCCTTATCATAAGATATCACTTATGAAGGGAATGTAAAAACCGCTACCCTTGAAATGAATTACAAAACAGAACAGAGTCACACGTTTAGAAAACACACTATGGCTGCTTAACGGGAAAGGTGAGGTGGGGTGATGCATAAAACAAGGGTTTCAAATTAGCTCATATACAGTTCCATAAACCCAATATGTAATAGACAAGACCAACTCCTTGCTCAGTGAATTGGACTCAACACCCCCTATTCACCGCCCAAGAATATTTCTGACTAGTAAGAATCTTAAAACCTATGTATTGATATCTCTCTGTAAGTGAGACAAGTGGGTGTAAAGCGGCAGAAACACAGCAGTGCAAAGCAGCTAAACCCCATTATAAAAATCAATTACTTTTGAATACCCGTGAAACAAAGAAAGTGAAAGAGAGAGAAATTCTTACAAAATTCGTTCAGGGGCTGTGATGCCACCTGGATTGACCATATCTAGACCCACAGCTGATTGAGACATAAGGGTGGACACTCTTGGAGCTGAGACTTTCGGTGAAGTTGGGTGAGCAAACGCAGACCCTTTAAAGTAATACTGCGTGGTACCCATCCCATGGGTCCCAAATCTCCAGGTTTAAGGGCATCTTCCTACATCGAAACAATGCATGAGAAACCCAGAAGATGGTACACCGTGTGATCGGGAAAGGTTTCTAAAACGCACCTCATTTCTCATCTCCTTGTGCTCGGGTTCGCCATTCCAGCCGCTTTACTAGCAATCTCCCTCCTTGGAGAATCAGCACCTTTAACCTCCTGTTCCGTACAAGTTGCAATTTGTCCTGAGGATGAACGGGAAGAGGGGGAACCAATGAGAGACTAGCTCTAGGTGTTGAGACAGGCACAGGTCACTCTATTTTCCCATCAGGAAGAAGAATTTACCACAGGCTCAGCCTGCCGCCCGGGACCAGAATAGGGCCTGAAGCAATCCTGCGCTTTTGCGGCCAGCTCCCAAGAAAGCGAGTTGAAAAATGGAGCTCAGGGGCACTGCAATTCACAAACCTGCAGACTTATAAATGATGACTCTCGTCCACAAATATATTGAGGGAAGGCAACGAAGAGGATTTGAAAGCAAGGCAGAATTGCAGGAAACAGATTTCAGGAGGGAGATTCGAATCGCCTTTAAAGCACAGGAAAAGCGGCAAAACCTCGACAATGATGCCCTTGGCCAAAAAGGGCGTATGCGTTTTTTCCTGAATATATTCAGGAAAAAACGCATACGCCCTTTTTGGCCAACCAAGCAACCTGGAAAGGCAAATCAGCGCTACAAAGAAGTCTCGCTTCCCATCGGTCAAAAGTGCTATGCTGAATCAAGTGTCAAAACCAGAAAGGCAGGACAGGCCATCGAGAAACGGGAGCCTGGCTACGCTGATGGGCGGGATGTAAATTGCCAACAGCCACTCTGGAGAAGTGTACGGTGTGTCCTGAAACATCTAAAAAACTCAGCTTAGAGAGCATAGGGCACTTCCACTCATGGGCGTATAAATTGGGAAAACTAAAAATCAGCAAGACACAGGCACCCCAAAGTTTAGGGCTGCTCTGTTGACAAGAACCTCCACTTCGTTACACCTTAAATATCCCAGGAAAGAGAAAAATGGATAAAGAAGTTGTGGTCCTTATGTACAATGGAATATCACTCAGCCATGAAATCTACGTCATAAGGCTAGTACAGCATGATGAGTGGATTTAGGTACGACGATTCTAAGTGAAATAAGTCTCACAGAAAAAGACCCTTATCATAAGATATCACTTATAAAGGGAATGTAAAAACCGCTACCCTTGAAATGAATTACAAAACAGAACAGAGTCACACGTTTAGAAAACACACTATGGCTGCTTAACGGGAAAGGTGAGGTGGGGTGATGCATAAAACAAGGGTTTCAAATTAGCTCATATACAGTTCCATAAACCCAATATGTAATAGACAAGACCAACTCCTTGCTCAGTGAATTGGACTCAACACCCCCTATTCACCGCCCAAGAATATTTCTGACTAGTAAGAATCTTAAAACCTATGTATTGATATCTCTCTGTAAGTGAGACAAGTGGGTGTAAAGCGGCAGAAACACAGCAGTGCAAAGCAGCTAAACCCCATTATAAAAATCAATTACTTTTGAATACCCGTGAAACAAAGAAAGTGAAAGAGAGAGAAATTCTTACAAAATTCGTTCAGGGGCTGTGATGCCACCTGGATTGACCATATCTAGACCCACAGCTGATTGAGACATAAGGGTGGACACTCTTGGAGCTGAGACTTTCGGTGAAGTTGGGTGAGCAAACGCAGACCCTTTAAAGTAATACTGCGTGGTATCCATCCCATGGGTCCCAAATCTCCAGGTTCAAGGGCATCTTCCTACATCGAAACCATGCATGAGAAACCCAGAAGATGGTACACCGTGTGATCGGGAAAGGTTTCTAAAACGCACTTCATTTCTCATCTCCTTGTGCTCGGGTTCGCCATTCCAGCCACTTTACTAGCACTCTCCCTCCTTGGAGAATCAGCACCTTTAACCTCCTGTTCCGTACAGGTTGCAATTTGTCCTGAGGATGAACGGGAAGAGGGGGAACCAATGAGAGACTAGCTCTAGGTGTTGGGACAGGCACAGGTCACTCTATTTTCCCATCAGGAAGAAGAATTTACCACAGGCTCAGCCTGCCGCCCGGGACCAGAATAGGGTCTGAAGCAATCCTGCGCTTTTGCGGCCAGCTCCCAATAAAGCGAGTTGAAAAATGGAGCTCAGGGGCACTGCAATTCACAAACCTGCAGACTTATAAATGATGACTCTAGTCCACAAATATATTGAGGGAAGGCAACGAAGAGGATTTGAAAGCAAGGCAGAATTGCAGGAAACAGATTTCAGGAGGGAGATTCGAATCGCCTTGAAAGCACAGGAAAAGCGGCAAAACCTCGACAATGATGCCCTTGGCCAAAAAGGGCGTATGCGTTTTTTCCTGAATATATTCAGGAAAAAACGCATACGCCCTTTTTGGCCAACCAAGCAACCTGGAAAGGCAAATCAGCGCTACAAAGAAGTCTCGCTTCCCATCGGTCAAAAGGGCCATGCTGAATCAAGTGTCAAAACCAGAAAGGCAGGACAGGCCATGGAGAAACGGGAGCCTGGCTACGCTGATGGGCGGGATGTAAATTGCCAACAGCCACTCTGGAGAAGTGTACGGTGTGTCCTGAAACATCTAAAAAACTCAGCTTAGAGAGCACAGGGCACTTCCACTCATGGGCGTATAAATTGGGAAAACTAAAAATCAGCAAGACACAGGCACCCCAAAGTTTAGGGCTGCTCTGTTGACAAGAACCTCCACTTCGTTACACCTTAAATATCCCAGGAAAGAGAAAAATGGATAAAGAAGTTGTGGTCCTTATGTACAATGGAATATCACTCAGCCATGAAATCAACGTCATAAGGCTATTAGCAGCATGATGAGTGGATTTAGGTACGACGATTCTAAGTGAAATAAGTCTCACAGAAAAAGACACTTATCATAAGATATCACTTATAGAGGGAATGTAAAAACCGCTACCCTTGAAATGAATTACAAAACAGAACAGAGTCACACGTTTAGAAAACACACTATGGCTGCTTAACGGGAAAGGTGAGGTGGGGTGATGCATAAAACAAGGGTTTCAAATTAGCTCAGATACCGTTCCATAAACCCACTATGTAATAGACAAGACCAACTCCTTGCTCAGTGAATTGGACTCAACACCCCCTATTCACCGCCCAAGAATATTTCTGACTAGTAAGAATCTTAAAACCTATGTATTGATATCTCTCTGTAAGTGAGACAAGTGGGTGTAAAGCGGCAGAAACACAGCAGTGAAAAGCAGCTAAACCCCATTATAAAAATCAATTACTTTTGAATACCCGTGAAACAAAGAAAGTGAAAGAGAGAGAAATTCTTACAAAATTCGTGCAGGGGCTGTGATGCCACCTGGATTGACCATATCTAGACCCACAGCTGATTGAGCCATAAGGGTGGACACTCTTGGAGCTGAGAGTTTTGGTGAAGTTGGGTGAGCAAACGCAGACCCTTTAAAGTAATACTGCGTGGTATCCATCCCATGGGTCCCAAATCTCCAGGTTCAACGGCATCTTCCTACATCGAAACCATGCATGAGAAACCCAGAAGATGGTACACCGTGTGATCGGGAAAGGTTTCTAAAACGCACTTCATTTCTCATCTCCTTGTGCTCGGGTTCGCCATTCCAGCCACTTTACTAGCAATCTCCCTCCTTGGAGAATCAGCACCTTTAACCTCCTGTTCCGTACAGGTTGCAATTTGTCCTGAGGATGAACGGGAAGAGGGGGAACCAATGAGAGACTAGCTCTAGGTGTTGGGACAGGCACAGGTCACTCTATTTTCCCATCAGGAAGAAGAATTTACCACAGTCTCAGCCTGCCGCCCGGGACCAGAATAGGGTCTGAAGCAATCCTGCGCTTTTGCGGCCAGCTCCCAAGAAAGCGAGTTGAAAAATGGAGCTCAGGGGCACTGCAATTCACAAACCTGCAGACTTATAAATGATGACTCTCGTCCACAAATATATTGAGGGAAGGCAACGAAGAGGATTTGAAAGCAAGGCAGAATTGCAGGAAACAGATTTCAGGAGGGAGATTCGAATCGCCTTTAAAGCACAGGAAAAGCGGCAAAACCTCGACAATGATGCCCTTGGCCAAAAAGGGCGTATGCGTTTTTTCCTGAATATATTCAGGAAAAAACGCATACGCCCTTTTTGGCCAACCAAGCAACCTGGAAAGGCAAATCAGCGCTACAAAGAAGTCTCGCTTCCCATCGGTCAAAAGGGCCATGCTGAATCAAGTGTCAAAACCAGAAAGGCAGGACAGGCCATGGAGAAACGGGAGCCTGGTACGCTGATGGGTGGGATGTAAATTGCCAACAGCCACTCTGGAGAAGTGTACGGTGTTTCCTGAAACATCTAAAAAACTCAGCTTATAGAGCATAGGGCACTTCCACTCATGGGCGTATATATTGGGAAAACTAAAAATCAGCAAGACACAGGCACCCCAAAGTTTAGGACTGCTCTGTTGACAAGAACCTCCACTTCGTTACACCTTAAATATCCCAGGAAAGAGAAAAATGGATAAAGAAGTTGTGGTCCTTAGGTACAATGGAATATCACTCTGCCATGAAATCAACGTCATAAGGCTAGTTGCAGCATGATGAGTGGATTTAGGTACGACGATTCTAAGTGAAATAAGTCACACAGAAAAAGACACTTGTCATAAGATATCACTTATAGAGGGAATGTAAAAACCGCTACCCTTGAACGGAATTACAAAACAGAACAGAGTCACACGTTTAGAAAACACACTATGGCTGCTTAACGGGAAAGGTGAGGTGGGGTGATGCATAAAACAAGCATTTCAAATTAGCTCAGATACCGTTCCATAAACCCAATATGTAATACACAAGACCTACTCCTTGCTCAGTGAATTGGACTCAACACCCCCTATTCACCGCCCAAGAATATATCTGACTAGTAAGAATCTTAAAACCTATGTATTGATATCTCTCTGTAAGTGAGTCAAGTGGGTGTAAAGCGGCAGAAACACAGCAGTGAAAAGCAGCTAAACCCCATTATAGAAATCAATTACTTTTAAAAACCCCGTGAAACAAAGACAGTGAAAGAGAGAGAAATTCTTACAAAATTCGTTCAGGGGCTGTGATGCCACCTGGATTGACCATATCTAGACCCACAGCTGATTGAGACATAAGGGTGGACACTCTTGGGGCTGAGAGGTTTGGTGAGGTTGGGTGAGCAAACGTAGACCCTTTAAAGTAATACTGCGTGGTACCCATCCCATGGGTCCCAAATCTCCAGGTTTAAGGGCATCTTCCTACATCGAAACAATGCATGAGAAACCCAGAAGATGGTACACCGTGTGATCGGGAAAGGTTTCTAAAACGCACCTCATTTCTCATCTCCTTGTGCTCGGGTTCGCCATTCCAGCCGCTTTACTAGCAATCTCCCTCCTTGGAGAATCAGCACCTTTAACCTCCTGTTCCGTACAAGTTGCAATTTGTCCTGAGGATGAACGGGAAGAGGGGGAACCAATGAGAGACTAGCTCTAGGTGTTGAGACAGGCACAGGTCACTCTATTTTCCCATGAGGAAGAAGAATTAACCACAGGCTCAGCCTGCCGCCCGGGACCAGAATAGGGCCTGAAGCAATCCTGCGCTTTTGCGGCCAGCTCCCAAGAAAGCGAGTTGAAAAATGGAGCTCAGGGGCACTGCAATTCACAAACCTGCAGACTTATAAATGATGACTCTCGTCCACAAATATATTGAGGGAAGGCAACGAAGAGGATTTGAAAGCAAGGCAGAATTGCAGGAAACAGATTTCAGGAGGGAGATTCGAATCGCCTTTAAAGCACAGGAAAAGCGGCAAAACCTCGACAATGATGCCCTTGGCCAAAAAGGGCGTATGCGTTTTTTCCTGAATATATTCAGGAAAAAACGCATACGCCCTTTTTGGCCAACCAAGCAACCTGGAAAGGCAAATCAGCGCTACAAAGAAGTCTCGCTTCCCATCGGTCAAAAGTGCTATGCTGAATCAAGTGTCAAAACCAGAAAGGCAGGACAGGCCATCGAGAAACGGCAGCCTGGCTACGCTGATGGGCGGGATGTAAATTGCCAACAGCCACTCTGGAGAAGTGTACGGTGTGTCCTGAAACATCTAAAAAACTCAGCTTAGAGAGCATAGGGCACTTCCACTCATGGGCGTATAAATTGGGAAAACTAAAAATCAGCAAGACACAGGCACCCCAAAGTTTAGGGCTGCTCTGTTGACAAGAACCTCCACTTCGTTACACCTTAAATATCCCAGGAAAGAGAAAAATGGATAAAGAAGTTGTGGTCCTTATGTACAATGGAATATCACTCAGCCATGAAATCTACGTCATAAGGCTAGTACAGCATGATGAGTGGATTTAGGTACGACGATTCTAAGTGAAATAAGTCTCACAGAAAAAGACCCTTATCATAAGATATCACTTATGAAGGGAATGTAAAAACCGCTACCCTTGAAATGAATTACAAAACAGAACAGAGTCACACGTTTAGAAAACACACTATGGCTGCTTAACGGGAAAGGTGAGGTGGGGTGATGCATAAAACAAGGGTTTCAAATTAGCTCATATACAGTTCCATAAACCCAATATGTAATAGACAAGACCAACTCCTTGCTCAGTGAATTGGACTCAACACCCCCTATTCACCGCCCAAGAATATTTCTGACTAGTAAGAATCTTAAAACCTATGTATTGATATCTCTCTGTAAGTGAGACAAGTGGGTGTAAAGCGGCAGAAACACAGCAGTGCAAAGCAGCTAAACCCCATTATAAAAATCAATTACTTTTGAATACCCGTGAAACAAAGAAAGTGAAAGAGAGAGAAATTCTTACAAAATTCGTTCAGGGGCTGTGATGCCACCTGGATTGACCATATCTAGACCCACAGCTGATTGAGACATAAGGGTGGACACTCTTGGAGCTGAGACTTTCGGTGAAGTTGGGTGAGCAAACGCAGACCCTTTAAAGTAATACTGCGTGGTACCCATCCCATGGGTCCCAAATCTCCAGGTTTAAGGGCATCTTCCTACATCGAAACAATGCATGAGAAACCCAGAAGATGGTACACCGTGTGATCGGGAAAGGTTTCTAAAACGCACCTCATTTCTCATCTCCTTGTGCTCGGGTTCGCCATTCCAGCCGCTTTACTAGCAATCTCCCTCCTTGGAGAATCAGCACCTTTAACCTCCTGTTCCGTACAAGTTGCAATTTGTCCTGAGGATGAACGGGAAGAGGGGGAACCAATGAGAGACTAGCTCTAGGTGTTGAGACAGGCACAGGTCACTCTATTTTCCCATCAGGAAGAAGAATTTACCACAGGCTCAGCCTGCCGCCCGGGACCAGAATAGGGCCTGAAGCAATCCTGCGCTTTTGCGGCCAGCTCCCAAGAAAGCGAGTTGAAAAATGGAGCTCAGGGGCACTGCAATTCACAAACCTGCAGACTTATAAATGATGACTCTCGTCCACAAATATATTGAGGGAAGGCAACGAAGAGGATTTGAAAGCAAGGCAGAATTGCAGGAAACAGATTTCAGGAGGGAGATTCGAATCGCCTTTAAAGCACAGGAAAAGCGGCAAAACCTCGACAATGATGCCCTTGGCCAAAAAGGGCGTATGCGTTTTTTCCTGAATATATTCAGGAAAAAACGCATACGCCCTTTTTGGCCAACCAAGCAACCTGGAAAGGCAAATCAGCGCTACAAAGAAGTCTCGCTTCCCATCGGTCAAAAGTGCTATGCTGAATCAAGTGTCAAAACCAGAAAGGCAGGACAGGCCATCGAGAAACGGGAGCCTGGCTACGCTGATGGGCGGGATGTAAATTGCCAACAGCCACTCTGGAGAAGTGTACGGTGTGTCCTGAAACATCTAAAAAACTCAGCTTAGAGAGCATAGGGCACTTCCACTCATGGGCGTATAAATTGGGAAAACTAAAAATCAGCAAGACACAGGCACCCCAAAGTTTAGGGCTGCTCTGTTGACAAGAACCTCCACTTCGTTACACCTTAAATATCCCAGGAAAGAGAAAAATGGATAAAGAAGTTGTGGTCCTTATGTACAATGGAATATCACTCAGCCATGAAATCTACGTCATAAGGCTAGTACAGCATGATGAGTGGATTTAGGTACGACGATTCTAAGTGAAATAAGTCTCACAGAAAAAGACCCTTATCATAAGATATCACTTATAAAGGGAATGTAAAAACCGCTACCCTTGAAATGAATTACAAAACAGAACAGAGTCACACGTTTAGAAAACACACTATGGCTGCTTAACGGGAAAGGTGAGGTGGGGTGATGCATAAAAGAAGGGTTTCAAATTAGCTCATATACAGTTCCATAAACCCAATATGTAATAGACAAGACCAACTCCTTGCTCAGTGAATTGGACTCAACACCCCCTATTCACCGCCCAAGAATATTTCTGACTAGTAAGAATCTTAAAACCTATGTATTGATATCTCTCTGTAAGTGAGACAAGTGGGTGTAAAGCGGCAGAAACACAGCAGTGCAAAGCAGCTAAACCCCATTATAAAAATCAATTACTTTTGAATACCCGTGAAACAAAGAAAGTGAAAGAGAGAGAAATTCTTACAAAATTCGTTCAGGGGCTGTGATGCCACCTGGATTGACCATATCTAGACCCACAGCTGATTGAGACATAAGGGTGGACACTCTTGGAGCTGAGACTTTCGGTGAAGTTGGGTGAGCAAACGCAGACCCTTTAAAGTAATACTGCGTGGTATCCATCCCATGGGTCCCAAATCTCCAGGTTCAAGGGCATCTTCCTACATCGAAACCATGCATGAGAAACCCAGAAGATGGTACACCGTGTGATCGGGAAAGGTTTCTAAAACGCACTTCATTTCTCATCTCCTTGTGCTCGGGTTCGCCATTCCAGCCACTTTACTAGCACTCTCCCTCCTTGGAGAATCAGCACCTTTAACCTCCTGTTCCGTACAGGTTGCAATTTGTCCTGAGGATGAACGGGAAGAGGGGGAACCAATGAGAGACTAGCTCTAGGTGTTGGGACAGGCACAGGTCACTCTATTTTCCCATCAGGAAGAAGAATTTACCACAGGCTCAGCCTGCCGCCCGGGACCAGAATAGGGTCTGAAGCAATCCTGCGCTTTTGCGGCCAGCTCCCAATAAAGCGAGTTGAAAAATGGAGCTCAGGGGCACTGCAATTCACAAACCTGCAGACTTATAAATGATGACTCTAGTCCACAAATATATTGAGGGAAGGCAACGAAGAGGATTTGAAAGCAAGGCAGAATTGCAGGAAACAGATTTCAGGAGGGAGATTCGAATCGCCTTGAAAGCACAGGAAAAGCGGCAAAACCTCGACAATGATGCCCTTGGCCAAAAAGGGCGTATGCGTTTTTTCCTGAATATATTCAGGAAAAAACGCATACGCCCTTTTTGGCCAACCAAGCAACCTGGAAAGGCAAATCAGCGCTACAAAGAAGTCTCGCTTTCCATCGGTCAAAAGGGCCATGCTGAATCAAGTGTCAAAACCAGAAAGGCAGGACAGGCCATGGAGAAACGGGAGCCTGGCTACGCTGATGGGCGGGATGTAAATTGCCAACAGCCACTCTGGAGAAGTGTACGGTGTGTCCTGAAACATCTAAAAAACTCAGCTTAGAGAGCACAGGGCACTTCCACTCATGGGCGTATAAATTGGGAAAACTAAAAATCAGCAAGACACAGGCACCCCAAAGTTTAGGGCTGCTCTGTTGACAAGAACCTCCACTTCGTTACACCTTAAATATCCCAGGAAAGAGAAAAATGGATAAAGAAGTTGTGGTCCTTATGTACAATGGAATATCACTCAGCCATGAAATCAACGTCATAAGGCTAGTAGCAGCATGATGAGTGGATTTAGGTACGACGATTCTAAGTGAAATAAGTCTCACAGAAAAAGACACTTATCATAAGATATCACTTATAGAGGGAATGTAAAAACCGCTACCCTTGAAATGAATTACAAAACAGAACAGAGTCACACGTTTAGAAAACACACTATGGCTGCTTAACGGGAAAGGTGAGGTGGGGTGATGCATAAAACAAGGGTTTCAAATTAGCTCAGATACCGTTCCATAAACCCACTATGTAATAGACAAGACCAACTCCTTGCTCAGTGAATTGGACTCAACACCCCCTATTCACCGCCCAAGAATATTTCTGACTAGTAAGAATCTTAAAACCTATGTATTGATATCTCTCTGTAAGTGAGACAAGTGGGTGTAAAGCGGCAGAAACACAGCAGTGAAAAGCAGCTAAACCCCATTATAAAAATCAATTACTTTTGAATACCCGTGAAACAAAGAAAGTGAAAGAGAGAGAAATTCTTACAAAATTCGTGCAGGGGCTGTGATGCCACCTGGATTGACCATATCTAGACCCACAGCTGATTGAGCCATAAGGGTGGACACTCTTGGAGCTGAGAGTTTTGGTGAAGTTGGGTGAGCAAACGCAGACCCTTTAAAGTAATACTGCGTGGTATCCATCCCATGGGTCCCAAATCTCCAGGTTCAACGGCATCTTCCTACATCGAAACCATGCATGAGAAACCCAGAAGATGGTACACCGTGTGATCGGGAAAGTTTCTAAAACGCACTTCATTTCTCATCTCCTTGTGCTCGGGTTCGCCATTCCAGCCACTTTACTAGCAATCTCCCTCCTTGGAGAATCAGCACCTTTAACCTCCTGTTCCGTACAGGTTGCAATTTGTCCTGAGGATGAACGGGAAGAGGGGGAGCCAATGAGAGACTAGCTCTAGGTGTTGGGACAGGCACAGGTCACTCTATTTTCCCATCAGGAAGAAGAATTTACCACAGTCTCAGCCTGCCGCCCGGGACCAGAATAGGGTCTGAAGCAATCCTGCGCTTTTGCGGCCAGCTCCCAAGAAAGCGAGTTGAAAAATGGAGCTCAGGGGCACTGCAATTCACAAACCTGCAGACTTATAAATGATGACTCTCGTCCACAAATATATTGAGGGAAGGCAACGAAGAGGATTTGAAAGCAAGGCAGAATTGCAGGAAACAGATTTCAGGAGGGAGATTCGAATCGCCTTTAAAGCACAGGAAAAGCGGCAAAACCTCGACAATGATGCCCTTGGCCAAAAAGGGCGTATGCGTTTTTTCCTGAATATATTCAGGAAAAAACGCATACGCCCTTTTTGGCCAACCAAGCAACCTGGAAAGGCAAATCAGCGCTACAAAGAAGTCTCGCTTCCCATCGGTCAAAAGGGCCATGCTGAATCAAGTGTCAAAACCAGAAAGGCAGGACAGGCCATGGAGAAACGGGAGCCTGGTACGCTGATGGGTGGGATGTAAATTGCCAACAGCCACTCTGGAGAAGTGTACGGTGTTTCCTGAAACATCTAAAAAACTCAGCTTATAGAGCATAGGGCACTTCCACTCATGGGCGTATATATTGGGAAAACTAAAAATCAGCAAGACACAGGCACCCCAAAGCTTAGGACTGCTCTGTTGACAAGAACCTCCACTTCGTTACACCTTAAATATCCCAGGAAAGAGAAAAATGGATAAAGAAGTTGTGGTCCTTAGGTACAATGGAATATCACTCTGCCATGAAATCAACGTCATAAGGCTAGTTGCAGCATGATGAGTGGATTTAGGTACGACGATTCTAAGTGAAATAAGTCACACAGAAAAAGACACTTGTCATAAGATATCACTTATAGAGGGAATGTAAAAACCGCTACCCTTGAACGGAATTACAAAACAGAACAGAGTCACACGTTTAGAAAACACACTATGGCTGCTTAACGGGAAAGGTGAGGTGGGGTGATGCATAAAACAAGCATTTCAAATTAGCTCAGATACCGTTCCATAAACCCAATATGTAATACACAAGACCTACTCCTTGCTCAGTGAATTGGACTCAACACCCCCTATTCACCGCCCAAGAATATATCTGACTAGTAAGAATCTTAAAACCTATGTATTGATATCTCTCTGTAAGTGAGTCAAGTGGGTGTAAAGCGGCAGAAACACAGCAGTGAAAAGCAGCTAAACCCCATTATAGAAATCAATTACTTTTAAAAACCCCGTGAAACAAAGACAGTGAAAGAGAGAGAAATTCTTACAAAATTCGTTCAGGGGCTGTGATGCCACCTGGATTGACCATATCTAGACCCACAGCTGATTGAGACATAAGGGTGGACACTCTTGGGGCTGAGAGGTTTGGTGAGGTTGGGTGAGCAAACGTAGACCCTTTAAAGTAATACTGCGTGGTACCCATCCCATGGGTCCCAAATCTCCAGGTTTAAGGGCATCTTCCTACATCGAAACAATGCATGAGAAACCCAGAAGATGGTACACCGTGTGATCGGGAAAGGTTTCTAAAACGCACCTCATTTCTCATCTCCTTGTGCTCGGGTTCGCCATTCCAGCCGCTTTACTAGCAATCTCCCTCCTTGGAGAATCAGCACCTTTAACCTCCTGTTCCGTACAAGTTGCAATTTGTCCTGAGGATGAACGGGAAGAGGGGGAACCAATGAGAGACTAGCTCTAGGTGTTGAGACAGGCACAGGTCACTCTATTATCCCATGAGGAAGAAGAATTAACCACAGGCTCAGCCTGCCGCCCGGGACCAGAATAGGGCCTGAAGCGATCCTGCGCTTTTGCGGCCAGCTCCCAAGAAAGCGAGTTGAAAAATGGAGCTCAGGGGCACTGCAATTCACAAACCTGCAGACTTATAAATGATGACTCTCGTCCACAAATATATTGAGGGAAGGCAACGAAGAGGATTTGAAAGCAAGGCAGAATTGCAGGAAACAGATTTCAGGAGGGAGATTCGAATCGTCTTTAAAGCACAGGAAAAACGGCAAAACCTCCACAATGATGCCCTTGGCCAAAAAGGGCGTATGCGTTTTTTCCTGAATATATTCAGGAAAAAACGCATACGCCCTTTTTGGCCAACCAAGCAACCTGGAAAGGCAAATCAGCCCTACAAAGAAGTCTCGCTTCCCATCGGTCAAAAGGGCCATGCTGAATGAAATGTCAAAACCAGAAAGGCAGGAGAGGCCATGGAGAAACGGGAGCCTGGCTACGCTGATGGGCGGGATGTAAATTGCCAACAGCCACTCTGGAGAAGTGTACGGTGTGTCCTGAAACATCTAAAAAACTCAGCTTAGAGAGCATAGGGCACTTCCACTCATGGGCGTATAAATTGGGAAAACTAATAATCAGCAAGACACAGGCACCCCAAAGTTTAGGGCTGCTCTGTTGACAAGAACCTCCACTTCGCTACACCTTAAATATCCCAGGAAAGAGAAAAATGGATAAAGAAGTTGTGGTCCTTATGTACAATGGAATATCACTCAGCCATGAAATCAACGTCATAAGGCTAGTAGCAGCATGATGAGTGGATTTAGGTACGACGATTCTAAGTGAAATAAGTCACACAGAAAAAGACACTTATCATAAGATATCACTTATAGAGGGAATGTAAAAACCGCTACCCTTGAACGGAATTACAAACCAGAACAGAGTCACACGTTTAGAAAACACACTATGGCTGCTTAACGGGAAAGGTGAGGTGGGGTGATGCATAAAACAAGGGTTTCAAATTAGCTCAGATACCGTTCCATAAACCCAATATGTAATAGACAAGACCTACTCCTTGGTCAATGAATTGGACTCAACAGCCCCTATTCACCGCCCAAGAATATATCTGACTAGTAAGAATCTTAAAACCTATGTATTGATAACTCTCTGTAAGTGAGTCAAGTGGGTGTAAAGCGGCAGAAACACAGCAGTGAAAAGCTGCTAAACCCCATTATAAAAATCAATTACTTTTAAAAACCCGTGAAACAAAGACAGTGAAAGAGAGAGAAATTCTTACAAAGTTCGCTCAGGGGCTGTGATGCCACCTGGATTGACCATATCTAGACCCACAGCTGATTGAGACATAAGGGTGGACACTCTTGGGGCTGAGAGGTTTGGTGAGGTTGGGTGAGCAAACGCAGACCCTTTAAAGTAATACTGCGTGGTACCCATCCCATGGGTCCCAAATCTCCAGGTTCAAGGGCATCTTCCTACATCAAAAACATGCATGAGAAACCCAGAAGATGGTACACCGCGTGATCGGGAAAGGTTTCTAAAACGCACCTCATTTCTCATCTCCTTGTGCTCGGGTTCGCCATTCCAACCGCTTTACTAGCAATCTCCCTCCTTGGAGAATCAGCACCTTTAACCTCCTGTTCCGTACAGGTTGCAATTTGTCCTGAGGATGAACGGGAAGAGGGGGAACCAATGAGAGACTAGCTCTAGGTGTTGGGACAGGCACAGGTCACTCTATTTTCCCATCAGGAAGAAGAATTTACCACAGGCTCAGCCTGCCGCCCGGGACCAGAATAGGGTCTGAAGCAATCCTGCGCTTTTACGGCCAGCTCCCAAGAAAGCGAGTTGAAAAATGGAGCTCAGGGGCACTGCAATTCACAAACCTGCAGACTTATAAATGATGACTCTCGTCCACAAATATATTGAGGGAAGGCAACGAAGAGGATTTGAAAGCAAGGCAGAATGGCAGGAAACAGATTTCAGGAGGGAGATTCGAATCGTCTTTAAAGCACAGGAAAAACGGCAAAACCTCGACAATGATGCCCTTGGCCAAGAAGGGCGTATGCGTTTTTTCCTGAATATATTCAGGAAAAAACGCATACGCCCTTTTTGGCCAACCAAGCAACCTGGAAAGGCAAATCAGCGCTACAAAGAAGTCTCACTTCCCATCGGTCAAAAGGGCCATGCTGAATCAAGTGTCAAAACCAGAAAGGCAGGAGAGGCCATGGAGAAACGGGAGCCAGGCTACGCTGATGGGCGGGATGTAAATTGCCAACAGCCACTCTGGAGAAGTGTACGGTGTGTCCTGAAACATCTAAAAAACTCAGCTTAGAGAGCATAGGGCACTTCCACTCATGGGCGTATAAATTGGGAAAACTAAAAATCAGCAAGACACAGGCACCCCAAAGTTTAGGGCTGCTCTGTTGACAAGAACCTCCACTTCGTTACACCTTAAATATCCCAGGAAAGAGAAAAATGGATAAAGAAGTTGTGGTCCTTATGTACAATGGAATATCACTCAGCCATGAAATCAACGTCATAAGGCTAGTAGCAGCATGATGAGTGGATTTAGGTACGACGATTCTAAGTGAAATAAGTCTCACAGAAAAAGACACTTATCATAAGATATCACTTATAGAGGGAATGTAAAAACCGCTACCCTTGAAATGAATTACAAAACAGAACAGAGTCACACGTTTAGAAAACACACTATGGCTGCTTAACGGGAAAGGTGAGGTGGGGTGATGCATAAAACAAGTGTTTCAAATTAGCTCAGATACCGTTCCATAAACCCAATATGTAATAGACAAGACCAACTCCTTGCTCAGTGAATTGCACTCAACACCCCCTATTCACCGCCCAAGAATATTTCTGACTAGTAAGAATCTTAAAACCTATGTATTGATATCTCTCTGTAAGTGAGACAAGTGGGGGTAAAGCGGCAGAAACACAGCAGTGCAAAGCAGCTAAACCCCATTATAAAAATCAATTACTTTTGAATACCCGTGAAACAAAGAAAGTGAAAGAGAGAGAAATTCTTACAAAATTCGTTCAGGGGCTGTGATGCCACCTGGATTGACCATATCTAGACCCACAGCTGATTGAGACATAAGGGTGGACACTCTTGGAGCTGAGAGTTTTGGTGAAGTTGGGTGAGCAAACGCAGACCCTTTAAAGTAATACTGCGTGGTATCCATCCCATGGGTCCCAAATCTCCAGGTTCAAGGGCATCTTCCTACATCGAAACCATGCATGAGAAACCCAGAAGATGGTACACCGTGTGATCGGGAAAGGTTTCTAAAACGCACTTCATTTCTCATCTCCTTGTGCTCGGGTTCGCCATTCCAGCCACTTTACTAGCAATCTCCCTCCTTGGAGAATCAGCACCTTTAACCTCCTGTTCCGTACAGGTTGCAATTTGTCCTGAGGATGAACGGGAAGAGGGGGAACCAATGAGAGACTAGCTCTAGGTGTTGGGACAGGCACAGGTCACTCTATTTTCCCATCAGGAAGAAGAATTAACCACAGGCTCAGCCTGCCGCACAGGACGAGTATAGGGCCTGAAGCAATCCTGCGCCTTTGCGGCCAGCTCCCAAGAAAGCGAGTTGAAAAATGGAGCTCAGGGGCACTGCAATTCACAAACCTGCAGACTTATAAATGATGACTCTCGTCCACAAATATATTGAGGGAAGGCAACGAAGAGGATTGGAAAGCAAGGCAGAATTGCAGGAAACAGATTTCAGGAGGGAGATTCGAATCGCCTTTAAAGCCCAGGAAAAGCGGCAAAACCTCGACAATGATGCCCTTGGCCAAAAAGGGCGTATGCGTTTTTTCCTGAATATATTCAGGAAAAAACGCATACGCCCTTTTTGGCCAACCAAGCAACCTGGAAAGGCAAATCAGCGCTACAAAGAAGTCTCGCTTCCCATCGGTCAAAAGGGCCATGCTGAATACAGTGTCAAAACCAGAAATGCAGGACAGGCCATGGAGAAACGGGAGCCTGGCTACGCTGATGGGCGGGATGTAACTTGCCAACAGCCACTCTGGAGAAGTGCACGGTGTGTCCTGAAACATCTAAAAAACTCAGCTTAGGGAGCATAGGGCACTTCCACTCATGGGCGTATAAATTGGGAAAACTAAAAATCAGCAAGACACAGGCACCCCAAAGTTTAGGGCTGCTCTGTTGACGAGAACCTCCACTTCGTTACACCTTAAATATCCCAGGAAAGAGAAAAATGGATAAAGAAGTTGTGGTCCTTATGTACAATGGAATATCACTCAGCCATGAAATCAACGTCATAAGGCTAGTAGCAGCATGATGAGTGGATTTAGGTACGACGATTCTAAGTGAAATAAGTCACACAGAAAAAGACACTTATCATAAGATATCACTTATAGAGGGAATGTAAAAACCGCTACCCTTGAACTGAATTACAAAACAGAATAGAGTCACATGTTTAGAAAACACACTATGGCTGCTTTACGGGAAAGGTGAGGTGGGGTGATGCATAAAACAAGGGTTTCAAATTAGCTCAGGTACCGTTCCATAAACCCAATATGTAACAGACAAGACCTACTCCTTGCTCAATGAATTGGACTCAACACCCCCTATTCACCGCCCAAGAATATATCTGACTAGTAAGAATCTTGAAACTTATGCATTGATATCTCTCTGTAAGTGAGTCAAGTGGGTGTAAAGTGGCAAAATCAGAGCAGTGAAAACCAGGAAAACCCCATTATAAAAATCAATTACTTTTAAAAACCCGTGAAACAAAGACAGTGAAACAGAGAGAAATTCTTACAAAATTCGTTCAGGGGCTGTGATGCCACCTGGATTGACCATATCTAGACCCACAGCTGTTTGAGACATAAGGGTGGACACTCTTGGGGCTGAGAGGTTTGGTGAGGTTGGGTGAGCAAACGCAGACCCTTTAAAGAAATACTCCGTGGTACCCATCCCATGGGTCCCAAATCTCCAAGTTCAAGGGCATCTTCCTACATCGAAAACATGCATGAGAAACCCAGAAGATGGTACACCGTTTGATCGGGAAAGGTTTCTAAAACGCACCTCATTTCTCATCTCCTTGTGCTCGGGTTCGCCATTCCAGCCGCTTTACTAGCAATCTCCCTCCTTGGAGAATCAGCACCTTTAACCTCCTGTTCCGTACAGGTTGCAATTTGTCCTCAGGATGAACGGGAAGAGGGGGAACCAATGAGAGACTAGCTCTAGGTGTTGGGACAGGCACAGGTCACTCTATTTTCCCATCAGGAAGAAGAATTAACCACAGGCTCAGCCTGCCGCACAGGACGAGTATAGGGCCTGAAGCAATCCTGCGCCTTTGCGGCCAGCTCCCAAGAAAGCGAGTTGAAAAATGGAGCTCAGGGGCACTGCAATTCACAAACCTGCAGACTTATAAATGATGACTCTCGTCCACAAATATATTGAGGGAAGGCAACGAAGAGGATTGGAAAGCAAGGCAGAATTGCAGGAAACAGATTTCAGGAGGGAGATTCGAATCGCCTTTAAAGCCCAGGAAAATCGGCAAAACCTCGACAATGATGCCCTTGGCCAAAAAGGGCGTATGCGTTTTTTCCTGAATATATTCAGGAAAAAACGCATACGCCCTTTTTGGCCAACCAAGCAAACTGGAAAGGCAAATCAGCGCTACAAAGAAGTCTCGCTTCCCATCGGTCAAAAGGGCCATGCTGAATACAGTGTCAAAACCAGAAATGCAGGACAGGCCATGGAGAAACGGGAGCCTGGCTACGCTGATGGGCGGGATGTAACTTGCCAACAGCCACTCTGGAGAAGTGCACGGTGTGTCCTGAAACATCTAAAAAACTCAGCTTAGGGAGCATAGGGCACTTCCACTCATGGGCGTATAAATTGGGAAAACTAAAAATCAGCAAGACACAGGCACCCCAAAGTTTAGGGCTGCTCTGTTGACAAGAACCTCCACTTCGTTACACCTTAAATATCCCAGGAAAGAGAAAAATGGATAAAGAAGTTGTGGTCCTTATGTACAATGGAATATCACTCAGCCATGAAATCAACGTCATAAGGCTAGTAGCAGCATGATGAGTGGATTTAGGTACGACGATTCTAAGTGAAATAAGTCACACAGAAAAAGACACTTATCATAAGATATCACTTATAGAGGGAATGTAAAAACCGCTACCCTTGAAATGAATTACAAAACAGAACAGAGTCACACGTTTAGAAAACACACTATGGCTGCTTAACGGGAAAGGTGAGGTGGGGTGATGCATAAAACAAGGGTTTCAAATTAGCTCATATACAGTTCCATAAACCCAATATGTAATAGACAAGACCAACTCCTTGCTCAGTGAATTGGACTCAACACCCCCTATTCACGGCCCAAGAATATTTCTGACTAGTAAGAATCTTAAAACCTATGTATTGATATCTCTCTGTAAGTGAGACAAGTGGGTGTAAAGCGGCAGAAACACAGCAGTGCAAAGCAGCTAAACCCCATTATAAAAATCAATTACTTTTGAATACCCGTGAAACAAAGAAAGTGAAAGAGAGAGAAATTCTTACAAAATTCGTTCAGGGGCTGTGATGCCACCTGGATTGACCATATCTAGACCCACAGCTGATTGAGACATAAGGGTGGACACTCTTGGAGCTGAGACTTTCGGTGAAGTTGGGTGAGCAAACGCAGACCCTTTAAAGTAATACTGCGTGGTATCCATCCCATGGGTCCCAAATCTCCAGGTTCAAGGGCATCTTCCTACATCGAAACCATGCATGAGAAACCCAGAAGATGGTACACCGTGTGATCGGGAAAGGTTTCTAAAACGCACTTCATTTCTCATCTCCTTGTGCTCGGGTTCGCCATTCCAGCCACTTTACTAGCACTCTCCCTCCTTGGAGAATCAGCACCTTTAACCTCCTGTTCCGTACAGGTTGCAATTTGTCCTGAGGATGAACGGGAAGAGGGGGAACCAATCAGAGACTAGCTCTAGGTGTTGGGACAGGCACAGGTCACTCTATTTTCCCATCAGGAAGAAGAATTTACCACAGGCTCAGCCTGCCGCCCGGGACCAGAATAGGGTCTGAAGCAATCCTGCGCTTTTGCGGCCAGCTCCCAATAAAGCGAGTTGAAAAATGGAGCTCAGGGGCACTGCAATTCACAAACCTGCAGACTTATAAATGATGACTCTCGTCCACAAATATATTGAGGGAAGGCAACGAAGAGGATTTGAAAGCAAGGCAGAATTGCAGGAAACAGATTTCAGGAGGGAGATTCGAATCGCCTTGAAAGCACAGGAAAAGCGGCAAAACCTCGACAATGATGCCCTTGGCCAAAAAGGGCGTATGCGTTTTTTCCTGAATATATTCAGGAAAAAACGCATACGCCCTTTTTGGCCAACCAAGCAACCTGGAAAGGCAAATCAGCGCTACAAAGAAGTCTCGCTTCCCATCGGTCAAAAGGGCCATGCTGAATCAAGTGTCAAAACCAGAAAGGCAGGACAGGCCATGGAGAAACGGGAGCCTGGCTACGCTGATGGGCGGGATGTAAATTGCCAACAGCCACTCTGGAGAAGTGTACGGTGTGTCCTGAAACATCTAAAAAACTCAGCTTAGAGAGCACAGGGCACTTCCACTCATGGGCGTATAAATTGGGAAAACTAAAAATCAGCAAGACACAGGCACCCCAAAGTTTAGGGCTGCTCTGTTGACAAGAACCTCCACTTCGTTACACCTTAAATATCCCAGGAAAGAGAAAAATGGATAAAGAAGTTGTGGTCCTTATGTACAATGGAATATCACTCAGCCATGAAATCAACGTCATAAGGCTAGTAGCAGCATGATGAGTGGATTTAGGTACGACGATTCTAAGTGAAATAAGTCTCACAGAAAAAGACACTTATCATAAGATATCACTTATAGAGGGAATGTAAAAACCGCTACCCTTGAAATGAATTACAAAACAGAACAGAGTCACACGTTTAGAAAACACACTATGGCTGCTTAACGGGAAAGGTGAGGTGGGGTGATGCATAAAACAAGGGTTTCAAATTAGCTCAGATACCGTTCCATAAACCCACTATGTAATAGACAAGACCAACTCCTTGCTCAGTGAATTGGACTCAACACCCCCTATTCACCGCCCAAGAATATTTCTGACTAGTAAGAATCTTAAAACCTATGTATTGATATCTCTCTGTAAGTGAGACAAGTGGGTGTAAAGCGGCAGAAACACAGCAGTGAAAAGCAGCTAAACCCCATTATAAAAATCAATTACTTTTGAATACCCGTTAAACAAAGAAAGTGAAAGAGAGAGAAATTCTTACAAAATTCGTGCAGGGGCTGTGATGCCACCTGGATTGACCATATCTAGACCCACAGCTGATTGAGCCATAAGGGTGGACACTCTTGGAGCTGAGAGTTTTGGTGAAGTTGGGTGAGCAAACGCAGACCCTTTAAAGTAATACTGCGTGGTATCCATCCCATGGGTCCCAAATCTCCAGGTTCAACGGCATCTTCCTACATCGAAACCATGCATGAGAAACCCAGAAGATGGTACACCGTGTGATCGGGAAAGCTTTCCAAAACGCACCTCATTTCTCATCTCCTTGTGCTCGGGTTCGCCATTCCAGCCACTTTACTAGCAATCTCCCTCCTTGGAGAATCAGCACCTTTAACCTCCTGTTCCGTACAGGTTGCAATTTGTCCTGAGGATGAACGGGAAGAGGGGGAACCAATGAGAGACTAGCTCTAGGTGTTGGGACAGGCACAGGTCACTCTATTTTCCCATCAGGAAGAAGAATTTACCACAGTCTCAGCCTGCCGCCCGGGACCAGAATAGGGTCTGAAGCAATCCTGCGCTTTTGCGGCCAGCTCCCAAGAAAGCGAGTTGAAAAATGGAGCTCAGGGGCACTGCAATTCACAAACCTGCAGACTTATAAATGATGACTCTCGTCCACAAATATATTGAGGGAAGGCAACGAAGAGGATTTGAAAGCAAGGCAGAATTGCAGGAAACAGATTTCAGGAGGGAGATTCGAATCGCCTTTAAAGCACAGGAAAAGCGGCAAAACCTCGACAATGATGCCCTTGGCCAAAAAGGGCGTATGCGTTTTTTCCTGAATATATTCAGGAAAAAACGCATACGCCCTTTTTGGCCAACCAAGCAACCTGGAAAGGCAAATCAGCGCTACAAAGAAGTCTCGCTTCCCATCGGTCAAAAGGGCCATGCTGAATCAAGTGTCAGAACCAGAAAGGCAGGACAGGCCATGGAGAAACGGGAGCCTGGTACGCTGATGGGTGGGATGTAAATTGCCAACAGCCACTCTGGAGAAGTGTACGGTGTTTCCTGAAACATCTAAAAAACTCAGCTTATAGAGCATAGGGCACTTCCACTCATGGGCGTATATATTGGGAAAACTAAAAATCAGCAAGACACAGGCACCCCAAAGTTTAGGACTGCTCTGTTGACAAGAACCTCCACTTCGTTATACCTTAAATATCCCAGGAAAGAGAAAAATGGATAAAGAAGTTGTGGTCCTTAGGTACAATGGAATATCACTCAGCCATGAAATCAACGTCATAAGGCTAGTTGCAGCATGATGAGTGGATTTAGGTACGACGATTCTAAGTGAAATAAGTCACACAGAAAAAGACACTTGTCATAAGATATCACTTATAGAGGGAATGTAAAAACCGCTACCCTTGAACGGAATTACAAAACAGAACAGAGTCACACGTTTAGAAAACACACTATGGCTGCTTAACGGGAAAGGTGAGGTGGGGTGATGCATAAAACAAGCATTTCAAATTAGCTCAGATACCGTTCCATAAACCCAATATGTAATACACAAGACCTACTCCTTGCTCAGTGAATTGGACTCAACACCCCCTATTCACCGCCCAAGAATATATCTGACTAGTAAGAATCTTAAAACCTATGTATTGATATCTCTCTGTAAGTGAGTCAAGTGGGTGTAAAGCGGCAGAAACACAGCAGTGAAAAGCAGCTAAACCCCATTATAGAAATCAATTACTTTTAAAAACCCCGTGAAACAAAGACAGTGAAAGAGAGAGAAATTCTTACAAAATTCGTTCAGGGGCTGTGATGCCACCTGGATTGACCATATCTAGACCCACAGCTGATTGAGACATAAGGGTGGACACTCTTGGGGCTGAGAGGTTTGGTGAGGTTGGGTGAGCAAACGTAGACCCTTTAAAGTAATACTGCGTGGTACCCATCCCATGGGTCCCAAATCTCCAGGTTTAAGGGCATCTTCCTACATCGAAACAATGCATGAGAAACCCAGAAGATGGTACACCGTGTGATCGGGAAAGGTTTCTAAAACGCACCTCATTTCTCATCTCCTTGTGCTCGGGTTCGCCATTCCAGCCGCTTTACTAGCAATCTCCCTCCTTGGAGAATCAGCACCTTTAACCTCCTGTTCCGTACAAGTTGCAATTTGTCCTGAGGATGAACGGGAAGAGGGGGAACCAATGAGAGACTAGCTCTAGGTGTTGAGACAGGCACAGGTCACTCTATTATCCCATGAGGAAGAAGAATTAACCACAGGCTCAGCCTGCCGCCCGGGACCAGAATAGGGCCTGAAGCGATCCTGCGCTTTTGCGGCCAGCTCCCAAGAAAGCGAGTTGAAAAATGGAGCTCAGGGGCACTGCAATTCACAAACCTGCAGACTTATAAATGATGACTCTCGTCCACAAATATATTGAGGGAAGGCAACGAAGAGGATTTGAAAGCAAGGCAGAATTGCAGGAAACAGATTTCAGGAGGGAGATTCGAATCGTCTTTAAAGCACAGGAAAAACGGCAAAACCTCCACAATGATGCCCTTGGCCAAAAAGGGCGTATGCGTTTTTTCCTGAATATATTCAGGAAAAAACGCATACGCCCTTTTTGGCCAACCAAGCAACCTGGAAAGGCAAATCAGCCCTACAAAGAAGTCTCGCTTCCCATCGGTCAAAATGGCCATGCTGAATGAAATGTCAAAACCAGAAAGGCAGGAGAGGCCATGGAGAAACGGGAGCCTGGCTACGCTGATGGGCGGGATGTAAATTGCCAACAGCCACTCTGGAGAAGTGTACGGTGTGTCCTGAAACATCTAAAAAACTCAGCTTAGAGAGCATAGGGCACTTCCACTCATGGGCGTATAAATTGGGAAAACTAATAATCAGCAAGACACAGGCACCCCAAAGTTTAGGGCTGCTCTGTTGACAAGAACCTCCACTTCGCTACACCTTAAATATCCCAGGAAAGAGAAAAATGGATAAAGAAGTTGTGGTCCTTATGTACAATGGAATATCACTCAGCCATGAAATCAACGTCATAAGGCTAGTAGCAGCATGATGAGTGGATTTAGGTACGACGATTCTAAGTGAAATAAGTCACACAGAAAAAGACACTTATCATAAGATATCACTTATAGAGGGAATGTAAAAACCGCTACCCTTGAACGGAATTACAAACCAGAACAGAGTCACACGTTTAGAAAACACACTATGGCTGCTTAACGGGAAAGGTGAGGTGGGGTGATGCATAAAACAAGGGTTTCAAATTAGCTCAGATACCGTTCCATAAACCCAATATGTAATAGACAAGACCTACTCCTTGGTCAATGAATTGGACTCAACAGCCCCTATTCACCGCCCAAGAATATATCTGACTAGTAAGAATCTTAAAACCTATGTATTGATAACTCTCTGTAAGTGAGTCAAGTGGGTGTAAAGCGGCAGAAACACAGCAGTGAAAAGCTGCTAAACCCCATTATAAAAATCAATTACTTTTAAAAACCCGTGAAACAAAGACAGTGAAAGAGAGAGAAATTCTTACAAAGTTCGCTCAGGGGCTGTGATGCCACCTGGATTGACCATATCTAGACCCACAGCTGATTGAGACATAAGGGTGGACACTCTTGGGGCTAAGAGGTTTGGTGAGGTTGGGTGAGCAAACGCAGACCTTTTAAAGTAATAATGCGTAGTACCCATCCCATGGGTCCCAAATCTCCAGGTTCAAGGGCATCTTCCTACATCGAAAACATGCATGAGAAACCCAGAAGATGGTACACCGTGTGATCGGGAAAGCTTTCCAAAACGCACCTCATTTCTCATCTCCTTGCTCTTGGGTTCGCCATTCCTGCCGCTTTACTAGCAATCTCCGTCCTTGGAGAATCAGCACCTTAACCTCCTGTTCCGGACAGGTTGCAATTTTTCCTGAGGTTGAATGGGAAGAGGGGGAACCAATGAGAGACTAACTCTAGGTGTTGGGACAGGCACAGGTCTATTTTCCCATCAGGAAGAAGAATTAACCACAGGCTCAGCCTGCCGCCCGGGACCAGAATAGGGCCTGAAGCAATCCTGCGCTTTTGCAGCAGCTCCCAAGAAAGCGAGTTGAAAAATGGAGCTCAGGGGCACTGCAATTCACAAACCTGCAGACTTATAAATGATGACTCTCGTCCACAACTATATTGAGGGAAGGCAACGAAGAGGATTTGAAAGCAAGGCAGAATTTCAGGAAACAGATTTCAGGAGGGAGATTCGAATCGTCTTTAAAGCACAGGAAAAACGGCAAAACCTCGACAATGATGCCCTTGGCCAAAAAGGGCGTATGCGTTTTTTCCTGAATATATTCAGGAAAAAACGCATACGCCCTTTTTGGCCAACCAAGCAGCCTGGAAAGGCAAATCAGCGCTACAAAGAAGTCTCGCTTCCCATCGGTCAAAAGGGCCATGCTGAATCAAGTGTCAAAACCAGAAAGGCAGGACAGGCCATGGAGAAACGGGAGCCAGGCTACGCTGATGGGCGGGATGTAAATTGCCAACAGCCACTCTGGAGAAGTGTACGGTGTGTCCTGAAACATCTAAAAAACTCAGCTTAGAGAGCATAGGGCACTTCCACTCATGGGCGTATAAATTGGGAAAACTAAAAATCAGCAAGACACAGGCTCCCCAAAGTTTAGGGCTGCTCTGTTGACAAGAACCTCCACTTCGTTACACCTTAAATATCCCAGGAAAGAGAAAAATGGATAAAGAAGTTGTGGTCCTTATGTACAATGGAATATCACTCAGCCATGAAATCAACGTCATAAGGCTAGTAGCAGCATGATGAGTGGATTTAGGTACGACGATTCTAAGTGAAATAAGTCACACAGAAAAAGACACTTATCATAAGATATCACTTATAGAGGGAATGTAAAAACCGCTACCCTTGAACTGAATTACAAAACAGAATAGAGTCACACGTTTAGAAAACACACTATGGCTGCTTTACGGGAAAGGTGAGGTTGGGTGATGCATAAAACAAGGGTTTCAAATTAGCTCAGATACCGTTCCATAAACCCAATATGTAATACACAAGCCCTACTCCTTGCTCAATGAATTGGACTCAACACCCCCTATTCACCGCCCAAGAATATATCTGACTAGTAAGAATCTTGAAACCTATGCATTGATATCTCTCTGTAAGTGAGTCAAGTGGGTGTAAAGTGGCAAAATCAGAGCAGTGAAAAGCAGGAAAACCCCATTATAAAAATCAATTACTTTTAAAAACCCGTGAAACAAAGACAGTGAAAGAGAGAGAAATTCTTACAAAATTCGTTCAGGGGCTGTGATGCCACCTGGATTGACCATATCTAGACCCACAGCTGTTTGAGACATAAGGGTGGACACTCTTGGGGCTGAGAGGTTTGGTGAGGTTGGGTGAGCAAACGCAGACCCTTTAAAGAAATACTGCGTGGTACCCATCCCATGGGTCCCAAATCTCCAGGTTCAAGGGCATCTTCCTACATCGAAAACATGCATGAGAAACCCAGAAGATGGTACACCGTGTGATCGGGAAAGGTTTCTAAAACGCACCTCATTTCTCATCTCCTTGTGCTCGGGTTCGCCATTCCAGCCGCTTTACTAGCAATCTCCCTCCTTGGAGAATCAGCACCTTTAACCTCCTGTTCCGTACAGGTTGCAATTTGTCCTCAGGATGAACGGGAAGACGGGGAACCAATAAGAGACTAGCTCTAGGTGTTGGGACAGGCACAGGTCACTCTATTTTCCCATCAGGAAGAAGAATTAACCACAGGCTCAGCCTGCCGCCCGGGACCAGAATAGGCCCTGAAGCAATCCTGCGCTTTTGCGGCCAGCTCCCAAGAAAGCGAGTTGAAAAATGGAGCTCAGGGGCACTGCAATTCACAAACCTGCAGACTTATAAATGATGACTCTCGCCCACAAATATATTGAGGGAAGGCAACGAAGAGGATTGGAAAGCAAGGCAGAATTGCAGGAAACAGATTTCAGGAGGGAGATTCGAATCGCCTTTAAAGCCCAGGAAAATCGGCAAAACCTCGACAATGATGCCCTTGGCCAAAAAGGGCGTATGCGTTTTTTCCTGAATATATTCAGGAAAAAACGCATACGCCCTTTTTGGCGAACCAAGCAAACCGGAAAGGAAAATCAGCGCTAAAATGAAGTCTCGCTTCCCATCGGTCAAAAGGGCCATGCTGAATACAGTGTCAAAACCAGAAATGCAGGACAGGCCATGGAGAAACGGGAGCCTGGCTACGCTGATGGGCGGGATGTAGATTGCCAACAGCCACTCTGGAGAAGTGCACGGTGTGTCCTGAAACATCTAAAAAACTCAGCTTAGGGAGCATAGGTCACTTCCACTCATGGGCGTATAAATTGGGAAAACTAAAAATCAGCAAGACACAGGCACCCCAAAGTTTAGGGCTGCTCTGTTGACGAGAACCTCCACTTCATTACACCTTAAATATCCCAGGAAAGAGAAAAATGGATAAAGAAGTTGTGGTCCTTATGTACAATGGAATATCACTCAGCCATGAAATCAACGTCATAAGGCTAGTAGCAGCATGATGAGTGGATTTAGGTACGACGATTCTAAGTGAAATAAGTCACACAGAAAAAGACACTTATCATAAGATATCACTTATAGAGGGAATGTAAAAACCGCTACCCTTGAACTGAATTACAAAACAGAATAGAGTCACATGTTCAGAAAACACACTATGGCTGCATTACGGGAAAGGTGAGGTGGGGTGATGCATAAAACAAGGGTTTCAAATTAGCTCAGATACCGTTCCATAAACCCAATATGTAACAGACAAGACCTACTCCTTGCTCAATGAATTGGACTCAACACCCCCTATTCACCGCCCAAGAATATATCTGACTAGTAAGAATCTTGAAACTTATGCATTGATATCTCTCTGTAAGTGAGTCAAGTGGGTGTAAAGTGGCAAAATCAGAGCAGTGAAAACCAGGAAAACCCCATTATAAAAATCAATTACTTTTAAAAAGCCGTGAAACAAAGACAGTGAAACAGAGAGAAATTCTTACAAAATTCGTTCAGGGGCTGTGATGCCACCTGGATTGACCATATCTAGACCCACAGCTGTTTGAGACATAAGGGTGGACACTCTTGGGGCTGAGAGGTTTGGTGAGGTTGGGTGAGCAAACGCAGACCCTTTAAAGAAATACTCCGTGGTACCCATCCCATGGGTCCCAAATCTCCAAGTTCAAGGGCATCTTCCTACATCGAAAACATGCATGAGAAACCCAGAAGATGGTACACCGTTTGATCGGGAAAGGTTTCTAAAACGCACCTCATTTCTCATCTCCTTGTGCTCGGGTTCGCCATTCCAGCCGCTTTACTAGCAATCTCCCTCCTTGGAGAATCAGCACCTTTAACCTCCTGTTCCGTACAGGTTGCAATTTGTCCTCAGGATGAACGGGAAGAGGGGGAACCAATGAGAGACTAGCTCTAGGTGTTGGGACAGGCACAGGTCACTCTATTTTCCCATCAGGAAGAAGAATTAACCACAGGCTCAGCCTGCCGCACAGGACGAGTATAGGGCCTGAAGCAATCCTGCGCCTTTGCGGCCAGCTCCCAAGAAAGCGAGTTGAAAAATGGAGCTCAGGGGCACTGCAATTCACAAACCTGCAGACTTATAAATGATGACTCTCGTCCACAAATATATTGAGGGAAGGCAACGAAGAGGATTTGAAAGCAAGGCAGAATTGCAGGAAACAGATTTCAGGAGGGAGATTCGAATCGCCTTTAAAGCCCAGGAAAATCGGCAAAACCTCGACAATGATGCCCTTGGCCAAAAAGGGCGTATGCGTTTTTTCCTGAATATATTCAGGAAAAAACGCATACGCCCTTTTTGGCCAACCAAGCAAACTGGAAAGGCAAATCAGCGCTACAAAGAAGTCTCGCTTCCCATCGGTCAAAAGGGCCATGCTGAATACAGTGTCAAAACCAGAAATGCAGGACAGGCCATGGAGAAACGGGAGCCTGGCTACGCTGATGGGCGGGATGTAACTTGCCAACAGCCACTCTGGAGAAGTGCACGGTGTGTCCTGAAACATCTAAAAAACTCAGCTTAGGGAGCATAGGGCACTTCCACTCATGGGCGTATAAATTGGGAAAACTAAAAATCAGCAAGACACAGGCACCCCAAAGTTTAGGGCTGCTCTGTTGACAAGAACCTCCACTTCGTTACACCTTAAATATCCCAGGAAAGAGAAAAATGGATAAAGAAGTTGTGGTCCTTATGTACAATGGAATATCACTCAGCCATGAAATCAACGTCATAAGGCTAGTAGCAGCATGATGAGTGGATTTAGGTACGACGATTCTAAGTGAAATAAGTCACACAGAAAAAAACACTTATCATAAGATATCACTTATAGAGGGAATGTAAAAACCGCTACCCTTGAACTGAATTACAAAACAGAATAGAGTCACACGTTTAGAAAACACACTATGGCTGCTTTACGGGAAAGGTGAGGTGGGGTGATGCATAAAACAAGGGTTTCAAATTAGCTCAGATACCGTTCCATAAACCCAATATGTAATACACAAGCCCTACTCCTTGCTCAATGAATTAGACTCAACACCCCCTATTCACCGCCCAAGAATATATCTGACTAGTAAGAATCTTGAAACCTATGCATTGATATCTCTCTGTAAGTGAGTCAAGTGGGTGTAAAGTGGCAAAATCAGAGCAGTGAAAAGCAGGAAAACCCCATTATAAAAATGAATTACTTTTAAAAACCCGTGAAACAAAGACAGTGAAAGAGAGAGAAATTCTTACAAAATTCGTTCAGGGGCTGTGATGCCACCTGGATTGACCATATCTAGACCCACAGCTGATTGAGACATAAGGGTGGACACTCTTGGGGCTGAGAGGTTTGGTGAGGTTGGGTGAGCAAACGCAGACCCTTTAAAGAAATACTGCGTGGTACCCATCCCATGGGTCCCAAATCTCCAGGTTCAAGGGCATCTTCCTACATCGAAAACATGCATGAGAAACCCAGAAGATGGTACACCGTGTGATCGGGAAAGGTTTCTAAAACGCACCTCATTTCTCATCTCCTTGTGCTCGGGTTCGCCATTCCAGCCGCTTTACTAGCAATCTCCCTCCTTGGAGAATCAGCACCTTTAACCTCCTGTTCCGTACAGGTTGCAATTTGTCCTCAGGATGAACGGGAAGAGGGGGAACCAATAAGAGACTAGCTCTAGGTGTTGGGACAGGCACAGGTCACTCTATTTTCCCATCAGGAAGAAGAATTAACCACAGGCTCAACCTGCCTCCCGGGACCAGAATAGGGCCTGAAGCAATCCTGCGCTTTTGCGGCCAGCTCCCAAGAAAGCGAGTTGAAAAATGGAGCTCAGGGGCACTGCAATTCACAAACCTGCAGACTTATAAAAGATGACTCTCGTCCACAAATATATTGAGGGAAGGCAACGAAGAGGATTTGAAAGCAAGGCAGAATTGCAGGAAACAGATTTCAGGAGGGAGATTCGAATCGCCTTTAAAGCACAGGAAAAGCGACAAAACCTCGACAATGATGCCCTTGGCCAAAAAGGGCGTATGCGTTTTTTCCTGAATATATTCAGGAAAAAACGCATATGCCCTTTTTGGCCAACCAAGCAACCTGGAAAGGCAAATCAGCGCTACAAAGAAGTCTCGCTTCCCATCGGTCAAAAGGGCCATGCTGAATCAAGTGTCAAAACCAGAAAGGCAGGACAGGCCATGGAGAAACGGGAGCCTGGCTACGCTGATGGGCGGGATGTAAATTGCCAACAGCCACTCTGGAGAAGTGTACGGTGTGTCCTGAAACATCTAAAAAACTCAGCTTAGAGAGCATAGGGCACTTCCACTCATGGGCGTATAAATTGGGAAAACTAAAAATCAGCAAGACACAGGCACCCCAAAGTTTAGGGCTGCTCTGTTGACAAGAACCTCCACTTCGTTACACCTTAAATATCCCAGGAAAGAGAAAAATGGATAAAGAAGTTGTGGTCCTTATGTACAATGGAATATCACTCAGCCATGAAATCAACGTCATAAGGCTCGTAGCAGCATGATGAGTGGATTTAGGTACGACGATTCTAAGTGAAATAAGTCACACAGAAAAAGACACTTGTCATAAGATATCACTTATAGAGGGAATGTAAAAACCGCTACCCTTGAACGGAATTACAAAACAGAATAGAGTCACACGTTTAGAAAACACACTATGGCTGCTTAACGGGAAAGGTGAGGTGGGGTGATGCATAAAACAAGGGTTTCAAATTAGCTCATATACAGTTCCATAAACCCAATATGTAATAGACAAGACCAACTCCTTGCTCAGTGAATTGGACTCAACACCCCCTATTCACCGCCCAAGAATATTTGACTAGTAAGAATCTTAAAACCTATGTATTGCTATCTCTCTGTAAGTGAGACAAGTGGGTGTAAAGCGGCAGAAACACAGCAGTGAAAAGCAGCTAAACCCCATTATAAAAATCAATTACATTTGAATACCCGTGAAACAAAGAAAGTGAAAGAGAGAGAAATTCTTACAAAATTCGTGCAGGGGCTGTGATGCCACCTGGATTGACCATATCTAGACCCACAGCTGATTGAGCCATAAGGGTGGACACTCTTGGAGCTGAGAGTTTTGGTGAAGTTGGGTGAGCAAACGCAGACCCTTTAAAGTAATACTGCGTGGTATCCATCCCATGGGTCCCAAATCTCCAGGTTCAACGGCATCTTCCTACATCGAAACCATGCATGAGAAACCCAGAAGATGGTACACCGTGTGATCGGGAAAGGTTTCTAAAACGCACTTCATTTCTCATCTCCTTGTGCTCGGGTTCGCCATTCCAGCCACTTTACTAGCAATCTCCCTCCTTGGAGAATCAGCACCTTTAACCTCCTGTTCCGTACAGGTTGCAATTTGTCCTGAGGATGAACGGGAAGAGGGGGAACCAATGAGAGACTAGCTCTAGGTGTTGAGACAGGCACAGGTCACTCTATTATCCCATGAGGAAGAAGAATTAACCACAGGCTCAGCCTGCCGCCCGGGACCAGAATAGGGCCTGAAGCGATCCTGCGCTTTTGCGGCCAGCTCCCAAGAAAGCGAGTTGAAAAATGGAGCTCAGGGGCACTGCAATTCACAAACCTGCAGACTTATAAATGATGACTCTCGTCCACAAATATATTGAGGGAAGGCAACGAAGAGGATTTGAAAGCAAGGCAGAATTGCAGGAAACAGATTTCAGGAGGGAGATTCGAATCGCCTTTAAAGCACAGGAAAAGCGACAAAACCTCGACAATGATGCCCTTGGCCAAAAAGGGCGTATGCGTTTTTTCCTGAATATATTCAGGAAAAAACGCATATGCCCTTTTTGGCCAACCAAGCAACCTGGAAAGGCAAATCAGCGCTACAAAGAAGTCTCGCTTCCCATCGGTCAAAAGGGCCATGCTGAATCAAGTGTCAAAACCAGAAAGGCAGGACAGGCCATGGAGAAACGGGAGCCTGGCTACGCTGATGGGCGGGATGTAAATTGCCAACAGCCACTCTGGAGAAGTGTACGGTGTGTCCTGAAACATCTAAAAAACTCAGCTTAGAGAGCATAGGGCACTTCCACTCATGGGCGTATAAATTGGGAAAACTAAAAATCAGCAAGACACAGGCACCCCAAAGTTTAGGGCTGCTCTGTTGACAAGAACCTCCACTTCGTTACACCTTAAATATCCCAGGAAAGAGAAAAATGGATAAAGAAGTTGTGGTCCTTATGTACAATGGAATATCACTCAGCCATGAAATCAACGTCATAAGGCTCGTAGCAGCATGATGAGTGGATTTAGGTACGACGATTCTAAGTGAAATAAGTCACACAGAAAAAGACACTTGTCATAAGATATCACTTATAGAGGGAATGTAAAAACCGCTACCCTTGAACGGAATTACAAAACAGAATAGAGTCACACGTTTAGAAAACACACTATGGCTGCTTAACGGGAAAGGTGAGGTGGGGTGATGCATAAAACAAGGGTTTCAAATTAGCTCATATACAGTTCCATAAACCCAATATGTAATAGACAAGACCAACTCCTTGCTCAGTGAATTGGACTCAACACCCCCTATTCACCGCCCAAGAATATTTGACTAGTAAGAATCTTAAAACCTATGTATTGCTATCTCTCTGTAAGTGAGACAAGTGGGTGTAAAGCGGCAGAAACACAGCAGTGAAAAGCAGCTAAACCCCATTATAAAAATCAATTACATTTGAATACCCGTGAAACAAAGAAAGTGAAAGAGAGAGAAATTCTTACAAAATTCGTGCAGGGGCTGTGATGCCACCTGGATTGACCATATCTAGACCCACAGCTGATTGAGCCATAAGGGTGGACACTCTTGGAGCTGAGAGTTTTGGTGAAGTTGGGTGAGCAAACGCAGACCCTTTAAAGTAATACTGCGTGGTATCCATCCCATGGGTCCCAAATCTCCAGGTTCAACGGCATCTTCCTACATCGAAACCATGCATGAGAAACCCAGAAGATGGTACACCGTGTGATCGGGAAAGGTTTCTAAAACGCACTTCATTTCTCATCTCCTTGTGCTCGGGTTCGCCATTCCAGCCACTTTACTAGCAATCTCCCTCCTTGGAGAATCAGCACCTTTAACCTCCTGTTCCGTACAGGTTGCAATTTGTCCTGAGGATGAACGGGAAGAGGGGGAACCAATGAGAGACTAGCTCTAGGTGTTGAGACAGGCACAGGTCACTCTATTATCCCATGAGGAAGAAGAATTAACCACAGGCTCAGCCTGCCGCCCGGGACCAGAATAGGGCCTGAAGCGATCCTGCGCTTTTGCGGCCAGCTCCCAAGAAAGCGAGTTGAAAAATGGAGCTCAGGGGCACTGCAATTCACAAACCTGCAGACTTATAAATGATGACTCTCGTCCACAAATATATTGAGGGAAGGCAACGAAGAGGATTTGAAAGCAAGGCAGAATTGCAGGAAACAGATTTCAGGAGGGAGATTCGAATCGTCTTTAAAGCACAGGAAAAACGGCAAAACCTCCACAATGATGCCCTTGGCCAAAAAGGGCGTATGCGTTTTTTCCTGAATATATTCAGGAAAAAACGCATACGCCCTTTTTGGCCAACCAAGCAACCTGGAAAGGCAAATCAGCGCTACAAAGAAGTCTCGCTTCCCATCGGTCAAAAGGGCCATGCTGAATGAAATGTCAGAACCAGAAAGGCAGGAGAGGCCATGGAGAAACGGGAGCCTGGCTAAGCTGATGGGCGGGATGTAAATTGCCAACAGCCACTCTGGAGAAGTGTACGGTGTGTCCTGAAACATCTAAAAAACTCAGCTTAGAGAGCATAGGGCACTTCCACTCATGGGCGTATAAATTGGGAAAACTAATAATCAGCAAGACACAGGCACCCCAAAGTTTAGGGCTGCTCTGTTGACAAGAACCTCCACTTCGTTACACCTTAAATATCCCAGGAAAGAGAAAAATGGATAAAGAAGTTGTGGTCCTTATGTACAATGGAATATCACTCAGCCATGAAATCAACGTCATAAGGCTAGTAGCAGCATGATGAGTGGATTTAGGTACGACGATTCTAAGTGAAATAAGTCACACAGAAAAAGACACTTATCATAAGATATCACTTATAGAGGGAATGTAAAAACCGCTACCCTTGAACGGAATTACAAACCAGAACAGAGTCACACGTTTAGAAAACACACTATGGCTGCTTAACGGGAAAGGTGAGGTGGGGTGATGCATAAAAGAAGGGTTTCAAATTAGCTCAGATACCGTTCCATAAACCCAATATGTAATAGACAAGACCTACTCCTTGGTCAATGAATTGGACTCAACAGCCCCTATTCACCGCCCAAGAATATATCTGACTAGTAAGAATCTTAAAACCTATGTATTGATAACTCTCTGTAAGTGAGTCAAGTGGGTGTAAAGCGGCAGAAACACAGCAGTGAAAAGCTGCTAAACCCCATTATAAAAATCAATTACTTTTAAAAACCCGTGAAACAAAGACAGTGAAAGAGAGAGAAATTCTTACAAAGTTCGCTCAGGGGCTGTGATGCCACCTGGATTGACCATATCTAGACCCACAGCTGATTGAGACATAAGGGTGGACACTCTTGGGGCTGAGAGGTTTGGTGAGGTTGAGTGAGCAAACGCAGACCCTTTAAAGTAATACTGCGTGGTACCCATCCCATGGGTCCCAAATCTCCAGGTTTAAGGGCATCTTCCTACATCGAAACAATGCATGAGAAACCCAGAAGATGGTACACCGTGTGATCGGGAAAGGTTTCTAAAACGCACCTCATTTCTCATCTCCTTGTGCTCGGGTTCGCCATTCCAGCCGCTTTACTAGCAATCTCCCTCCTTGGAGAATCAGCACCTTTAACCTCCTGTTCCGTACAAGTTGCAATTTGTCCTGAGGATGAACGGGAAGAGGGGGAACCAATGAGAGACTAGCTCTAGGTGTTGAGACAGGCACAGGTCACTCTATTTTCCCATGAGGAAGAAGAATTAACCACAGGCTCAGCCTGCCGCCCGGGACCAGAATAGGGCCTGAAGCAATCCTGCGCTTTTGCGGCCAGCTCCCAAGAAAGCGAGTTGAAAAATGGAGCTCAGGGGCACTGCAATTCACAAACCTGCAGACTTATAAATGATGACTCTCGTCCACAAATATATTGAGGGAAGGCAACGAAGAGGATTTGAAAGCAAGGCAGAATTGCAGGAAACAGATTTCAGGAGGGAGATTCGAATCGCCTTTAAAGCACAGGAAAAGCGGCAAAACCTCGACAATGATGCCCTTGGCCAAAAAGGGCGTATGCGTTTTTTCCTGAATATATTCAGGAAAAAACGCATACGCCCTTTTTGGCCAACCAAGCAACCTGGAAAGGCAAATCAGCGCTACAAAGAAGTCTCGCTTCCCATCGGTCAAAAGGGCCATGCTGAATCAAGTGTCAAAACCAGAAAGGCAGGACAGGCCATGGAGAAACGGGAGCCTGGCTACGCTGATGGGTGGGATGTAAATTGCCAACAGCCACTCTGGAGAAGTGTACGCTGTTTCCTGAAACATCTAAAAAACTCAGCTTATAGAGCATAGGGCACTTCCACTCATGGGCGTATAAATTGGGAAAACTAAAAATCAGCAAGACACAGGCACCCCAAAGTTTAGGGCTGCTCTGTTGACAAGAACCTCCACTTCGTTACACCTTAAATATCCCAGGAAAGAGAAAAATGGATAAAGAAGTTGTGGTCCTTAGGTACAATGGAATATCACTCTGCCATGAAATCAACGTCATAAGGCTAGTTGCAGCATGATGAGTGGATTTAGGTACGACGATTCTAAGTGAAATAAGTCACACAGAAAAAGACACTTGTCATAAGATATCACTTATAGAGGGAATGTAAAAACCGCTACCCTTGAACGGAATTACAAAACAGAACAGAGTCACACGTTTAGAAAACACACTATGGCTGCTTAACGGGAAAGGAGAGGTGGGGTGATGCATAAAACAAGCATTTCAAATTAGCTCAGATACCGTTCCATAAACCCAATATGTAACACACAAGACCTACTCCTTGCTCAGTGAATTGGACTCAACACCCCCTATTCACCGCCCAAGAATATATCTGACTAGTAAGAATCTTAAAACCTATGTATTGATATCTCTCTGTAAGTGAGTCAAGTGGGTGTAAAGCGGCAGAAACACAGCAGTGAAAAGCTGCTAAACCCCATTATAAAAATCAATTACTTTTAAAAACCCGTGAAACAAAGACAGTGAAAGAGAGAGAAATTCTTACAAAGTTCGCTCAGGGGCTGTGATGCCACCTGGATTGACCATATCTAGACCCACAGCTGATTGAGACATAAGGGTGGACACTCTTGGGGCTAAGAGGTTTGGTGAGGTTGGGTGAGCAAACGCAGACCTTTTAAAGTAATAATGCGTAGTACCCATCCCATGGGTCCCAAATCTCCAGGTTCAAGGGCATCTTCCTACATCGAAAACATGCATGAGAAACCCAGAAGATGGTACACCGTGTGATCGGGAAAGCTTTCCAAAACGCACCTCATTTCTCATCTCCTTGCTCTTGGGTTCGCCATTCCTGCCGCTTTACTAGCAATCTCCGTCCTTGGAGAATCAGCACCTTAACCTCCTGTTCCGTACAGGTTGCAATTTTTCCTGAGGTTGAATGGGAAGAGGGGGAACCAATGAGAGACTAACTCTAGGTGTTGGGACAGGCACAGGTCTATTTTCCCATCAGGAAGAAGAATTAACCACAGGCTCAGCCTGCCGCCCGGGACCAGAATAGGGCCTGAAGCAATCCTGCGCTTTTGCAGCAGCTCCCAAGAAAGCGAGTTGAAAAATGGAGCTCAGGGGCACTGCAATTCACAAACCTGCAGACTTATAAATGATGACTCTCGTCCACAACTATATTGAGGGAAGGCAACGAAGAGGATTTGAAAGCAAGGCAGAATTTCAGGAAACAGATTTCAGGAGGGAGATTCGAATCGTCTTTAAAGCACAGGAAAAACGGCAAAACCTCGACAATGATGCCCTTGGCCAAAAAGGGCGTATGCGTTTTTTCCTGAATATATTCAGGAAAAAACGCATACGCCCTTTTTGGCCAACCAAGCAGCCTGGAAAGGCAAATCAGCGCTACAAAGAAGTCTCGCTTCCCATCGGTCAAAAGGGCCATGCTGAATCAAGTGTCAAAACCAGAAAGGCAGGACAGGCCATGGAGAAACGGGAGCCAGGCTACGCTGATGGGCGGGATGTAAATTGCCAACAGCCACTCTGGAGAAGTGTACGGTGTGTCCTGAAACATCTAAAAAACTCAGCTTAGAGAGCATAGGGCACTTCCACTCATGGGCGTATAAATTGGGAAAACTAAAAATCAGCAAGACACAGGCACCCCAAAGTTTAGGGCTGCTCTGTTGACAAGAACCTCCACTTCGTTACACCTTAAATATCCCAGGAAAGAGAAAAATGGATAAAGAAGTTGTGGTCCTTATGTACAATGGAATATCACTCAGCCATGAAATCAACGTCATAAGGCTAGTAGCAGCATGATGAGTGGATTTAGGTACGACGATTCTAAGTGAAATAAGTCACACAGAAAAAGACACTTATCATAAGATATCACTTATAGAGGGAATGTAAAAACCGCTACCCTTGAACTGAATTACAAAACAGAATAGAGTCACACGTTTAGAAAACACACTATGGCTGCTTTACGGGAAAGGTGAGGTTGGGTGATGCATAAAACAAGGGTTTCAAATTAGCTCAGATACCGTTCCATAAACCCAATATGTAATACACAAGCCCTACTCCTTGCTCAATGAATTGGACTCAACACCCCCTATTCACCGCCCAAGAATATATCTGACTAGTAAGAATCTTGAAACCTATGCATTGATATCTCTCTGTAAGTGAGTCAAGTGGGTGTAAAGTGGCAAAATCAGAGCAGTGAAAAGCAGGAAAACCCCATTATAAAAATCAATTACTTTTAAAAACCCGTGAAACAAAGACAGTGAAAGAGAGAGAAATTCTTACAAAATTCGTTCAGGGGCTGTGATGCCACCTGGATTGACCATATCTAGACCCACAGCTGTTTGAGACATAAGGGTGGACACTCTTGGGGCTGAGAGGTTTGGTGAGGTTGGGTGAGCAAAGGCAGACCCTTTAAAGAAATACTGCGTGGTACCCATCCCATGGGTCCCAAATCTCCAGGTTCAAGGGCATCTTCCTACATCGAAAACATGCATGAGAAACCCAGAAGATGGTACACCGTGTGATCGGGAAAGGTTTCTAAAACGCACCTCATTTCTCATCTCCTTGTGCTCGGGTTCGCCATTCCAGCCGCTTTACTAGCAATCTCCCTCCTTGGAGAATCAGCACCTTTAACCTCCTGTTCCGTACAGGTTGCAATTTGTCCTCAGGATGAACGGGAAGAGGGGGAACCAATGAGAGACTAGCTCTAGGTGTTGGGACAGGCACAGGTCACTCTATTTTCCCATCAGGAAGAAGAATTAACCACAGGCTCAGCCTGCCGCACAGGACGAGTATAGGGCCTGAAGCAATCCTGCGCCTTTGCGGCCAGCTCCCAAGAAAGCGAGTTGAAAAATGGAGCTCAGGGGCACTGCAATTCACAAACCTGCAGACTTATAAATGATGACTCTCGTCCACAAATATATTGAGGGAAGGCAACGAAGAGGATTGGAAAGCAAGGCAGAATTGCAGGAAACAGATTTCAGGAGGGAGATTCGAATCGCCTTTAAAGCCCAGGAAAATCGGCAAAACCTCGACAATGATGCCCTTGGCCAAAAAGGGCGTATGCGTTTTTTCCTGAATATATTCAGGAAAAAACGCATACGCCCTTTTTGGCCAACCAAGCAAACTGGAAAGGCAAATCAGCGCTACAAAGAAGTCTCGCTTCCCATCGGTCAAAAGGGCCATGCTGAATACAGTGTCAAAACCAGAAATGCAGGACAGGCCATGGAGAAACGGGAGCCTGGCTACGCTGATGGGCGGGATGTAACTTGCCAACAGCCACTCTGGAGAAGTGCACGGTGTGTCCTGAAACATCTAAAAAACTCAGCTTAGGGAGCATAGGGCACTTCCACTCATGGGCGTATAAATTGGGAAAACTAAAAATCAGCAAGACACAGGCACCCCAAAGTTTAGGGCTGCTCTGTTGACAAGAACCTCCACTTCGTTACACCTTAAATATCCCAGGAAAGAGAAAAATGGATAAAGAAGTTGTGGTCCTTATGTACAATGGAATATCACTCAGCCATGAAATCAACGTCATAAGGCTAGTAGCAGCATGATGAGTGGATTTAGGTACGACGATTCTAAGTGAAATAAGTCACACAGAAAAAAACACTTATCATAAGATATCACTTATAGAGGGAATGTAAAAACCGCTACCCTTGAACTGAATTACAAAACAGAATAGAGTCACACGTTTAGAAAACACACTATGGCTGCTTTACGGGAAAGGTGAGGTGGGGTGATGCATAAAACAAGGGTTTCAAATTAGCTCAGATACCGTTCCATAAACCCAATATGTAATACACAAGCCCTACTCCTTGCTCAATGAATTAGACTCAACACCCCCTATTCACCGCCCAAGAATATATCTGACTAGTAAGAATCTTGAAACCTATGCATTGATATCTCTCTGTAAGTGAGTCAAGTGGGTGTAAAGTGGCAAAATCAGAGCAGTGAAAAGCAGGAAAACCCCATTATAAAAATGAATTACTTTTAAAAACCCGTGAAACAAAGACAGTGAAAGAGAGAGAAATTCTTACAAAATTCGTTCAGGGGCTGTGATGCCACCTGGATTGACCATATCTAGACCCACAGCTGATTGAGACATAAGGGTGGACACTCTTGGGGCTGAGAGGTTTGGTGAGGTTGGGTGAGCAAACGCAGACCCTTTAAAGAAATACTGCGTGGTACCCATCCCATGGGTCCCAAATCTCCAGGTTCAAGGGCATCTTCCTACATCGAAAACATGCATGAGAAACCCAGAAGATGGTACACCGTGTGATCGGGAAAGGTTTCTAAAACGCACCTCATTTCTCATCTCCTTGTGCTCGGGTTCGCCATTCCAGCCGCTTTACTAGCAATCTCCCTCCTTGGAGAATCAGCACCTTTAACCTCCTGTTCCGTACAGGTTGCAATTTGTCCTCAGGATGAACGGGAAGAGGGGGAACCAATAAGAGACTAGCTCTAGGTGTTGAGACAGGCACAGGTCACTCTATTATCCCATGAGGAAGAAGAATTAACCACAGGCTCAGCCTGCCGCCCGGGACCAGAATAGGGCCTGAAGCGATCCTGCGCTTTTGCGGCCAGCTCCCAAGAAAGCGAGTTGAAAAATGGAGCTCAGGGGCACTGCAATTCACAAACCTGCAGACTTATAAATGATGACTCTCGTCCACAAATATATTGAGGGAAGGCAACGAAGAGGATTTGAAAGCAAGGCAGAATTGCAGGAAACAGATTTCAGGAGGGAGATTCGAATCGTCTTTAAAGCACAGGAAAAACGGCAAAACCTCCACAATGATGCCCTTGGCCAAAAAGGGCGTATGCGTTTTTTCCTGAATATATTCAGGAAAAAACGCATACGCCCTTTTTGGCCAACCAAGCAACCTGGAAAGGCAAATCAGCGCTACAAAGAAGTCTCGCTTCCCATCGGTCAAAAGGGCCATGCTGAATGAAATGTCAGAACCAGAAAGGCAGGAGAGGCCATGGAGAAACGGGAGCCTGGCTACGCTGATGGGCGGGATGTAAATTGCCAACAGCCACTCTGGAGAAGTGTACGGTGTGTCCTGAAACATCTAAAAAACTCAGCTTAGAGAGCATAGGGCACTTCCACTCATGGGCGTATAAATTGGGAAAACTAATAATCAGCAAGACACAGGCACCCCAAAGTTTAGGGCTGCTCTGTTGACAAGAACCTCCACTTCGTTACACCTTAAATATCCCAGGAAAGAGAAAAATGGATAAAGAAGTTGTGGTCCTTATGTACAATGGAATATCACTCAGCCATGAAATCAACGTCATAAGGCTAGTAGCAGCATGATGAGTGGATTTAGGTACGACGATTCTAAGTGAAATAAGTCACACAGAAAAAGACACTTATCATAAGATATCACTTATAGAGGGAATGTAAAAACCGCTACCCTTGAACGGAATTACAAACCAGAACAGAGTCACACGTTTAGAAAACACACTATGGCTGCTTAACGGGAAAGGTGAGGTGGGGTGATGCATAAAACAAGGGTTTCAAATTAGCTCAGATACCGTTCCATAAACCCAATATGTAATAGACAAGACCTACTCCTTGGTCAATGAATTGGACTCAACAGCCCCTATTCACCGCCCAAGAATATATCTGACTAGTAAGAATCTTAAAACCTATGTATTGATAACTCTCTGTAAGTGAGTCAAGTGGGTGTAAAGCGGCAGAAACACAGCAGTGAAAAGCTGCTAAACCCCATTATAAAAATCAATTACTTTTAAAAACCCGTGAAACAAAGACAGTGAAAGAGAGAGAAATTCTTACAAAGTTCGCTCAGGGGCTGTGATGCCACCTGGATTGACCATATCTAGACCCACAGCTGATTGAGACATAAGGGTGGACACTCTTGGGGCTGAGAGGTTTGGTGAGGTTGGGTGAGCAAACGCAGACCCTTTAAAGTAATACTGCGTGGTACCCATCCCATGGGTCCCAAATCTCCAGGTTTAAGGGCATCTTCCTACATCGAAACAATGCATGAGAAACCCAGAAGATGGTACACCGTGTGATCGGGAAAGGTTTCTAAAACGCACCTCATTTCTCATCTCCTTGTGCTCGGGTTCGCCATTCCAGCCGCTTTACTAGCAATCTCCCTCCTTGGAGAATCAGCACCTTTAACCTCCTGTTCCGTACAAGTTGCAATTTGTCCTGAGGATGAACGGGAAGAGGGGGAACCAATGAGAGACTAGCTCTAGGTGTTGAGACAGGCACAGGTCACTCTATTTTCCCATGAGGAAGAAGAATTAACCACAGGCTCAGCCTGCCGCCCGGGACCAGAATAGGGCCTGAAGCAATCCTGCGCTTTTGCGGCCAGCTCCCAAGAAAGCGAGTTGAAAAATGGAGCTCAGGGGCACTGCAATTCACAAACCTGCAGACTTATAAATGATGACTCTCGTCCACAAATATATTGAGGGAAGGCAACGAAGAGGATTTGAAAGCAAGGCAGAATTGCAGGAAACAGATTTCAGGAGGGAGATTCGAATCGCCTTTAAAGCACAGGAAAAGCGGCAAAACCTCGACAATGATGCCCTTGGCCAAAAAGGGCGTATGCGTTTTTTCCTGAATATATTCAGGAAAAAACGCATACGCCCTTTTTGGCCAACCAAGCAACCTGGAAAGGCAAATCAGCGCTACAATGAAGTCTCGCTTCCCATCGGTCAAAAGTGCTATGCTGAATCAAGTGTCAAAACCAGAAAGGCAGGACAGGCCATGGAGAAACGGGAGCCTGGCTACGCTGATGGGCGGGATGTAAATTGCCAACAGCCACTCTGGAGAAGTGTACGGTGTGTCCTGAAACATCTAAAAAACTCAGCTTAGAGAGCATAGGGCACTTCCACTCATGGGCGTATAAATTGGGAAAACTAAAAATCAGCAAGACACAGGCACCCCAAAGTTTAGGGCTGCTCTGTTGACAAGAACCTCCACTTCGTTACACCTTAAATATCCCAGGAAAGAGAAAAATGGATAAAGAAGTTGTGGTCCTTATGTACAATGGAATATCACTCAGCCATGAAATCTACGTCATAAGGCTAGTACAGCATGATGAGTGGATTTAGGTACGACGATTCTAAGTGAAATAAGTCTCACAGAAAAAGACCCTTATCATAAGATATCACTTATGAAGAGAATGTAAAAACCGCTACCCTTGAAATGAATTACAAAACAGAACAGAGTCACACGTTTAGAAAACACACTATGGCTGCTTAACGGGAAAGGTGAGGTGGGGTGATGCATAAAACAAGGGTTTCAAATTAGCTCATATACAGTTCCATAAACCCAATATGTAATAGACAAGACCAACTCCTTGCTCAGTGAATTGGACTCAACACCCCCTATTCACCGCCCAAGAATATTTCTGACTAGTAAGAATCTTAAAACCTATGTATTGATATCTCTCTGTAAGTGAGACAAGTGGGTGTAAAGCGGCAGAAACACAGCAGTGCAAAGCAGCTAAACCCCATTATAAAAATCAATTACTTTTGAATACCCGTGAAACAACGAAAGTGAAAGAGAGAGAAATTGTTACAAAATTCGTTCAGGGGCTGTGATGCCACCTGGATTGACCATATCTAGACCCACAGCTGATTGAGACATAAGGGTGGACACTCTTGGAGCTGAGACTTTCGGTGAAGTTGGGTGAGCAAACGCAGACCCTTTAAAGTAATACTGCGTGGTATCCATCCCATGGGTCCCAAATCTCCAGGTTCAAGGGCATCTTCCTACATCGAAACCATGCATGAGAAACCCAGAAGATGGTACACCGTGTGATCGGGAAAGGTTTCTAAAACGCACTTCATTTCTCATCTCCTTGTGCTCGGGTTCGCCATTCCAGCCACTTTACTAGCACTCTCCCTCCTTGGAGAATCAGCACCTTTAACCTCCTGTTCCGTACAGGTTGCAATTTGTCCTGAGGATGAACGGGAAGAGGGGGAACCAATGAGAGACTAGCTCTAGGTGTTGGGACAGGCACAGGTCACTCTATTTTCCCATCAGGAAGAAGAATTTACCACAGGCTCAGCCTGCCGCCCGGGACCAGAATAGGGTCTGAAGCAATCCTGCGCTTTTGCGGCCAGCTCCCAAGAAAGCGAGTTGAAAAATGGAGCTCAGGGGCACTGCAATTCACAAACCTGCAGACTTATAAATGATGACTCTAGTCCACAAATATATTGAGGGAAGGCAACGAAGAGGATTTGAAAGCAAGGCAGAATTGCAGGAAACAGATTTCAGGAGGGAGATTCGAATCGCCTTGAAAGCACAGGAAAAGCGGCAAAACCTCGACAATGATGCCCTTGGCCAAAAAGGGCGTATGCGTTTTTTCCTGAATATATTCAGGAAAAAACGCATACGCCCTTTTTGGCCAACCAAGCAACCTGGAAAGGCAAATCAGCGCTACAAAGAAGTCTCGCTTCCCATCGGTCAAAATGGCCATGCTGAATCAAGTGTCAAAACCAGAAAGGCAGGACAGGCCATGGAGAAACGGGAGCCTGGCTACGCTGATGGGCGGGATGTAAATTGCCAACAGCCACTCTGGAGAAGTGTACGGTGTGTCCTGAAACATCTAAAAAACTCAGCTTAGAGAGCACAGGGCACTTCCACTCATGGGCGTATAAATTGGGAAAACTAAAAATCAGCAAGACACAGGCACCCCAAAGTTTAGGGCTGCTCTGTTGACAAGAACCTCCACTTCGTTACACCTTAAATATCCCAGGAAAGAGAAAAATGGATAAAGAAGTTGTGGTCCTTATGTACAATGGAATATCACTCAGCCATGAAATCAACGTCATAAGGCTAGTAGCAGCATGATGAGTGGATTTAGGTACGACGATTCTAAGTGAAATAAGTCTCACAGAAAAAGACACTTATCATAAGATATCACTTATAGAGGGAATGTAAAAACCGCTACCCTTGAAATGAATTACAAAACAGAACAGAGTCACACGTTTAGAAAACACACTATGGCTGCTTAACGGGAAAGGTGAGGTGGGGTGATGCATAAAACAAGTGTTTCAAATTAGCTCAGATACCGTTCCATAAACCCAATATGTAATAGACAAGACCAACTCCTTGCTCAGTGAATTGCACTCAACACCCCCTATTCACCGCCCAAGAATATTTCTGACTAGTAAGAATCTTAAAACCTATGTATTGATATCTCTCTGTAAGTGAGACAAGTGGGGGTAAAGCGGCAGAAACACAGCAGTGAAAAGCAGCTAAACCCCATTATAAAAATCAATTACTTTTGAATACCCGTGAAACAAAGAAAGTGAAACAGAGAGAAATTCTTACAAAATTCGTTCAGGGGCTGTGATGCCACCTGGATTGACCATATCTAGACCCACAGCTGATTGAGACATAAGGGTGGACACTCTTGGAGCTGAGAGTTTTGGTGAAGTTGGGTGAGCAAACGCAGACCCTTTAAAGTAATACTGCGTGGTATCCATCCCATGGGTCCCAAATCTCCAGGTTCAAGGGCATCTTCCTACATCGAAACCATGCATGAGAAACCCAGAAGATGGTACACCATGTGATCGGGAAAGGTTTCTAAAACGCACTTCATTTCTCATCTCCTTGTGCTCGGGTTCGCCATTCCAGCCACTTTACTAGCAATCTCCCTCCTTGGAGAATCAGCACCTTTAACCTCCTGTTCCGTACAGGTTGCAATTTGTCCTGAGGATGAACGGGAAGAGGGGGAACCAATGAGAGACTAGCTCTAGGTGTTGGGACAGGCACAGGTCACTCTATTTTCCCATCAGGAAGAAGAATTTACCACAGGCTCAGCCTGCCGCCCGGGACCAGAATAGGGTCTGAAGCAATCCTGCGCTTTTGCGGCCAGCTCCCAAGAAAGCGAGTTGAAAAATGGAGCTCAGGGGCACTGCAATTCACAAACCTGCAGACTTATAAATGATGACTCTCGTCCACAAATATATTGAGGGAAGGCAACGAAGAGGATTTGAAAGCAAGGCAGAATTGCAGGAAACAGATTTCAGGAGGGAGATTCGAATCGCCTTTAAAGCACAGGAAAAGCGGCAAAACCTCGACAATGATGCCCTTGGCCAAAAAGGGCGTATGCGTTTTTTCCTGAATATATTCAGGAAAAAACGCATACGCCCTTTTTGGCCAACCAAGCAACCTGGAAAGGCAAATCAGCGCTACAAAGAAGTCTCGCTTCCCATCGGTCAAAAGTGCCATGCTGAATCAAGTGTCAAAACCAGAAAGGCAGGACAGGCCATGGAGAAACGGGAGCCTGGCTACGCTGATGGGCGGGATGTAAATTGCCAACAGCCACTCTGGAGAAGTGTACAGTGTGTCCTGAAACATCTAAAAAACTCAGCTTAGAGAGGATAGGGCACTTCCACTCATGGGCGTATAAATTGGGAAAACTAAAAATCAGCAAGACACAGGCACCCCAAAGTTTAGGGCTGCTCTGTTGACAAGAACCTCCACTTCGTTACACCTTAAATATCCCAGGAAAGAGAAAAATGGATAAAGAAGCTGTGGTCCTTATGTACAATGGAATATCACTCAGCCATGAAATCAACGTCATAAGGCTAGTAGCAGCTTGATGAGTGGATTTAGGTACGACGATTCTAAGTGAAATAAGTCACACAGAAAAAGACACTTGTCATAAGATATCACTTATAGAGGGAATGTAAAAACCGCTACCCTTGAACGGAATTACAAAACAGAACAGAGTCACACGTTTAGAAAACACACTATGGCTGCTTAACGGGAAAGGTGAGGTGGGGTGATGCATAAAACAAGCATTTCAAATTAGCTCAGATACCGTTCCATAAACCCAATAGGTAATACACAAGACCTACTCCTTGCTCAGTGAATTGGACTCAACACCCCCTATTCACCGCCCCAGAATATATCTGACTAGTAAGAATCTTAAAACCTATGTATTGATATCTCTCTGTAAGTGAGTCAAGTGGGTGTAAAGCGGCAGAAACACAGCAGTGAAAAGCAGCTAAACCCCATTATAGAAATTAATTACTTTTAAAAACCCCGTGAAACAAAGACAGTGAAAGAGAGAGAAATTCTTACAAAATTCGTTCAGGGGCTGTGATGCCACCTGGATTGACCATATCTAGACCCACAGCTGATTGAGACATAAGGGTGGACACTCTTGGGGCTGAGAGGTTTGGTGAGGTTGGGTGAGCAAACGCAGACCCTTTAAAGTAATACTGCGTGGTACCCATCCCATGGGTCCCAAATCTCCAGGTTTAAGGGCATCTTCCTACATCGAAACAATGCATGAGAAACCCAGAAGATGGTACACCGTGTGCTCGGGAAAGGTTTCTAAAACGCACCTCATTTCTCATCTCCTTGTGCTCGGGTTCGCCATTCCAGCCGCTTTACTAGCAATCTCCCTCCTTGGAGAATCAGCAACTTTAACCTCCTGTTCCGTACAAGTTGCAATTTGTCCTGAGGATGAACGGGAAGAGGGGGAACCAATGAGAGACTAGCTCTAGGTGTTGAGACAGGCACAGGTCACTCTATTTTCCCATGAGGAAGAAGAATTAACCACAGGCTCAGCCTGCCGCCCGGGACCAGAATAGGGCCTGAAGCAATCCTGCGCTTTTGCGGCCAGCTCCCAAGAAAGCGAGTTGAAAAATGGAGCTCAGGGGCACTGCAATTCACAAACCTGCAGACTTATAAATGATGACTCTCGTCCACAAATATATTGAGGGAAGGCAACGAAGAGGATTTGAAAGCAAGGCAGAATTGCAGGAAACAGATTTCAGGAGGGAGATTCGAATCGCCTTTAAAGCACAGGAAAAGCGGCAAAACCTCGACAATGATGCCCTTGGCCAAAAAGGGCGTATGCGTTTTTTCCTGAATATATTCAGGAAAAAACGCATACGCCCTTTTTGGCCAACCAAGCAACCTGGAAAGGCAAATCAGCGCTACAAAGAAGTCTCGCTTCCCATCGGTCAAAAGTGCTATGCTGAATCAAGTGTCAAAACCAGAAAGGCAGGACAGGCCATCGAGAAACGGGAGCCTGGCTACGCTGATGGGCGGGATGTAAATTGCCAACAGCCACTCTGGAGAAGTGTACGGTGTGTCCTGAAACATCTAAAAAACTCAGCTTAGAGAGCATAGGGCACTTCCACTCATGGGCGTATAAATTGGGAAAACTAAAAATCAGCAAGACACAGGCACCCCAAAGTTTAGGGCTGCTCTGTTGACAAGAACCTCCACTTCGTTACACCTTAAATATCCCAGGAAAGAGAAAAATGGATAAAGAAGTTGTGGTCCTTATGTACAATGGAATATCACTCAGCCATGAAATCTACGTCATAAGGCTAGTACAGCATGATGAGTGGATTTAGGTACGACGATTCTAAGTGAAATAAGTCTCACAGAAAAAGACCCTTATCATAAGATATCACTTATAAAGGGAATGTAAAAACCGCTACCCTTGAAATGAATTACAAAACAGAACAGAGTCACACGTTTAGAAAACACACTATGGCTGCTTAACGGGAAAGGTGAGGTGGGGTGATGCATAAAACAAGGGTTTCAAATTAGCTCATATACAGTTCCATAAACCCAATATGTAATAGACAAGACCAACTCCTTGCTCAGTGAATTGGACTCAACACCCCCTATTCACCGCCCAAGAATATTTCTGACTAGTAAGAATCTTAAAACCTATGTATTGATATCTCTCTGTAAGTGAGACAAGTGGGTGTAAAGCGGCAGAAACACAGCAGTGAAAAGCAGCTAAACCCCATTATAAAAATCAATTACTTTTAAAAACCCGTGAAACAAAGACAGTGAAAGAGAGAGAAATTCTTACAAAATTCGTGCAGGGGCTGTGATGCCACCTGGATTGACCATATCTAGACCCACAGCTGATTGAGCCATAAGGGTGGACACTCTTGGAGCTGAGAGTTTTGGTGAAGTTGGGTGAGCAAACGCAGACCCTTTAAAGTAATACTGCGTGGTATCCATCCCATGGGTCCCAAATCTCCAGGTTCAACGGCATCTTCCTACATCGAAACCATGCATGAGAAACCCAGAAGATGGTACACCGTGTGATCGGGAAAGGTTTCTAAAACGCACTTCATTTCTCATCTCCTTGTGCTCGGGTTCGCCATTCCAGCCACTTTACTAGCAATCTCCCTCCTTGGAGAATCAGCACCTTTAACCTCCTGTTCCGTACAGGTTGCAATTTGTCCTGAGGATGAACGGGAAGAGGGGGAACCAATGAGAGACTAGCTCTAGGTGTTGGGACAGGCACAGGTCACTCTATTTTCCCATCAGGAAGAAGAATTTACCACAGTCTCAGCCTGCCGCCCGGGACCAGAATAGGGTCTGAAGCAATCCTGCGCTTTTGCGGCCAGCTCCCAAGAAAGCGAGTTGAAAAATGGAGCTCAGGGGCACTGCAATTCACAAACCTGCAGACTTATAAATGATGACTCTCGTCCACAAATATATTGAGGGAAGGCAACGAAGAGGATTTGAAAGCAAGGCAGAATTGCAGGAAACAGATTTCAGGAGGGAGATTCGAATCGCCTTTAAAGCACAGGAAAAGCGGCAAAACCTCGACAATGATGCCCTTGGCCAAAAAGGGCGTATGCGTTTTTTCCTGAATATATTCAGGAAAAAACGCATACGCCCTTTTTGGCCAACCAAGCAACCTGGAAAGGCAAATCAGCGCTACAAAGAAGTCTCGCTTCCCATCGGTCAAAAGGGCCATGCTGAATCAAGTGTCAAAACCAGAAAGGCAGGACAGGCCATGGAGAAACGGGAGCCTGGTACGCTGATGGGTGGGATGTAAATTGCCAACAGCCACTCTGGAGAAGTGTACGGTGTTTCCTGAAACATCTAAAAAACTCAGCTTATAGAGCATAGGGCACTTCCACTCATGGGCGTATATATTGGGAAAACTAAAAATCAGCAAGACACAGGCACCCCAAAGTTTAGGACTGCTCTGTTGACAAGAACCTCCACTTCGTTACACCTTAAATATCCCAGGAAAGAGAAAAATGGATAAAGAAGTTGTGGTCCTTAGGTACAATGGAATATCACTCTGCCATGAAATCAACGTCATAAGGCTAGTTGCAGCATGATGAGTGGATTTAGGTACGACGATTCTAAGTGAAATAAGTCACACAGAAAAAGACACTTGTCATAAGATATCACTTATAGAGGGAATGTAAAAACCGCTACCCTTGAACGGAATTACAAAACAGAACAGAGTCACACGTTTAGAAAACACACTATGGCTGCTTAACGGGAAAGGTGAGGTGGGGTGATGCATAAAACAAGCATTTCAAATTAGCTCAGATACCGTTCCATAAACCCAATATGTAATACACAAGACCTACTCCTTGCTCAGTGAATTGGACTCAACACCCCCTATTCACCGCCCAAGAATATATCTGACTAGTAAGAATCTTAAAACCTATGTATTGATATCTCTCTGTAAGTGAGTCAAGTGGGTGTAAAGCGGCAGAAACACAGCAGTGAAAAGCAGCTAAACCCCATTATAGAAATCAATTACTTTTAAAAACCCCGTGAAACAAAGACAGTGAAAGAGAGAGAAATTCTTACAAAATTCGTTCAGGGGCTGTGATGCCACCTGGATTGACCATATCTAGACCCACAGCTGATTGAGACATAAGGGTGGACACTCTTGGGGCTGAGATGTTTGGTAAGGTTGGGTGAGCAAACGTAGACCCTTTAAAGTAATACTGCGTGGTACCCATCCCATGGGTCCCAAATCTCCAGGTTTAAGGGCATCTTCCTACATCGAAACAATGCATGAGAAACCCAGAAGATGGTACACCGTGTGATCGGGAAAGGTTTCTAAAACGCACCTCATTTCTCATCTCCTTGTGCTCGGGTTCGCCATTCCAGCCGCTTTACTAGCAATCTCCCTCCTTGGAGAATCAGCACCTTTAACCTCCTGTTCCGTACAAGTTGCAATTTGTCCTGAGGATGAACGGGAAGAGGGGGAACCAATGAGAGACTAGCTCTAGGTGTTGAGACAGGCACAGGTCACTCTATTATCCCATGAGGAAGAAGAATTAACCACAGGCTCAGCCTGCCGCCCGGGACCAGAATAGGGCCTGAAGCGATCCTGCGCTTTTGCGGCCAGCTCCCAAGAAAGCGAGTTGAAAAATGGAGCTCAGGGGCACTGCAATTCACAAACCTGCAGACTTATAAATGATGACTCTCGTCCACAAATATATTGAGGGAAGGCAACGAAGAGGATTTGAAAGCAAGGCAGAATTGCAGGAAACAGATTTCAGGAGGGAGATTTGAATCGTCTTTAAAGCACAGGAAAAACGGCAAAACCTCCACAATGATGCCCTTGGCCAAAAAGGGCGTATGCGTTTTTTCCTGAATATATTCAGGAAAAAACGCATACGCCCTTTTTGGCCAACCAAGCAACCTGGAAAGGCAAATCAGCGCTACAAAGAAGTCTCGCTTCCCATCGGTCAAAAGGGCCATGCTGAATGAAATGTCAAAACCAGAAAGGCAGGAGAGGCCATGGAGAAACGGGAGCCTGGCTACGCTGATGGGCGGGATGTAAATTGCCAACAGCCACTCTGGAGAAGTGTACGGTGTGTCCTGAAACATCTAAAAAACTCAGCTTAGAGAGCATAGGGCACTTCCACTCATGGGCGTATAAATTGGGAAAACTAATAATCAGCAAGACACAGGCACCCCAAAGTTTAGGGCTGCTCTGTTGACAAGAACCTCCACTTCGTTACACCTTAAATATCCCAGGAAAGAGAAAAATGGATAAAGAAGTTGTGGTCCTTATGTACAATGGAATATCACTCAGCCATGAAATCAACGTCATAAGGCTAGTAGCAGCATGATGAGTGGATTTAGGTACGACGATTCTAAGTGAAATAAGTCACACAGAAAAAGACACTTATCATAAGATATCACTTATAGAGGGAATGTAAAAACCGCTACCCTTGAACGGAATTACAAACCAGAACAGAGTCACACGTTTAGAAAACACACTATGGCTGCTTAACGGGAAAGGTGAGGTGGGGTGATGCATAAAACAAGGGTTTCAAATTAGCTCAGATACCGTTCCATAAACCCAATATGTAATAGACAAGACCTACTCCTTGGTCAATGAATTGGACTCAACAGCCCCTATTCACCGCCCAAGAATATATCTGACTAGTAAGAATCTTGAAACCTATGCATTGATATCTCTCTGTAAGTGAGTCAAGTGGGTGTAAAGTGGCAAAATCAGAGCAGTGAAAAGCAGGAAAACCCCATTATAAAAATCAATTACTTTTAAAAACCCGTGAAACAAAGACAGTGAAAGAGAGAGAAATTCTTACAAAATTCGTTCAGGGGCGTGATGCCACCTGGATTGACCATATCTAGACCCACAGCTGTTTGAGACATAAGGGTGGACACTCTTGGGGCTGAGAGGTTTGGTGAGGTTGGGTGAGCAAACGCAGACCCTTTAAAGAAATACTGCGTGGTACCCATCCCATGGGTCCCAAATCTCCAGGTTCAATGGCATCTTCCTACATCGAAAACATGCATGAGAAACCCAGAAGATGGTACACCGTGTGATCGGGAAAGGTTTCTAAAACGCACCTCATTTCTCATCTCCTTGTGCTCGGGTTCGCCATTCCAGCCGCTTTACTAGCAATCTCCCTCCTTGGAGAATCAGCACCTTTAACCTCCTGTTCCGTACAGGTTGCAATTTGTCCTCAGGATGAACGGGAAGAGGGGGAACCAATAAGAGACTAGCTCTAGGTGTTGGGACAGGCACAGGTCACTCTATTTTCCCATCAGGAAGAAGAATTAACCACAGGCTCAGCCTGCCGCCCGGGACCAGAATAGGCCCTGAAGCAATCCTGCGCTTTTGCGGCCAGCTCCCAAGAAAGCGAGTTGAAAAATGGAGCTCAGGGGCACTGCAATTCACAAACCTGCAGACTTATAAATGATGACTCTCGTCCACAAATATATTGAGGGAAGGCAACGAAGAGGATTGGAAAGCAAGGCAGAATGGCAGGAAACAGATTTCAGGAGGGAGATTCGAATCGCCTTTAAAGCCCAGGAAAATCGGCAAAACCTCGACAATGATGCCCTTGGCCAAAAAGGGCGTATGCGTTTTTTCCTGAATATATTCAGGAAAAAACGCATACGCCCTTTTTGGCGAACCAAGCAAACTGGAAAGGAAAATCAGCGCTACAATGAAGTCTCGCTTCCCATCGGTCAAAAGGGCCATGCTGAATACAGTGTCAAAACCAGAAATGCAGGACAGGCCATGGAGAAACGGGAGCCTGGCTACGCTGATGGGCGGGATGTAGATTGCCAACAGCCACTCTGGAGAAGTGCACGGTGTGTCCTGAAACATCTAAAAAACTCAGCTTAGGGAGCATAGGGCACTTCCACTCATGGGCGTATAAATTGGGAAAACTAAAAATCAGCAAGACACAGGCACCCCAAAGTTTAGGGCTGCTCTGTTGACGAGAACCTCCACTTCGTTACACCTTAAATATCCCAGGAAAGAGAAAAATGGATAAAGAAGTTGTGGTCCTTATGTACAATGGAATATCACTCAGCCATGAAATCAACGTCATAAGGCTAGTAGCAGCATGATGAGTGGATTTAGGTACGACGATTCTAAGTGAAATAAGTCACACAGAAAAAGACACTTATCATAAGATATCACTTATAGAGGGAATGTAAAAACCGCTACCCTTGAACTGAATTACAAAACAGAATAGAGTCACATGTTTAGAAAACACACTATGGCTGCTTTACGGGAAAGGTGAGGTGGGGTGATGCATAAAACAAGGGTTTCAAATTAGCTCAGGTACCGTTCCATAAACCCAATATGTAACAGACAAGACCTACTCCTTGCTCAATGAATTGGACTCAACACCCCCTATTCACCGCCCAAGAATATATCTGACTAGTAAGAATCTTGAAACTTATGCATTGATATCTCTCTGTAAGTGAGTCAAGTGGGTGTAAAGTGGCAAAATCAGAGCAGTGAAAACCAGGAAAACCCCATTATGAAAATCAATTACTTTTAAAAACCCGTGAAACAAAGACAGTGAAAGAGAGAGAAATTCTTACAAAATTCGTTCAGGGGCTGTGATGCCACCTGGATTGACCATATCTAGACCCACAGCTGTTTGAGACATAAGGGTGGACACTCTTGGGGCTGAGAGGGTTGGTGAGGTTGGGTGAGCAAACGCAGACCCTTTAAAGAAATACTGCGTGGTACCCATCCCATGGGTCCCAAATCTCCAAGTTCAAGGGCATCTTCCTACATCGAAAACATGCATGAGAAACCCAGAAGATGGTACACCGTTTGATCGGGAAAGGTTTCTAAAACGCACCTCATTTCTCATCTCCTTGTGCTCGGGTTCGCCATTCCAGCCGCTTTACTAGAAATCTCCCTCCTTGGAGAATCAGCACCTTTAACCTCCTGTTCCGTACAGGTTGCAATTTGTCCTCAGGATGAACGGGAAGAGGGGGAACAAATGAGAGACTAGCTCTAGGTGTTGGGACAGGCACAGGTCACTCTATTTTCCCTTCAGGAAGAAGAATTAACCACAGGCTCAGCCTGCCGCCCGGGACCAGAATAGGGCCTGAAGCAATCCTGCGCTTTTGCGGCCAGCTCCCAAGAAAGCGAGTTGAAAAATGGAGCTCAGGGGCACTGCAATTCACAAACCTGCAGACTTATAAATGATGACTCTCCTCCACAAATATATTGAGGGAAGGAAACGAAGCGGATTGGAAAGCAAGGCAGAATTGCAGGAAACAGATTTCAGGAGGGAGATTCGAATCACCTTTTAAGCCCAGGAAAATCGGCAAAACCTCGACAATGATCCCCTTGGCCAAAAAGGGCGTATGCGTTTTTTCCTGAATATATTCAGGAAAAAACGCATACGCCCTTTTCGGCCAACCAAGCAACCTGGAAAGGCACATCAGCGCTACAAAGAAGTCTCGCTTCCCATCGGTCAAAAGGGCCATGCTGAATCAAGTGTCAAAACCAGAAAGGCAGGACAGGCCATGGAGAAACGGGAGCCTGGCTACGCTGATGGGCGGGATGTAAATTGCCAACAGCCACTCTGGAGAAGTGTACGGTGTGTCCTGAAACATCTAAAAAACTCAGCTTAGAGAGAACAGGGCACTTCCACTCATGGGCGTATAAATTGGGAAAACTAAAAATCAGCAAGACAGAGGCACCCCAAAGTTTAGGGCTGCTCTGTTGACAAGAACCTCCACTTCGTTACACCTTAAATATCCCAGGAAAGAGAAAAATGGATAAAGAAGTTGTGGTCCTTATGTACAATGGAATATCACTCAGCCATGAAATCTACGTCATAAGGCTAGTAGCAGCATGATGAGTGGATTTAGGTACGACGATTCTAAGTGAAATAAGTCTCACAGAAAAAGACACTTATCATAAGATATCACTTATAGAGGGAATGTAAAAACCGCTACCCTTGAAATGAATTACAAAACAGAATAGAGTCACATGTTTAGAAAACACACTACGGCTGCTTTACGGGAAAGGTGAGGTGGGGTGATGCATAAAACAAGGGTTTCAAATTAGCTCAGATACCGTTCCATAAACCCAATATGTAATAGACAAGACCAACTCCTTGCTCAGTGAATTGGACTCAACACCCCCTATTCACCGCCCAAGAATATTTCTGACTAGTACGAATCTTAAAACCTATGTATTGATATCTCTCTGTAAGTGAGACAAGTGGGTGTAAAGCGGCAGAAACACAGCAGTGAAAAGCAGCTAAACCCCATTATAAAAATCAATTACTTTTGAATACCCGTGAAACAAAGAAAGTGAAAGAGAGAGAAATTCTTACAAAATTCGTGCAGGGGCTGTGATGCCACCTGGATTGACCATATCTAGACCCACAGCTGATTGAGACATAAGGGTGGACACTCTTGGAGCTGAGAGTTTTGGTGAAGTTGGGTGAGCAAACGCAGACCCTTTAAAGTAATACTGCGTGGTATCCATCCCATGGGTCCCAAATCTCCAGGTTCAACGGCATCTTCCTACATCGAAACCATGCATGAGAAACCCAGAAGATGGTACACCGTGTGATCGGGAAAGGTTTCTAAAACGCACTTCATTTCTCATCTCCTTGTGCTCGGGTTCGCCATTCCAGCCACTTTACTAGCAATCTCCCTCCTTGGAGAATCAGCACCTTTAACCTCTTGTTCCGTACAGGTTGCAATTTGTCCTGAGGATGAACGGGAAGAGGGGGAACCAATGAGAGACTAGCTCTAGGTGTTGGGACAGGCACAGGTCACTCTATTTTCCCATCAGGAAGAAGAATTTACCACAGGCTCAGCCTGCCGCCCGGGACCAGAATAGGGTCTGAAGCAATCCTGCGCTTTTGCGGCCAGCTCCCAAGAAAGCGAGTTGAAAAATGGAGCTCAGGGGCACTGCAATTCACAAACCTGCAGACTTATAAATGATGACTCTCGTCCACAAATATATTGAGGGAAGGCAACGAAGAGGATTTGAAAGCAAGGCAGAATTGCAGGAAACAGATTTCAGGAGGGAGATTCGAATCGCCTTTAAAGCACAGGAAAAGCGGCAAAACCTCGACAATGATGCCCTTGGCCAAAAAGGGCGTATGCGTTTTTTCCTGAATATATTCAGGAAAAAACGCATACGCCCTTTTTGGCCAACCAAGCAACCTGGAAAGGCAAATCAGCGCTACAAAGAAGTCTCGCTTCCCATCGGTCAAAAGTGCCATGCTGAATCAAGTGTCAAAACCAGAAAGGCAGGACAGGCCATGGAGAAACGGGAGCCTGGCTACGCTGATGGGTGGGATGTAAATTGCCAACAGCCACTCTGGAGAAGTGTACGGTGTTTCCTGAAACATCTAAAAAACTCAGCTTATAGAGCATAGGGCACTTCCACTCATGGGCGTATAAATTGGGAAAACTAAAAATCAGCAAGACACAGGCACCCCAAAGTTTAGGGCTGCTCTGTTGACAAGAACCTCCACTTCGTTACACCTTAAATATCCCAGGAAAGAGAAAAATGGATAAAGAAGTTGTGGTCCTTAGGTACAATGGAATATTACTCTGCCATGAAATCAACGTCATAAGGCTAGTTGCAGCATGATGAGTCGATTTAGGTACGACGATTCTAAGTGAAATAAGTCACACAGAAAAAGACACTTGTCATAAGATATCACTTATAGAGGGAATGTAAAAACCGCTACCCTTGAACGGAATTACAAAACAGAACAGAGTCACACGTTTAGAAAACACACTATGGCTGCTTAACGGGAAAGGAGAGGTGGGGTGATGCATAAAACAAGCATTTCAAATTAGCTCAGATACCGTTCCATAAACCCAATATGTAACACACAAGACCTACTCCTTGCTCAGTGAATTGGACTCAACACCCCCTATTCACCGCCCAAGAATATATCTGACTAGTAAGAATCTTAAAACCTATGTATTGATATCTCTCTGTAAGTGAGTCAAGTGGGTCTAAAGAAGCAGAAACACAGCAGTGAAAAGCTGCTAAACCCCATTATAAAAATCAATTACTTTTAAAAACCCGTGAAACAAAGACAGTGAAAGAGAGAGAAATTCTTACAAAGTTCGCTCAGGGGCTGTGATGCCACCTGGATTGACCATATCTAGACCGACAGCTGATTGAGACATAAGGGTGGACACTCTTGGGGCTAAGAGGTTTGGTGAGGTTGGGTGAGCAAACGCAGACCTTTTAAAGTAATAATGCGTAGTACCCATCCCATGGGTCCCAAATCTCCAGGTTCAAGGGCATCTTCCTACATCGAAAACATGCATGAGAAACCCAGAAGATGGTACACCGTGTGATCGGGAAAGCTTTCCAAAACGCACCTCATTTCTCATCTCCTTGCTCTTGGGTTCGCCATTCCTGCCGCTTTACTAGCAATCTCCGTCCTTGGAGAATCAGCACCTTAACCTCCTGTTCCGTACAGGTTGCAATTTTTCCTGAGGTTGAATGGGAAGAGGGGGAACCAATGAGAGACTAACTCTAGGTGTTGGGACAGGCACAGGTCTATTTTCCCATCAGGAAGAAGAATTAACCACAGGCTCAGCCTGCCGCCCGGGACCAGAATAGGGCCTGAAGCAATCCTGCGCTTTTGCAGCAGCTCCCAAGAAAGCGAGTTGAAAAATGGAGCTCAGGGGCACTGCAATTCACAAACCTGCAGACTTATAAATGATGACTCTCGTCCACAACTATATTGAGGGAAGGCAACGAAGAGGATTTGAAAGCAAGGCAGAATTTCAGGAAACAGATTTCAGGAGGGAGATTCGAATCGTCTTTAAAGCACAGGAAAAACGGCAAAACCTCGACAATGATGCCCTTGGCCAAAAAGGGAGTATGCGTTTTTTCTTGAATATATTCAGGAAAAAACGCATACGCCCTTTTTGGCCAACCAAGCAACCTGGAAAGGCAAATCAGCGCTACAAAGAAGTCTCGCTTCCCAACGGTCAAAAGTGCCATGCTGAATCAAGTGTCAAAACCAGAAAGGCAGGACAGGCCATGGAGAAACGGGAGCCTGGCTACGCTGATGCGCGGGATGTAAATTGCCAACAGCCACTCTGGAGAAGTGCACGGGGTGTCCTGAAACATCTAAAAAACTCAGCTTAGAGAGCATAGGGCACTTCCACTCATGGGCGTATAAATTGGGAAAACTAAAAATCAGCAAGACACAGGCACCCCAAAGTTTAGGGCTGCTCTGTTGACAAGAACCTCCACTTCGTTACACCTTAAATATCCCAGGAAAGAGAAAAATGGATAAAGAAGTTGTGGTCCTTATGTACAATGGAATATCACTCAGCCATGAAATCTACGTCATAAGGCTAGTAGCAGCATCATGAGTGGATTTAGGTACGACGATTCTAAGTGAAATAAGTCACACAGAAAAAGACACTTATCATAAGATATCACTTATAGAGGGAATGTAAAAACCGCTACCCTTGAACTGAATTACAAAACAGAATAGAGTCACACGTTTAGAAAACACACTATGGCTGCTTTACGGGAAAGGTGAGGTGGGGTGATGCATAAAACAAGGGTTTCAAATTAGCTCAGATACCGTTCCATAAACCCAATATGTAATACACAAGCCCTACTCCTTGCTCAATGAATTGGACTCAACACCCCCTATTCACCGCCCAAGAATATATCTGACTAGTAAGAATCTTGAAACCTATGCATTGATATCTCTCTGTAAGTGAGTCAAGTGGGTGTAAAGTGGCAAAATCAGAGCAGTGAAAAGCAGGTAAACCCCATTATAAAAATCAATTACTTTTAAAAACCCGTGAAACAAAGACAGTGAAAGAGAGAGAAATTCTTACAAAATTCGTTCAGGGGCTGTGATGCCACCTGGATTGACCATATCTAGACCCACAGCTGTTTGAGACATAAGGGTGGACACTCTTGGGGCTGAGAGGTTTGGTGAGGTTGGGTGAGCAAACGCAGACCCTTTAAAGAAATACTGCGTGGTACCCATTCCATGGGTCCCAAATCTCCAGGTTCAAGGGCATCTTCCTACATCGAAAACATGCATGAGAAACCCAGAAGATGGTACACCGTGTGATCGGGAAAGGTTTCTAAAACGCACCTCATTTCTCATCTCCTTGTGCTCGGGTTCGCCATTCCAGCCGCTTTACTAGCAATCTCCCTCCTTGGAGAATCAGCACCTTTAACCTCCTGTTCCGTACAGGTTGCAATTTGTCCTCAGGATGAATGGGAAGAGGGGGAACCAATAAGAGACTAGCTCTAGGTGTTGGGACAGGCACAGGTCACTCTATTTTCCCATCAGGAAGAAGAATTAACCACAGGCTCAACCTGCCGCCCGGGACCAGAATAGGGCCTGAAGCAATCCTGCGCTTTTGCGGCCAGCTCCCAAGAAAGCGAGTTGAAAAATGGAGCTCAGGGGCACTGCAATTCACAAACCTGCAGACTTATAAAAGATGACTCTCTTCCACAAATATATTGAGGGAAGGCAACGAAGAGGATTGGAAAGCAAGGCAGAATTGCAGGAAACAGATTTCAGGAGGGAGATTCGAATCGCCTTTAAAGCCCAGGAAAATCGGCAAAACCTCGACAATGATGCCCTTGGCCAAAAAGGGCGTATGCGTTTTTTCCTGAATATATTCAGGCAAAAACGCATACGCCCTTTTTGGCCAACCAAGCAAACTGGAAAGGCAAATCAGCGCTACAAAGAAGTCTCGCTTCCCATCGGTCAAAAGGGCCATGCTGAATACAGTGTCAAAACCAGAAATGCAGGACAGGCCATGGAGAAACGGGAGCCTGGCTACGCTGATGGACGGGATGTAAATTGCCAACAGCCACTCTGGAGAAGTGCACTGTGTGTCCTGAAACATCTAAAAAACTCAGCTTAGGGAGCATAGGGCACTTCCACTCATGGGCGTATAAATTGGGAAAACTAAAAATCAGCAAGACACAGGCACCGCAAAGTTTAGGGCTGCTCTGTTGACAAGAACCTCCACTTCGTTACACCTTAAATATCCCAGGAAAGAGAAAAATGGATAAAGAACTTGTGGTCCTTATGTACAATGGAATATCACTCAGCCATGAAATCAACGTCATAAGGCTAGTAGCAGCATGATGAGTGGATTTAGGTACGACGATTCTAAGTGAAATAAGTCACACAGAAAAAGACACTTATCATAAGATATCACTTATAGAGGGAATGTAAAAACCGCTACCCTTGAACTGAATTACAAAACAGAATAGAGTCACACGTTTAGAAAACACACTATGGCTGCTTTACGGGAAAGGTGAGGTGGGGTGATGCATAAAACAAGGGTTTCAAATTAGCTCAGATACCGTTCCATAAACCCAATATGTAATAGACAAGACCAACTCCTTGCTCAGTGAATTGGACTCAACACCCCCTATTCACCGCCCAAGAATATTTCTGACTAGTAAGAATCTTAAAACCTATGTATTGATATCTCTCTGTAAGTGAGACAAGTGGGTGTAAAGCGGCAGAAACACAGCAGTGAAAAGCAGCTAAACCCCATTATAAAATTCAATTACTTTTGAATACCCGTGAAACAAAGAAAGTCAAAGAGAGAGAAATTCTTACAAAATTCGTTCAGGGGCTGTGATGCCACCTGGATTGACCATATCTAGACCCACAGCTGATTGAGACATAAGGGTGGACACTCTTGGAGCTGACAGTTTTGGTGAAGTTGGGTGAGCAAACGCAGACCCTTTAAAGTAATACTGCGTGGTATCCATCCCATGGGTCCCAAATCTCCAGGTTCAAGGGCATCTTCCTACATCGAAACCATGCATGAGAAACCCAGAAGATGGTACACCGTGTGATCGGGAAAGGTTTCTAAAACGCACTTCATTTCTCATCTCCTTGTGCTCGGGTTCGCCATTCCAGCCACTTTACTAGCAATCTCCCTCCTTGGAGAATAAGCACCTTTAACCTCCTGTTCCGTACAGGTTGCAATTTGTCCTGAGGATGAACGGGAAGAGGGGGAAACAATGAGAGACTAGCTCTAGGTGTTGGGACAGGCACAGGTCACTCTATTTTCCCATCAGGAAGAAGAATTTACCACAGGCTCAGCCTGCCGCCCGGGACCAGAATAGGGTCTGAAGCAATCCTGCGCTTTTGCGGCCAGCTCCCAAGAAAGCGAGTTGAAAAATGGAGCTCAGGGGCACTGCAATCCACAAACCTGCAGACTTATAAATGATGACTCTCGTCCACAAATATATTGAGGGAAGGCAACGAAGAGGATTTGAAAGCAAGGCAGAATTGCAGGAAACAGATTTCAGGAGGGAGATTCGAATCGCCTTTAAAGCACAGGAAAAGCGGCAAAACCTCGACAATGATGCCCTTGGCCAAAAAGGGCCAATGCGTTTTTTCCTGAATATATTCAGGAAAAAACGCATACGCCCTTTTTGGCCAACCAAGCAACCTGGAAAGGCAAATCAGCGTTACAAAGAAGTCTCGCTTCCCATCGGTCAAAAGGGCCATGCTGAATCAAGTGTCAAAACCAGAAAGGCAGGACAGGCCATGGAGAAACGGGAGCCTGGCTACGCTGATGGGTGGGATGTAAATTGCCAACAGCCACTCTGGAGAAGTGTACGGTGTTTCCTGAAACATCTAAAAAACTCAGCTTGTAGAGCATAGGGCACTTCCACTCATGGGCGTATAAATTGGGAAAACTAAAAATCAGCAAGACACAGGCACCCCAAAGTTTAGGGCTGCTCTGTTGACAAGAACCTCCACTTCGTTACACCTTAAATATCCCAGGAAAGAGAAAAATGGATAAAGAAGTTGTGGTCCTTATGTACAATGGAATATCACTCAGCCATGAAATCTACGTCATAAGGCTAGTAGCAGCATGATGAGTGGATTTAGGTACGACGATTCTAAGTAAAATAAGTCTCACAGAAAAAGACACTTATCATAAGATATCACTTATAGAGGGAATGTAAAAACCGCTACCCTTGAAATGAATTACAAAACAGAACAGAGTCACACGTTTAGAAAACAAACTATGGCTGCTTAACGGGAAAGGTGAGGTGGGGTGATGCATAAAACAAGCATTTCAAATTAGCTCAGATACCGTTCCATAAACCCAATATGTAATACACAAGACCTACTCCTTGTTCAGTGAATTGGACTCAACACCCCCTATTCACCGCCCAAGAATATATCTGACTAGTAAGAATCTTAAAACCTATGTATTGATATCTCTCTGTAAGTGAGTCAAGTGGGTGTAAAGCGGCAGAAACACAGCAGTGAAAAGCAGCTAAACCCCATTATAGAAATCAATTACTTTTAAAAACCCCGTGAAACAAAGACAGTGAAAGAGAGAGAAATTCTTACAAAATTCGTTCAGGGGCTGTGATGCCACCTGGATTGACCATATCTAGACCCACAGCTGATTGAGACATAAGGGTGGACACTCTTGGGGCTGAGAGGTTTGGTGAGGTTGGGTGAGCAAACGCAGACCCTTTAAAGTAATACTGCGTGGTACCCATCCCATGGGTCCCAAATCTCCAGGTTCAAGGGCATCTTCCTACATCGAAACAATGTATGAGAAAACCAGAAGATGGTACACCGTGTGATCGGGAAAGGTTTCTAAAACGCACCTCATTTCTCATCTCCTTGTGCTCGGGTTCGCCATTCCAGCCGCTTTACTAGCAATCTCCCTCCTTGGAGAATCAGCACCTTTAACCTCCTGTTCCGTACAGGTTGCAATTTGTCCTGAGGATGAACGGGAAGAGGGGGAACCAATGAGAGACTAGCTCTAGGTGTTGAGACAGGCACAGGTCACTCTATTTTCCCATGAGGAAGAAGAATTAACCACAGGCTCAGCCTGCCGCCCGGGACCAGAATAGGGCCTGAAGCAATCCTGCGCTTTTGCGGCCAGCTCCCAAGAAAGCGAGTTGAAAAATGGAGCTCAGGGGCACTGCAATTCACAAACCTGCAGACTTATAAATGATGACTCTCGTCCACAAATATATTGAGGGAAGGCAACGAAGAGGATTTGAAAGCAAGGCAGAATTGCAGGAAACAGATTTCAGGAGGGAGATTCGAATCGCCTTGAAAGCACAGGAAAAGCGGCAAAACCTCGACAATGATGCCCTTGGCCAAAAAGGGCGTATGCGTTTTTTCCTGAATATATTCAGGAAAAAACGCATACGCCCTTTTTGGCCAACCAAGCAACCTGGAAAGGCAAATCAGCGCTACAAAGAAGTCTCGCTTCCCATCAGTCAAAAGGGCCATGCTGAATCAAGTGTCAAAACCAGAAAGGCAGGACAGGCCATGGAGAAACGGGAGCCTGGCTACGCTGATGGGTGGGATGTAAATTGCCAACAGCCACTCTGGAGAAGTGTACGGTGTTTCCTGAAACATCTAAAAAACTCAGCTTGTAGAGCATAGGGCACTTCCACTCATGGGCGTATAAATTGGGAAAACTAAAAATCAGCAAGACACAGGCACCCCAAAGTTTAGGGCTGCTCTGTTGACAAGAACCTCCACTTCTTTACACCTTAAATATCCCAGGAAAGAGAAAAATGGATAAAGAAGTTGTGGTCCTTATGTACAATGGAATATCACTCAGCCATGAAATCAACGTCATAAGGCTCTTAGCAGCATGATGAGTGGATTTAGGTACGACGATTCTAAGTGAAATAAGTCACACAGAAAAAGACACTTGTCATAAGATATCACTTATAGAGGGAATGTAAAAACCGCTACCCTTGAACGGAATTACAAAACAGAACAGAGTCACACGTTTAGAAAACACACTATGGCTGCTTAACGGGAAAGGTGAGGTGGGGTGATGCATAAAACAAGCGTTTCAAATTAGCTCAGATACCGTTCCATAAACCCAATATGTAATACACAAGACCTACTCCTTGCTCAGTGAATTGGACTCAACACCCCCTATTCACCGCCCAAGAATATATCTGACTAGTAAGAATCTTAAAACCTATGTATTGATATCTCTCTGTAAGTGAGTCAAGTGGGTGTAAAGCGGCAGAAACACAGCAGTGAAAAGCAGCTAAACCCCATTATAAAAATCAATTACTTTGGAATACCGGTGAAGCAAAGACAGTGAAAGAGAGAGAAATTCTTACAAAATTCGTTCAGGGGCTGTGATGCCACCTGGATTGACCATATCTAGACCCACAGCTGTTTGAGACATAAGGGTGGACACTCTTGGGGCTGAGAGGTTTGGTGAGGTTGGGTGAGCAAACGCAGACCCTTTAAAGTAATACTGCGTGGTACCCATCCCATGGGTCCCAAATCTCCAGGTTCAAGGGCATCTTCCTACATCGAAAACATGCATGAGAAACCCAGAAGATGGTACACCGTGTGATCGGGAAAGGTTTCTAAAACGCACCTCATTTCTCATCTCCTTGTGCTCGGGTTCGCCATTCCAGCCGCTTTACTAGCAATCTCCCTCCTTGGAGAATCAGCACCTTTAACCTCCTGTTCCGTACAGGTTGCAATTTGTCCTGAGGATGAACGGGAAGAGGGGGAACAAATGAGAGACTAGCTCTAGGTGTTGGGACAGGCACAGGTCCCTCTATTTTCCCATCAGGAAGAAGAATTAACCACAGGCTCAGCCTGCCGCCCGGGACCAGAATAGGGCCTGAAGCAATCCTGCGCTTTTGCGGCCAGCTCCCAAGAAAGCGAGTTGAAAAATGGAGCTCAGGGGCACTGCAATTCACAAACCTGCAGACTTATAAATGATGACTCTCGTCCACAAATATATTGAGGGAAGGCAACGAAGAGGATTTGAAAGCAAGGCAGAATTGCAGTAAACAGATTTCAGGAGGGAGATTCGAATCGCCTTTAAAGCACAGGAAAAGCGGCAAAACCTCGACAATGATGCCCTTGGCCAAAAAGGGCGTATGCGTTTTTTCCTGAATATATTCAGGAAAAAACGCATACGCCCTTTTTGGCCAACCAAGCAACATGGAAAGGCAAATCAGCGCTACAAAGAAGTCTCGCTTCCCATCGGTCAAAAGGGCCATGCTGAATCAAGTGTCAAAACCAGAAAGGCAGGACAGGCCATGGAGAAACGGGAGCCTGGCTACGCTGATGGGTGGGATGTAAATTGCCAACAGCCACTCTGGAGAAGTGTACGGTGTTTCCTGAAACATCTAAAAAACTCAGCTTGTAGAGCATAGGGCACTTCCACTCATGGGCGTATAAATTGGGAAAACTAAAAATCAGCAAGACACAGGCACCCCAAAGTTTAGGGCTGCTCTGTTGACAAGAACCTCCACTTCGTTACACCTTAAATATCCCAGGAAAGAGAAAAATGGATAAAGAAGTTGTGGTCCTTATGTACAATGGAATATCACTCAGCCATGAAATCAACGTCATAAGGCTAGTAGCAGCATGATGAGTGGATTTAGGTACGACGATTCTAAGTGAAATAAGTCTCACAGAAAAAGACACTTATCATAAGATATCACTTATAGAGGGAATGTAAAAACCGCTACCCTTGAAATGAATTACAAAACAGAACAGAGTCACACGTTTAGAAAACACACTATGGCTGCTTAACGGGAAAGGTGAGGTGGGGTGATGCATAAAACAAGGGTTTCAAATTAGCTCAGATACCGTTCCATAAACCCAATATGTAATAGACAAGACCAACTCCTTGCTCAGTGAATTGCACTCAACACCCCCTATTCACCGCCCAAGAATATTTCTGACTAGTAAGAATCTTAAAACCTATGTATTGATATCTCTCTGTAAGTGAGACAAGTGGGTGTAAAGCGGCAGAAACACAGCAGTGAAAAGCAGCTAAACCCCATTATAAAAATCAATTACTTTGGAATACCCGTGAAACAAAGAAAGTGAAACAGAGAGAAATTCTTACAAAATTCGTTCAGGGGCTGTGATGCCACCTGGATTGACCATATCTAGACCCACAGCTGATTGAGACATAAGGGTGGACACTCTTGGAGCTGAGAGTTTTGGTGAAGTTGGGTGAGCAAACGCAGACCCTTTAAAGTAATACTGCGTGGTATCCATCCCATGGGTCCCAAATCTCCAGGTTCAAGGGCATCTTCCTACATCGAAACCATGCATGAGAAACCCAGAAGATGGTACACCGTGTGATCGGGAAAGGTTTCTAAAACGCACTTCATTTCTCATCTCCTTGTGCTCGGGTTCGCCATTCCAGCCACTTTACTAGCAATCTCCCTCCTTGGAGAATCAGCACCTTTAACCTCCTGTTCCGTACAGGTTGCAATTTGTCTTGAGGATGAACGGGAAGAGGGGGAACCAATGAGAGACTAGCTCTAGGTGTTGGGACAGGCACAGGTCACTCTATTTTCCCATCAGGAAGAAGAATTTACCACAGGCTCAGCCTGCGGCCCGGGACCAGAATAGGGTCTGAAGCAATCCTGCGCTTTTGCGGCCAGCTCCCAAGAAAGCGAGTTGAAAAATGGAGCTCAGGGGCACTGCAATCCACAAACCTGCAGACTTATAAATGATGACTCTCGTCCACAAATATATTGAGGGAAGGCAACGAAGAGGATTTGAAAGCAAGGCAGAATTGCAGGAAACAGATTTCAGGAGGGAGATTCGAATCGCCTTTAAAGCACAGGAAAAGCGGCAAAACCTCGACAATGATGCCCTTGGCCAAAAAGGGCCTATGCGTTTTTTCCTGAATATATTCAGGAAAAAACGCATACGCCCTTTTTTGCCAACCAAGCAACCTGGAAAGGCAAATCAGCGTTACAAAGAAGTCTCGCTTCCCATCGGTCAAAAGGGCCATGCTGAATCAAGTGTCAAAACCAGAAAGGCAGGACAGGCCATGGAGAAACGGGAGCCTGGCTACGCTGATGGGTGGGATGTAAATTGCCAACAGCCACTCTGGAGAAGTGTACGGTGTTTCCTGAAACATCTAAAAAACTCAGCTTGTAGAGCATAGGGCACTTCCACTCATGGGCGTATAAATTGGGAAAACTAAAAATCAGCAAGACACAGGCACCCCAAAGTTTAGGGCTGCTCTGTTGACAAGAACCTCCACTTCGTTACACCTTAAATATCCCAGGAAAGAGAAAAATGGATAAAGAAGTTGTGGTCCTTATGTACAATGGAATATCACTCAGCCATGAAATCTACGTCATAAGGCTAGTAGCAGCATGATGAGTGGATTTAGGTACGACGATTCTAAGTGAAATAAGTCTCACAGAAAAAGACACTTATCATAAGATATCACTTATAGAGGGAATGTAAAAACCGCTACCCTTGAAATGAATTACAAAACAGAACAGAGTCACACGTTTAGAAAACACACTATGGCTGCTTAACGGGAAAGGTGAGGTGGGGTGATGCATAAAACAAGCATTTCAAATTAGCTCAGATACCGTTCCATAAACCCAATATGTAATACACAAGACCTACTCCTTGTTCAGTGAATTGGACTCAACACCCCCTATTCACCGCCCAAGAATATATCTGACTAGTAAGAATCTTAAAACCTATGTATTGATATCTCTCTGTAAGTGAGTCAAGTGGGTGTAAAGCGGCAGAAACACAGCAGTGAAAAGCAGCTAAACCCCATTATAGAAATCAATTACTTTTAAAAACCCCGTGAAACAAAGACAGTGAAAGAGAGAGAAATTCTTACAAAATTCGTTCAGGGGCTGTGATGCCACCTGGATTGACCATATCTAGACCCACAGCTGATTGAGACATAAGGGTGGACACTCTTGGGGCTGAGAGGTTTGGTGAGGTTGGGTGAGCAAACGCAGACCCTTTAAAGTAATACTGCGTGGTACCCATCCCATGGGTCCCAAATCTCCAGGTTCAAGGGCATCTTCCTACATCGAAACAATGCATGAGAAAACCAGAAGATGGTACACCGTGTGATCGGGAAAGGTTTCTAAAACGCACCTCATTTCTCATCTCCTTGTGCTCGGGTTCGCCATTCCAGCCGCTTTACTAGCAATCTCCCTCCTTGGAGAATCAGCACCTTTAACCTCCTGTTCCGTACAGGTTGCAATTTGTCCTGAGGATGAACGGGAAGAGGGGGAACCAATGAGAGACTAGCTCTAGGTGTTGAGACAGGCACAGGTCACTCTATTTTCCCATCAGGAAGAAGAATTAACCACAGGCTCAGCCTGCCGCCCGGGACCAGAATAGGGCCTGAAGCAATCCTGGCTTTTGCGGCCAGCTCCCAAGAAAGCGAGTTGAAAAATGGAGCTCAGGGGCACTGCAATTCACAAACCTGCAGACTTATAAATGATGACTCTCGTCCACAAATATATTGAGGGAAGGCAACGAAGAGGATTTGAAAGCAAGGCAGAATTGCAGGAAACAGATTTCAGGAGGGAGATTCGAATCGCCTTTAAAGCACAGGAAAAGCGGCAAAACCTCGACAATGATGCCCTTGGCCAAAAAGGGCGTATGCGTTTTTTCCTGAATATATTCAGGAAAAAACGCATACGCCCTTTTTGGCCAACCAAGCAACCTGGAAAGGCAAATCAGCGCTACAAAGAAGTCTCGCTTCCCATCGGTCAAAAGTGCCATGCTGAATCAAGTGTCAAAACCAGAAAGGCAGGACAGGCCATGGAGAAACGGGAGCCTGGCTACGCTGATGGGCGGGATGTAAATTGCCAACAGCCACTCTGGAGAAGTGTACGGTGTGTCCTGAAACATCTAAAAAACTCAGCTTAGAGAGCATAGGGCACTTTCACTCATGGGCGTATAAATTGGGAAAACTAAAAATCAGCAAGACACAGGCACCCCAAAGTTTAGGGTTGCTCTGTTGACAAGAACCTCCACTTCGTTACACCTTAAATATCCCAGGAAAGAGAAAAATGGATAAAGAAGCTGTGGTCCTTATGTACAATGGAATATCACTCAGCCATGAAATCAACGTCATAAGGCTAGTAGCAGCTTGATGAGTGGATTTAGGTACGACGATTCTAAATGAAATAAGTCACACAGAAAAAGACACTTGTCATAAGATATCACTTATAGAGGGAATGTAAAAACCGCTACCCTTGAACGGAATTACAAAACAGAACAGAGTCACACGTTTAGAAAACACACTATGGCTGCTTAACGGGAAAGGTGAGGTGGGGTGATGCATAAAACAAGCATTTCAAATTAGCTCAGATACCGTTCCATAAACCCAATATGTAATAGACAAGACCAACTCCTTGCTCAGTGAATTGCACTCAACACCCCCTATTCACCGCCCAAGAATATTTCTGACTAGTAAGAATCTTAAAACCTATGTATTGATATCTCTCTGTAAGTGAGACAAGTGGGTGTAAAGCGGCAGAAACACAGCAGTGAAAAGCAGCTAAACCCCATTATAAAAATCAATTACTTTGGAATACCCGTGAAACAAAGAAAGTGAAACAGAGAGAAATTCTTACAAAATTCGTTCAGGGGCTGTGATGCCACCTGGATTGACCATATCTAGACCCACAGCTGATTGAGACATAAGGGTGGACACTCTTGGAGCTGAGAGTTTTGGTGAAGTTGGGTGAGCAAACGCAGACCCTTTAAAGTAATACTGCGTGGTATCCATCCCATGGGTCCCAAATCTCCAGGTTCAAGGGCATCTTCCTACATCGAAACCATGCATGAGAAACCCAGAAGATGGTACACCGTGTGATCGGGAAAGGTTTCTAAAACGCACTTCATTTCTCATCTCCTTGTGCTCGGGTTCGCCATTCCAGCCACTTTACTAGCAATCTCCCTCCTTGGAGAATCAGCACCTTTAACCTCCTGTTCCGTACAGGTTGCAATTTGTCTTGAGGATGAACGGGAAGAGGGGGAACCAATGAGAGACTAGCTCTAGGTGTTGGGACAGGCACAGGTCACTCTATTTTCCCATCAGGAAGAAGAATTTACCACAGGCTCAGCCTGCGGCCCGGGACCAGAATAGGGTCTGAAGCAATCCTGCGCTTTTGCGGCCAGCTCCCAAGAAAGCGAGTTGAAAAATGGAGCTCAGGGGCACTGCAATCCACAAACCTGCAGACTTATAAATGATGACTCTCGTCCACAAATATATTGAGGGAAGGCAACGAAGAGGATTTGAAAGCAAGGCAGAATTGCAGGAAACAGATTTCAGGAGGGAGATTCGAATCGCCTTTAAAGCACAGGAAAAGCGGCAAAACCTCGACAATGATGCCCTTGGCCAAAAAGGGCCTATGCGTTTTTTCCTGAATATATTCAGGAAAAAACGCATACGCCCTTTTTGGCCAACCAAGCAAACTGGAAAGGCAAATCAGCGCTACAAAGAAGTCTCGCTTCCCATCGGTCAAAAGGGCCATGCTGAATACAGTGTCAAAACCAGAAATGCAGGACAGGCCATGGAGAAACGGGAGCCTGGCTACGCTGATGGACGGGATGTAAATTGCCAACAGCCACTCTGGAGAAGTGCACTGTGTGTCCTGAAACATCTAAAAAACTCAGCTTAGGGAGCATAGGGCACTTCCACTCATGGGCGTATAAATTGGGAAAACTAAAAATCAGCAAGACACAGGCACCGCAAAGTTTAGGGCTGCTCTGTTGACAAGAACCTCCACTTCGTTACACCTTAAATATCCCAGGAAAGAGAAAAATGGATAAAGAACTTGTGGTCCTTATGTACAATGGAATATCACTCAGCCATGAAATCAACGTCATAAGGCTAGTAGCAGCATGATGAGTGGATTTAGGTACGACGATTCTAAGTGAAATAAGTCACACAGAAAAAGACACTTATCATAAGATATCACTTATAGAGGGAATGTAAAAACCGCTACCCTTGAACTGAATTACAAAACAGAATAGAGTCACACGTTTAGAAAACACACTATGGCTGCTTTACGGGAAAGGTGAGGTGGGGTGATGCATAAAACAAGGGTTTCAAATTAGCTCAGATACCGTTCCATAAACCCAATATGTAATAGACAAGACCAACTCCTTGCTCAGTGAATTGGACTCAACACCCCCTATTCACCGCCCAAGAATATTTCTGACTAGTAAGAATCTTAAAACCTATGTATTGATATCTCTCTGTAAGTGAGACAAGTGGGTGTAAAGCGGCAGAAACACAGCAGTGAAAAGCAGCTAAACCCCATTATAAAATTCAATTACTTTTGAATACCCGTGAAACAAAGAAAGTCAAAGAGAGAGAAATTCTTACAAAATTCGTTCAGGGGCTGTGATGCCACCTGGATTGACCATATCTAGACCCACAGCTGATTGAGACATAAGGGTGGACACTCTTGGAGCTGACAGTTTTGGTGAAGTTGGGTGAGCAAACGCAGACCCTTTAAAGTAATACTGCGTGGTATCCATCCCATGGGTCCCAAATCTCCAGGTTCAAGGGCATCTTCCTACATCGAAACCATGCATGAGAAACCCAGAAGATGGTACACCGTGTGATCGGGAAAGGTTTCTAAAACGCACTTCATTTCTCATCTCCTTGTGCTCGGGTTCGCCATTCCAGCCACTTTACTAGCAATCTCCCTCCTTGGAGAATAAGCACCTTTAACCTCCTGTTCCGTACAGGTTGCAATTTGTCCTGAGGATGAACGGGAAGAGGGGGAAACAATGAGAGACTAGCTCTAGGTGTTGGGACAGGCACAGGTCACTCTATTTTCCCATCAGGAAGAAGAATTTACCACAGGCTCAGCCTGCCGCCCGGGACCAGAATAGGGTCTGAAGCAATCCTGCGCTTTTGCGGCCAGCTCCCAAGAAAGCGAGTTGAAAAATGGAGCTCAGGGGCACTGCAATCCACAAACCTGCAGACTTATAAATGATGACTCTCGTCCACAAATATATTGAGGGAAGGCAACGAAGAGGATTTGAAAGCAAGGCAGAATTGCAGGAAACAGATTTCAGGAGGGAGATTCGAATCGCCTTTAAAGCACAGGAAAAGCGGCAAAACCTCGACAATGATGCCCTTGGCCAAAAAGGGCCAATGCGTTTTTTCCTGAATATATTCAGGAAAAAACGCATACGCCCTTTTTGGCCAACCAAGCAACCTGGAAAGGCAAATCAGCGTTACAAAGAAGTCTCGCTTCCCATCGGTCAAAAGGGCCATGCTGAATCAAGTGTCAAAACCAGAAAGGCAGGACAGGCCATGGAGAAACGGGAGCCTGGCTACGCTGATGGGTGGGATGTAAATTGCCAACAGCCACTCTGGAGAAGTGTACGGTGTTTCCTGAAACATCTAAAAAACTCAGCTTGTAGAGCATAGGGCACTTCCACTCATGGGCGTATAAATTGGGAAAACTAAAAATCAGCAAGACACAGGCACCCCAAAGTTTAGGGCTGCTCTGTTGACAAGAACCTCCACTTCGTTACACCTTAAATATCCCAGGAAAGAGAAAAATGGATAAAGAAGTTGTGGTCCTTATGTACAATGGAATATCACTCAGCCATGAAATCTACGTCATAAGGCTAGTAGCAGCATGATGAGTGGATTTAGGTACGACGATTCTAAGTAAAATAAGTCTCACAGAAAAAGACACTTATCATAAGATATCACTTATAGAGGGAATGTAAAAACCGCTACCCTTGAAATGAATTACAAAACAGAACAGAGTCACACGTTTAGAAAACAAACTATGGCTGCTTAACGGGAAAGGTGAGGTGGGGTGATGCATAAAACAAGCATTTCAAATTAGCTCAGATACCGTTCCATAAACCCAATATGTAATACACAAGACCTACTCCTTGTTCAGTGAATTGGACTCAACACCCCCTATTCACCGCCCAAGAATATATCTGACTAGTAAGAATCTTAAAACCTATGTATTGATATCTCTCTGTAAGTGAGTCAAGTGGGTGTAAAGCGGCAGAAACACAGCAGTGAAAAGCAGCTAAACCCCATTATAGAAATCAATTACTTTTAAAAACCCCGTGAAACAAAGACAGTGAAAGAGAGAGAAATTCTTACAAAATTCGTTCAGGGGCTGTGATGCCACCTGGATTGACCATATCTAGACCCACAGCTGATTGAGACATAAGGGTGGACACTCTTGGGGCTGAGAGGTTTGGTGAGGTTGGGTGAGCAAACGCAGACCCTTTAAAGTAATACTGCGTGGTACCCATCCCATGGGTCCCAAATCTCCAGGTTCAAGGGCATCTTCCTACATCGAAACAATGTATGAGAAAACCAGAAGATGGTACACCGTGTGATCGGGAAAGGTTTCTAAAACGCACCTCATTTCTCATCTCCTTGTGCTCGGGTTCGCCATTCCAGCCGCTTTACTAGCAATCTCCCTCCTTGGAGAATCAGCACCTTTAACCTCCTGTTCCGTACAGGTTGCAATTTGTCCTGAGGATGAACGGGAAGAGGGGGAACCAATGAGAGACTAGCTCTAGGTGTTGAGACAGGCACAGGTCACTCTATTTTCCCATGAGGAAGAAGAATTAACCACAGGCTCAGCCTGCCGCCCGGGACCAGAATAGGGCCTGAAGCAATCCTGCGCTTTTGCGGCCAGCTCCCAAGAAAGCGAGTTGAAAAATGGAGCTCAGGGGCACTGCAATTCACAAACCTGCAGACTTATAAATGATGACTCTCGTCCACAAATATATTGAGGGAAGGCAACGAAGAGGATTTGAAAGCAAGGCAGAATTGCAGGAAACAGATTTCAGGAGGGAGATTCGAATCGCCTTGAAAGCACAGGAAAAGCGGCAAAACCTCGACAATGATGCCCTTGGCCAAAAAGGGCGTATGCGTTTTTTCCTGAATATATTCAGGAAAAAACGCATACGCCCTTTTTGGCCAACCAAGCAACCTGGAAAGGCAAATCAGCGCTACAAAGAAGTCTCGCTTCCCATCAGTCAAAAGGGCCATGCTGAATCAAGTGTCAAAACCAGAAAGGCAGGACAGGCCATGGAGAAACGGGAGCCTGGCTACGCTGATGGGTGGGATGTAAATTGCCAACAGCCACTCTGGAGAAGTGTACGGTGTTTCCTGAAACATCTAAAAAACTCAGCTTGTAGAGCATAGGGCACTTCCACTCATGGGCGTATAAATTGGGAAAACTAAAAATCAGCAAGACACAGGCACCCCAAAGTTTAGGGCTGCTCTGTTGACAAGAACCTCCACTTCTTTACACCTTAAATATCCCAGGAAAGAGAAAAATGGATAAAGAAGTTGTGGTCCTTATGTACAATGGAATATCACTCAGCCATGAAATCAACGTCATAAGGCTCTTAGCAGCATGATGAGTGGATTTAGGTACGACGATTCTAAGTGAAATAAGTCACACAGAAAAAGACACTTGTCATAAGATATCACTTATAGAGGGAATGTAAAAACCGCTACCCTTGAACGGAATTACAAAACAGAACAGAGTCACACGTTTAGAAAACACACTATGGCTGCTTAACGGGAAAGGTGAGGTGGGGTGATGCATAAAACAAGCGTTTCAAATTAGCTCAGATACCGTTCCATAAACCCAATATGTAATACACAAGACCTACTCCTTGCTCAGTGAATTGGACTCAACACCCCCTATTCACCGCCCAAGAATATATCTGACTAGTAAGAATCTTAAAACCTATGTATTGATATCTCTCTGTAAGTGAGTCAAGTGGGTGTAAAGCGGCAGAAACACAGCAGTGAAAAGCAGCTAAACCCCATTATAAAAATCAATTACTTTGGAATACCGGTGAAGCAAAGACAGTGAAAGAGAGAGAAATTCTTACAAAATTCGTTCAGGGGCTGTGATGCCACCTGGATTGACCATATCTAGACCCACAGCTGTTTGAGACATAAGGGTGGACACTCTTGGGGCTGAGAGGTTTGGTGAGGTTGGGTGAGCAAACGCAGACCCTTTAAAGTAATACTGCGTGGTACCCATCCCATGGGTCCCAAATCTCCAGGTTCAAGGGCATCTTCCTACATCGAAAACATGCATGAGAAACCCAGAAGATGGTACACCGTGTGATCGGGAAAGGTTTCTAAAACGCACCTCATTTCTCATCTCCTTGTGCTCGGGTTCGCCATTCCAGCCGCTTTACTAGCAATCTCCCTCCTTGGAGAATCAGCACCTTTAACCTCCTGTTCCGTACAGGTTGCAATTTGTCCTGAGGATGAACGGGAAGAGGGGGAACAAATGAGAGACTAGCTCTAGGTGTTGGGACAGGCACAGGTCCCTCTATTTTCCCATCAGGAAGAAGAATTAACCACAGGCTCAGCCTGCCGCCCGGGACCAGAATAGGGCCTGAAGCAATCCTGCGCTTTTGCGGCCAGCTCCCAAGAAAGCGAGTTGAAAAATGGAGCTCAGGGGCACTGCAATTCACAAACCTGCAGACTTATAAATGATGACTCTCGTCCACAAATATATTGAGGGAAGGCAACGAAGAGGATTTGAAAGCAAGGCAGAATTGCAGTAAACAGATTTCAGGAGGGAGATTCGAATCGCCTTTAAAGCACAGGAAAAGCGGCAAAACCTCGACAATGATGCCCTTGGCCAAAAAGGGCGTATGCGTTTTTTCCTGAATATATTCAGGAAAAAACGCATACGCCCTTTTTGGCCAACCAAGCAACATGGAAAGGCAAATCAGCGCTACAAAGAAGTCTCGCTTCCCATCGGTCAAAAGGGCCATGCTGAATCAAGTGTCAAAACCAGAAAGGCAGGACAGGCCATGGAGAAACGGGAGCCTGGCTACGCTGATGGGTGGGATGTAAATTGCCAACAGCCACTCTGGAGAAGTGTACGGTGTTTCCTGAAACATCTAAAAAACTCAGCTTGTAGAGCATAGGGCACTTCCACTCATGGGCGTATAAATTGGGAAAACTAAAAATCAGCAAGACACAGGCACCCCAAAGTTTAGGGCTGCTCTGTTGACAAGAACCTCCACTTCGTTACACCTTAAATATCCCAGGAAAGAGAAAAATGGATAAAGAAGTTGTGGTCCTTATGTACAATGGAATATCACTCAGCCATGAAATCAACGTCATAAGGCTAGTAGCAGCATGATGAGTGGATTTAGGTACGACGATTCTAAGTGAAATAAGTCTCACAGAAAAAGACACTTATCATAAGATATCACTTATAGAGGGAATGTAAAAACCGCTACCCTTGAAATGAATTACAAAACAGAACAGAGTCACACGTTTAGAAAACACACTATGGCTGCTTAACGGGAAAGGTGAGGTGGGGTGATGCATAAAACAAGGGTTTCAAATTAGCTCAGATACCGTTCCATAAACCCAATATGTAATAGACAAGACCAACTCCTTGCTCAGTGAATTGCACTCAACACCCCCTATTCACCGCCCAAGAATATTTCTGACTAGTAAGAATCTTAAAACCTATGTATTGATATCTCTCTGTAAGTGAGACAAGTGGGTGTAAAGCGGCAGAAACACAGCAGTGAAAAGCAGCTAAACCCCATTATAAAAATCAATTACTTTGGAATACCCGTGAAACAAAGAAAGTGAAACAGAGAGAAATTCTTACAAAATTCGTTCAGGGGCTGTGATGCCACCTGGATTGACCATATCTAGACCCACAGCTGATTGAGACATAAGGGTGGACACTCTTGGAGCTGAGAGTTTTGGTGAAGTTGGGTGAGCAAACGCAGACCCTTTAAAGTAATACTGCGTGGTATCCATCCCATGGGTCCCAAATCTCCAGGTTCAAGGGCATCTTCCTACATCGAAACCATGCATGAGAAACCCAGAAGATGGTACACCGTGTGATCGGGAAAGGTTTCTAAAACGCACTTCATTTCTCATCTCCTTGTGCTCGGGTTCGCCATTCCAGCCACTTTACTAGCAATCTCCCTCCTTGGAGAATCAGCACCTTTAACCTCCTGTTCCGTACAGGTTGCAATTTGTCTTGAGGATGAACGGGAAGAGGGGGAACCAATGAGAGACTAGCTCTAGGTGTTGGGACAGGCACAGGTCACTCTATTTTCCCATCAGGAAGAAGAATTTACCACAGGCTCAGCCTGCGGCCCGGGACCAGAATAGGGTCTGAAGCAATCCTGCGCTTTTGCGGCCAGCTCCCAAGAAAGCGAGTTGAAAAATGGAGCTCAGGGGCACTGCAATCCACAAACCTGCAGACTTATAAATGATGACTCTCGTCCACAAATATATTGAGGGAAGGCAACGAAGAGGATTTGAAAGGAAGGCAGAATTGCAGGAAACAGATTTCAGGAGGGAGATTCGAATCGCCTTTAAAGCACAGGAAAAGCGGCAAAACCTCGACAATGATGCCCTTGGCCAAAAAGGGCCTATGCGTTTTTTCCTGAATATATTCAGGAAAAAACGCATACGCCCTTTTTGGCCAACCAAGCAAACTGGAAAGGCAAATCAGCGCTACAAAGAAGTCTCGCTTCCCATCGGTCAAAAGGGCCATGCTGAATACAGTGTCAAAACCAGAAATGCAGGACAGGCCATGGAGAAACGGGAGCCTGGCTACGCTGATGGACGGGATGTAAATTGCCAACAGCCACTCTGGAGAAGTGCACTGTGTGTCCTGAAACATCTAAAAAACTCAGCTTAGGGAGCATAGGGCACTTCCACTCATGGGCGTATAAATTGGGAAAACTAAAAATCAGCAAGACACAGGCACCGCAAAGTTTAGGGCTGCTCTGTTGACAAGAACCTCCACTTCGTTACACCTTAAATATCCCAGGAAAGAGAAAAATGGATAAAGAACTTGTGGTCCTTATGTACAATGGAATATCACTCAGCCATGAAATCAACGTCATAAGGCTAGTAGCAGCATGATGAGTGGATTTAGGTACGACGATTCTAAGTGAAATAAGTCACACAGAAAAAGACACTTATCATAAGATATCACTTATAGAGGGAATGTAAAAACCGCTACCCTTGAACTGAATTACAAAACAGAATAGAGTCACACGTTTAGAAAACACACTATGGCTGCTTTACGGGAAAGGTGAGGTGGGGTGATGCATAAAACAAGGGTTTCAAATTAGCTCAGATACCGTTCCATAAACCCAATATGTAATAGACAAGACCAACTCCTTGCTCAGTGAATTGGACTCAACACCCCCTATTCACCGCCCAAGAATATTTCTGACTAGTAAGAATCTTAAAACCTATGTATTGATATCTCTCTGTAAGTGAGACAAGTGGGTGTAAAGCGGCAGAAACACAGCAGTGAAAAGCAGCTAAACCCCATTATAAAATTCAATTACTTTTGAATACCCGTGAAACAAAGAAAGTCAAAGAGAGAGAAATTCTTACAAAATTCGTTCAGGGGCTGTGATGCCACCTGGATTGACCATATCTAGACCCACAGCTGATTGAGACATAAGGGTGGACACTCTTGGAGCTGACAGTTTTGGTGAAGTTGGGTGAGCAAACGCAGACCCTTTAAAGTAATACTGCGTGGTATCCATCCCATGGGTCCCAAATCTCCAGGTTCAAGGGCATCTTCCTACATCGAAACCATGCATGAGAAACCCAGAAGATGGTACACCGTGTGATCGGGAAAGGTTTCTAAAACGCACTTCATTTCTCATCTCCTTGTGCTCGGGTTCGCCATTCCAGCCACTTTACTAGCAATCTCCCTCCTTGGAGAATAAGCACCTTTAACCTCCTGTTCCGTACAGGTTGCAATTTGTCCTGAGGATGAACGGGAAGAGGGGGAAACAATGAGAGACTAGCTCTAGGTGTTGGGACAGGCACAGGTCACTCTATTTTCCCATCAGGAAGAAGAATTTACCACAGGCTCAGCCTGCCGCCCGGGACCAGAATAGGGTCTGAAGCAATCCTGCGCTTTTGCGGCCAGCTCCCAAGAAAGCGAGTTGAAAAATGGAGCTCAGGGGCACTGCAATCCACAAACCTGCAGACTTATAAATGATGACTCTCGTCCACAAATATATTGAGGGAAGGCAACGAAGAGGATTTGAAAGCAAGGCAGAATTGCAGGAAACAGATTTCAGGAGGGAGATTCGAATCGCCTTTAAAGCACAGGAAAAGCGGCAAAACCTCGACAATGATGCCCTTGGCCAAAAAGGGCCAATGCGTTTTTTCCTGAATATATTCAGGAAAAAACGCATACGCCCTTTTTGGCCAACCAAGCAACCTGGAAAGGCAAATCAGCGTTACAAAGAAGTCTCGCTTCCCATCGGTCAAAAGGGCCATGCTGAATCAAGTGTCAAAACCAGAAAGGCAGGACAGGCCATGGAGAAACGGGAGCCTGGCTACGCTGATGGGTGGGATGTAAATTGCCAACAGCCACTCTGGAGAAGTGTACGGTGTTTCCTGAAACATCTAAAAAACTCAGCTTGTAGAGCATAGGGCACTTCCACTCATGGGCGTATAAATTGGGAAAACTAAAAATCAGCAAGACACAGGCACCCCAAAGTTTAGGGCTGCTCTGTTGACAAGAACCTCCACTTCGTTACACCTTAAATATCCCAGGAAAGAGAAAAATGGATAAAGAAGTTGTGGTCCTTATGTACAATGGAATATCACTCAGCCATGAAATCTACGTCATAAGGCTAGTAGCAGCATGATGAGTGGATTTAGGTACGACGATTCTAAGTAAAATAAGTCTCACAGAAAAAGACACTTATCATAAGATATCACTTATAGAGGGAATGTAAAAACCGCTACCCTTGAAATGAATTACAAAACAGAACAGAGTCACACGTTTAGAAAACAAACTATGGCTGCTTAACGGGAAAGGTGAGGTGGGGTGATGCATAAAACAAGCATTTCAAATTAGCTCAGATACCGTTCCATAAACCCAATATGTAATACACAAGACCTACTCCTTGTTCAGTGAATTGGACTCAACACCCCCTATTCACCGCCCAAGAATATATCTGACTAGTAAGAATCTTAAAACCTATGTATTGATATCTCTCTGTAAGTGAGTCAAGTGGGTGTAAAGCGGCAGAAACACAGCAGTGAAAAGCAGCTAAACCCCATTATAGAAATCAATTACTTTTAAAAACCCCGTGAAACAAAGACAGTGAAAGAGAGAGAAATTCTTACAAAATTCGTTCAGGGGCTGTGATGCCACCTGGATTGACCATATCTAGACCCACAGCTGATTGAGACATAAGGGTGGACACTCTTGGGGCTGAGAGGTTTGGTGAGGTTGGGTGAGCAAACGCAGACCCTTTAAAGTAATACTGCGTGGTACCCATCCCATGGGTCCCAAATCTCCAGGTTCAAGGGCATCTTCCTACATCGAAACAATGTATGAGAAAACCAGAAGATGGTACACCGTGTGATCGGGAAAGGTTTCTAAAACGCACCTCATTTCTCATCTCCTTGTGCTCGGGTTCGCCATTCCAGCCGCTTTACTAGCAATCTCCCTCCTTGGAGAATCAGCACCTTTAACCTCCTGTTCCGTACAGGTTGCAATTTGTCCTGAGGATGAACGGGAAGAGGGGGAACCAATGAGAGACTAGCTCTAGGTGTTGAGACAGGCACAGGTCACTCTATTTTCCCATGAGGAAGAAGAATTAACCACAGGCTCAGCCTGCCGCCCGGGACCAGAATAGGGCCTGAAGCAATCCTGCGCTTTTGCGGCCAGCTCCCAAGAAAGCGAGTTGAAAAATGGAGCTCAGGGGCACTGCAATTCACAAACCTGCAGACTTATAAATGATGACTCTCGTCCACAAATATATTGAGGGAAGGCAACGAAGAGGATTTGAAAGCAAGGCAGAATTGCAGGAAACAGATTTCAGGAGGGAGATTCGAATCGCCTTGAAAGCACAGGAAAAGCGGCAAAACCTCGACAATGATGCCCTTGGCCAAAAAGGGCGTATGCGTTTTTTCCTGAATATATTCAGGAAAAAACGCATACGCCCTTTTTGGCCAACCAAGCAACCTGGAAAGGCAAATCAGCGCTACAAAGAAGTCTCGCTTCCCATCAGTCAAAAGGGCCATGCTGAATCAAGTGTCAAAACCAGAAAGGCAGGACAGGCCATGGAGAAACGGGAGCCTGGCTACGCTGATGGGTGGGATGTAAATTGCCAACAGCCACTCTGGAGAAGTGTACGGTGTTTCCTGAAACATCTAAAAAACTCAGCTTGTAGAGCATAGGGCACTTCCACTCATGGGCGTATAAATTGGGAAAACTAAAAATCAGCAAGACACAGGCACCCCAAAGTTTAGGGCTGCTCTGTTGACAAGAACCTCCACTTCTTTACACCTTAAATATCCCAGGAAAGAGAAAAATGGATAAAGAAGTTGTGGTCCTTATGTACAATGGAATATCACTCAGCCATGAAATCAACGTCATAAGGCTCTTAGCAGCATGATGAGTGGATTTAGGTACGACGATTCTAAGTGAAATAAGTCACACAGAAAAAGACACTTGTCATAAGATATCACTTATAGAGGGAATGTAAAAACCGCTACCCTTGAACGGAATTACAAAACAGAACAGAGTCACACGTTTAGAAAACACACTATGGCTGCTTAACGGGAAAGGTGAGGTGGGGTGATGCATAAAACAAGCGTTTCAAATTAGCTCAGATACCGTTCCATAAACCCAATATGTAATACACAAGACCTACTCCTTGCTCAGTGAATTGGACTCAACACCCCCTATTCACCGCCCAAGAATATATCTGACTAGTAAGAATCTTAAAACCTATGTATTGATATCTCTCTGTAAGTGAGTCAAGTGGGTGTAAAGCGGCAGAAACACAGCAGTGAAAAGCAGCTAAACCCCATTATAAAAATCAATTACTTTGGAATACCGGTGAAGCAAAGACAGTGAAAGAGAGAGAAATTCTTACAAAATTCGTTCAGGGGCTGTGATGCCACCTGGATTGACCATATCTAGACCCACAGCTGTTTGAGACATAAGGGTGGACACTCTTGGGGCTGAGAGGTTTGGTGAGGTTGGGTGAGCAAACGCAGACCCTTTAAAGTAATACTGCGTGGTACCCATCCCATGGGTCCCAAATCTCCAGGTTCAAGGGCATCTTCCTACATCGAAAACATGCATGAGAAACCCAGAAGATGGTACACCGTGTGATCGGGAAAGGTTTCTAAAACGCACCTCATTTCTCATCTCCTTGTGCTCGGGTTCGCCATTCCAGCCGCTTTACTAGCAATCTCCCTCCTTGGAGAATCAGCACCTTTAACCTCCTGTTCCGTACAGGTTGCAATTTGTCCTGAGGATGAACGGGAAGAGGGGGAACAAATGAGAGACTAGCTCTAGGTGTTGGGACAGGCACAGGTCCCTCTATTTTCCCATCAGGAAGAAGAATTAACCACAGGCTCAGCCTGCCGCCCGGGACCAGAATAGGGCCTGAAGCAATCCTGCGCTTTTGCGGCCAGCTCCCAAGAAAGCGAGTTGAAAAATGGAGCTCAGGGGCACTGCAATTCACAAACCTGCAGACTTATAAATGATGACTCTCGTCCACAAATATATTGAGGGAAGGCAACGAAGAGGATTTGAAAGCAAGGCAGAATTGCAGTAAACAGATTTCAGGAGGGAGATTCGAATCGCCTTTAAAGCACAGGAAAAGCGGCAAAACCTCGACAATGATGCCCTTGGCCAAAAAGGGCGTATGCGTTTTTTCCTGAATATATTCAGGAAAAAACGCATACGCCCTTTTTGGCCAACCAAGCAACATGGAAAGGCAAATCAGCGCTACAAAGAAGTCTCGCTTCCCATCGGTCAAAAGGGCCATGCTGAATCAAGTGTCAAAACCAGAAAGGCAGGACAGGCCATGGAGAAACGGGAGCCTGGCTACGCTGATGGGTGGGATGTAAATTGCCAACAGCCACTCTGGAGAAGTGTACGGTGTTTCCTGAAACATCTAAAAAACTCAGCTTGTAGAGCATAGGGCACTTCCACTCATGGGCGTATAAATTGGGAAAACTAAAAATCAGCAAGACACAGGCACCCCAAAGTTTAGGGCTGCTCTGTTGACAAGAACCTCCACTTCGTTACACCTTAAATATCCCAGGAAAGAGAAAAATGGATAAAGAAGTTGTGGTCCTTATGTACAATGGAATATCACTCAGCCATGAAATCAACGTCATAAGGCTAGTAGCAGCATGATGAGTGGATTTAGGTACGACGATTCTAAGTGAAATAAGTCTCACAGAAAAAGACACTTATCATAAGATATCACTTATAGAGGGAATGTAAAAACCGCTACCCTTGAAATGAATTACAAAACAGAACAGAGTCACACGTTTAGAAAACACACTATGGCTGCTTAACGGGAAAGGTGAGGTGGGGTGATGCATAAAACAAGGGTTTCAAATTAGCTCAGATACCGTTCCATAAACCCAATATGTAATAGACAAGACCAACTCCTTGCTCAGTGAATTGCACTCAACACCCCCTATTCACCGCCCAAGAATATTTCTGACTAGTAAGAATCTTAAAACCTATGTATTGATATCTCTCTGTAAGTGAGACAAGTGGGTGTAAAGCGGCAGAAACACAGCAGTGAAAAGCAGCTAAACCCCATTATAAAAATCAATTACTTTGGAATACCCGTGAAACAAAGAAAGTGAAACAGAGAGAAATTCTTACAAAATTCGTTCAGGGGCTGTGATGCCACCTGGATTGACCATATCTAGACCCACAGCTGATTGAGACATAAGGGTGGACACTCTTGGAGCTGAGAGTTTTGGTGAAGTTGGGTGAGCAAACGCAGACCCTTTAAAGTAATACTGCGTGGTATCCATCCCATGGGTCCCAAATCTCCAGGTTCAAGGGCATCTTCCTACATCGAAACCATGCATGAGAAACCCAGAAGATGGTACACCGTGTGATCGGGAAAGGTTTCTAAAACGCACTTCATTTCTCATCTCCTTGTGCTCGGGTTCGCCATTCCAGCCACTTTACTAGCAATCTCCCTCCTTGGAGAATCAGCACCTTTAACCTCCTGTTCCGTACAGGTTGCAATTTGTCTTGAGGATGAACGGGAAGAGGGGGAACCAATGAGAGACTAGCTCTAGGTGTTGGGACAGGCACAGGTCACTCTATTTTCCCATCAGGAAGAAGAATTTACCACAGGCTCAGCCTGCGGCCCGGGACCAGAATAGGGTCTGAAGCAATCCTGCGCTTTTGCGGCCAGCTCCCAAGAAAGCGAGTTGAAAAATGGAGCTCAGGGGCACTGCAATCCACAAACCTGCAGACTTATAAATGATGACTCTCGTCCACAAATATATTGAGGGAAGGCAACGAAGAGGATTTGAAAGCAAGGCAGAATTGCAGGAAACAGATTTCAGGAGGGAGATTCGAATCGCCTTTAAAGCACAGGAAAAGCGGCAAAACCTCGACAATGATGCCCTTGGCCAAAAAGGGCCTATGCGTTTTTTCCTGAATATATTCAGGAAAAAACGCATACGCCCTTTTTTGCCAACCAAGCAACCTGGAAAGGCAAATCAGCGTTACAAAGAAGTCTCGCTTCCCATCGGTCAAAAGGGCCATGCTGAATCAAGTGTCAAAACCAGAAAGGCAGGACAGGCCATGGAGAAACGGGAGCCTGGCTACGCTGATGGGTGGGATGTAAATTGCCAACAGCCACTCTGGAGAAGTGTACGGTGTTTCCTGAAACATCTAAAAAACTCAGCTTGTAGAGCATAGGGCACTTCCACTCATGGGCGTATAAATTGGGAAAACTAAAAATCAGCAAGACACAGGCACCCCAAAGTTTAGGGCTGCTCTGTTGACAAGAACCTCCACTTCGTTACACCTTAAATATCCCAGGAAAGAGAAAAATGGATAAAGAAGTTGTGGTCCTTATGTACAATGGAATATCACTCAGCCATGAAATCTACGTCATAAGGCTAGTAGCAGCATGATGAGTGGATTTAGGTACGACGATTCTAAGTGAAATAAGTCTCACAGAAAAAGACACTTATCATAAGATATCACTTATAGAGGGAATGTAAAAACCGCTACCCTTGAAATGAATTACAAAACAGAACAGAGTCACACGTTTAGAAAACACACTATGGCTGCTTAACGGGAAAGGTGAGGTGGGGTGATGCATAAAACAAGCATTTCAAATTAGCTCAGATACCGTTCCATAAACCCAATATGTAATACACAAGACCTACTCCTTGTTCAGTGAATTGGACTCAACACCCCCTATTCACCGCCCAAGAATATATCTGACTAGTAAGAATCTTAAAACCTATGTATTGATATCTCTCTGTAAGTGAGTCAAGTGGGTGTAAAGCGGCAGAAACACAGCAGTGAAAAGCAGCTAAACCCCATTATAGAAATCAATTACTTTTAAAAACCCCGTGAAACAAAGACAGTGAAAGAGAGAGAAATTCTTACAAAATTCGTTCAGGGGCTGTGATGCCACCTGGATTGACCATATCTAGACCCACAGCTGATTGAGACATAAGGGTGGACACTCTTGGGGCTGAGAGGTTTGGTGAGGTTGGGTGAGCAAACGCAGACCCTTTAAAGTAATACTGCGTGGTACCCATCCCATGGGTCCCAAATCTCCAGGTTCAAGGGCATCTTCCTACATCGAAACAATGCATGAGAAAACCAGAAGATGGTACACCGTGTGATCGGGAAAGGTTTCTAAAACGCACCTCATTTCTCATCTCCTTGTGCTCGGGTTCGCCATTCCAGCCGCTTTACTAGCAATCTCCCTCCTTGGAGAATCAGCACCTTTAACCTCCTGTTCCGTACAGGTTGCAATTTGTCCTGAGGATGAACGGGAAGAGGGGGAACCAATGAGAGACTAGCTCTAGGTGTTGAGACAGGCACAGGTCACTCTATTTTCCCATCAGGAAGAAGAATTAACCACAGGCTCAGCCTGCCGCCCGGGACCAGAATAGGGCCTGAAGCAATCCTGGCTTTTGCGGCCAGCTCCCAAGAAAGCGAGTTGAAAAATGGAGCTCAGGGGCACTGCAATTCACAAACCTGCAGACTTATAAATGATGACTCTCGTCCACAAATATATTGAGGGAAGGCAACGAAGAGGATTTGAAAGCAAGGCAGAATTGCAGGAAACAGATTTCAGGAGGGAGATTCGAATCGCCTTTAAAGCACAGGAAAAGCGGCAAAACCTCGACAATGATGCCCTTGGCCAAAAAGGGCGTATGCGTTTTTTCCTGAATATATTCAGGAAAAAACGCATACGCCCTTTTTGGCCAACCAAGCAACCTGGAAAGGCAAATCAGCGCTACAAAGAAGTCTCGCTTCCCATCGGTCAAAAGTGCCATGCTGAATCAAGTGTCAAAACCAGAAAGGCAGGACAGGCCATGGAGAAACGGGAGCCTGGCTACGCTGATGGGCGGGATGTAAATTGCCAACAGCCACTCTGGAGAAGTGTACGGTGTGTCCTGAAACATCTAAAAAACTCAGCTTAGAGAGCATAGGGCACTTTCACTCATGGGCGTATAAATTGGGAAAACTAAAAATCAGCAAGACACAGGCACCCCAAAGTTTAGGGTTGCTCTGTTGACAAGAACCTCCACTTCGTTACACCTTAAATATCCCAGGAAAGAGAAAAATGGATAAAGAAGCTGTGGTCCTTATGTACAATGGAATATCACTCAGCCATGAAATCAACGTCATAAGGCTAGTAGCAGCTTGATGAGTGGATTTAGGTACGACGATTCTAAATGAAATAAGTCACACAGAAAAAGACACTTGTCATAAGATATCACTTATAGAGGGAATGTAAAAACCGCTACCCTTGAACGGAATTACAAAACAGAACAGAGTCACACGTTTAGAAAACACACTATGGCTGCTTAACGGGAAAGGTGAGGTGGGGTGATGCATAAAACAAGCATTTCAAATTAGCTCAGATACCGTTCCATAAACCCAATATGTAATAGACAAGACCAACTCCTTGCTCAGTGAATTGCACTCAACACCCCCTATTCACCGCCCAAGAATATTTCTGACTAGTAAGAATCTTAAAACCTATGTATTGATATCTCTCTGTAAGTGAGACAAGTGGGTGTAAAGCGGCAGAAACACAGCAGTGAAAAGCAGCTAAACCCCATTATAAAAATCAATTACTTTGGAATACCCGTGAAACAAAGAAAGTGAAACAGAGAGAAATTCTTACAAAATTCGTTCAGGGGCTGTGATGCCACCTGGATTGACCATATCTAGACCCACAGCTGATTGAGACATAAGGGTGGACACTCTTGGAGCTGAGAGTTTTGGTGAAGTTGGGTGAGCAAACGCAGACCCTTTAAAGTAATACTGCGTGGTATCCATCCCATGGGTCCCAAATCTCCAGGTTCAAGGGCATCTTCCTACATCGAAACCATGCATGAGAAACCCAGAAGATGGTACACCGTGTGATCGGGAAAGGTTTCTAAAACGCACTTCATTTCTCATCTCCTTGTGCTCGGGTTCGCCATTCCAGCCACTTTACTAGCAATCTCCCTCCTTGGAGAATCAGCACCTTTAACCTCCTGTTCCGTACAGGTTGCAATTTGTCTTGAGGATGAACGGGAAGAGGGGGAACCAATGAGAGACTAGCTCTAGGTGTTGGGACAGGCACAGGTCACTCTATTTTCCCATCAGGAAGAAGAATTTACCACAGGCTCAGCCTGCGGCCCGGGACCAGAATAGGGTCTGAAGCAATCCTGCGCTTTTGCGGCCAGCTCCCAAGAAAGCGAGTTGAAAAATGGAGCTCAGGGGCACTGCAATCCACAAACCTGCAGACTTATAAATGATGACTCTCGTCCACAAATATATTGAGGGAAGGCAACGAAGAGGATTTGAAAGCAAGGCAGAATTGCAGGAAACAGATTTCAGGAGGGAGATTCGAATCGCCTTTAAAGCACAGGAAAAGCGGCAAAACCTCGACAATGATGCCCTTGGCCAAAAAGGGCCTATGCGTTTTTTCCTGAATATATTCAGGAAAAAACGCATACGCCCTTTTTTGCCAACCAAGCAACCTGGAAAGGCAAATCAGCGTTACAAAGAAGTCTCGCTTCCCATCGGTCAAAAGGGCCATGCTGAATCAAGTGTCAAAACCAGAAAGGCAGGACAGGCCATGGAGAAACGGGAGCCTGGCTACGCTGATGGGTGGGATGTAAATTGCCAACAGCCACTCTGGAGAAGTGTACGGTGTTTCCTGAAACATCTAAAAAACTCAGCTTGTAGAGCATAGGGCACTTCCACTCATGGGCGTATAAATTGGGAAAACTAAAAATCAGCAAGACACAGGCACCCCAAAGTTTAGGGCTGCTCTGTTGACAAGAACCTCCACTTCGTTACACCTTAAATATCCCAGGAAAGAGAAAAATGGATAAAGAAGTTGTGGTCCTTATGTACAATGGAATATCACTCAGCCATGAAATCTACGTCATAAGGCTAGTAGCAGCATGATGAGTGGATTTAGGTACGACGATTCTAAGTGAAATAAGTCTCACAGAAAAAGACACTTATCATAAGATATCACTTATAGAGGGAATGTAAAAACCGCTACCCTTGAAATGAATTACAAAACAGAACAGAGTCACACGTTTAGAAAACACACTATGGCTGCTTAACGGGAAAGGTGAGGTGGGGTGATGCATAAAACAAGCATTTCAAATTAGCTCAGATACCGTTCCATAAACCCAATATGTAATACACAAGACCTACTCCTTGTTCAGTGAATTGGACTCAACACCCCCTATTCACCGCCCAAGAATATATCTGACTAGTAAGAATCTTAAAACCTATGTATTGATATCTCTCTGTAAGTGAGTCAAGTGGGTGTAAAGCGGCAGAAACACAGCAGTGAAAAGCAGCTAAACCCCATTATAGAAATCAATTACTTTTAAAAACCCCGTGAAACAAAGACAGTGAAAGAGAGAGAAATTCTTACAAAATTCGTTCAGGGGCTGTGATGCCACCTGGATTGACCATATCTAGACCCACAGCTGATTGAGACATAAGGGTGGACACTCTTGGGGCTGAGAGGTTTGGTGAGGTTGGGTGAGCAAACGCAGACCCTTTAAAGTAATACTGCGTGGTACCCATCCCATGGGTCCCAAATCTCCAGGTTCAAGGGCATCTTCCTACATCGAAACAATGCATGAGAAAACCAGAAGATGGTACACCGTGTGATCGGGAAAGGTTTCTAAAACGCACCTCATTTCTCATCTCCTTGTGCTCGGGTTCGCCATTCCAGCCGCTTTACTAGCAATCTCCCTCCTTGGAGAATCAGCACCTTTAACCTCCTGTTCCGTACAGGTTGCAATTTGTCCTGAGGATGAACGGGAAGAGGGGGAACCAATGAGAGACTAGCTCTAGGTGTTGAGACAGGCACAGGTCACTCTATTTTCCCATCAGGAAGAAGAATTAACCACAGGCTCAGCCTGCCGCCCGGGACCAGAATAGGGCCTGAAGCAATCCTGGCTTTTGCGGCCAGCTCCCAAGAAAGCGAGTTGAAAAATGGAGCTCAGGGGCACTGCAATTCACAAACCTGCAGACTTATAAATGATGACTCTCGTCCACAAATATATTGAGGGAAGGCAACGAAGAGGATTTGAAAGCAAGGCAGAATTGCAGGAAACAGATTTCAGGAGGGAGATTCGAATCGCCTTTAAAGCACAGGAAAAGCGGCAAAACCTCGACAATGATGCCCTTGGCCAAAAAGGGCGTATGCGTTTTTTCCTGAATATATTCAGGAAAAAACGCATACGCCCTTTTTGGCCAACCAAGCAACCTGGAAAGGCAAATCAGCGCTACAAAGAAGTCTCGCTTCCCATCGGTCAAAAGTGCCATGCTGAATCAAGTGTCAAAACCAGAAAGGCAGGACAGGCCATGGAGAAACGGGAGCCTGGCTACGCTGATGGGCGGGATGTAAATTGCCAACAGCCACTCTGGAGAAGTGTACGGTGTGTCCTGAAACATCTAAAAAACTCAGCTTAGAGAGCATAGGGCACTTTCACTCATGGGCGTATAAATTGGGAAAACTAAAAATCAGCAAGACACAGGCACCCCAAAGTTTAGGGTTGCTCTGTTGACAAGAACCTCCACTTCGTTACACCTTAAATATCCCAGGAAAGAGAAAAATGGATAAAGAAGCTGTGGTCCTTATGTACAATGGAATATCACTCAGCCATGAAATCAACGTCATAAGGCTAGTAGCAGCTTGATGAGTGGATTTAGGTACGACGATTCTAAATGAAATAAGTCACACAGAAAAAGACACTTGTCATAAGATATCACTTATAGAGGGAATGTAAAAACCGCTACCCTTGAACGGAATTACAAAACAGAACAGAGTCACACGTTTAGAAAACACACTATGGCTGCTTAACGGGAAAGGTGAGGTGGGGTGATGCATAAAACAAGCATTTCAAATTAGCTCAGATACCGTTCCATAAACCCAATATGTAATACACAAGACCTACTCCTTGCTCAGGGAATTGGACTCAACAACCCCTATTCACCGCCCAAGAATATATCTGACTAGTAAGAATCTTAAAACCTATGTATTTATATCTCTCTGTAAGTGAGTCAAGTGGGTGTAAAGCGGCAGAAACACAGCAGTGAAAAGCAGCTAAACCCCATTATAGAAATTAATTACTTTTAAAAACCCCGTGAGACAAAGACAGTGAAAGAGAGAGAAATTCTTACAAAATTCGTTCAGGGGCTGTGATGCCACCTGGATTGACCATATCTAGACCCACAGCTGATTGAGACATAAGGGTGGACACTCTTGGGGCTGAGAGGTTTGGTGAGGTTGGGTGAGCAAACGCAGACCCTTTAAAGTAATACTGCGTGGTACCCATCCCATGGGTCCCAAATCTCCAGGTTTAAGGGCATCTTCCTACATCGAAACAATGCATGAGAAACCCAGAAGATGGTACACCGTGTGATCGGGAAAGGTTTCTAAAACGCACCTCATTTCTCATCTCCTTGTCCTCGGGTTCGCCATTCCAGCCGCTTTACTAGCAATCTCCCTCCTTGGAGAATCAGCACCTTTAACCTCCTGTTCCGTACAAGTTGCAAATTGTCCTGAGGATGAACGGGAAGAGGGGGAACCAAAGAGAGACTAGCTCTAGGTGTTGAGACAGGCACAGGTCACTCTATTTTCCCATCAGGAAGAAGAATTAACCACAGGCTCAGCCTGCCGCCCGGGACCAGCATAGGGCCTGAAGCAATCCTGCGCTTTTGCGGCCAGCTCCCAAGAAAGCGAGTTGAAAAATGGAGCTCAGGGGCACTGCAATTCACAAACCTGCAGACTTATAAATGATGACTCTCGTCCACAAATATATTGAGGGAAGGCAACGAAGAGGATTTGAAAGCAAGGCAGAATTGCAGGAAACAGATTTCAGGAGGGAGATTCGAATCGCCTTTAAAGCACAGGAAAAGCGGCAAAACCTCGACAATGATGCCCTTGGCCAAAAAGGGCGTATGCGTTTTTTCCTGAATATATTCAGGAAAAAACGCATACGCTCTTTTTGGCCAACCAAGCAACCTGGAAAGGCAAATCAGCGCTACAAAGAAGTCTCGCTTCCCATCGGTCAAAAGTGCTATGCTGAATCAAGTGTCAAAACCAGAAAGGCAGGACAGGCCATGGAGAAACGGGAGCCTGGCTACGCTGATGGGCGGGATGTAAATTGCCAACAGCCACTCTGGAGAAGTGTACGGTGTGTCCTTAAACATCTAAAAAACTCAGCTTAGAGAGCATAGGGCACTTCCACTCATGGGCGTATAAATTGGGAAAACTAAAAATCAGCAAGACACAGGCACCCCAAAGTTTAGGGCTGCTCTGTTGACAAGAACCTCCACTTCGTTACACCTTAAATATCCCAGGAAAGAGAAAAATGGATAAAGAAGTTGTGGTCCTTATGTACAATGGAATATCACTCAGCCATGAAATCTACGTCATAAGGCTAGTAGCAGCATGATGAGTGGATTTAGGTACGACGATTCTAAGTGAAAAAGTCTCACAGAAAAAGACACTTATCATAAGATATCACTTATAGAGGGAATGTAAAAACCGCTACCCTTGAACGGAATTACAAAACAGAACAGAGTCACACGTTTAGAAAACACACTATGGCTGCTTAACGGGAAAGGTGAGGTGGGGTGATGCATAAAACAAGCATTTCAAATTAGCTCAGATACCGTTCCATAAACCCAATATGTAATACACAAGACCAACTCCTTGCTCAGTGAATTGGACTCAACACCCCCTATTCACCGCCCAAGAATATTTCTGACTAGTAAGAATCTTAAAACCTATGTATTGATATCTCTCTGTAAGTGAGACAAGTGGGTGTAAAGCGGCAGAAACACAGCAGTGAAAAGCAGCTAAACCCCATTATAAAAATCAATTACTTTTGAATACCCGTGAAACAAAGAAAGTGAAAGAGAGAGAAATTCTTACAAAATTCGTTCAGGGGCTGTGATGCCACCTGGATTGACCATATCTAGACCCACAGCTGATTGAGACATAAGGGTGGACACTCTTGGGGCTGAGAGGTTTGGTGAGGTTGGGTGAGCAAACGCAGACCCTTTAAAGTAATACTGCGTGGTACCCATCCCATGGGTCCCAAATCTCCAGGTTCAAGGGCATCTTCCTACATCGAAACAATGCATGAGAAAACCAGAAGATGGTACACCGTGTGATCGGGAAAGGTTTCTAAAACGCACCTCATTTCTCATCTCCTTGTGCTCGGGTTCGCCATTCCAGCCGCTTTACTAGCAATCTCCCTCCTTGGAGAATCAGCACCTTTAACCTCCTGTTCCGTACAGGTTGCAATTTGTCCTGAGGATGAACGGGAAGAGGGGGAACCAATGAGAGACTAGCTCTAGGTGTTGAGACAGGCACAGGTCACTCTATTTTCCCATCAGGAAGAAGAATTAACCACAGGCTCAGCCTGCCACCCGGGACCAGTATAGGGCCTGAAGCAATCCTGGCTTTTGCGGCCAGCTCCCAAGAAAGCGAGTTGAAAAATGGAGCTCAGGGGCACTGCAATTCACAAACCTGCAGACTTATAAATGATGACTCTCGTCCAAAAATATATTGAGGGAAGGCAACGAAGAGGATTTGAAAGCAAGGCAGAATTGCAGGAAACAGATTTCAGGAGGGAGATTCGAATCGCCTTTAAAGCACAGGAAAAGCGGCAAAACCTCGACAATGATGCCCTTGGCCAAAAAGGGCGTATGCGTTTTTTCCTGAATATATTCAGGAAAAAACCCATACGCCCTTTTTGGCCAACCAAGCAACCTGGAAAGGCAAATCAGCGTGACAAAGAAGTCTCGCTTCCCATCGGTCAAAAGGGCCATGCTGAATCAAGTGTCAAAACCAGAAAGGCAGGACAGGCCATGGAGAAACGGGAGCCTGGCTACGCTGATGGGCGGGATGTAAATTGCCAACAGCCACTCTGGAGAAGTGTACGGTGTGTCCTGAAACATCTAAAAAACTCAGGTTAGAGAGCATAGGGCACTTCCACTCATGGGCGTATAAATTGGGAAAATTAAAATCAGCAAGACACAGGCACCGCAAAGTTTAGGGCTGCTCTGTTGACAAGAACCTCCACTTCGTTACACCTTAAATATCCCAGGAAAGAGAAAAATGGATAAAGAAGTTGTGGTCCTTATGTACAATGGAATATCACTCAGCCATGAAATCAACGTCATAAGGCTAGTAGCAGCATGATGAGTGGATTGAGGTACGACGATTCTAAGTGAAATAAGTCACACAGAAAAAGACACTTATCATAAGATATCACTTATAGAGGGAATGTACAAACCGCTACCCTTGAACTGAATTACAAAACAGAATAGAGTCACACGTTTAGAAAACACACTATGGCTGCTTAACGGGAAAGGTGAGGTGGGGTGATGCATAAAACAAGGGTTTCAAATTAGCTCAGATACCGTTCCATAAACCCAATATGTAATAGACAAGACCTACTCCTTGCTCAATGAATTGGACTCAACACCCCCTATTCACCGCCCAAGAATATATCTGACTAGTAAGAATCTTAAAACCTATGCATTGATATCTCTCTGTAAGTGAGTCAAGTGGGTGTTAAGCGGCAAAATCAGAGCAGTGAAAAGCAGGTAAACCCCATTATAAAAATCAATTACTTTTAACAACCCGTGAAACAAAGACAGTGAAAGAGAGAGAAATTCTTACAAAGTTCGTTCAGGGGCTGTGATGCCACCTGGATTGACCATATCTAGACCCACAGCTGATTGAGACATAAGGGTGCACACTCTTGGGGCTGAGAGGTTTGGTGAGGTTGGGTGAGCAAACGCAGACCCTTTAAAGTAATACTGCGTGGTACCCATCCCATGGGTCCCAAATCTCCAGGTTCAAGGGCATCTTGCTACATCAAAAACATGCATGAGAAACCCAGAAGATGGTACACCGTGTGATCGGGAAAGGTTTTCAAAACGCACCTCATTTCTCATCTCCTTGTGCTCGGGTTCGCCATTCCAGCCGCTTTACTAACAATCTCCGTCCTTGGAGAATCAGCACCTTTAACCTCCTGTTCCGTACAGGTTGCAATTTGTCCTGAGGATGAACGGGAAGAGGGGGAACCAATGAGAGACTAGCTCTAGGTGTTGGGACAGGCACAGGTCACTCTATTTTCCCATCAGGAAGAAGAATTAACCACAGGCTCAGCCTGCCGCCCGGGACCAGAATAGGGCCTGAAGCAATCCTGCGCTTTTGCGGCCAGCTCCCAAGAAAGCGAGTTGAAAAATGGAGCTCAGGGGCACTGCAATTCACAAACCTGCAGACTTATAAATGATGACTCTCGTCCACAAATATATTGAGGGAAGGCAACGAAGAGGATTTGAAAGCAAGGCAGAATTGCAGGAAACAGATTTCAGGAGGGAGATTCGAATCGCCTTTAAAGCCCAGGAAAATCGGCAAAACCTCGACAATGATGCCCTTGGCCAAAAAGGGCGTATGCGTTTTTTCTTGAATATATTCAGGAAAAAACGCATACGCCCTTTTTGGCCAACCAAGCAACCTGGAAAGGCAGATCAGCGCTACAAAGAAGTCTCGCTTCCCATTGGTCAAAAGGGCCATGCTGAATAAAGTGTCAAAACCAGAAATGCAGGACAGGCCATGGAGAAACGCGAGCCTGGCTACTCTGATGGGCGGGATGTAAATTGCCAACAGCCACTCTGGAGAAGTGCACGGTGTGTCGTGAAACATCTAAAAAACTCAGCTTAGGGAGCACAGGGCACTTCCACTCATGGGCGTATAAATTGGGAAAACTAAAAATCAGCAAGACACAGGCACCGCAAAGTTTAGGGCTGCTCTGTTGACAAGAACCTCCACTTCGTTACACCTTAAATATCCCAGGAAAGAGAAAAATGGATAAAGAAGTTGTGGTCCTTATGTACAATGGAATATCACTCAGCCATGAAATCAACGTCATAAGGCTAGTAGCAGCATGATGAGTGGATTGAGGTACGACGATTCTAAGTGAAATAAGTCACACAGAAAAAGACACTTATCATAAGATATCACTTATAGAGGGAATGTACAAACCGCTACCCTTGAACTGAATTACAAAACAGAATAGAGTCACACGTTTAGATAACACACTATGGCTACTTAACGGGAAAGGTGAGGTGGGGTGATGCATAAAACAAGGGTTTCAAATTAGCTCAGATACCGTTCCATAAACCCAATATGTAATAGACAAGACCTACTCCTTGCTCAATGAATTGGACTCAACACCCCCTATTCACCGCCCAAGAATATATCTGACTAGTAAGAATCTTAAAACCTATGCATTGATATCTCTCTGTAAGTGAGTCAAGTGGGTGTTAAGCGGCAAAATCAGAGCAGTGAAAAGCAGGTAAACCCCATTATATAAATCAATTACTTTTAAAAACCCGTGAAACAAAGACAGTGAAAGAGAGAGAAATTCTTACAAAGTTCGCTCAGGGGCTGTGATGCCACCTGGATTGACCATATCTAGACCCACAGCTGATTGAGACATAAGGGTGGACACTCTTGGGGCTGAGAGGTTTGGTGAGGTTGGGTGAGCAAACGCAGACCCTTTAAAGTAATACTGCGTGGTACCCATCCCATGGGTTCCAAATCTCCAGGTTCAAGGGCATCTTCCTACATCAAAAACATGCATGAGAAACCCAGAAGATGGTACACCGTGTGATCGGGAAAGGTTTTCAAAACGCACCTCATTTCTCATCTCCTTGTGCTCGGGTTCGCCATTCCAGCCGCTTTACTAACAATCTCCGTCCTTGGAGAATCAGCACCTTTAACCTCCTGTTCCGTACAGGTTGCAATTTGTCCTGAGGATGAACGGGAAGAGGGGGAACCAATGAGAGACTAGCTCTAGGTGTTGGGACAGGCACAGGTCCCTCTATTTTCCCATCAGGAAGAAGAATTAACCACAGGCTCAGCCTGCCGCCCAGGACCAGAATAGGGCCTGAGGCAATCCTGCGCTTTTGCGGCCAGCTCCCAAGAAAGCGAGTTGAAAAATGGAGCTCAGGGGCACGGCAATTCACATACCTGCAGACTTATAAATGATGACTCTCGTCCACAAATATATTGAGGGAAGGCAACGAAGAGGATTTGAAAGCAAGGCAGAAATGCAGGAAACAGATTGCAGGAGGGAGATTCGAATCGCCTTTAAAGCACAGGAAAAGCGGCAAAACCTCGACAATGATGCCCTTGGCCAAAAAGGGCGTATGCGTTTTTTCCTGAATATATTCAGGAAAAAACGCATACGCCCTTTTTGGCCAACCAAGCAACCTGGAAAGGCAAATCAGCGCTACAAAGAAGTCTCGCTTCCCATCGGTCAAAAGGGCCATGCTGAATCAAGTGTCAAAACCAGAAATGCAGGACAGGCCAAGGAGAAACGGGGGCGTGGCTACGCTGATGGGCGGGATGTAAGTTGCCAACAGCCACTCTGGAGAAGTGCACGGTGTGTCCTGAAACATCTAAAAAACTCAGCTTAGGGAGCATAGGGCACTTCCACTCATGGGCGTATAAATTGGGAAAACTAAAAATCAGCAAGACACAGGCACCGCAAAGTTTAGGGCTGCTCTGTTGACAAGAACCTCCACTTCGTTACACCTTAAATATCACAGGAAAGAGAAAAATGGATAAAGAAGTTGTGGTCCTTATGTACAATGGAATATCACTCAGCCATGAAATCTACGTCATAAGGCTAGTAGCAGCATGATGAGTGGATTTAGGTACGACGATTCTAAGTGAAAAAGTCTCACAGAAAAAGACACTTATCATAAGATATCACTTATAGAGGGAATGTAAAAACCGCTACCCTTGAACGGAATTACAAAACAGAACAGAGTCACACGTTTAGAAAACACACTATGGCTGCTTAACGGGAAAGGTGAGGTGGGGTGATGCATAAAACAAGCATTTCAAATTAGCTCAGATACCGTTCCATAAACCCAATATGTAATACACAAGACCAACTCCTTGCTCAGTGAATTGGACTCAACACCCCCTATTCACCGCCCAAGAATATTTCTGACTAGTAAGAATCTTAAAACCTATGTATTGATATCTCTCTGTAAGTGAGACAAGTGGGTGTAAAGCGGCAGAAACACAGCAGTGAAAAGCAGCTAAACCCCATTATAAAAATCAATTACTTTTGAATACCCGTGAAACAAAGAAAGTGAAAGAGAGAGAAATTCTTACAAAATTCGTTCAGGGGCTGTGATGCCACCTGGATTGACCATATCTAGACCCACAGCTGATTGAGACATAAGGGTGGACACTCTTGGGGCTGAGAGGTTTGGTGAGGTTGGGTGAGCAAACGCAGACCCTTTAAAGTAATACTGCGTGGTACCCATCCCATGGGTCCCAAATCTCCAGGTTCAAGGGCATCTTCCTACATCGAAACAATGCATGAGAAAACCAGAAGATGGTACACCGTGTGATCGGGAAAGGTTTCTAAAACGCACCTCATTTCTCATCTCCTTGTGCTCGGGTTCGCCATTCCAGCCGCTTTACTAGCAATCTCCCTCCTTGGAGAATCAGCACCTTTAACCTCCTGTTCCGTACAGGTTGCAATTTGTCCTGAGGATGAACGGGAAGAGGGGGAACCAATGAGAGACTAGCTCTAGGTGTTGAGACAGGCACAGGTCACTCTATTTTCCCATCAGGAAGAAGAATTAACCACAGGCTCAGCCTGCCACCCGGGACCAGTATAGGGCCTGAAGCAATCCTGGCTTTTGCGGCCAGCTCCCAAGAAAGCGAGTTGAAAAATGGAGCTCAGGGGCACTGCAATTCACAAACCTGCAGACTTATAAATGATGACTCTCGTCCAAAAATATATTGAGGGAAGGCAACGAAGAGGATTTGAAAGCAAGGCAGAATTGCAGGAAACAGATTTCAGGAGGGAGATTCGAATCGCCTTTAAAGCACAGGAAAAGCGGCAAAACCTCGACAATGATGCCCTTGGCCAAAAAGGGCGTATGCGTTTTTTCCTGAATATATTCAGGAAAAAACGCATACGCCCTTTTTGGCCAACCAAGCAACCTGGAAAGGCAAATCAGCGTGACAAAGAAGTCTCGCTTCCCATCGGTCAAAAGGGCCATGCTGAATCAAGTGTCAAAACCAGAAAGGCAGGACAGGCCATGGAGAAACGGGAGCCTGGCTACGCTGATGGGCGGGATGTAAATTGCCAACAGCCACTCTGGAGAAGTGTACGGTGTGTCCTGAAACATCTAAAAAACTCAGGTTAGAGAGCATAGGGCACTTCCACTCATGGGCGTATAAATTGGGAAAATTAAAATCAGCAAGACACAGGCACCGCAAAGTTTAGGGCTGCTCTGTTGACAAGAACCTCCACTTCGTTACACCTTAAATATCCCAGGAAAGAGAAAAATGGATAAAGAAGTTGTGGTCCTTATGTACAATGGAATATCACTCAGCCATGAAATCAACGTCATAAGGCTAGTAGCAGCATGATGAGTGGATTGAGGTACGACGATTCTAAGTGAAATAAGTCACACAGAAAAAGACACTTATCATAAGATATCACTTATAGAGGGAATGTACAAACCGCTACCCTTGAACTGAATTACAAAACAGAATAGAGTCACACGTTTAGAAAACACACTATGGCTGCTTAACGGGAAAGGTGAGGTGGGGTGATGCATAAAACAAGGGTTTCAAATTAGCTCAGATACCGTTCCATAAACCCAATATGTAATAGACAAGACCTACTCCTTGCTCAATGAATTGGACTCAACACCCCCTATTCACCGCCCAAGAATATATCTGACTAGTAAGAATCTTAAAACCTATGCATTGATATCTCTCTGTAAGTGAGTCAAGTGGGTGTTAAGCGGCAAAATCAGAGCAGTGAAAAGCAGGTAAACCCCATTATAAAAATCAATTACTTTTAACAACCCGTGAAACAAAGACAGTGAAAGAGAGAGAAATTCTTACAAAGTTCGTTCAGGGGCTGTGATGCCACCTGGATTGACCATATCTAGACCCACAGCTGATTGAGACATAAGGGTGCACACTCTTGGGGCTGAGAGGTTTGGTGAGGTTGGGTGAGCAAACGCAGACCCTTTAAAGTAATACTGCGTGGTACCCATCCCATGGGTCCCAAATCTCCAGGTTCAAGGGCATCTTGCTACATCAAAAACATGCATGAGAAACCCAGAAGATGGTACACCGTGTGATCGGGAAAGGTTTTCAAAACGCACCTCATTTCTCATCTCCTTGTGCTCGGGTTCGCCATTCCAGCCGCTTTACTAACAATCTCCGTCCTTGGAGAATCAGCACCTTTAACCTCCTGTTCCGTACAGGTTGCAATTTGTCCTGAGGATGAACGGGAAGAGGGGGAACCAATGAGAGACTAGCTCTAGGTGTTGGGACAGGCACAGGTCACTCTATTTTCCCATCAGGAAGAAGAATTAACCACAGGCTCAGCCTGCCGCCCGGGACCAGAATAGGGCCTGAAGCAATCCTGCGCTTTTGCGGCCAGCTCCCAAGAAAGCGAGTTGAAAAATGGAGCTCAGGGGCACTGCAATTCACAAACCTGCAGACTTATAAATGATGACTCTCGTCCACAAATATATTGAGGGAAGGCAACGAAGAGGATTTGAAAGCAAGGCAGAATTGCAGGAAACAGATTTCAGGAGGGAGATTCGAATCGCCTTTAAAGCCCAGGAAAATCGGCAAAACCTCGACAATGATGCCCTTGGCCAAAAAGGGCGTATGCGTTTTTTCCTGAATATATTCAGGAAAAAACGCATACGCCCTTTTTGGCCAACCAAGCAACCTGGAAAGGCAGATCAGCGCTACAAAGAAGTCTCGCTTCCCATTGGTCAAAAGGGCCATGCTGAATAAAGTGTCAAAACCAGAAATGCAGGACAGGCCATGGAGAAACGGGAGCCTGGCTACTCTGATGGGCGGGATGTAAATTGCCAACAGCCACTCTGGAGAAGTGCACGGTGTGTCGTGAAACATCTAAAAAACTCAGCTTAGGGAGCATAGGGCACTTCCACTCATGGGCGTATAAATTGGGAAAACTAAAAATCAGCAAGACACAGGCACCGCAAAGTTTAGGGCTGCTCTGTTGACAAGAACCTCCATTTCGTTACACCTTAAATATCCCAGGAAAGAGAAAAATGGATAAAGAAGTTGTGGTCCTTATGTACAATGGAATATCACTCAGCCATGAAATCAACGTCATAAGGCTAGTAGCAGCATGATGAGTGGATTGAGGTACGACGATTCTAAGTGAAATAAGTCACACAGAAAAAGACACTTATCATAAGATATCACTTATAGAGGGAATGTACAAACCGCTACCCTTGAACTGAATTACAAAACAGAATAGAGTCACACGTTTAGAAAACACACTATGGCTGCTTAACGGGAAAGGTGAGGTGGGGTGATGCATAAAACAAGGGTTTCAAATTAGCTCAGATACCGTTCCATAAACCCAATATGTAATAGACAAGACCTACTCCTTGCTCAATGAATTGGACTCAACACCCCCTATTCACCGCCCAAGAATATATCTGACTAGTAAGAATCTTAAAACCTATGCATTGATATCTCTCTGTAAGTGAGTCAAGTGGGTCTTAAGCGTCAAAATCACAGCAGTGAAAAGCAGGTAAACCCCATTATAAAAATCAATTACTTTTAAAAACCCGTGAAACAAAGACAGTGAAAGAGAGAGAAATTCTTACAAAGTTCACTCAGGGGCTGTGATGCCACCTGGATTGACCATATCTAGACCCACAGCTGATTGAGACATAAGGGTGGACACTCTTGGGGCTGAGAGGTTTGGTGAGGTTGGGTGAGCAAACGCAGACCCTTTAAAGTAATACTGCGTGGTACCCATCCCATGGGTTCCAAATCTCCAGGTTCAAGGGCATCTTGCTACATCAAAAACATGCATGAGAAACCCAGAAGATGGTACACCGTGTGATCGGGAAAGGTTTTCAAAACGCACCTCATTTCTCATCTCCTTGTGCTCGGGTTCGCCATTCCAGCCGCTTTACTAACAATCTCCGTCCTTGGAGAATCAGCACCTTTAACCTCCTGTTCCGTACAGGTTGCAATTTGTCCTGAGGATGAACGGGAAGAGGGGGAACCAATGAGAGACTAGCTCTAGGTGTTGGGACAGGCACAGGTCCCTCTATTTTCCCATCAGGAAGAAGAATTAACCACAGGCTCAGCCTGCCGCCCAGGACCAGAATAGGGCCTGAGGCAATCCTGCGCTTTTGCGGCCAGCTCCCAAGAAAGCGAGTTGAAAAATGGAGCTCAGGGGCACGGCAATTCACATACCTGCAGACTTATAAATGATGACTCTCGTCCACAAATATATTGAGGGAAGGCAACGAAGAGGATTTGAAAGCAAGGCAGAAATGCAGGAAACAGATTGCAGGAGGGAGATTCGAATCGCCTTTAAAGCACAGGAAAAGCGGCAAAACCTCGACAATGATGCCCTTGGCCAAAAAGGGCGTATGCGTTTTTTCCTGAATATATTCAGGAAAAAACGCATACGCCCTTTTTGGCCAACCAAGCAACCTGGAAAGGCAAATCAGCGCTACAAAGAAGTCTCGCTTCCCATCGGTCAAAAGGGCAATGCTGAATAAAGTGTCAAAACCAGAAATGCAGGACACGCCAAGGAGAAACGGGGGCGTGGCTACGCTGATGGGCGGGATGTAAGTTGCCAACAGCCACTCTGGAGAAGTGCACGGTGTGTCCTGAAACATCTAAAAAACTCAGCTTAGGGAGCATAGGGCACTTCCACTCATGGGCGTATAAATTGGGAAAACTAAAAATCAGCAAGACACAGGCACCGCAAAGTTTAGGGCTGCTCTGTTGACAAGAACCTCCACTTCGTTACACCTTAAATATCACAGGAAAGAGAAAAATGGATAAAGAAGTTGTGGTCCTTATGTACAATGGAATATCACTCAGTCATGAAATCAACGTCATAAGGCTAGTAGCAGCATGATGAGTGGATTGAGGTACGACGATTCTAAGTGAAATAAGTCACACAGAAAAAGACACTTATCATAAGATATCACTTATAAAGGGAATGTACAAACCGCTACCCTTGAACTGAATTACAAAACAGAATAGAGTCACACGTTTAGAAAACACACTATGGCTGCTTAACGGGAAAGGTGAGGTGGGGTGATGCATAAAACAAGGGTTTCAAATTAGCTCAGATACCGTTCCATAAACCCAATATGTAATAGACAAGACCTACTCCTTGGTCAATGAATTGGACTCAACACTCCCTATTCACCGTCCAAGAATATATCTGACTAGTAAGAATCTTAAAACCTATGTATTGATAACTCTCTGTAAGTGAGTCAAGTGGGTGTAAAGCGGCAGAAACACAGCAGTGAAAAGCTGCTAAACCCCATTATAAAAATCAATTACTTTTAAAAACCCGTGAAACAAAGACAGTGAAAGAGAGAGAAATTCTTACAAAGTTCGCTCAGGGGCTGTGATGCCACCTGGATTGACCATATCTAGACCCACAGCTGATTTAGACCTAAGGGTGGACACTCTTGGGGCTAAGAGGTTTGGTGAGGTTGGGTGAGCAAACACAGACCTTTTAAAGTAATACTGCGTGGTACCCATCCCATGGGTCCCAAATCTCCAGGTTCAAGGGCATCTTCCTACATCGAAAACATGCATGAGAAACCCAGAAGATGGTACACCGTGTGATCGGGAAAGCTTTCCAAAACGCACCTCATTTCTCATCTCCTTGCTCTTGGGTTCGCCATTCCTGCCGCTTTACTAGCAATCTCCGTCCTTGGAGAATCAGCACCTTAACCTCCTGTTCCGTACAGGTTGCAATTTTTCCTGAGGATGAACGGGAAGAGGGGGAACCAATGAGAGACTAACTCTAGGTGTTGGAACAGGCACAGGTCTATTTTCCTATCAGGAAGAAGAATTAACCACAGGCTCAGCCTGCCGCCCGGGACCAGAATAGGGCCTGAAGCAATCCTGCGCTTTTGCGGCCAGCTCCCAAGAAAGCGAGTTGAAAAATGGAGCTCAGGGGCACTGCAATTCACAAACCTGCAGACTTATAAAAGATGACTCTCGTCCACAAATATATTGAGGGAAGGCAACGAAGAGGATTGGAAAGCAAGGCAGAATTGCAGGAAACAGATTTCAGGAGGGAGATTCGAATCGCCTTTAAAGCCCAGGAAAATCGGCAAAACCTCGACAATGATGCCCTTGGCCAAAAAGGGCGTATGCGTTTTTTCCTGAATATATTCAGGCAAAAACGCATACGCCCTTTTTGGCCAACCAAGCAAACTGGAAAGGCAAATCAGCGCTACAAAGAAGTCTCGCTTCCCATCGGTCAAAAGGGCCATGCTGAATACAGTGTCAAAACCAGAAATGCAGGACAGGCCATGGAGAAACGGGAGCCTGGCTACGCTGATGGACGGGATGTAAATTGCCAACAGCCACTCTGGAGAAGTGCACTGTGTGTCCTGAAACATCTAAAAAACTCAGCTTAGGGAGCATAGGGCACTTCCACTCATGGGCGTATAAATTGGGAAAACTAAAAATCAGCAAGACACAGGCACCGCAAAGTTTAGGGCTGCTCTGTTGACAAGAACCTCCACTTCGTTACACCTTAAATATCCCAGGAAAGAGAAAAATGGATAAAGAACTTGTGGTCCTTATGTACAATGGAATATCACTCAGCCATGAAATCAACGTCATAAGGCTAGTAGCAGCATGATGAGTGGATTTAGGTACGACGATTCTAAGTGAAATAAGTCACACAGAAAAAGACACTTATCATAAGATATCACTTATAGAGGGAATGTAAAAACCGCTACCCTTGAACTGAATTACAAAACAGAATAGAGTCACACGTTTAGAAAACACACTATGGCTGCTTTACGGGAAAGGTGAGGTGGGGTGATGCATAAAACAAGGGTTTCAAATTAGTTCAGATACCGTTCCATAAACCCAATATGTAATAGACAAGACCAACTCCTTGCTCAGTGAATTGGACTCAACACCCCCTATTCACCGCCCAAGAATATTTCTGACTAGTAAGAATCTTAAAACCTATGTATTGATATCTCTCTGTAAGTGAGACAAGTGGGTGTAAAGCGGCAGAAACACAGCAGTGAAAAGCAGCTAAACCCCATTATAAAATTCAATTACTTTTGAATACCCGTGAAACAAAGAAAGTCAAAGAGAGAGAAATTCTTACAAAATTCGTTCAGGGGCTGTGATGCCACCGGGATTGACCATATCTAGACCCACAGCTGATTGAGACATAAGGGTGGACACTCTTGGAGCTGAGAGTTTTGGTGAAGTTGGGTGAGCAAACGCAGACCCTTTAAAGTAATACTGCGTGGTATCCATCCCATGGGTCCCAAATCTCCAGGTTCAAGGGCATCTTCCTACATCGAAACCATGCATGAGAAACCCAGAAGATGGTACACCGTGTGATCGGGAAAGGTTTCTAAAACGCACTTCATTTCTCATCTCCTTGTGCTCGGGTTCGCCATTCCAGCCACTTTACTAGCAATCTCCCTCCTTGGAGAATCAGCACCTTTAACCTCCTGTTCCGTACAGGTTGCAATTTGTCCTGAGGATGAACGGGAAGAGGGGGAAACAATGAGAGACTAGCTCTAGGTGTTGGGACAGGCACAGGTCACTCTATTTTCCCATCAGGAAGAAGAATTTACCACAGGCTCAGCCTGCCGCCCGGGACCAGAATAGGGTCTGAAGCAATCCTGCGCTTTTGCGGCCAGCTCCCAAGAAAGCGAGTTGAAAAATGGAGCTCAGGGGCACTGCAATCCACAAACCTGCAGACTTATAAATGATGACTCTCGTCCACAAATATATTGAGGGAAGGCAACGAAGAGGATTTGAAAGCAAGGCAGAATTGCAGGAAACAGATTTCAGGAGGGAGATTCGAATCGCCTTTAAAGCACAGGAAAAGCGGCAAAACCTCGACAATGATGCCCTTGGCCAAAAAGGGCCAATGCGTTTTTTCCTGAATATATTCAGGAAAAAACGCATACGCCCTTTTTGGCCAACCAAGCAACCTGGAAAGGCAAATCAGCGTTACAAAGAAGTCTCGCTTCCCATCGGTCAAAAGGGCCATGCTGAATCAAGTGTCAAAACCAGAAAGGCAGGACAGGCCATGGAGAAACGGGAGCCTGGCTACGCTGATGGGTGGGATATAAATTGCCAACAGCCACTCTGGAGAAGTGTACGGTGTTTCCTGAAACATCTAAAAAACTCAGCTTGTAGAGCATAGGGCACTTCCACTCATGGGCGTATAAATTGGGAAAACTAAAAATCAGCAAGACACAGGCACCCCAAAGTTTAGGGCTGCTCTGTTGACAAGAACCTCCACTTCGTTACACCTTAAATATCCCAGGAAAGAGAAAAATGGATAAAGAAGTTGTGGTCCTTATGTACAATGGAATATCACTCAGCCATGAAATCTACGTCATAAGGCTAGTAGCAGCATGATGAGTGGATTTAGGTACGACGATTCTAAGTAAAATAAGTCTCACAGAAAAAGACACTTATCATAAGATATCACTTATAGAGGGAATGTAAAAACCGCTACCCTTGAAATGAATTACAAAACAGAACAGAGTCACACGTTTAGAAAACAAACTATGGCTGCTTAACGGGAAAGGTGAGGTGGGGTGATGCATAAAACAAGCATTTCAAATTAGCTCAGATACCGTTCCATAAACCCAATATGTAATACACAAGACCTACTCCTTGTTCAGTGAATTGGACTCAACACCCCCTATTCACCGCCCAAGAATATATCTGACTAGTAAGAATCTTAAAACCTATGTATTGATATCTCTCTGTAAGTGAGTCAAGTGGGTGTAAAGCGGCAGAAACACAGCAGTGAAAAGCAGCTAAACCCCATTATAGAAATCAATTACTTTTAAAAACCCCGTGAAACAAAGACAGTGAAAGAGAGAGAAATTCTTACAAAATTCGTTCAGGGGCTGTGATGCCACCTGGATTGACCATATCTAGACCCACAGCTGATTGAGACATAAGGGTGGACACTCTTGGGGCTGAGAGGTTTGGTGAGGTTGGGTGAGCAAACGCAGACCCTTTAAAGTAATACTGCGTGGTACCCATCCCATGGGTCCCAAATCTCCAGGTTCAAGGGCATCTTCCTACATCGAAACAATGTATGAGAAAACCAGAAGATGGTACACCGTGTGATCGGGAAAGGTTTCTAAAACGCACCTCATTTCTCATCTCCTTGTGCTCGGGTTCGCCATTCCAGCCGCTTTACTAGCAATCTCCCTCCTTGGAGAATCAGCACCTTTAACCTCCTGTTCCGTACAGGTTGCAATTTGTCCTGAGGATGAACGGGAAGAGGGGGAACCAATGAGAGACTAGCTCTAGGTGTTGAGACAGGCACAGGTCACTCTATTTTCCCATGAGGAAGAAGAATTAACCACAGGCTCAGCCTGCCGCCCGGGACCAGAATAGGGCCTGAAGCAATCCTGCGCTTTTGCGGCCAGCTCCCAAGAAAGCGAGTTGAAAAATGGAGCTCAGGGGCACTGCAATTCACAAACCTGCAGACTTATAAATGATGACTCTCGTCCACAAATATATTGAGGGAAGGCAACGAAGAGGATTTGAAAGCAAGGCAGAATTGCAGGAAACAGATTTCAGGAGGGAGATTCGAATCGCCTTGAAAGCACAGGAAAAGCGGCAAAACCTCGACAATGATGCCCTTGGCCAAAAAGGGCGTATGCGTTTTTTCCTGAATATATTCAGGAAAAAACGCATACGCCCTTTTTGGCCAACCAAGCAACCTGGAAAGGCAAATCAGCGCTACAAAGAAGTCTCGCTTCCCATCAGTCAAAAGGGCCATGCTGAATCAAGTGTCAAAACCAGAAAGGCAGGACAGGCCATGGAGAAACGGGAGCCTGGCTACGCTGATGGGTGGGATGTAAATTGCCAACAGCCACTCTGGAGAAGTGTACGGTGTTTCCTGAAACATCTAAAAAACTCAGCTTGTAGAGCATAGGGCACTTCCACTCATGGGCGTATAAATTGGGAAAACTAAAAATCAGCAAGACACAGGCACCCCAAAGTTTAGGGCTGCTCTGTTGACAAGAACCTCCACTTCTTTACACCTTAAATATCCCAGGAAAGAGAAAAATGGATAAAGAAGTTGTGGTCCTTATGTACAATGGAATATCACTCAGCCATGAAATCAACGTCATAAGGCTCTTAGCAGCATGATGAGTGGATTTAGGTACGACGATTCTAAGTGAAATAAGTCACACAGAAAAAGACACTTGTCATAAGATATCACTTATAGAGGGAATGTAAAAACCGCTACCCTTGAAATGAATTACAAAACAGAACAGAGTCACACGTTTAGAAAACACACTATGGCTGCTTAACGGGAAAGGTGAGGTGGGGTGATGCATAAAACAAGCATTTCAAATTAGCTCAGATACCGTTCCATAAACCCAATATGTAATACACAAGACCTACTCCTTGTTCAGTGAATTGGACTCAACACCCCCTATTCACCGCCCAAGAATATATCTGACTAGTAAGAATCTTAAAACCTATGTATTGATATCTCTCTGTAAGTGAGTCAAGTGGGTGTAAAGCGGCAGAAACACAGCAGTGAAAAGCAGCTAAACCCCATTATAGAAATCAATTACTTTTAAAAACCCCGTGAAACAAAGACAGTGAAAGAGAGAGAAATTCTTACAAAATTCGTTCAGGGGCTGTGATGCCACCTGGATTGACCATATCTAGACCCACAGCTGATTGAGACATAAGGGTGGACACTCTTGGGGCTGAGAGGTTTGGTGAGGTTGGGTGAGCAAACGCAGACCCTTTAAAGTAATACTGCGTGGTACCCATCCCATGGGTCCCAAATCTCCAGGTTCAAGGGCATCTTCCTACATCGAAACAATGCATGAGAAAACCAGAAGATGGTACACCGTGTGATCGGGAAAGGTTTCTAAAACGCACCTCATTTCTCATCTCCTTGTGCTCGGGTTCGCCATTCCAGCCGCTTTACTAGCAATCTCCCTCCTTGGAGAATCAGCACCTTTAACCTCCTGTTCCGTACAGGTTGCAATTTGTCCTGAGGATGAACGGGAAGAGGGGGAACCAATGAGAGACTAGCTCTAGGTGTTGAGACAGGCACAGGTCACTCTATTTTCCCATCAGGAAGAAGAATTAACCACAGGCTCAGCCTGCCGCCCGGGACCAGAATAGGGCCTGAAGCAATCCTGGCTTTTGCGGCCAGCTCCCAAGAAAGCGAGTTGAAAAATGGAGCTCAGGGGCACTGCAATTCACAAACCTGCAGACTTATAAATGATGACTCTCGTCCACAAATATATTGAGGGAAGGCAACGAAGAGGATTTGAAAGCAAGGCAGAATTGCAGGAAACAGATTTCAGGAGGGAGATTCGAATCGCCTTTAAAGCACAGGAAAAGCGGCAAAACCTCGACAATGATGCCCTTGGCCAAAAAGGGCGTATGCGTTTTTTCCTGAATATATTCAGGAAAAAACGCATACGCTCTTTTTGGCCAACCAAGCAACCTGGAAAGGCAAATCAGCGCTACAAAGAAGTCTCGCTTCCCATCGGTCAAAAGTGCTATGCTGAATCAAGTGTCAAAACCAGAAAGGCAGGACAGGCCATGGAGAAACGGGAGCCTGGCTACGCTGATGGGCGGGATGTAAATTGCCAACAGCCACTCTGGAGAAGTGTACGGTGTGTCCTGAAACATCTAAAAAACTCAGCTTAGAGAGCATAGGGCACTTCCACTCATGGGCGTATAAATTGGGAAAACTAAAAATCAGCAAGACACAGGCACCTCAAAGTTTAGGGCTGCTCTGTTGACAAGAACCTCCACTTCGTTACACCTTAAATATCCCAGGAAAGAGAAAAATGGATAAAGAAGTTGTGGTCCTTATGTACAATGGAATATCACTCAGCCATGAAATCTACGTCATAAGGCTAGTAGCAGCATGATGAGTGGATTTAGGTACGACGATTCTAAGTGAAAAAGTCTCACAGAAAAAGACACTTATCATAAGATATCACTTATAGAGGGAATGTAAAAACCGCTACCCTTGAACGGAATTACAAAACAGAACAGAGTCACACGTTTAGAAAACACACTATGGCTGCTTAACGGGAAAGGTGAGGTGGGGTGATGCATAAAACAAGCATTTCAAATTAGCTCAGATACCGTTCCATAAACCCAATATGTAATACACAAGACCAACTCCTTGCTCAGTGAATTGGACTCAACACCCCCTATTCACCGCCCAAGAATATTTCTGACTAGTAAGAATCTTAAAACCTATGTATTGATATCTCTCTGTAAGTGAGACAAGTGGGTGTAAAGCGGCAGAAACACAGCAGTGAAAAGCAGCTAAACCCCATTATAAAAATCAATTACTTTTGAATACCCGTGAAACAAAGAAAGTGAAAGAGAGAGAAATTCTTACAAAATTCGTTCAGGGGCTGTGATGCCACCTGGATTGACCATATCTAGACCCACAGCTGATTGAGACATAAGGGTGGACACTCTTGGGGCTGAGAGGTTTGGTGAGGTTGGGTGAGCAAACGCAGACCCTTTAAAGTAATACTGCGTGGTACCCAACCCATGGGTCCCAAATCTCCAGGTTCAAGGGCATCTTCCTACATCGAAACAATGCATGAGAAAACCAGAAGATGGTACACCGTGTGATCGGGAAAGGTTTCTAAAACGCACCTCATTTCTCATCTCCTTGTGCTCGGGTTCGCCATTCCAGCCGCTTTACTAGCAATCTCCCTCCTTGGAGAATCAGCACCTTTAACCTCCTGTTCCGTACAGGTTGCAATTTGTCCTGAGGATGAACGGGAAGAGGGGGAACCAATGAGAGACTAGCTCTAGGTGTTGAGACAGGCACAGGTCACTCTATTTTCCCATCAGGAAGAAGAATTAACCACAGGCTCAGCCTGCCACCCGGGACCAGTATAGGGCCTGAAGCAATCCTGGCTTTTGCGGCCAGCTCCCAAGAAAGCGAGTTGAAAAATGGAGCTCAGGGGCACTGCAATTCACAAACCTGCAGACTTATAAATGATGACTCTCGTCCAAAAATATATTGAGGGAAGGCAACGAAGAGGATTTGAAAGCAAGGCAGAATTGCAGGAAACAGATTTCAGGAGGGAGATTCGAATCGCCTTTAAAGCACAGGAAAAGCGGCAAAACCTCGACAATGATGCCCTTGGCCAAAAAGGGCGTATGCGTTTTTTCCTGAATATATTCAGGAAAAAACGCATACGCCCTTTTTGGCCAACCAAGCAACCTGGAAAGGCAAATCAGCGTGACAAAGAAGTCTCGCTTCCCATCGGTCAAAAGGGCCATGCTGAATCAAGTGTCAAAACCAGAAAGGCAGGACAGGCCATGGAGAAACGGGAGCCTGGCTACGCTGATGGGCGGGATGTAAATTGCCAACAGCCACTCTGGAGAAGTGTACGGTGTGTCCTGAAACATCTAAAAAACTCAGGTTAGAGAGCATAGGGCACTTCCACTCATGGGCGTATAAATTGGGAAAATTAAAATCAGCAAGACACAGGCACCGCAAAGTTTAGGGCTGCTCTGTTGACAAGAACCTCCACTTCGTTACACCTTAAATATCCCAGGAAAGAGAAAAATGGATAAAGAAGTTGTGGTCCTTATGTACAATGGAATATCACTCAGCCATGAAATCAACGTCATAAGGCTAGTAGCAGCATGATGAGTTGATTGAGGTACGACGATTCTAAGTGAAATAAGTCACACAGAAAAAGACACTTATCATAAGATATCACTTATAGAGGGAATGTACAAACCGCTACCCTTGAACTGAATTACAAAACAGAATAGAGTCACACGTTTAGAAAACACACTATGGCTGCTTAACGGGAAAGGTGAGGTGGGGTGATGCATAAAACAAGGGTTTCAAATTAGCTCAGATACCGTTCCATAAACCCAATATGTAATAGACAAGACCTACTCCTTGCTCAATGAATTGGACTCAACACCCCCTATTCACCGCCCAAGAATATATCTGACTAGTAAGAATCTTAAAACCTATGCATTGATATCTCTCTGTAAGTGAGTCAAGTGGGTGTTAAGCGGCAAAATCAGAGCAGTGAAAAGCAGGTAAACCCCATTATAAAAATCAATTACTTTTAACAACCCGTGAAACAAAGACAGTGAAAGAGAGAGAAATTCTTACAAAGTTCGTTCAGGGGCTGTGATGCCACCTGGATTGACCATATCTAGACCCACAGCTGATTGAGACATAAGGGTGCACACTCTTGGGGCTGAGAGGTTTGGTGAGGTTGGGTGAGCAAACGCAGACCCTTTAAAGTAATACTGCGTGGTACCCATCCCATGGGTCCCAAATCTCCAGGTTCAAGGGCATCTTGCTACATCAAAAACATGCATGAGAAACCCAGAAGATGGTACACCGTGTGATCGGGAAAGGTTTTCAAAACGCACCTCATTTCTCATCTCCTTGTGCTCGGGTTCGCCATTCCAGCCGCTTTACTAACAATCTCCGTCCTTGGAGAATCAGCACCTTTAACCTCCTGTTCCGTACAGGTTGCAATTTGTCCTGAGGATGAACGGGAAGAGGGGGAACCAATGAGAGACTAGCTCTAGGTGTTGGGACAGGCACAGGTCACTCTATTTTCCCATCAGGAAGAAGAATTAACCACAGGCTCAGCCTGCCGCCCGGGACCAGAATAGGGCCTGAAGCAATCCTGCGCTTTTGCGGCCAGCTCCCAAGAAAGCGAGTTGAAAAATGGAGCTCAGGGGCACTGCAATTCACAAACCTGCAGACTTATAAATGATGACTCTCGTCCACAAATATATTGAGGGAAGGCAACGAAGAGGATTTGAAAGCAAGGCAGAATTGCAGGAAACAGATTTCAGGAGGGAGATTCGAATCGCCTTTAAAGCCCAGGAAAATCGGCAAAACCTCGACAATGATGCCCTTGGCCAAAAAGGGCGTATGCGTTTTTTCCTGAATATATTCAGGAAAAAACGCATACGCCCTTTTTGGCCAACCAAGCAACCTGGAAAGGCAGATCAGCGCTACAAAGAAGTCTCGCTTCCCATTGGTCAAAAGGGCCATGCTGAATAAAGTGTCAAAACCAGAAATGCAGGACAGGCCATGGAGAAACGGGAGCCTGGCTACTCTGATGGGCGGGATGTAAATTGCCAACAGCCACTCTGGAGAAGTGCACGGTGTGTCGTGAAACATCTAAAAAACTCAGCTTAGGGAGCATAGGGCACTTCCACTCATGGGCGTATAAATTGGGAAAACTAAAAATCAGCAAGACACAGGCACCGCAAAGTTTAGGGCTGCTCTGTTGACAAGAACCTCCACTTCGTTACACCTTAAATATCCCAGGAAAGAGAAAAATGGATAAAGAAGTTGTGGTCCTTATGTACAATGGAATATCACTCAGCCATGAAATCAACGTCATAAGGCTAGTAGCAGCATGATGAGTGGATTGAGGTACGACGATTCTAAGTGAAATAAGTCACACAGAAAAAGACACTTATCATAAGATATCACTTATAGAGGGAATGTACAAACCGCTACCCTTGAACTGAATTACAAAACAGAATAGAGTCACACGTTTAGAAAACACACTATGGCTACTTAACGGGAAAGGTGAGGTGGGGTGATGCATAAAACAAGGGTTTCAAATTAGCTCAGATACCGTTCCATAAACCCAATATGTAATAGACAAGACCTACTCCTTGCTCAATGAATTGGACTCAACACCCCCTATTCACCGCCCAAGAATATATCTGACTAGTAAGAATCTTAAAACCTATGCATTGATATCTCTCTGTAAGTGAGTCAAGTGGGTGTTAAGCGGCAAAATCAGAGCAGTGAAAAGCAGGTAAACCCCATTATATAAATCAATTACTTTTAAAAACCCGTGAAACAAAGACAGTGAAAGAGAGAGAAATTCTTACAAAGTTCGCTCAGGGGCTGTGATGCCACCTGGATTGACCATATCTAGACCCACAGCTGATTGAGACATAAGGGTGGACACTCTTGGGGCTGAGAGGTTTGGTGAGGTTGGGTGAGCAAACGCAGACCCTTTAAAGTAATACTGCGTGGTACCCATCCCATGGGTTCCAAATCTCCAGGTTCAAGGGCATCTTCCTACATCAAAAACATGCATGAGAAACCCAGAAGATGGTACACCGTGTGATCGGGAAAGGTTTTCAAAACGCACCTCATTTCTCATCTCCTTGTGCTCGGGTTCGCCATTCCAGCCGCTTTACTAACAATCTCCGTCCTTGGAGAATCAGCACCTTTAACCTCCTGTTCCGTACAGGTTGCAATTTGTCCTGAGGATGAACGGGAAGAGGGGGAACCAATGAGAGACTAGCTCTAGGTGTTGGGACAGGCACAGGTCCCTCTATTTTCCCATCAGGAAGAAGAATTAACCACAGGCTCAGCCTGCCGCCCAGGACCAGAATAGGGCCTGAGGCAATCCTGCGCTTTTGCGGCCAGCTCCCAAGAAAGCGAGTTGAAAAATGGAGCTCAGGGGCACGGCAATTCACATACCTGCAGACTTATAAATGATGACTCTCGTCCACAAATATATTGAGGGAAGGCAACGAAGAGGATTTGAAAGCAAGGCAGAAATGCAGGAAACAGATTGCAGGAGGGAGATTCGAATCGCCTTTAAAGCACAGGAAAAGCGGCAAAACCTCGACAATGATGCCCTTGGCCAAAAAGGGCGTATGCGTTTTTTCCTGAATATATTCAGGAAAAAACGCATACGCCCTTTTTGGCCAACCAAGCAACCTGGAAAGGCAAATCAGCGCTACAAAGAAGTCTCGCTTCCCATCGGTCAAAAGGGCCATGCTGAATCAAGTGTCAAAACCAGAAATGCAGGACAGGCCAAGGAGAAACGGGGGCGTGGCTACGCTGATGGGCGGGATGTAAGTTGCCAACAGCCACTCTGGAGAAGTGCACGGTGTGTCCTGAAACATCTAAAAAACTCAGCTTAGGGAGCATAGGGCACTTCCACTCATGGGCGTATAAATTGGGAAAACTAAAAATCAGCAAGACACAGGCACCGCAAAGTTTAGGGCTGCTCTGTTGACAAGAACCTCCACTTCGTTACACCTTAAATATCACAGGAAAGAGAAAAATGGATAAAGAAGTTGTGGTCCTTATGTACAATGGAATATCACTCAGCCATGAAATCTACGTCATAAGGCTAGTAGCAGCATGATGAGTGGATTTAGGTACGACGATTCTAAGTGAAAAAGTCTCACAGAAAAAGACACTTATCATAAGATATCACTTATAGAGGGAATGTAAAAACCGCTACCCTTGAACGGAATTACAAAACAGAACAGAGTCACACGTTTAGAAAACACACTATGGCTGCTTAACGGGAAAGGTGAGGTGGGGTGATGCATAAAACAAGCATTTCAAATTAGCTCAGATACCGTTCCATAAACCCAATATGTAATACACAAGACCAACTCCTTGCTCAGTGAATTGGACTCAACACCCCCTATTCACCGCCCAAGAATATTTCTGACTAGTAAGAATCTTAAAACCTATGTATTGATATCTCTCTGTAAGTGAGACAAGTGGGTGTAAAGCGGCAGAAACACAGCAGTGAAAAGCAGCTAAACCCCATTATAAAAATCAATTACTTTTGAATACCCGTGAAACAAAGAAAGTGAAAGAGAGAGAAATTCTTACAAAATTCGTTCAGGGGCTGTGATGCCACCTGGATTGACCATATCTAGACCCACAGCTGATTGAGACATAAGGGTGGACACTCTTGGGGCTGAGAGGTTTGGTGAGGTTGGGTGAGCAAACGCAGACCCTTTAAAGTAATACTGCGTGGTACCCATCCCATGGGTCCCAAATCTCCAGGTTCAAGGGCATCTTCCTACATCGAAACAATGCATGAGAAAACCAGAAGATGGTACACCGTGTGATCGGGAAAGGTTTCTAAAACGCACCTCATTTCTCATCTCCTTGTGCTCGGGTTCGCCATTCCAGCCGCTTTACTAGCAATCTCCCTCCTTGGAGAATCAGCACCTTTAACCTCCTGTTCCGTACAGGTTGCAATTTGTCCTGAGGATGAACGGGAAGAGGGGGAACCAATGAGAGACTAGCTCTAGGTGTTGAGACAGGCACAGGTCACTCTATTTTCCCATCAGGAAGAAGAATTAACCACAGGCTCAGCCTGCCACCCGGGACCAGTATAGGGCCTGAAGCAATCCTGGCTTTTGCGGCCAGCTCCCAAGAAAGCGAGTTGAAAAATGGAGCTCAGGGGCACTGCAATTCACAAACCTGCAGACTTATAAATGATGACTCTCGTCCAAAAATATATTGAGGGAAGGCAACGAAGAGGATTTGAAAGCAAGGCAGAATTGCAGGAAACAGATTTCAGGAGGGAGATTCGAATCGCCTTTAAAGCACAGGAAAAGCGGCAAAACCTCGACAATGATGCCCTTGGCCAAAAAGGGCGTATGCGTTTTTTCCTGAATATATTCAGGAAAAAACGCATACGCCCTTTTTGGCCAACCAAGCAACCTGGAAAGGCAAATCAGCGTGACAAAGAAGTCTCGCTTCCCATCGGTCAAAAGGGCCATGCTGAATCAAGTGTCAAAACCAGAAAGGCAGGACAGGCCATGGAGAAACGGGAGCCTGGCTACGCTGATGGGCGGGATGTAAATTGCCAACAGCCACTCTGGAGAAGTGTACGGTGTGTCCTGAAACATCTAAAAAACTCAGGTTAGAGAGCATAGGGCACTTCCACTCATGGGCGTATAAATTGGGAAAATTAAAATCAGCAAGACACAGGCACCGCAAAGTTTAGGGCTGCTCTGTTGACAAGAACCTCCACTTCGTTACACCTTAAATATCCCAGGAAAGAGAAAAATGGATAAAGAAGTTGTGGTCCTTATGTACAATGGAATATCACTCAGCCATGAAATCAACGTCATAAGGCTAGTAGCAGCATGATGAGTGGATTGAGGTACGACGATTCTAAGTGAAATAAGTCACACAGAAAAAGACACTTATCATAAGATATCACTTATAGAGGGAATGTACAAACCGCTACCCTTGAACTGAATTACAAAACAGAATAGAGTCACACGTTTAGAAAACACACTATGGCTGCTTAACGGGAAAGGTGAGGTGGGGTGATGCATAAAACAAGGGTTTCAAATTAGCTCAGATACCGTTCCATAAACCCAATATGTAATAGACAAGACCTACTCCTTGCTCAATGAATTGGACTCAACACCCCCTATTCACCGCCCAAGAATATATCTGACTAGTAAGAATCTTAAAACCTATGCATTGATATCTCTCTGTAAGTGAGTCAAGTGGGTGTTAAGCGGCAAAATCAGAGCAGTGAAAAGCAGGTAAACCCCATTATAAAAATCAATTACTTTTAACAACCCGTGAAACAAAGACAGTGAAAGAGAGAGAAATTCTTACAAAGTTCGTTCAGGGGCTGTGATGCCACCTGGATTGACCATATCTAGACCCACAGCTGATTGAGACATAAGGGTGCACACTCTTGGGGCTGATAGGTTTGGTGAGGTTGGGTGAGCAAACGCAGACCCTTTAAAGTAATACTGCGTGGTACCCATCCCATGGGTCCCAAATCTCCAGGTTCAAGGGCATCTTGCTACATCAAAAACATGCATGAGAAACCCAGAAGATGGTACACCGTGTGATCGGGAAAGGTTTTCAAAACGCACCTCATTTCTCATCTCCTTGTGCTCGGGTTCGCCATTCCAGCCGCTTTACTAACAATCTCCGTCCTTGGAGAATCAGCACCTTTAACCTCCTGTTCCGTACAGGTTGCAATTTGTCCTGAGGATGAACGGGAAGAGGGGGAACCAATGAGAGACTAGCTCTAGGTGTTGGGACAGGCACAGGTCACTCTATTTTCCCATCAGGAAGAAGAATTAACCACAGGCTCAGCCTGCCGCCCGGGACCAGAATAGGGCCTGAAGCAATCCTGCGCTTTTGCGGCCAGCTCCCAAGAAAGCGAGTTGAAAAATGGAGCTCAGGGGCACTGCAATTCACAAACCTGCAGACTTATAAATGATGACTCTCGTCCACAAATATATTGAGGGAAGGCAACGAAGAGGATTTGAAAGCAAGGCAGAATTGCAGGAAACAGATTTCAGGAGGGAGATTCGAATCGCCTTTAAAGCCCAGGAAAATCGGCAAAACCTCGACAATGATGCCCTTGGCCAAAAAGGGCGTATGCGTTTTTTCCTGAATATATTCAGGAAAAAACGCATACGCCCTTTTTGGCCAACCAAGCAACCTGGAAAGGCAGATCAGCGCTACAAAGAAGTCTCGCTTCCCATTGGTCAAAAGGGCCATGCTGAATAAAGTGTCAAAACCAGAAATGCAGGACAGGCCATGGAGAAACGGGAGCCTGGCTACTCTGATGGGCGGGATGTAAATTGCCAACAGCCACTCTGGAGAAGTGCACGGTGTGTCGTGAAACATCTAAAAAACTCAGCTTAGGGAGCATAGGGCACTTCCACTCATGGGCGTATAAATTGGGAAAACTAAAAATCAGCAAGACACAGGCACCGCAAAGTTTAGGGCTGCTCTGTTGACAAGAACCTCCACTTCGTTACACCTTAAATATCCCAGGAAAGAGAAAAATGGATAAAGAAGTTGTGGTCCTTATGTACAATGGAATATCACTCAGCCATGAAATCAACGTCATAAGGCTAGTAGCAGCATGATGAGTGGATTGAGGTACGACGATTCTAAGTGAAATAAGTCACACAGAAAAAGACACTTATCATAAGATATCACTTATAGAGGGAATGTACAAACCGCTACCCTTGAACTGAATTACAAAACAGAATAGAGTCACACGTTTAGAAAACACACTATGGCTACTTAACGGGAAAGGTGAGGTGGGGTGATGCATAAAACAAGGGTTTCAAATTAGCTCAGATACCGTTCCATAAACCCAATATGTAATAGACAAGACCTACTCCTTGCTCAATGAATTGGACTCAACACCCCCTATTCACCGCCCAAGAATATATCTGACTAGTAAGAATCTTAAAACCTATGCATTGATATCTCTCTGTAAGTGAGTCAAGTGGGTGTTAAGCGGCAAAATCAGAGCAGTGAAAAGCAGGTAAACCCCATTATATAAATCAATTACTTTTAAAAACCCGTGAAACAAAGACAGTGAAAGAGAGAGAAATTCTTACAAAGTTCGCTCAGGGGCTGTGATGCCACCTGGATTGACCATATCTAGACCCACAGCTGATTGAGACATAAGGGTGGACACTCTTGGGGCTGAGAGGTTTGGTGAGGTTGGGTGAGCAAACGCAGACCCTTTAAAGTAATACTGCGTGGTACCCATCCCATGGGTTCCAAATCTCCAGGTTCAAGGGCATCTTCCTACATCAAAAACATGCATGAGAAACCCAGAAGATGGTACACCGTGTGATCGGGAAAGGTTTTCAAAACGCACCTCATTTCTCATCTCCTTGTGCTCGGGTTCGCCATTCCAGCCGCTTTACTAACAATCTCCGTCCTTGGAGAATCAGCACCTTTAACCTCCTGTTCCGTACAGGTTGCAATTTGTCCTGAGGATGAACGGGAAGAGGGGGAACCAATGAGAGACTAGCTCTAGGTGTTGGGACAGGCACAGGTCCCTCTATTTTCCCATCAGGAAGAAGAATTAACCACAGGCTCAGCCTGCCGCCCAGGACCAGAATAGGGCCTGAGGCAATCCTGCGCTTTTGCGGCCAGCTCCCAAGAAAGCGAGTTGAAAAATGGAGCTCAGGGGCACGGCAATTCACATACCTGCAGACTTATAAATGATGACTCTCGTCCACAAATATATTGAGGGAAGGCAACGAAGAGGATTTGAAAGCAAGGCAGAAATGCAGGAAACAGATTGCAGGAGGGAGATTCGAATCGCCTTTAAAGCACAGGAAAAGCGGCAAAACCTCGACAATGATGCCCTTGGCCAAAAAGGGCGTATGCGTTTTTTCCTGAATATATTCAGGAAAAAACGCATACGCCCTTTTTGGCCAACCAAGCAACCTGGAAAGGCAAATCAGCGCTACAAAGAAGTCTCGCTTCCCATCGGTCAAAAGGGCCATGCTGAATCAAGTGTCAAAACCAGAAATGCAGGACAGGCCAAGGAGAAACGGGGGCGTGGCTACGCTGATGGGCGGGATGTAAGTTGCCAACAGCCACTCTGGAGAAGTGCACGGTGTGTCCTGAAACATCTAAAAAACTCAGCTTAGGGAGCATAGGGCACTTCCACTCATGGGCGTATAAATTGGGAAAACTAAAAATCAGCAAGACACAGGCACCGCAAAGTTTAGGGCTGCTCTGTTGACAAGAACCTCCACTTCGTTACACCTTAAATATCACAGGAAAGAGAAAAATGGATAAAGAAGTTGTGGTCCTTATGTACAATGGAATATCACTCAGCCATGAAATCTACGTCATAAGGCTAGTAGCAGCATGATGAGTGGATTTAGGTACGACGATTCTAAGTGAAAAAGTCTCACAGAAAAAGACACTTATCATAAGATATCACTTATAGAGGGAATGTAAAAACCGCTACCCTTGAACGGAATTACAAAACAGAACAGAGTCACACGTTTAGAAAACACACTATGGCTGCTTAACGGGAAAGGTGAGGTGGGGTGATGCATAAAACAAGCATTTCAAATTAGCTCAGATACCGTTCCATAAACCCAATATGTAATACACAAGACCAACTCCTTGCTCAGTGAATTGGACTCAACACCCCCTATTCACCGCCCAAGAATATTTCTGACTAGTAAGAATCTTAAAACCTATGTATTGATATCTCTCTGTAAGTGAGACAAGTGGGTGTAAAGCGGCAGAAACACAGCAGTGAAAAGCAGCTAAACCCCATTATAAAAATCAATTACTTTTGAATACCCGTGAAACAAAGAAAGTGAAAGAGAGAGAAATTCTTACAAAATTCGTTCAGGGGCTGTGATGCCACCTGGATTGACCATATCTAGACCCACAGCTGATTGAGACATAAGGGTGGACACTCTTGGGGCTGAGAGGTTTGGTGAGGTTGGGTGAGCAAACGCAGACCCTTTAAAGTAATACTGCGTGGTACCCATCCCATGGGTCCCAAATCTCCAGGTTCAAGGGCATCTTCCTACATCGAAACAATGCATGAGAAAACCAGAAGATGGTACACCGTGTGATCGGGAAAGGTTTCTAAAACGCACCTCATTTCTCATCTCCTTGTGCTCGGGTTCGCCATTCCAGCCGCTTTACTAGCAATCTCCCTCCTTGGAGAATCAGCACCTTTAACCTCCTGTTCCGTACAGGTTGCAATTTGTCCTGAGGATGAACGGGAAGAGGGGGAACCAATGAGAGACTAGCTCTAGGTGTTGAGACAGGCACAGGTCACTCTATTTTCCCATCAGGAAGAAGAATTAACCACAGGCTCAGCCTGCCACCCGGGACCAGTATAGGGCCTGAAGCAATCCTGGCTTTTGCGGCCAGCTCCCAAGAAAGCGAGTTGAAAAATGGAGCTCAGGGGCACTGCAATTCACAAACCTGCAGACTTATAAATGATGACTCTCGTCCAAAAATATATTGAGGGAAGGCAACGAAGAGGATTTGAAAGCAAGGCAGAATTGCAGGAAACAGATTTCAGGAGGGAGATTCGAATCGCCTTTAAAGCACAGGAAAAGCGGCAAAACCTCGACAATGATGCCCTTGGCCAAAAAGGGCGTATGCGTTTTTTCCTGAATATATTCAGGAAAAAACGCATACGCCCTTTTTGGCCAACCAAGCAACCTGGAAAGGCAAATCAGCGTGACAAAGAAGTCTCGCTTCCCATCGGTCAAAAGGGCCATGCTGAATCAAGTGTCAAAACCAGAAAGGCAGGACAGGCCATGGAGAAACGGGAGCCTGGCTACGCTGATGGGCGGGATGTAAATTGCCAACAGCCACTCTGGAGAAGTGTACGGTGTGTCCTGAAACATCTAAAAAACTCAGGTTAGAGAGCATAGGGCACTTCCACTCATGGGCGTATAAATTGGGAAAATTAAAATCAGCAAGACACAGGCACCGCAAAGTTTAGGGCTGCTCTGTTGACAAGAACCTCCACTTCGTTACACCTTAAATATCCCAGGAAAGAGAAAAATGGATAAAGAAGTTGTGGTCCTTATGTACAATGGAATATCACTCAGCCATGAAATCAACGTCATAAGGCTAGTAGCAGCATGATGAGTGGATTGAGGTACGACGATTCTAAGTGAAATAAGTCACACAGAAAAAGACACTTATCATAAGATATCACTTATAGAGGGAATGTACAAACCGCTACCCTTGAACTGAATTACAAAACAGAATAGAGTCACACGTTTAGAAAACACACTATGGCTGCTTAACGGGAAAGGTGAGGTGGGGTGGATGCATAAAACAAGGGTTTCAAATTAGCTCAGATACCGTTCCATAAACCCAATATGTAATAGACAAGACCTACTCCTTGCTCAATGAATTGGACTCAACACCCCCTATTCACCGCCCAAGAATATATCTGACTAGTAAGAATCTTAAAACCTATGCATTGATATCTCTCTGTAAGTGAGTCAAGTGGGTGTTAAGCGGCAAAATCAGAGCAGTGAAAAGCAGGTAAACCCCATTATAAAAATCAATTACTTTTAACAACCCGTGAAACAAAGACAGTGAAAGAGAGAGAAATTCTTACAAAGTTCGTTCAGGGGCTGTGATGCCACCTGGATTGACCATATCTAGACCCACAGCTGATTGAGACATAAGGGTGCACACTCTTGGGGCTGATAGGTTTGGTGAGGTTGGGTGAGCAAACGCAGACCCTTTAAAGTAATACTGCGTGGTACCCATCCCATGGGTCCCAAATCTCCAGGTTCAAGGGCATCTTGCTACATCAAAAACATGCATGAGAAACCCAGAAGATGGTACACCGTGTGATCGGGAAAGGTTTTCAAAACGCACCTCATTTCTCATCTCCTTGTGCTCGGGTTCGCCATTCCAGCCGCTTTACTAACAATCTCCGTCCTTGGAGAATCAGCACCTTTAACCTCCTGTTCCGTACAGGTTGCAATTTGTCCTGAGGATGAACGGGAAGAGGGGGAACCAATGAGAGACTAGCTCTAGGTGTTGGGACAGGCACAGGTCACTCTATTTTCCCATCAGGAAGAAGAATTAACCACAGGCTCAGCCTGCCGCCCGGGACCAGAATAGGGCCTGAAGCAATCCTGCGCTTTTGCGGCCAGCTCCCAAGAAAGCGAGTTGAAAAATGGAGCTCAGGGGCACTGCAATTCACAAACCTGCAGACTTATAAATGATGACTCTCATCCACAAATATATTGAGGGAAGGCAACGAAGAGGATTTGAAAGCAAGGCAGAATTGCAGGAAACAGATTTCAGGAGGGAGATTCGAATCGCCTTTAAAGCCCAGGAAAATCGGCAAAACCTCGACAATGATGCCCTTGGCCAAAAAGGGCGTATGCGTTTTTTCCTGAATATATTCAGGAAAAAACGCATACGCCCTTTTTGGCCAACCAAGCAACCTGGAAAGGCAGATCAGCGCTACAAAGAAGTCTCGCTTCCCATTGGTCAAAAGGGCCATGCTGAATAAAGTGTCAAAACCAGAAATGCAGGACAGGCCATGGAGAAACGGGAGCCTGGCTACTCTGATGGGCGGGATGTAAATTGCCAACAGCCACTCTGGAGAAGTGCACGGTGTGTCGTGAAACATCTAAAAAACTCAGCTTAGGGAGCATAGGGCACTTCCACTCATGGGCGTATAAATTGGGAAAACTAAAAATCAGCAAGACACAGGCACCGCAAAGTTTAGGGCTGCTCTGTTGACAAGAACCTCCACTTCGTTACACCTTAAATATCCCAGGAAAGAGAAAAATGGATAAAGAAGTTGTGGTCCTTATGTACAATGGAATATCACTCAGCCATGAAATCAACGTCATAAGGCTAGTAGCAGCATGATGAGTGGATTGAGGTACGACGATTCTAAGTGAAATAAGTCACACAGAAAAAGACACTTATCATAAGATATCACTTATAGAGGGAATGTACAAACCGCTACCCTTGAACTGAATTACAAAACAGAATAGAGTCACACGTTTAGAAAACACACTATGGCTACTTAACGGGAAAGGTGAGGTGGGGTGATGCATAAAACAAGGGTTTCAAATTAGCTCAGATACCGTTCCATAAACCCAATATGTAATAGACAAGACCTACTCCTTGCTCAATGAATTGGACTCAACACCCCCTATTCACCGCCCAAGAATATATCTGACTAGTAAGAATCTTAAAACCTATGCATTGATATCTCTCTGTAAGTGAGTCAAGTGGGTGTTAAGCGGCAAAATCAGAGCAGTGAAAAGCAGGTAAACCCCATTATATAAATCAATTACTTTTAAAAACCCGTGAAACAAAGACAGTGAAAGAGAGAGAAATTCTTACAAAGTTCGCTCAGGGGCTGTGATGCCACCTGGATTGACCATATCTAGACCCACAGCTGATTGAGACATAAGGGTGGACACTCTTGGGGCTGATAGGTTTGGTGAGGTTGGGTGAGCAAACGCAGACCCTTTAAAGTAATACTGCGTGGTACCCATCCCATGGGTCCCAAATCTCCAGGTTCAAGGGCATCTTCCTACATCAAAAACATGCATGAGAAACCCAGAAGATGGTACACCGTGTGATCGGGAAAGGTTTTCAAAACGCACCTCATTTCTCATCTCCTTGTGCTCGGGTTCGCCATTCCAGCCGCTTTACTAACAATCTCCGTCCTTGGAGAATCAGCACCTTTAACCTCCTGTTCCGTACAGGTTGCAATTTGTCCTGAGGATGAACGGGAAGAGGGGGAACCAATGAGAGACTAGCTCTAGGTGTTGGGACAGGCACAGGTCCCTCTATTTTCCCATCAGGAAGAAGAATTAACCACAGGCTCAGCCTGCCGCCCAGGACCAGAATAGGGCCTGAGGCAATCCTGCGCTTTTGCGGCCAGCTCCCAAGAAAGCGAGTTGAAAAATGGAGCTCAGGGGCACGGCAATTCACATACCTGCAGACTTATAAATGATGACTCTCGTCCACAAATATATTGAGGGAAGGCAACGAAGAGGATTTGAAAGCAAGGCAGAAATGCAGGAAACAGATTGCAGGAGGGAGATTCGAATCGCCTTTAAAGCACAGGAAAAGCGGCAAAACCTCGACAATGATGCCCTTGGCCAAAAAGGGCGTATGCGTTTTTTCCTGAATATATTCAGGAAAAAACGCATACGCCCTTTTTGGCCAACCAAGCAACCTGGAAAGGCAAATCAGCGCTACAAAGAAGTCTCGCTTCCCATCGGTCAAAAGGGCCATGCTGAATAAAGTGTCAAAACCAGAAATGCAGGACAGGCCAAGGAGAAACGGGGGCGTGGCTACGCTGATGGGCGGGATGTAAGTTGCCAACAGCCACTCTGGAGAAGTGCACGGTGTGTCCTGAAACATCTAAAAAACTCAGCTTAGGGAGCATAGGGCACTTCCACTCATGGGCGTATAAATTGGGAAAACTAAAAATCAGCAAGACACAGGCACCGCAAAGTTTAGGGCTGCTCTGTTGACAAGAACCTCCACTTCGTTACACCTTAAATATCCCAGGAAAGAGAAAAATGGATAAAGAAGTTGTGGTCCTTATGTACAATGGAATATCACTCAGCCATGAAATCAACGTCATAAGGCTAGTTGCAGCATGATGAGTGGATTGAGGTACGACGATTCTAAGTGAAATAAGTCACACAGAAAAAGACACTTATCATAAGATATCACTTATAGAGGGAATGTACAAACCGCTACCCTTGAACTGAATTACAAAACAGAATAGAGTCACACGTTTAGAAAACACACTATGGCTGCTTAACGGGAAAGGTGAGGTGGGGTGATGCATAAAACAAGGGTTTCAAATTAGCTCAGATACCGTTCCATAAACCCAATATGTAATAGACAAGACCTACTCCTTGCTCAATGAATTGGACTCAACACCCCCTATTCACCGCCCAAGAATATATCTGACTAGTAAGAATCTTAAAACCTATGCATTGATATCTCTCTGTAAGTGAGTCAAGTGGGTCTTAAGCGTCAAAATCACAGCAGTGAAAAGCAGGTAAACCCCATTATAAAAATCAATTACTTTTAAAAACCCGTGAAACAAAGACAGTGAAAGAGAGAGAAATTCTTACAAAGTTCACTCAGGGGCTGTGATGCCACCTGGATTGACCATATCTAGACCCACAGCTGATTGAGACATAAGGGTGGACACTCTTGGGGCTGAGAGGTTTGGTGAGGTTGGGTGAGCAAACGCAGACCCTTTAAAGTAATACTGCGTGGTACCCATCCCATGGGTTCCAAATCTCCAGGTTCAAGGGCATCTTCCTACATCAAAAACATGCATGAGAAACCCAGAAGATGGTACACCGTGTGATCGGGAAAGGTTTTCAAAACGCACCTCATTTCTCATCTCCTTGTGCTCGGGTTCGCCATTCCAGCCGCTTTACTAACAATCTCCGTCCTTGGAGAATCAGCACCTTTAACCTCCTGTTCCGTACAGGTTGCAATTTGTCCTGAGGATGAACGGGAAGAGGGGGAACCAATGAGAGACTAGCTCTAGGTGTTGGGACAGGCACAGGTCCCTCTATTTTCCCATCAGGAAGAAGAATTAACCACAGGCTCAGCCTGCCGCCCAGGACCAGAATAGGGCCTGAGGCAATCCTGCGCTTTTGCGGCCAGCTCCCAAGAAAGCGAGTTGAAAAATGGAGCTCAGGGGCACGGCAATTCACATACCTGCAGACTTATAAATGATGACTCTCGTCCACAAATATATTGAGGGAAGGCAACGAAGAGGATTTGAAAGCAAGGCAGAAATGCAGGAAACAGATTGCAGGAGGGAGATTCGAATCGCCTTTAAAGCACAGGAAAAGCGGCAAAACCTCGACAATGATGCCCTTGGCCAAAAAGGGCGTATGCGTTTTTTCCTGAATATATTCAGGAAAAAACGCATACGCCCTTTTTGGCCAACCAAGCAACCTGGAAAGGCAAATCAGCGCTACAAAGAAGTCTCGCTTCCCATCGGTCAAAAGGGCCATGCTGAATAAAGTGTCAAAACCAGAAATGCAGAACAGGCCAAGGAGAAACGGGGGCGTGGCTACGCTGATGGGCGGGATGTAAGTTGCCAACAGCCACTCTGGAGAAGTGCACGGTGTGTCCTGAAACATCTAAAAAACTCAGCTTAGGGAGCATAGGGCACTTCCACTCATGGGCGTATAAATTGGGAAAACTAAAAATCAGCAAGACACAGGCACCGCAAAGTTTAGGGCTGCTCTGTTGACAAGAACCTCCACTTCGTTACACCTTAAATATCACAGGAAAGAGAAAAATGGATAAAGAAGTTGTGGTCCTTATGTACAATGGAATATCACTCAGCCATGAAATCAACGTCATAAGGCTAGTAGCAGCATGATGAGTGGATTGAGGTACGACGATTCTAAGTGAAATAAGTCACACAGAAAAAGACACTTATCATAAGATATCACTTATAAAGGGAATGTACAAACCGCTACCCTTGAACTGAATTACAAAACAGAATAGAGTCACACGTTTAGAAAACACACTATGGCTGCTTAACGGGAAAGGTGAGGTGGGGTGATGCATAAAACAAGGGTTTCAAATTAGCTCAGATACCGTTCCATAAACCCAATATGTAATAGACAAGACCTACTCCTTGGTCAATGAATTGGACTCAACACTCCCTATTCACCGTCCAAGAATATATCTGACTAGTAAGAATCTTAAAACCTATGTATTGATAACTCTCTGTAAGTGAGTCAAGTGGGTGTAAAGCGGCAGAAACACAGCAGTGAAAAGCTGCTAAACCCCATTATAAAAATCAATTACTTTTAAAAACCCGTGAAACAAAGACAGTGAAAGAGAGAGAAATTCTTACAAAGTTCGCTCAGGGGCTGTGATGCCACCTGGATTGACCATATCTAGACCCACAGCTGATTTAGACCTAAGGGTGGACACTCTTGGGGCTAAGAGGTTTGGTGAGGTTGGGTGAGCAAACACAGACCTTTTAAAGTAATACTGCGTGGTACCCATCCCATGGGTCCCAAATCTCCAGGTTCAAGGGCATCTTCCTACATCGAAAACATGCATGAGAAACCCAGAAGATGGTACACCGTGTGATCGGGAAAGCTTTCCAAAACGCACCTCATTTCTCATCTCCTTGCTCTTGGGTTCGCCATTCCTGCCGCTTTACTAGCAATCTCCGTCCTTGGAGAATCAGCACCTTAACCTCCTGTTCCGTACAGGTTGCAATTTTTCCTGAGGATGAACGGGAAGAGGGGGAACCAATGAGAGACTAACTCTAGGTGTTGGAACAGGCACAGGTCTATTTTCCTATCAGGAAGAAGAATTAACCACAGGCTCAGCCTGCCGCCCGGGACCAGAATAGGGCCTGAAGCAATCCTGCGCTTTTGCAGCAGCTCCCAAGAAAGCGAGTTGAAAAATGGAGCTCAGGGGCACTGCAATTCACAAACCTGCAGACTTATAAATGATGACTCTCGTCCACAAATATATTGAGGGAAGGCAACGAAGAGGATTTGAAAGCAAGGCAGAATTGCAGGAATCAGATTTCAGGAGGGAGATTCGAATCGCCTTTAAAGCCCAGGAAAAGCGGCAAAACCTCGACAATGATGCCCTTGGCCAAAAAGGGCGTATGCGTTTTTTCCTGAATATATTCAGGAAAAAACGCATACGCCCTTTTTGGCCAACCAAGCAACCTGGAAAGGCAAATCAGCGCTACAAAGAAGTCTCGCTTCCCATCAGTCAAAAGGGCCATGCTGAATAAAGTGTCAAAACCAGAAATGCAGGACAGGCCAAGGAGAAACGGGGGCGTGGCTACGCTGATGGGCGGGATGTAAGTTGCCAACAGCCACTCTAGAGAAGTGTACGGTGTGTCCTGAAACATCTAAAAAACTCAGCTTAGGGAGCATAGGGCACTTCCACTCATGGGCGTATAAATTGGGAAAATTAAAATCAGCAAGACACAGGCACCGCAAAGTTTAGGGCTGCTCTGTTGACAAGAACCTCCACTTCGTTACACCTTAAATATCCCAGGAAAGAGAAAAATGGATAAAGAAGTTGTGGTCCTTATGTACAATGGAATATCACTCAGCCATGAAATCAACGTCATAAGGCTAGTAGCAGCATGATGAGTGGATTGAGGTACGACGATTCTAAGTGAAATAAGTCACACAGAAAAAGACACTTATCATAAGATATCACTTATAGAGGGAATGTACAAACCGCTACCTTTGAACTGAATTACCAAACAGAATAGAGTCACACGTTTAGAAAACACACTATGTCTGCTTAACGGGAAAGGTGAGGTGGGGTGATGCATAAAACAAGGGTTTCAAATTAGCTCAGATACCGTTCCATAAACCCAATATGTAATAGACAAGACCTACTCCTTGCTCAATGAATTGGACTCAACACCCCCTATTCACCGCCCAAGAATATATCTGACTAGTAAGAATCTTAAAACCTATGCATTGATATCTCTCTGTAAGTGAGTCAAGTGGGTCTTAAGCGGCAAAATCACAGCAGTGAAAAGCAGGTAAACCCCATTATAAAAATCAATTACTTTTAAAAACCCGTGAAACAAAGACAGTGAAAGAGAGAAAAATTCTTACAAAGTTCGCTCAGGGGCTGTGATGCCACCTGGATTGACCATATCTAGACCCACAGCTGATTGAGACATAAGGGTGGACACTCTTGGGGCTGAGAGGTTTGCTGAGGTTGGGTGAGCAAACGCAGACCCTTTAAAGTAATACTGCGTGGTACCCATCCCATGGGTCCCAAATCTCCAGGTTCAAGGGCATCTTCCTACATCAAAAACATGCATGAGAAACCCAGAATATGGTACACCGTGTGATCGGGAAAGGTTTTCAAAACGCACCTCATTTCTCATCTACTTGTGCTCGGGTTCGCCATTCCAGCCGCTTTACTAGCAATCTCCCTCCTTGGAGAATCAGCACCTTTAACCTCCTGTTCCGTACAGGTTGCAATTTGTCCTGAGGATGAACGGGAAGAGGGGGATCCAATGAGAGACTAGCTCTAGGTGTTGGGACAGGCACAGGTCACTCTATTTTCCCATCAGGAAGAAGAATTTACCACAGGCTCAGCCTGCCGCCCGGGACCAGAATAGGGTCTGAAGCAATCCTGCGCTTTTGCGGCCAGCTCCCAAGAAAGCGAGTTGAAAAATGGAGCTCAGGGGCACTGCAATTCACAAACCTGCAGACTTATAAATGATGACTCTCGTCCACAAATATATTGAGGGAAGGCAACGAAGAGGATTTGAAAGCAAGGCAGAATTGCAGGAAACAGATTTCAGGAGGGAGATTCGAATCGCCTTTAAAGCACAGGAAAAGCGGCAAAACCTCGACAATGATGCCCTTGGCCAAAAAGGGCGTATGCGTTTTTTCCTGAATATATTCAGGAAAAAACGCATACGCCCTTTTTGGCCAACGAAGCAACCTGGAAAGGCAAATCAGCGCTACAAAGAAGTCTCGCTTCCCATCGGTCAAAAGTGCCATGCTGAATCAAGTGTCAAAACCAGAAAGGCAGGACAGGCCATGGAGAAACGGGAGCCTGGCTACGCTGATGGGCGGGATGTAAATTGCCAACAGCCACTCTGGAGAAGTGCACGGTGTGTCGTGAAACATCTAAAAAACTCAGCTTAGGGAGCATAGGGCACTTCCACTCATGGGCGTATAAATTGGGAAAACTAAAAATCAGCAAGACACAGGCACCCCAAAGTTTAGGGCTGCTCTGTTGACAAGAACCTCCACTTCGTTACACCTTAAATATCCCAGGAAAGAGAAAAATGGATAAAGAAGTTGTGGTCCTTATGTACAATGGAATATCACTCAGCCATGAAATCTACGTCATAAGGCTAGTAGCAGCATGATGAGTGGATTTAGGTACGACGATTCTACGTGAAATAAGTCACACATAAAAAGACACTTATCATAAGATATCACTTATAGAGGGAATGTAAAAACCGCTACCCTTGAACTGAATTACAAAACAGAATAGAGTCACACGTTTAGAAAATACACTATGGCTGCTTAACGGGAAAGGTGAGGTGGGGTGATGCATAAAACAAGCGTTTCAAATTAGCTCAGATACCGTTCCATAAACCCAATATGTAATAGACAAGACCTACTCCTTGCTCAATGAATTGGACTCAACACCCCCTATTCACCGCCCAAGAATATATCTGACTTGTAAGAATCTTAAAACCTATGTATTGATAACTCTCTGTAAGTGAGTCAAGTGGGTGTTAAGCGGCAAAATCACAGCAGTGAAAAGCAGGTAAACCCCATTATAAAAATCAATTACTTTTAAAAACCCGTGAAACAAAGACAGTGAAAGAGAGAGAAATTCTTACAAAGTTCGCTCAGGGGCTCTGATGCCACCTGGATTGACCATATCTAGACCCACAGCTGTTTGAGACATAAGGGTGGACACTCTTGGGGCTGAGGGGTTTGGTGAGGTTGGGTGAGCAAACGCAGACCCTTTAAAGAAATACTGCGTGGTACCCATCCCATGGGTCCCAAATCTCCAGGTTCAAGGGCATCTTCCTACATCGAAAACATGCATGAGAAACCCAGAAGATGGTACACCGTGTGATCGGGAAAGGTTTCTAAAACGCACCTCATTTCTCATCTCCTTGTGCTCGGGTTCGCCATTCCAGCCGCTTTACTAGCAATCTCCCTCCTTGGAGAATCAGCACCTTTAACCTCCTGTTCCGTACAGGTTGCAATTTGTCCTGAGGATGAACGGGAAGAGGGGGAACCAATGAGAGACTAGCTCTAGGTGTTGAGACAGGCACAGGTCACTCTATTTTCCCATCAGGAAGAAGAATTAACCACAGGCTCAGCCTGCCGCCCGGGACCAGAATAGGGCCTGAAGCAATCCTGCGCTTTTGCGGCCAGCTCCCAAGAAAGCGAGTTGAAAAATGGAGCTCAGGGGCACTGCAATTCACAAACCTGCAGACTTATAACTGATGACTCTCGTCCACAAATATATTGAGGGAAGGCAACGAAGAGGATTTGAAAGCAAGGCAGAATTGCAGGAAACAGATTTCAGGAGGGAGATTCGAATCGCCTTTAAAGCACAGGAAAAGCGGCAAAACCTCGACAATGATGCCCTTGGCCAAAAAGGGCGTATGCGTTTTTTCCTGAATATATTCAGGAAAAAACGCATACGCCCTTTTTGGCCAACCAAGCAACCTGGAAAGGCAAATCAGCGCTACAAAGAAGTCTCGCTTCCCATCGGTCAAAAGTGCCATGCTGAATCAAGTGTCAAAACCAGAAAGGCAGGACAGGCCATGGAGAAACGGGAGCCTGGCTACGCTGATGGGCGGGATGTAAATTGCCAACAGCCACTCTGGAGAAGTGTACGGTGTGTCCTGAAACATCTAAAAAACTCAGCTAAGAGAGCATAGGGCACTTCCACTCATGGGCGTATAAATTGGGAAAACTAAAAATCAGCAAGACACAGGCACCCCAAAGTTTAGGGCTGCTCTGTTGACAAGAACCTCCACTTCGTTACACCTTAAATATCCCAGGAAAGAGAAAAATGGATAAAGAAGTTGTGGTCCTTATGTACAATGGAATATCACTCAGCCATGAAATCTACGTCATAAGGCTAGTAGCAGCATGATGAGTGGATTTAGGTACGACGATTCTACGTGAAATAAGTCACACATAAAAGGACACTTATCATAAGATATCACTTATAGAGGGAATGTAAAAACCGCTACCCTTGAACTGAATTACAAAACAGAATAGAGTCACACGTTTAGAAAACACACTATGGCTGCTTAACGGGAAAGGTGAGGTGGGGTGATGCATAAAACAAGCGTTTCAAATTAGCTCAGATACCGTTCCATAAACCCAATATGTAATAGACAAGACCTACTCCTTGCTCAATGAATTGGACTCAACACCCCCTATTCACCGCCCAAGAATATATCTGACTTGTAAGAATCTTAAAACCTATGTATTGATAACTCTCTGTAAGTGAGTCAAGTGGGTGTTAAGCGGCAAAATCACAGCAGTGAAAAGCAGGTAAACCCCATTATAAAAATCAATTACTTTTAAAAACCCGTGAAACAAAGACAGTGAAAGAGAGAGAAATTCTTACAAAATTCGCTCAGGGGCTCTGATGCCACCTGGATTGACCATATCTAGACCCACAGCTGTTTGAGACATAAGGGTGGACACTCTTGGGGCTGAGGGGTTTGGTGAGGTTGGGTGAGCAAACGCAGACCCTTTAAAGAAATACTGCGTGGTACCCATCCCATGGGTCCCAAATCTCCAGGTTCAATGGCATCTTCCTACATCGAAAACATGCATGAGAAACCCAGAAGATGGTACACCGTGTGATCGGGAAAGGTTTCTAAAACGCACCTCATTTCTCATCTCCTTGTGCTCGGGTTCGCCATTCCAGCCGCTTTACTAGCAATCTCCCTCCTTGGAGAATCAGCACCTTTAACCTCCTGTTCCGTACAGGTTGCAATTTGTCCTGAGGATGAACGGGAAGAGGGGGAACCAATGAGAGACTAGCTCTAGGTGTTGAGACAGGCACAGGTCACTCTATTTTCCCATCAGGAAGAAGAATTAACCACAGGCTCAGCCTGCCGCCCGGGACCAGAATAGGGCCTGAAGCAATCCTGCGCTTTTGCGGCCAGCTCCCAAGAAAGCGAGTTGAAAAATGGAGCTCAGGGGCAC